>NC_136069.1:704255300-704855300 GCF_964261635.1 Lissotriton helveticus | reverse complement strand
ACTCTTGTTAAACAATTTTACTATTATAATCTCTGAGATTTGTCATTTACTCTGCAACATCTCATTGTTGTTATCTTTCTTTAAAGATAAAGACAACATCAACATGAGCGACAATCTGCAATCAGTTGATTTTGACCTCATCATTGAACTTGTAATTGAAACATCAGTGGATGTTGATCCCTTGGATGATTTAAATCCTGAGGATGAAGAAGAGTGTGATGAGGATGCAGATTTGTCCGAATTATATGACATAGGGTGGGAAGCTGACCTGCTTGAGCCTATGGAACTATAAACATTTATTTTTAAAATTTATAATAAATAAAAAGTAAAAGTGTAAACCGTTTAATTTAAAAATAAAGACACCTTCAAAAACAGGTTATGTGTAGTGTCTTCAATAAAATATTAAAATATGCTCATAAAATTAGATCAGATTCACATATAAAATAGCACAGGTAACATGAACATAAATTCCATTTCTTTTCTGCTATTTCTGTATTGTAAATTTGCCAAGGACTAAAAAATCTTCTATTTAAAATGTCAAGTAGTGTGTTAAGTTTTTGATCACTGTTATTGATTTACTGTTTGGTAATAGTGGTTAATAACATTTTTTATTATATTTTACCACAGATTCAACTGCAGATCATTTCAACATTTCACCATGCCAACGAAAGAAAGAGAGAGAAAGGCTGCAAAACGTCAAAGACAGCAGGTGAATCAAAAGAAGCAGCAGTCCTCTAACAAAAAGATTTGTCAAGTCACGAAGAAAGCACCGGGTAAGAGTACAAAAACATTCATAAGAAATATGTGTAGTAAAAAAAATATCACTACAGAAAATGTTTCAGTCCATAAAAAGAGAACCAATTCAAATGGAAAGGAAAGGCCAATCAAAAATGTTACTGCTAGAGCAAGAGATAACTCTGTGCATGATAGTAGAAGGAAACAACAGTTTAGGGACATTCGTAAACGAATGTTCCGCAACAGGATAATTGGCAATTTGTTAAAAAATATTAAGAAAGGTCAACAGAAAGTGTTTTTTTATAAGAGAAAAAAAAAAGTTGAGAAAGTTATTGATCAGGCATTTGAAATTAAACGAAAGTTATTTATTTTGATAATCAATAGAATTAGGAAGCTAAACAAGGCAATTTATGATTTCAAAAGAAATAGTAGATGGAAGAGAATAGTTAATCGTAGTAATTTTTGTGAAGTTTTTTCTGGAGAATGGATGCATAGTTCAAGCTGTGAGGCATTTTTTAATGAGGAGAGTTATTTCCAGGATAATGATTTGGTGCATGCAGTTGACACCAGTGGTCGTGCTTATGAAGTGAAAGATGGTTGTCCAGTTGAAAAAGAAAAACTTGTGACAGCAGAGACAGAAGAGGTGTTAGGTAATGAGGTTTTAGGAAGACGTGCTAAGGGTCCTGTGTACACCTGGAAGTGTAGTAGTATTTGTAGTGTGCGACAGGATTCCATCAATTTGCTTTGTGATTTTGTACGGTCATTTAATAAGAAAAGTTTGAAGCAGAAAATAAGGTTGTTGCAAGAATTAGATCCTTGCAGAGTGAGAGAAGTGACAGGTTTGCATGGTCATTCACTGGCTTGTCTTTCCAGGAGAGTATGCCAGAGTGTTTTTCATCATTTCAGGATGCTAGCAGTGCATCATAATAAAGTGAGGAAATTAGTTAGAATGTTGTATTATGCTAAGAGTCCAGCAATTATGCTTAAACAATTATGCGCTGCTCTTTTGCATGGTTCTGAAATAGATGTGAAGAACATATGTGAAGAAATTGAGTTTTGTTACTTTGGAAGTAAAGAGGAGAATGTTGAAATTGACCCAGAAGAAGAGGGTAATGTGGAAGATAGTGTACAGGTTTCCAGTACAGATAATTTCCAGAGGGAAATTGCGACGTTTCAGGTAAAATCAAGTGAGAGGCCTAATTTCACTTGTGTGTGTTGTCGACGCACTTATTATAAGAATCAGACTAAGTTAGTGGATTTATATGCAAAAAGTGAAAGGGAAAATAATAGTGAATGGAAGGATTTTGCAACATACTTGATGGTAGAAAATTGTTTTGATTTGGGATTCGATCAACGTGTGTGTACTTATTGTTGTTGCAAATTAAATCAAAACCAGATGCCTGCTAGAGCAGTTCATAATAATCTGGAATTGGTTGAGATTCCTTCTGAATTGAAGGATTTAAATACTTATGAATCTATTTTGATTCAAAGTATCCATCCCTTTCAGGCTATTGTAAGAATGGAGCCAAAGACAGGGAAATTGCCTCCATCAGATTTACAGAGAGGATTAAAGGGAAGAGTTGTTTATTTGCCTCTAGATTTGAAGAAAAACATTAACACAATTGGAGTAGAAAAAGTGGAAGAGGAACCTCTGGTTATCTTAGTTAATGGGGTTCCGACAAAGAATAAGAAAATATGGCAAGATTTAATAGATGTTAGGAAAGTTAAAAAGGCAACATTGTATTTGAAAAAAAATAATAAATACTATAAGAATGTATATGTTGCAGAAGAGGAAGTAAGTGAGGAAGAGGATAGCGATTTGTGTGCTGGTCAAATTGAGAAAGTAGAACCCTCTACTAGTGAAGAAATATATGAACATTATAGTGTTCATCCTTTGCATTCCAAGGAAGTCATGGGGAATGCTATTGAGTTGTTTCAAATGAAACAAGCCAAAGGGAGTCCCATTAGTGTTTGGGAGGAAAGTTTGGAAGCTCGGTGTTTCCCACAGCTTTTTCCAACAGGTCAGGGAGGAAGATATGATGAGCGACCTCATCAAATTCCTGCTTCTGAATACCGGACTTTGCGATTGTATGCAGGAGATGCTAGGTTTCGACAATGCATTCCTTATTTGTTTCATCTCCTGTTTGAAAGCGATCTGTCTGGACTGTCATATGCAGTGAACCACATCTTGAAAAGTGGTATACACATGCAAAACATCTCGGCAAGTGACTTTATGGATAAAGTCAATGTCCAAGACAGTATTTTGGATTCTCACCTGATTAATCTCATGGCGTGTCAGCGTGGTACTAATGAGTACTGGTACCATCGTCATGGTGATTTAAAATGTATGCTGAGGAACTTAGGTACTCCCACATGGTTCCTCACTCTGAGCTGTGCCGAGTATGGCTGGGAAGACTTACTTGAATTTCTACGAGAGGCAAATGCTAACGTAGATAACATCGAATTCAAGACACCCGGAGAACTGTGCTCTTTGGATCCAGTCAATGTATGTAGGTACTTCAATCATAGATTTGAAGCTATGATGTCTTTCATCATGAATAAGAAGAATCCACCTCTTGGAGAGGTGTTGGATTTCTTCTGGAGAAAGGAGTACCAAGCAAGAGGTGCTCCTCATATACATATGTTGCTGTGGATCAAGGATGCACCTAAATTTGGAACGGATCCAGAAGACTCAGTGATGAGTTTCATCCAACAGTATTCTACGTGTGTTGTTCCAAACGCAAAGGAGAAGAAAAGCCTAAGAGAAAAAGTTCTGCATTTCCAAAGCCATCGATGTGGAAAGTACTGCCATCGTAAATTCCGAAACAAGGACAAGTTCTACACCAAATGTCGTTTCGGCTTTCCACGACCGGTGATTTCTAAAGGAAGAGTAAACAGTTTGATGTCTTCGCTGCAACACAATGTCATGAAGAAATCACCTAAAAACACATACAATTTGAAGAGGAACGAAGAGTCCAAGTACATCAATGACTACAACCCGGTGATTTTGTCCATGTGGAATGCTAACATGGATATACAGTTTGTGGCTGATAACTGTATGGCTGTGGCTCGGTATGTGACGTCTTACATCACCAAAAAAGAGAAGACAGAATTGAAGGATATGTGGGAGGACATTTCCCATGAAAAGAGCCTCAGCAAGAAGTTGTACAGTTTCAGTCTGAAGATGTTGTCGCATCGAGAAATCGGAGCGGACGAATGTTCTGACCGGTTGTCTTCAGCAAGTCTCTATGCCAAGTCCAGGAGTATCGTTTGGGCGAGTCTTGGTCTTGCTGCAACGCGTAATCGAGTTCTCAAACCTGTCCGGGAAATTGAGTATTTGGCGGAAAAGGAGCCAAACAGTACCGACATTTTGAAGACCAACATGTTGGATACATATTATCCAAATCGAAGCATTCACCTCGAGAATGTTTGTCTGTATGAGGTTCTTCAAAATTACATATTCAAGAGGAACATCAAAGAACATAGTGAGAAAGGAGTGTATGCTGTAATAGGAAGTGAGGGATGTCTGGTCAAGCAAAGAAAATGCCACTTGGTAAACCATCGAAAATTGAGTGGCGAATCTCCTGAAAAAAAGGAGTTTTTCTATTTAGCACTTTTGCAACTTTTCAAGCCTTGGCGTGCAGAAGAGGAACTGCTTGGAGATTTTCTCTGTTACGAAGACTCTTTCAATGCCGCCAAGGAGACCATAGAGTTCTGCTTCATTGAGTCAGGATCCACTAGGAGGACCTGTTATTGAAAATGAAGCTGCCACTGCTATGAATGAAGTGGAAAGAGCCATGGCACATGCTCAGGAGGATGCGGTTAACTTAGAAGAGTTGGAAAGACAACTCAACTCAACGTTGAGCAGAGGAAAATATATGACGAAGTTACCATGCAAATTGATCATGGATTAAGTCATGATAAGAAAGAGTGCTCATGTACGTCGTTGAAGCCTGTCCGACTGTACGTGAGTGGAGAAGCGGGAACTGGAAAAAGTTTCCTCATTAAAGCAATTTCATGCTATTTGCAGGAAAGGACAGAGTCATCGCTGTCTTGTGTTGTCACTGCTCCAACTGGACTGGCAGCACATAATATTAAAGGGATTACTTTACATCGTTTACTGATGCTGCCAGTGGAGCATGACAACAAATTACAATATCACAAGCTATCTGGAGATGCTTGTTTTGAAGTTTCAAGAATCTTGAGGAAAATGAAACTTCTTATCATTGACGAAGTAAGCATGGTTTCCAATGTCATGCTTGCCTTTGTGCATTTGAGAATACAAGAAGTTCTCAAAACAGAGTATGATGTGTTATTTGGTGGCAAACACATCATTGTTTTCGGAGATCTTCTGCAGCTGACACCAGTGAAAGGGCAACCTGTGTTCAAAATGCTCACGCATGAAGATACCAGGAAGTGCCTAGGCAGCATTGGCAACGTCAATATATGGTTAAACTTCAATTATGCTGAACTGCATGAAAATATGCGTCAGGCGAAGGATGAAGTTTACAAGACTATTCTACAAGATGTTAGAATTGGAAAAGTGACCGAGCATGGGAAAGAAGCTTTACATGCACGATTACTGTCAAATTTATATCCAGAACAAGATGTTGTGCCTGAGAATATTTTTCAGAAAATTACTGAGAAGAAATCTGGAATATGTTTGATGCCAACTCTTGCAGAATGTGCCAAATTTAACAACAAAATGTTGCATTTAGAAAAGCAAGAGATTGTGAAACTGGAAGCTATTGACAGAGTAGAGCATATGGGATCAACAATTATTTTGTCTGAGAATCTGAAAACAAAATTGGATTCATTAGAGAAGAGTATATCTAAAACTGCAGGTTTTGAAAAGACTCTGAATGTGTGCTTAAACTGCCGTATAATTTTAAGAAGGAATTTACATGTTGAAAGAGGTCTGGTAAATGGATCAATAGGTAATGTTGTTGATTTTGTGAAATACAGAAATAGAGATGGAATTGAATTTTTAAAAATTAAATTTGATGGCATTGAGGAAGTACAGCTAATTGGTCGTTGCTCTGCTAGATTTTTGCTTGTAAAAGACTTATATGTTCGCCGTAAGCAGTTTCCTGTTTGCTTGGCATATGCGGTGACAATCCATAAATCGCAAGGTTTAAGTGTAGACTGTGCATTGGTGAATATTGGCAGTTCTGTGTTCAAGGAGGGTATGGCATATGTGGCATTGTCACGAGTTAGAACTTTATCGGGATTGTACTTGATTGAGTGTGATGTCACAAACATTTGTGCGGATCTAGATTGTGTTAAGGAATACAATAGGTTAAGAAGAGAGTATGCGCCACATTTGCTTCAGTATCCTTTGTTTGAGAAACGTGTGGTAGGCCGGAAACGAAGAAATGTGACCAATACTGGGGAGGTTGTAGCAAAAAGACGAAAAGTCGATGAACCTAAAATTACAAGCAGAAACAAAAAGGATTCTGTTGAAGATGTTGTTGGTTTTCAATTTGAAAACAGTTCTGGTGTCAACTGCTATGCTAATGTAGTGGTTAATGTTTTGTTTTCTCTAGAAAATGTAAAAGAAGAGATTGTGGTCAATTCTGATCAAAGATTTTGCAGTTTGTTAAATTCTGTGTTAGAGAAATGTAGCACTGATAGAAGAAACATAGAAAGTGTGTCTGAAATTCGAAATCTGTTAGACAGATGTTCAGGCCAAACACAATTCTCTCAAAATATTCAGCAAGATTGTCAGGAGTTTTTAATGTATATGCTTGATGTATTACATGCTGAAGGTGTAGATGTAGATCAGCTGTTTGGGCTTTCTTATCAATGGCAGCATGACTGCGAGAACTGTATGGTATCAAGTACTACTAGTGTAGACTCAGAAAGATTTATATATTTAACTTTGCCAGACAGTAAATCAGTCTCCTTTAATAAGCTAGTAAAAGCAGCTGATCACAACATGGAGTGTAGCCAATGTAAATCTGAAATGATGTCCACATTATTTATACGAACATATGGCCAGTATGTCATTTTAATGTTCCAACGATGTAGGCCTGATGGAACAAAATTGACAACTTTAATAAAAAAAATTGTAGCTTCGCAGTTGTCAATATCAGGAAGGACTTTTGTAACTGCAGCAATTATATATCATGACGGCCCTTCAATAACATCAGGACATTACACAGCTTATTTAAAGTCTAGAAATGGCTGGTCATTCTGCAACGATTCTGTTTTAATTTTCAAAAAAAAATTGCCGTATGACCATAAAAACTCTTACCTGGTGTTTTTAAAACCAAAATTTTAGGGAAATAATCTCGGGATGTGCTCTGTGGAATTTCAAGAAGTTCTAATGGCTCCTACACAATTTGGCCTTGAGGATAAGTGTAGTTCAGAGACATAACTTCTAACCATAAGACTGGACGTCATGGAGAAATAAGTGCACTTTGAATGAGTTCAGAAAAACTATTTCTTTTTATAAGCTAATTGAAGCAGCCAATCAAAACATAGAGTAGAGGGAATGTAAGTCTGCAACGCTGTCTACTGTTTTACATTGCTTTGTGATTGAAAGTGATGTAGAGAATTAAATAATTGTAGTAGTCATAGAGTTAGTGTAAGTCTGCTTCATAGTAAGCAGTATCAGTGTCATAGGAAATGTAGAACATGACTGAGCAAGAAGGGGAAGATATTACTATTCCAGGATTGTGAAAATGATCTTCAACATTTTAATTCTGAAAGTTGCGGAAATGCCAAATGACGGGATTGGCTTACAAGAAATCCAAGAGTTATAAATGGGTCTGACAAGATTTGGCCTTGTGGAAACTTGTGGTAGAGAGCAAGAAGTCATTTATTGCATGTAACATGTTTTTAAAAACCGATGGAGATTTTCTTTCAGAAAGTGGCGGGCTGAAAGTAATAACAGCACAAAAGAGTGTAAGCTGTTCATAGGACATCCTTTGACGTCATGGAAAGTAAGTTAACTTTAAGGAGTTCTGAATTCTGATTTCTTATGTTGTATGGGTTTTTTAAACACAATCATTTTGATTGTGGTTTTTTTTCCCCGCTGTTATATGATGAATACCTTCAAGTCACTGTTTTTAGTGAATTTTGATACATTCTGAGAACAGCAAAAATAAACCATTTAACATGTATAATTAATTCTGTACTGTTTGCATTTATGATGTATATGTAGAACTGTGTAGGAGGCATGGAGAAGGTGAGGCTTCTGTAAGTGTCAAAGTTGTTGCATGCAGTGCTGCACATCTGCGTATTCTTTCATATGCTAGACTACATCTGCACAATGAGATACCTAAGCAAAGGAAACACAAGTGATGTGATTGTGAAATGAGCAAAATAAATTGCACGTATTTCAATTACATCACCTGTGTTTCCTATCATTACGAATCACATTGTGCAGATCAAGTTTAGGTCTGTCCAGGGAAACATAGGAGGTTTGGACTTTGTTCAAGAGTGCAGTGGACATGACTCACTTCATTGGTAGACCTTCACATGTATTATGTCCTCTATTCTCTTCAACAACTCGAAATTTCATCTGCAACCCTGAGTAGGCCTCACCTCAAACAAACCTCTGGATAGGACACATCTTATTGGCATCCTGAAGCAATTATTTAAAATTTTAGTGTCTTGGACACTTTTCTGAGACAACAGCAATGCAAACGATGCACCATGTTTTAAGATAGGCCTCACTTCATCTGCATCAAGATACTGTTAGTTTAAAATGTATATCTTTAGGACTGTGTAGGGGGCCTGGAGAAGCAGAAGCTTCTGTAAGTGTCAAAGTTGTTGAAAAACTGTTTGTCCTTCAATCTTTTCCCTTGTCTTTTGTAATTTTTAAATACATGTTTTAATATTTTTGAAATGTTTGTTCTCTCTTTCACAGATTGAAAGTATAAAAACAAAAAGTGAGTAATTTAACGACAATTATAAGGTAAATGCTTTGTACTCTTTTCGTTACATTTCTATCACATTCACCTACTATTAGTTCCACTGCTTCATTTCTTTAACCCTCAGTTTCCTGCCTTTGCTACTTCCCTCATTCCTTTCTCTATTACCTACTTACTCAACTCCTTCCACTCTTTTTCTCAGTCCCTCTCTTCTCATAGTTCCTCACTCTTGTTCACTCACTCCGTCTCTATTACTCTTAGTGTCTTTGACTGATCACTCTATCACTACTTGTTCATAATGCTTTCTCTGTGTAGTTGAAGCACACTAAGGGGCATATTATGAACACAGCCAATAAAATTATTGCTCTTTTTATTGGCAGAAAACTGGTGCAAAAGTGGTTTTAGCGGCAGTTTTCTGCCGCAAAAGCAGCTTTAGCGACACATTTCTGCCAATAAAAGCTGCAAAACTTTTATTGCCTATGTTGATGATATGGCTCTATGTTACTTACATTTCTTTGCTGTTTCAATTAATCTTTTTCTGTTATTTTTTGTTTTCTGTTTTCTATTTTTTCTCTCTGTTATTCCTCATGTTTTAATCTTATTTTGAACATTCACTCACATTCTCCAAGAAACTCTTCTTTGTTAATGTTATACTCTCTTTTTTTTTCTTTCACTTCGTTATCTATTTTGTTTTTCACAATTATACCCTCTTCCGTCTTTTCTTCGGTAAATAGATCTATTAAACAGTATGTCTTCTTTACTCCCTATAGCTGTCTTTCTTTTAACATCACTCTCTGTTTACTTTCCTTATACTTACTCTTTTTTTTTTGGTTAGCTCCCGGTCCGCGTACCGGGAAGCTAACCGGGGAGCGAACCAAAAGAAATAGAGCTTGCCAGAGTGCTAAACATTCTAGCAATTTTTTTGGAAAGGGAAGGTAGTTCTGAAAAGAACTTTTTTTTTTATATTTTTGTTGTTTTATATTTTTGTTTTATTTTTTGAACATTTTTTGTTTTTTTTGTATTTTTTGAACGATTTTATATTTTTTTTGGTTTTTTGGGGGGGGGGAACAACAAAAAACAGGCGTTGAAAAGGGCTCAACAGGAGCAAAAAAAAAATTACTGGGGGCGGTTAGGGCAATTATGGTGTTCATACGCCAGGTTTATAGCATTTATGCTCATGTTGCCACATGCTAACAACGCACGACAGTGCATACAAGAGTGTATCATGTGGCCAAAATTTTCTTGTATATTTGGCACAGTTTCCCGTGCCTCTTCTGGTGTTAATGAAATTGGTATTCTTGGTCTGGCCACAGGAGTTGATCTTGGATTGTCGTGCAAATCCCTTATTTCCGCCCGGCTGTAATTGAGTGGATGCTTCCTTGTCATGTGCCTGTGCATTGTGTGATTTCCGTAACTATATTTCTTGTCCGTCCCTCTGGATAATTGTTCTTTGCATATGAGGCAGGTGACATACCTCGCATTGACTTTTTTTTGGCCACGAGGGATCGAATAAAACTGCCAGATGAAACTGGCTTTCTTTCTGGAAACCCGGGGCACCTCTTCTAAGAACTGTGGTTCTTCTCCCTCCTCATCCATTTCTTCCTCTTCCTCCTCAGTGTTGGTCATGACCTGGGGAGGTGGTCCTCTCTTCCCATGAGGAGGTGGTGGTGGTGGTGGGGGTCCACCAGCTGAAGCTACCAATGAAGCCATTTCTCATATAGTAGTGAAGGTCTTCCTCTCACAATGATGAAAGTCAGAGTGAGGAAAGAAGGAGGGGTTTTCATCATTTGGGAAAAACAATACTTCTCAACCAATGAAAAGTGTTATTTTTAGGTCACCTGACCTAGCCTTACATCATTATGAAACCAAAAGTGAAATGAACCAATGAAAAGTTTTATTAACAAGTCACATGACCTCTCACGCTCATGTTACGTGCTGCGGAACGCGCCCCGGTTAGCTTCCGGGTCGCTGAGCTTCGCGCCTCGGTCCGCGCCCCGGGACACTTCCGGGTGCGCTAACGCGGTACGTCACAAGACGCATTACGCGGCAACGCGATACGTCGCGCTTTCGCGACGCGCCGCGGATCGCTTCCGGGGAGCTGCGTTTCGCGCCTCGGTCCGCGCCCCGGGGCACTTCCGGGTGCGCTAACGCAGTACGTCATAAGACGCATTACGCGGCAACGCGATACCGTCACTATGTTGATTTCTTACCGGTTCGCGGACCGGGTCGCGGCATCAAATTGAGCTAACGGGAAGCTTCCCGGTTCGCGGACCGGGAGCGAAACAAAAAAATATTTTAAAAAAATTATTAATAAACATATAAAATATATTTTTGGATTTAAAGAAGAATACATTTTACAGCTATAGATATTAGCTTTTAAAAAACCAATGAAATTCACTGAAAAAACCATAGGTTATAGACCATATATAGTTAGGAATTAGCATTTAAAAAACCTTGAAAATTCACTGAAAAAACCATAGGTTATACACCATATATAGTTAGGAATTAGCATTTAAAAAACCTTATTTTACTCACACAAAACCATTGAAATTCCATATATAGTTAGTTGTACTAACTATATATCGCGCACCCGCAATCCACTGCTGATCATGTCACATATTACATCATTCATGACATGGTCAGTGACATCACTGATGACATCACTGATGACATCTCAAATGACATCACTGATGACATCTCAAATGACATCACTGATGACATCACTGATGACAACTCAAATGACATCACTGATGACATCTCAAATGACATCACTGATGACATCACTGATGACATCTCAAATGACATCACTGATGACATCACTGATGACATCTCATTTGACATTACTGATCACATCACTGATGACATCATTCATGTGATAATACGATGAACCTCTTCAGACTCTAATATAACCTTAGATACACTCAGTGTAAACACAGACTCGCAGATTGTCACTCATCCATGAAGTTACACACACACCTAGTCAGTCATGCAAACAATCAATCACACCTCCATTTCCTTAACTATACAGTTAAACACACCTTACTTATTCAAACATATACTAAAACATATTTACTCACTTATACAATCCTGGATACAAGTTCACAATGATCCATACAGCCACTCACACATTCACTGGCTCTTATGCACAGTTATTTATATATGTCAACTCTCACATGTACTTTATTTTACATATGTACTTACTTTGACATGTAGCACTGAGATATCTATTCACTCACCAATACAGTCATGCACACAGTCAACCGCCCATACAGCTGTTTCCACATGCACTTTTGAACCCATACATCTATGCAGAGAGTCATACACCTCCCAGCCACCCATACACACTCTCAGTCTCCCATACAAATACTTGGGCAACCAATCAATAACCCATATAGTTAATCATATAGCTACTGATCAACACATGCAGCAGTTTACAGAACAACAGACATAATGATGCACAAATTAAGACAGTTTAGTCACTAACCCATGCAGTCAGTGAGACGCATTTAATCACTCACTCATACAGTCAGTCATGCACCTACTAAATCCTTTGTTCAGACACTTCTACATCCACTCATTCTTCAATATGTAAGACATATTTTAACTTTACAGAAACATACAGTCACTGGATGTTGTCATCAGTGATGTCATCAGTGATGTCATTTGAGATGTCATCAGTGATGTCATCAGTGATGTCATTTGAGATGTCATCAGTGATGTCATCAGTGATGTCACTGACCATGTCATGAATGATGTAATATGTGACATGATCAGCAGTGGATTGCGGGTGCGCGATATATAGTTAGTACAACTAACTATATATGGAATTTCAATGGTTTTGTGTGAGTAAAATAAGGTTTTTTAAATGCTAATTCCTAACTATATATGGTGTATAACCTATGGTTTTTTCAGTGAATTTTCAAGGTTTTGTAAATGCTAATTCCTAACTATATATGGTCTATAACCTATGGTTTTTTCAGTGAATATATATATATATATATATATATCTGATTTGATAATTTGTATCTTTCATAAATTAAAACTTGATTTTATTTATTTTTATTTTGTTTAATATATATTTATTTGCTTGGTTAAATGTAATTTCATTATAAAAAGATGCTTTGCTTTATTGTTTGATTCTTCAAATATATATATATTCACTGAAAAAACCATAGGTTATAGACCATATATAGTTAGGAATTAGCATTTACAAAACCTTGAAAATTCACTGAAAAAACCATAGGTTATACACCATATATAGTTAGGAATTAGCATTTAAAAAACCTTATTTTACTCACACAAAACCATTGAAATTCCATATATAGTTAGTTGCACTAACTATATATCGCGCACCCGCAATCCACTGCTGATCATGTCACATATTACATCATTCATGACATGGTCAGTGACATCACTGATGACATCACTGATGACATCTCAAATGACATCACTGATGACATCTCAAATGACATCACTGATGACATCACTGATGACATCTCAAATGACATCACTGATGAGATCACTGATGACATCATCCAGTGACTGTGTGTTTCTGTAAAGTTTAAATATGTTTTACATATTGAAGAATGAGTAGATGTATAAGTGTCTGGACGAAGGATTTAGTAGGTGCATGACTGAATGTATGAGTGAGTGATTAAATGTGTCTCACTGAGTGCATGGGTTAGTGAGTAAACTGTCTTAATTTGTGCATCATTATGTCTGTTGTTCTGTAAACTGCTGCATGTGTTGATCAGTAGCTATATGATTAACTATATGGGTTATTGATTGATTGTCCAAGTATTTGTATAGGAGACTGAGTGTGTGTGTGGCTGGCTGGGAGGTGTGTGACTCTGTGCAGATCAATGTGTACTTGTATCAATGATTGTATAAGAAAGTAAGTATGTGTTAGTATATGTTTGAAAATGTAAGGTGCTCTATGTTTAACTGTATAGACAAGAAAATGGAAGTGTGATTGATTCTTTACAGGACTGACTAGGTGTGTGAGTAACTCCATGGATGAGTGGCAGAGTGTAAGTGTCTGTATAGGTGTATGAGTGCATATGATAGTGTTGTAAAGATGAGTGATTGTATGTATGAATGATTGTATGGGTGAATGAGTGAATGTGTGTGTAGACGTAGGAATCAGTGAGTACGTATGTAGTAACTAGTATTGGTGTGTCAATGGTTTCAAAAATTATACTCTGTATTTAACACTGGGTGAAACAGAGGTTATATTAAAACGTGAGGAGATGCATTGTATTGTCACATGAATGATATCATCAGTGATGTGGTCATTGATGTCAAATGAGATGTCATCAGTGATCTCATCAGTGATGTCATTTGAGATGTCATCAGTGATGTCATCAGTGATGTCACTGACCATGTCATGAATGATGTAATATGTGACATGATCAGCAGTGGATTGCGGGTGCGCGATATATAGTTAGTGCAACTAACTATATATGGAATTTCAATGGTTTTGTGTGAGTAAAATAAGGTTTTTTAAATGCTAATTCCTAACTATATATGGTGTATAACCTATGGTTTTTTCAGTGAATTTTCAAGGTTTTGTAAATGCTAATTCCTAACTATATATGGTCTATAACCTATGGTTTTTTCAGTGAATTTCAATGGTTTTTTAATAGCAAATATCATAAGCTGTCGAATGTCAAGTACGTGGTAAGTGAAAACATTTTCGTGTTTATGCACACTGATCTGCTTTGAATGGTGCCCCCCCCTCATTTCTATTAGGAGTACTCTCTCTTTGCAGATAGTGAAAGGTAGTTAACGCAGGCCTTTGCCCCCGTTGTAATCCGTCGTGCCTGCTTCTCTCTCCATTTGATTGATTGTTATCCAAGTATTTACTGTTTTAGAATTAGTTCTCTTTGGTTCATTCTCTATTTACAAACAAACACAGAGTCGCAATACTCTGTTTAGTCTTTGCAGATAACGAAAAATCGTGTAAAAAAAAAGAAAAGGAATCGAGCAAAATCAGTAGGCCACTAATGGGATCTCTTTTTGACCTCGCTAAAATAGAAACATTAGGAACAACCCCTCATGACAAATACAAAACTAGTGAGATGAACTGAACTCCACACAATGATGGCTGCAAAACAGCTCGGCTCCGCCACCCACCCCGCCCAAAATAACGATAAAGAGCGGCTGCCATGATTGGTTGCGGAATGGCCACAACGGAGCTACGAAATGGTGCTGCTCTCATGCTAACCCCAGCTTCGGTCTGAAACATCCAGAAACACTGTAGACTACCAATTCGATCAGTTCCGGTAGCGCCCCAATGTAACCCGGTAGAGAAGAACTAGCCCTCCCCTCTTTGACTGATGGTTCTTGTTGCCTGTCCTTTCTGTTGTCATTTAACAGAACTATTTAGCCTGCTGAAAGGGGTTGTGTTTCGACCGCTGGTTGGTGGAGACATTTTGACTATATTCTGGACCTGCGTTGTCGCGTAATGCGTCATATGACGCGCCGCGTTAGCGCATCCGGAAGTCATCCGGGGCGCGCAGCGCGTAACGTAAGCATAACAAGTCATGTGACTTGTTAATAAAACTTTTCATTGGTTCATTTTACTTTTCTTATTCTAATGATGAAAGCCTTGGTCATATCACCTAAAAATTACGCTTTTAATTACTTCCGAACATTATTTTCTCTTAAATATATGTTATAATGTTCCAGGCTAATGTACTTTCCCGGAAATTTTACAACTGTCCTGCAAGTAAAATATATTCTTTTTTCGAGAAAAAGAGCGTTTCTTCGTCCCATGACGGAGCCGTTGAGCAAAAGAGGGTCGACCTGCTGTCTTAGTCGCCGATACGCCTGAATATGAGATTCTTATCGATCACTTTATGTTGCAGGAATAGAAAACACAACAGCCCTTGACCATTTATCTTTACTGCGTTCCTTCGTATTATACCTTTTACCCTTCATGTAATTGGTCTGCTTTATTTCACTTGCCTTTTAATGATTCTAAAACAGTGACTATTATTAAAAACTTTACCAATGTATACACTACTACCATGTTTTCTTTTAAAAACCTTTATTGTGAAAATTTCATTATACAAATACGAGCCTATAACCACGTGGGCCTGCCACGGAGCAAACTGTAATCGTATATGATGAATAGACATTTACACTGTAGAGGAACGTAACGGGCGGGCCATTAGGTTGCAAAAACTAAGGTGTCTAACAGTTACGGAATCGGTGGACGTACATTTTATAATTAAAATACGACAGGGCCAGTTACAATAAAATTATCTAGATATACATTTGCGGGCAAGTACCATGGGTGACGTTAATTCGAATTTTCAACAGTACAGTAATCAATAACACATCAGAACTTAATATCAATAGGGATGTCGAAATATTCAATCAATTCTCGTCCCCGCCCGCCATGTGCTTCAAAACTGCATACGTATCTCGTGATTTCAAGGTTCTGCAACCAGTACACAACAAGGAGTTACGAGTCCCATTTATTCCGGCGCCATTTTGGGCGAGGACGGGCAGGTCCAGGATATAGTCAAAATGTCTCTACCAACCATCGACTATGATGATGTTCATATGCTGTATTTATTAGAGTAACACTCATCTGCCCACATGAAATTAATTTACCACAATCTAAACATGTCATTTTAATCTTTCCAAAGTTCTTCTAAATATTTGGGACCGTTTCCCTTGCCTCTGAAGCTCTCAGTGCCACTTCTTTGATGAATGTACTAGCAGGTCAGGGGTTCTCCTCCAAATCTCTCTTTTATGCAGCACTATAATTAATTGGTGCCACCTCTCCATATGACGATGCATGGTATAGTTACCACAACTATATATTTTTTCGGTTCCTCTGGAGAGTTCATCGTGGCAGATGAAGCGTGTAACATACCGGGCATTTACCTTTTTTTGCATGTACAGGAAAGGAAATAAAAATCGAGCGTTCGAGTTCTTAGGTGTCCCAGGGCCATTTTAGTGGACCAGGCCCAAATCCAAAGAACAGCTATCTCACAGGCTAATGGGGCGACCCACGCCGAGTTTCAGCATTGTAGGATGACCACACAAGTACAGCAACTTGCTAGACATCACCTCGGTGCCATCCGGATCTCGGCGCCTCACTGCAGATGAAGTGACTCTCAACTATGAAACCACCACGGTGACATCCGGATCTTGGCGCGTTGTGCTGCCTTCGGCCTATTCGCACATCGGTCCGCTACTGACGCCATCTCACAGGCTAATGGGGTGACCCACGCCGAGTTTCAGCATTGTAGGATGACCACACCAACTTGCTAGACATCACCTCGGTGCCATCCGAATCTTGGCATCTCAACGCCTAGTGGTATCTTCCATACAGAAAATATTGTTATGCTGCCTTTGGCCCCATTCGCACATCAGTCCGCAACTTAGACATCACCTCGATGCCATCCGGATCTTGGCATCTCAGCGCCTTGTGGTGTCAGTCAGAAAATATTGTTGCGCTGCCTTTGGCCCCATTCGCACATCAGTCCGCTACTGACACCATCTCACAGGCCAATAGGGCGCCCCACGCCGACTTTTACCATTGTACGATGGCCACACCAGTGGCACAACTTCCTAGACATCACCTCGGTGCCATCCGAATCTTGGCATCTCAACGCCTAGTGGTATCTTCCATACAGAAAATCTTGTTACGCTACCTTTGGCCCCATTCGCACATCGGTCCGCAACTTAGACATCACCTCGGTGCCATCCGGATCTTGGCATCTCAGCGCCTTGTGGTGTATTCTCTTCAGAAAATATTGTTGAGCTGCCTTTGGCCCCATTCGCACATCCGTCCGCAACTTACACATCACCTCGGTGCCATCCGGATCTTGGCATCTCAGCGCCTTGTGGTGTCTTCTACTCCGAAAATATAGTAGAAAATATTGTTGCGCTGCCTTTGGCCCCATTCACACATCAGTCCTCTACTGACACCATCTCACAGGCCAACAGGGCGCCCCACGCCGACTTTTACCATTGTACGATGGCCACACCAGTGCCACAACTTGCTAGACACCACCTCGGTGCCATCCGGATCTTGGCATCTCAGCGCCTTGTGGTGTCTTCAAATCAGAAAATATTGTTGCGCTGCCTTTGGCCCCATTCGCACATCGGTCCGCTACTGACGCCATCTCACAGGCCAACGGGGCGCCCCACGCCGACTTTCAACATTGTAGGATGGCCACAGAAGTGCGACAACTTACTAGACACCACCTCGGTGCCATCTGGATCTTGGCGCGTTGTGCTGCCTTCGACCTATTCGCACATCGGTCCGCTACTGATGCAAACTCACAGGCCAACGGGGCGCCCCACGCCGACTTTCAGCATTGTAGGATGGCCACACCAGTGCGGCAACTTACTAGACACCACCTCGGTGCCATCCGGATCTTGGCGCGTTGTGCTGCCTTCGGCCTATTCGCACATCGGTCCGCTACTGACGCAAACTCACAGGCCAACGGGGCGCCCCACGCCGACTTTCAGCATTGTTGGATGGCCACACCAGTGCGGCAACTTACTAGACACCACCTCGGTGCCATCCGGATCTTGGCACGTTGTGTTGCCTTCGGCCTATTCGCACATCGGTCCGCTACTGACGCCGCCTCACGCGCCAACGTATTTTCTCCTAATTTTACACCCTATGCCGCATAACAGGTCATGTGACTTGTTTATAAAACTTTTCATTGGTTCATTTTACTTTTGGTTTCCTAATGATGGAAGGCTTGATCATGTGACCTAAAAACAACACTTTTCATAGGATGAAAACTTTTTTTTTTCCCCAAACGATGAAAGCCCCACCTTGTTTCTGGATGTTTCAGACTGAAGCTGGCGTCAGCATGAAAGCACCACCATCTCGTAGCTCAGTCGTGGTCATTCCGCGAGCAATCATGGCAGCCGCTCCCCACCAGAAGCCTGCAGGAGTCGGAGCCCCCAAAACTTTTGATGAATTCTCAAGGCGGAGGGGACGCTTTCGAGAATGAGGTCCAAGACCTAGCAGACAAGTGTCCGATTTCCAAGGTGTCCCAGGGCCATTTCAGTGGACCAGGCCCAAAAAGGAAACAGCCTGCCGCCATTTTGAGAGTCCTGTGACAGCCGCCTATCGCTGCACCGCAAGAGTGGGCGCAACTCAGCTGAATTGCGGCTTTTGACACAGTGGACCAAAAACGGACGGAATGGCAACTGAAACGGTAAAGGGGCGCCCCACTACAACAGATGACACTCCACCTGGAGAGGCCCGTTCACGCCGCCTCCCCCGGGGCGCTCCACGCCGTTATTCGGAGCAGCATTGTAGGATACCAAAACCAGTGCGGCAACTTACTGGACATCACCTTGGTGCCATCGTTCTGCTGCCTTGGAACTATTCGCGCAACAGTTTGCTACTGATGACCCACCCCCCGCGACGCCCCATGCCGTTATTTGCTGGGTGGCAACTTACTAGACATCACTTTCGTGTCATCTAGATTTCAACGCGTTCTGCTGCCTTGGAACTATTCGCACAACAGTTTGCTACTGATGACCCACCCCCCACGACGCCCCACGCCGGAAATCTGGACGTTGTGCTGCGTTGGGACTATTCGCACAGCCGACCGCTACTTCGTTGTTTTTCCCTAAAAATGTTTATATGTTATTACTATTTTTGTTTTCTTGTATATATTTATAAATTATTAAAGTTTTATAATCTTACTACTTTGTCGGAGTGCTATATATTTTTAATGTGACACATAATTGTAAAAACTTTGATGTACAAACAGTCATCCCTGGAATCTTCCGCTTCAGGCTCGGTCCCCTCCCCAATCACAATACAGGATGGTTTTCAGATAATAGCAACGCTTCTGCTGTGACGAATCTCATCGAGTGTGGGCCTTGATCTACTATAACTCCTTTGAAGAGGGGTGATTCTTTACAGCTGTGGCCATAAACTACATCTGCAGGGCTAGCTGATACCCTAGGACCAGCCTTGACAATCGGACACAGAGGAAAAGGAGTGTCAGAGGGTGCGGTAGTGAATAGGGCGAAAGGGAGGTGTCGGGCGGGCACAGGGTGTGATTCTCAGGGAACAGCAGCGCAGATGGGGGAGGTTTATTACCCATGCATAAGACAGAGAGCGGGGGTGACCACTGCCTGGGGGAGATGTTTGCGAGGGTGGGGAGCCATGCTAAGGATCGACAGCGTGCACAGAGTGGGTCTGGTCAAGGCATCTAAAATGGCTGCCGTGCACGACAAAAGTGTGGCATTTGAAAAAAGACAAGATGGCGCAGACAATGTTTTTCAACACTTCCTGATTTCCTTCGAATCGAACGTTAACAGACGTTGGGGCATATTACCAAAGTTAAGCGATATTTATCCCTAACGATGCTTAGCAACGATTTTTTTACCGTCAGAAATTATCGCAGATAAACCTTGCTATTATCAAGGTTTATCGGAAATACGATAAAAAACGACCGCAATGCATTAATATCGCTGAAAACTCAGCGATATTCATGCATTACCGAGCTAATGCTCTTAGCCATGTTATCCACCTCCCATTGGATAACATGGCTAAGAACTGCTCAGGGCAGGTGGTAGCTTTTAGAGATATTCGCCCTTATCTCGAATATTTCCAAAAGTTGATAATAGGAGATAGCGATGTTAGCGACTGTTTCCAGTCGCTAACATCTTGGCATGCCCACTTTGCATGTCATTAGTGATAAATATCACTCACATGCAAAGTGGGGCCCAAGATGGTCGCTATCTTCTACTAGCCGTCGCTAACTGGTGTTAGCAACAGCTAGGTAATACACATATAATTTTATCTCCGCGAAGCGGAGCGCTGTTACAGATATATATCTTGTTTCTGAACGTTAATTTCTCAAAATGCACTGAAGCACATATATTGAGACCTAGCAAAGGCACATCGGGCTACCAGTCCCTACAATTTTGCCAAGTTTCGTGCAAATCCATTCAGCTGTTCGATCCTACCGAGAGACAAGATGGCGGCCGCTACGGACTGTTTGGAATGTTTACAGACACCGGAGAGCCAATCAGCTTCGCTTCGCAAAGCTCCGTAACGCGAAAAGTACGCGAAGCGGTGCGCTGTTACAGATATATACCTTTTTTTGAACGTTAATTTCTCAAAATCCACTGGAGCACATATATTGAGATCTAGCAAAGGCACATCGGGCTACCAGTCCCTACAATTTTGCCAAGTTTCGTGCAAATCCATCCAGCTGTTCGATTATTATTTTTTATTTTTTTTTGCCCCGCGGGGCCCTTTTAAAACCTCCACATCAAACCTAGGGGGTGAGCGACAATGTACTATGCCCCCTTATGGTCATTTGCCCCTTCGCTTCGGCCTCCTCTTGTCTCTCGATCCTACCGAGAGACAAGATGGCGGCCGCTACGGACTGTTTGGAATGTTGACAGACGCCGGAGAACCAATCAGCTTCGCTTCACAAAGCTCCGTTGCGCGAAAAGTCCGCGAACCAGAGCGCTGCCCGGTCCGCTGTTACAGATATATATCTTTTTTTAAACGTTAATTTCTCAAAATCCACTGGAGCACATATATTGAGACCTACAAAAGGCACATCGGGCTACCAGTCCCTACAATTTTGCCAAGTTTCGTGCAAATCCATTCAGCCGTTCGGGCTAAAAGTGAGGCCAACCGCCCTATGGAAAACTCAATGTTAAAAACACGTTTTGGGACCCCCCTTTTTTCTCGGCCCCCACTGGACGAACCCCCCCCAAATTTTCAAGGGCTGCTCAGAAACAAAATGTGCCATTTTCCTGAAAATTTCAGCCAATTCCGTCCACAAACGCCAAAGTTATTAGACATAGAATTTTCAAAAAACCCATAGAGAAAAAATCCTAACTATATATACCTACTGGCGACCGCCAGTAGGTAATATATATTTGGCCGTCGCCAGTAGGTAGTTTTCGTTAGGACCATCTTTCCATGGGAAAAGCATTTAAATTATTTCCCTATATCTTGGGCACTGGGTGCCCAATCTTCACAAAAGTTTGCAAAAAAAATGCGCTTTGATTCTTGTATTGCATTAAAAGTTTCAAGGTGATCAATCAAATGGGAGCTGAGCAAAAGAGGGGTAGAAAAAAGAGTGTTTCCCATGCTAATTTACATCTGAACTTTGAACAGTAGTGCATGGGAACCACTGGACGGAATGACATCGAATTTGCCGGTAGGGTAGACTTGGTTACGCAGTTCATTCTTTCCCTTGTTTGGTGTAAATCTGCTTAGTAGATGTTGAAAAATGTAAGAAAATCCAAATTTAGATGCCTGCAATCAATAATGAGCTCCTGCAGGGGAATACAGATCTCTAATTGGCTGTCAACAGTTCAACCACGAAATATTGGCAGCCATCTTGGGACTCGGCTTTAGCCTGGTCCCCAAAAAACATAAAAAAAGAAAAGATGGCATGGTACAAGTACTCTGCCTCTCTCACTTTGGTGGTGGGGTCTTAGAAAGACACAGCCAGGTGAAAAAGGCAGGAAAAACAAAATTTCAAATATGAGAAATTTGGTGCAAAAAAATGAAGAAAATACAGACAGGTCTCGTGCTTGTTGTGAAAAGGGCCTCCGGGTGGGCCAGGTCCTGGGGCATGCACTAGGTAACACAAAATTGAGGGGGTGCAGGTACCCACCTCCAAGGGCTTTTTGATGCCCGGGGAACCATCCCCACCCGGGGCTCATGATAATAATAAGCTTGGGGCCAATCGACCCCCTTGGGCCCCAGGGACCACCACCTCACAGGGCGATATAATAAATAGAATGGGGGCCACACAGACACCCATGGACCCCAGGGGCCACCAGCTCCATCGGGCTATATTATAAATGTAGTATGGGCACCATAGGGACCGCCCAGGGTCCAGGGGACCACACCCTCCCATGTGCTTTCTCTTTATTTTAGAAGGAGGGGGGCCACACAGCCCCATTCCTGGGCCATTCTCGGCTCCGGGGACCACCACCTCCCCGCGGAGGCTCATGCTATGTCACGGGGTACCCACTCCCAGAACATAATTGTTTGCTTTCGCTTGGTGGAAACTTTGACAGCTCTCGCAAAGTCAAAGCAAACACTCCGAATCCAGTGAGAGATAGCTGTTTTTGTCTGCTAGAAGAAGAGGTTTCACCATTTGCAGCAGCTCCCCTTGTACAAGAGCAATGCCAACTCCTGCAAGAGTTGGGAAATCAGCTGGACTGTGGGGCCTTTGAGGGGGAAAAGAGCAAGAAGAGGCAAAATAAACGGCAGAAATGAGCAGAAAGAGGCAGAATGAACGTCATCAATGCGCAGAAAGAGGCAAAGATAAAGCTGAGAAATGACCAGAAGAAGGCAAGATAAATGTCAGCAAAGAGCAGAAAAATGCAAATTAATGGTGACAAATTAGCAGAAAAAGGCAGAATAAAGGTCAGAAATTAGTAGAAAGAGGCAAAATAAAGGTGAAAAACAACATAAAGAGGCAGAATAAAGGCCAGAAGGGAGAGGAAAGATGCAGGAAAAAGGTCAGAAGAGAACAGGAAGAAGCAAAATAAAGGAAAGAAACTAGAAGAAAGTGGAGGAATAAAGGTCAGAACCAAGCTGAAGGAGTCTCAATGGAGTCCAGAAACAAGCAACAAGAGGCAGAATAAAGGTAGGGAGGGAGCAGAGGGAGAATAATAGTCAGAAGAGAGCAGAAAGAGTCAGAATAAAGGCCAGAAATGAGCAGAAAAGGCAACATAGAGGTCAGAAAACAACAGCAAGTGGCAAAATAAAGTTGAGTAAGGAGCTGAAATAGAAATAAAAAGTTCAGCAGCGAGGAGAAAGAGGGAAAATAAAGATGAGAAGCAAGCAGAAAGAGGTGGAATCAATGTCAGTAATGAGCAAATTAGCAAAACAAAGGGGAGAAATAAACAGAAACATGCAAAACAAAAG
Source organism: Lissotriton helveticus (assembly GCF_964261635.1). Classification (NCBI taxonomy): domain Eukaryota; kingdom Metazoa; phylum Chordata; class Amphibia; order Caudata; family Salamandridae; genus Lissotriton; species Lissotriton helveticus. Next base: position 704,831,774 of record NC_136069.1, on the reverse strand, counting down.
GTCAGAAGGGACCAAAAAGAGGCATAATAAAGGTCAGAAACAGAGAGGTAACATAAGGATGAGAGATGAGCAGAATGAGGCTAAATTAAGGTCAACATTTATCAAATGGAGACAAAATAAAGGTGAGAAACAAACAGAAAAAAAGGCAGAATGAAGGTCGGAAACGAGTGGAAAGGGGCAGAATAAAAGTGAACAATTAGCAGCAAGACGCAGAATAAAGGCCAGAAGTGAGCAGAAAGAGGCAGAATAAAGGTCACAAAAAGCAAAAAGAGGCAAAATAGAGGACAGAATCCAGCAGTAAGAGGCAGTATGAAGGTCGAAATAATGCAAAATAAAGGTCAGGAGTGAAGGGAAAGATATAAAAAAAAGGGGCTGCATGAGCAGAAAGAGGCAATATAGTGGTATAAATGAAAAAGGGCAGATTTTTGTAGACAGTGGCAAACGAAAGATGTGAAATGAGCAGAAAATCGCAAAATAAAGGTGAGAAACCAGCAGAATGAAGTAAAGTAGAGGGCAGAAACCAGTAGCAAGAGGCAAAATAAAGGTCAGCAATGAGCAGAAAGAGGCAGAATAAAGGTAAGAAATGACTGGAAAGAGGCAAAATAAAGGTCAGAAGGAAGCAGAGAGCGGTAAAATAAATTTGAGAAACAAGCAGAAAGAGGCGAAATGAAGGTCGGCACCGAACAGAGAGTGGCAAAATAAAGGTGCAAAAGGAGAAGAAAGAGTCAGAATAAAGGTCACACCAAGCAGAAAGGAGCATAATTAAAGTGAGAAATGAGCAGCAAGAGGCAGAATAAAGGTCAGAAGAGAGCAGAAAGGGGCAGAATAAAAGTGAGAAACAAGCAGCAAGAGGCAGAATAAAGGTCAGAATGAGGCAAAATGAAGTTCAGGAGTGAGGAGAAAGAGGCAAATAATGGACATATTGAGCAGAATGAGGTAAAATACGGGTACAAACTGAGAAGAAGGGGGCAAAATAAAGACCATAATTGGGAAGAAAGTGGCAAAATAAAGGTGAGAAATCAGCAGAATGAAGTAAAGTAGAGGTCAGAAACCAGTAGCAAAAGGCAATGAACAGAAATAGACAAAATAAAGGTTAGAAATGAGTGGAAAGGGGCAGAATAAGGGCCAGAAGGGAGAAGAAAGTGACAAAATAAATTTAAGAAACAAACAGAAAGAGTAAAACAAAGGTCAGCAATGAGAAGAAAGAGGCAAAATAAAGGTGAGAAACGAGTGAACATTGGCAGGATAAAGGTCCAAAGGAAGCAGAAAGGGGCAAAATAAATTGAGAAACAAGCAGACAGGGGCTGTTCCTCGGCTAAATTAGAGGAGGATCACTTCACTGTTCTTTGAGCAGGAAAAGTAAAAGGATAATAACTTAGTTACTATGCTTTTATTTTTTGAAGTTTTGGGGATGGGGTAGGGCGAGCGGGGCTTGAGGCACGGAGGAAGGAGTGGTTTGCACACTCCAAGTTTGCATAACTGCTTGGCCAGCCATCTTGGCCTGGGCAAACAGTCATGCACACTTTGCATGTTTCCCACTAGGTGGCTTTACACAGACTGGTAGGGAAGAAGCACAGGACCCCAGTCCCCATCTGAGTTCCGATCCATTGCACTCAGACTAATTACAACACTGCATTGCAGCATTGTGATTGACTATTGGGAGCATGGGTGCAAAAATAAGCAAAATAAAGGTCAGAAACTAGAAGAAGGAAGAAATAACTAACAGAAAGTAGCAAAATAAAGGTAAGCAATGAGCAGAAAGAAGCAAAATAAAGGTAAGCAATGAGAAGAAGGAAGTAAAATAAAGGTGAGAAACAAGCAAAAAGAGTCAGAATAAAGGTCACAAATGAGAAGAAAGAGGCAAAATAGAGGTGAGAAATTAGCATAAAGAGGCAAATAAAATCAGAATGAGGCAAATTAACTGTCAAGAGTGCGCAGAAAGAGGCAAAACAGAAGTAACAAATCAGCAGAAAGGGGCAAAATAAAGGCCAAAATTGGGTAGAAAGTTGCAATATAAAAGAAAGAAAAGAGCAGAAAGGGGCAAAATGAAGGCAAGAAACCAGTAGAATGAGGTAAAGTAGAGGTCAGACACCAGCAGCAAGAGGCAAAAAAAAACATGAGAAAGGAGCAGAGAGGCAAAATAAAGGTCAGCAACAAGCAGACAGAGGTCAAATAAAGGTGATAAACATGCAGAAAGAGTTAAAATAAAGGTCAGCTACTAGCAGAAAGAGGCAAAATAAAGGTGAGACTGGAGCAGAAAGAAGAAGAATAAATGTCAGACAAGCAGCTAGAGGCAAAATAAAAGTCAGAAATTAGCTGAAAGGGACAAACTTAAGGTCAGAAGGGAGCAGGAAGAGGGAGAATAAAGGTTAAAAAGGAGCAGAAAGAGGCAATACAGATTAGTAACAAACTGAAAGAGGCAAATAAAGGTCAACAATAAGTAGAAAGAGGCAAAAAGAATGTGAAGAACAAGCAGAAAGAGGCAGGATAAAAGTATGAAAGTCAGAAACGAACTGCAAGAGTCAAAATATAGGAGGGAAACAAGCAGAAAGAGGCAAAACAAAGATGAGAAACAAGCAGAAAGAGTCAGAGTAAAGGTCACAAATGAGATGAAAGAGGCAAATATAGAGGTGAGAAATTAGCATAAAGAGGCAAAATAAATCAGAATGAGGCAAATTAACTGTCAAGAGTGAGCAGAAAGAGGAAAAATAGAAGTAACAAATGATCAGAAAAGGACAAAATAAATGCCAGAATTGGGTAGAAAGTGGCAAAATAAAGATGAGCAACAAGCAGAAAGAGGCAGGATAAAAGTCAGAAACAAGCAGCAAAAGTCAAAATAAAGGAGGGAAACCAGCAGTAAGTGGCAAAACAAAGGTGAGAAACACGAAAGAGGCAATATAAAGGGGAGAAACAGGCAGTAAGACACAAAATTGAAGTCAGAAATCAGAGGCAAAAGAAAGGTCAGAACCAGCATAAGAGGCAAAATAAAAGCCTGCAACAAGCAGAAAGAAGCAAAATAAAGGTGAGAAACAAGCAATAAGAGATTAAATGTGATAAATAAGAAAAATAAAGATGGGAAACAGGCAGCAAGAGGCTAATTTGAGGTCAGAAACCAGCAACAAGAAGCAAAATAACGGTCAAAACTAGCATAAAGAGGCAAAATAAAGGTCTGAAACAAGCAGAAAAAAGTGAAAAAACGGTCAGAAAAGAGAAAAAAGAGGAAAAATAAAGGGCAGAAGTGGGCAGAAAGAGGCTAAACAAAGGAGAAAAACGGGCAGAGAGAGACAAAACAGAGGTCAGAAACCAGCAGTGAAATGCAAAATAAATGTGATACATATATAGAAAGAAGCAAAATAAAGGTCAGAAAGAGGCACAACAAAAGGTGAGAAATGAGCAGAAAGATTTCCAATAAAGGTGAGAAGGAAGCAGAAAGAAGCAGATTAAAGGTCAGAAGGAAGCAGAAAGAGGCAAAGTTGCTGTGAAAAACAAGTAGAAAGAGGCAAATGAAGGTCAGCAACTAAAAGAGAGAGGCAAAATAAATGTAAAAAATGAGAAGAAAGGCAGAATAAAGGTCAGAAACAAGAAGAATGAGGCAAAATGGAAGTTTGAAACCAGCATCAAGAGGCAGAATAAAGGTGAGATAGAACCAGAAATGGGCAGAATAAAGGTCAGAAATGAGCAGAAAGATGCAAAATAGTGGGCAGAGACCACCAGCAAGAGGCAAAATAAAGTAGCGAAACAAGCAGAAAAAAGCAAAATAAAGGTGATAAACAATCAGAAAGAGGTAGAATATGGTTCGGCAATGGTCAGAGAGGCAAAATAAAGGTGAGAAACGAGCAGCTAGAAGCAGAATAAAGGTCAGAAACTCGCAGAAAGAAGCATAATAAAGGTGAGAAATGAGCAAAAAGAGGTAAAATAGTGGGCAAAAATAAAGAAACAAGTAGAAAGAGACAAAATAAAGGTCAGAAACAAGTGGAAAGAGGCAAAATAAAGGTGGGAAATGAGCAGAAAGAGGCAGCATAAAATACAGAAGGGAGTATAAAGGGACTGAATAATGGTCAGAAATTAGCAGAAAGAAGCAGGCTAAAGGTCTGAAACTAGCAGAAAAAGGCAAAATAAAGGTCAGCAATGAGCAGAAAGAGACAAAATAAGGATGAGAAATGAGCAGAAAGAGGAACGTGTTTTCAGTGCTGCTGGTGCTGTTGTCGCAGTGTATACTCAGACATGAGTCCCTTTCTCACTGCTCCATCAGGATTCAAGCAAGCCGGGCCGAAGAGGCTGAAATGCCAGAAACCGGTCCCCGGTAGCTTGTCTCCTTTCTGGTGAAGAATTGGCTTGGTAGTTTGGTCTGCCCTGTTCCCATGATGCACTGGGCCAGGGACAGACTAATTTGCATATAGCCAGGTTCTGAGCTGGGATGGGGCAGTGAGATAAATAACGGTGATGGATCAAGCCCTGATCTTTGGACTGGGTAAGAGTGGTCTGCTTAATTCAGACACTCTGTTCATCACCACCCCCTTTTCTGTATCGTTTTTGGCCACTATAGGTGTGGCAGGGTATACTCAGACATGAGTCCCTTTCTCACTGCTCCATCAGGATTCAAGCAAGCCGGGCCGAAGAGGCTGAAATGCCAGAAACCGGTCCCCGGTAGCTTGTCTCCTTTCTGGTGAAGAATTGGCTTGGTAGTTTGGTCTGCCCTGTTCCCATGATGCACTGGGCCAGGGACAGACTAATTTGCATATAGCCAGGTTCAGAGCTGGGATGGGGCAGTGAGATAAATAACGGTGATGGATCAAGCCCTGATCTTTGGACTGGGTAAGAGTGGTCTGCTTAATTCAGACACTCTGTTCATCACCACCCCCTTTTCTGTATCGTTTTTGGCCACTATAGGTGTGGCAGGGTATACTCAGACATGAGTCCCTTTCTCACTGCTCCATCAGGATTCAAGCAAGCCGGGCCGAAGAGGCTGAAATGCCAGAAACCGGTCCCCGGTAGCTTGTCTCCTTTCTGGTGAAGAATTGGCTTGGTAGTTTGGTCTGCCCTGTTCCCATGATGCACTGGGCCAGGGACAGACTAATTTGCATATAGCCAGGTTCTGAGCTGGGATGGGGCAGTGAGATAAATAACGGTGATGGATCAAGCCCTGATCTTTGGACTGGGTAAGAGTGGTCTGCTTAATTCAGACACTCTGTTCATCACCACCCCCTTTTCTGTATCGTTGTCGCAGTGTGAAGCACCAATCTCTTGCCCCAATACATGATTAACCATAATTAAAATGAATCAGCACTTTATACCACTGCATTACTCCATACCTGAAGTACAACAGGGGAAGATGAGGGAGACTCAGGGTATGGAAGTAGTGTGTTAGATGACCTACTTCTGGGCAAATCACCTGAGTTTGAGGAGAAGCTCTACTTCCCTGACTACTAGGCCTGGGCCAACAACCATAAAACGTTCTTTCTCTATCACTGATCTGCATAGGACTGTGCTTTGTGACCGCAGAGACTACCTTTTGGACAAAGACCATGACACCTTGATAAAGCCCTTGGCCTCCCGGCCGTCCGGGCGAAGCTGTTCTTTTTTTAGCTGCACTTTTGAGATAAAATAAATAGACAGCATGATGCCTTTCAACAATCTGACATGCACCATTTTGTTCAACTTTTATATTAGAATTAAAACCATAAACATAGAAGAAATTCCCCCTGCAGTAAATTGCATATAGCTTGCCATAATAAAATTAAAATATTCATAAACATAAGCATTGTAACACATTCCTTCTTGAATGCTAAATTTATCCAAACTGCACCGGGAGAATTATCAAATTAAAAGCTTGTTCCAAGAGTAAACTTTCAATAATGGCTGATTTATGTTTCATGTGCCGCCTAACGTTCAGACCGTCAGTTTGCAATTAATAAATGCGTTGTAAGCTCATAAAAGTTCCTAGCGTCTCGTTTCAGATACAGTTGCATATTTGGTCTTTACCAACTACGGAGATTTTAAAACATTTGACCTCTCCTGTATCCCTTATCAACATATCAATGGCACTGAAGAAACCTACTAATTCCACAATGCCTCACAATGTGGTCCAAATGGAATAATCAGACAGCTTGGATGGCTCAGTATGTTCCGTTTAAATTGTGTTAATATACCGGACTAAAATGCACTTTCAAATGCAGTCCAGAAAGACCAACCTGCAAAGCTTAAATAGCTCAACTGACAATATGCTCCGTTTGAATTGTATTTTTATCGGACTAAAATGTAATTTCAAATAAGGTCGACAAAGTCCCACCTGCAAATACATATATATTTCAGTTCAGCAGCCTTCCCACCAACAGGATCCCCTGGGCCCTAGCAAAGGCGAGGCGCTCCCGGGCAAGGGAATCTATACACATCCAAGGTTCATTGAGGTGACTGAGTGTAAAGGATGTGGGGATTGTTATATCCCAAAGAGTTGAAGAGCCAAATGTCAAAGGCATAGAAGGATCTAAACGGTAATCATTAAATAGACCATGAACCTGCAATTTCTGTTTAGGTACTGAATGGGTATTGGGAAACAGGGAATGGTAAACTTCAGAAAAACCTAATTACAGTTTGTGTTTCAGAAGATGATGCTTTTCTTTCTCATGATTCAGATATTTGAGCATTCAGATTAGCTGAAACTCAGAGGAAATGGATGAACTTAAGACAACTATCCTGAAAGACTGAATCTGATTTTAAGAATTGGTGAAATTGTTTTTAATCGTTTGGGTAAAAGTAATATTGTACAAATGGTGGTATTGCCTCATCTAATGTTTCTGTTACAATAGCTCCTCTGATACTTAAAAAAGGGGTTTTATTAAAAACGAAATACTATTATTTCAAGATTTATTTAGGCTTCTAAACCACATAGAATTTCAAGACAGAATTTGTGCATCTTTATTGCTAGAGGACTGAGCCCTGCTGGAGTCTGAAAGCCAGTACTTGGTTATCGCAAATCTGTTCATTAAGAGATTTGTCATCCAGGTCCTTTTACGTCGAGCCTGGGCAGTGAGTGCATGCACAGCTCTGCGAGGCATGCTGTATTCAGGTATGGACTTGAAGCTCTGCCCACTCACCGCCCATAATTTTCATTGGCTTGTGTCATTGTCCTTTATAATCTGTGGCTTTTCATTGGTCTATAGGCTTAGTAGTTCTTTCTTAATACTGCCTTGTTTTCTCATGTAACCTCACATACTGACTGGCCCTCTTACTTGTGTTGTTACTTGGTAGGATTTAATTACAGCCTCCAAGCAATATTTCTTTCATGGTTAAAGACCCGCTCTCTCTTTAGCTTGACTGTCTTTTTTTTAATAGCACAGTACACCACTCTGACGGCTGCGCCTTTGTTTTATCTGCGGCGACGAACGCACCTGCATATTTTTTTTCCTTTTTTTTTGGTTTTATTTAGAAGCGCCCCATGCCACACTTTCACCTAAATAGAGGCTCCACCCCTTCCTTCAGACAAGCTGCATCTAAAGAAAGCTCAGCTGCAGCTATTAAAGTTAAACCGCGCCATGGGGTGCTTTAACTAAAAAAGCATTTGTTTGTCAACTTGACAAGCGCCCCATACTGTGCTTTTAATTTAATGGTGGCTGCAGACCTTTCTTTAGACATGGCTCATCCAAAGAAAGGGGCATTGCCTCTATTAATATGAAAGCCCAGCATGGCAAAAAAGTACTTGCAATGCAATAGGTCTCGCATTTGTTTAAGCTATTGTCGTTTACAATGCCAAAAGCTCAAACTCTTGTGAATGTAAGACCCATTGCATTGCAAATACCTGTTTCAAAAGTAATGAGGAAAATTATTGAGGAGAAGGACATCCTTGCGTTTGCTTAAAAAGATGAAGGTCAGAAGTGGTTAAAAAAAGATTACATTTAAGATACTAAGAACTATGTGTCAAGCATGTTCCTATTGGGTAAGAGATTTCAAAATTATAAGGAAAGAGGGATGCACCCTACTTTGGGACAACCTCTCAATGCTGGAGGAAGTTATACAAGAATGAAGAAGGCTCGGATGGCTGAATTACATCAACTGCTCCTTAAAAAAGGATTTCCGGCCCTTTTCAGAGCTAGTAGACACATTTGGAATAGAAAATAAAGAGCATTGTTGATGTACTTGCGGTTGAGAAGCTATTGCGAAGAAAAGGAGGCAAACAGCCTGCTCTATAAGATTCTTTGGATAGATATGCACATGGGTTCAATTGCTCATTTTTATGGAACCATGTTCGATTTAAACCCTTTGGGTCACTCGAAAATTAGAACAATATGGAAAGAGGATAGCCAACTAGAGCTGATGAAGCACAGGTGGAGACATCAAAACATAGAGCAGCAGGTGCGTCACGTGAGGTAAGAATTTAAGATTTAAGAAGAATTCAATATGTTTCACACTGCAGGTTATCTTGCGCCCCCGAATACCTAAAGCAAATCTAGTAGAAATGTAGTAGTATTTGCTCAATATGCCACATGACTAAAGGATCCTGGAAACACGCTCTCTGACTGCATGCACAAAGCTAAAGAAAAAATGGAGACATATTTTGAATTGTTTTAGGGAGGTAGGGAAACAGGGAGTAGCGAATGTAGAAGCATTTGCTCTAATAGGATGGGGCAGCGCTGATCAATCACAAAGCAATCTGCAATATCACTAACTTCGATTACCTATTTTATGAAAGCTGAGCCAAATTTTCCTGAACAATGATGGATACGTCCTGAGAACACACTCCCCAACTCCTAAACCACTAGGTGTAAAACTGCTGGAATGCTTATCAGATCATGCAGCCTCTTCACCTTGAACTGTTTATAGTAGCCGCTGATTATCCCTGAATTGTAAATAGGTGACCATAATTGCATGGAGTGAATTTAAGTAAGTAAGTAATAATTTTATTTGTACATGGTTCATTAAAACCTTTACAAAACAATTTAGAACATTGGTAAAATTTAGCCTTCAATTCGTTTAATACAACTTTCTAAAACTTTAAAAAAATAAAAAAAATGTACTTATTATCAATTTAAGGCCATCATTATTTTTAAAAGTTCATGGCTGCAGGACACTGTGTCAATGATTTTCAGTCCGCCTTTTTTTTTTATCAATCCGCCGGGAGCGTGCTCTTCTGTCTTTTCGTCACCAGTTCAAAAAATGAAGTAACCCGACAATTTAATTTTGTTTTGCTGGGGTTGAAGCACTGTTTGACCGCCTGCCTATATGTTCGAACACCATATAGTTTGAACGATGGACGCAGTAAATCGTACCTCAGGTCCTTTAGTTTGGAGCAGATACAGATTACATGGATGATATCTTCCTTTCCAGCTTTGCACAAGCGACAGTATTGCGGAGAGCTCTTTCTTTCCCATGGTGGGAGATGGGGGCAATTGGAATTACACCTAGGCATAGTTTTAAAAACTTTTCCTTTGTCTTTAGATTCATACCTATGTTAAGATACTCTTGAGGTTGCAGTACTGTATAATCACTGAGTGTAATCCAGCCATGGGCTCCTTTGGATAATGTCTTCTTGTCCTCAATTGAGGAAATGATACGTACTGATTTTTTCGTGATTTTTTTAAAGGTCAAAAGATCAGTAGAGATGTCCAGGATTTGGAGTGAATTAGATAAGTAGTCTCTGGCAGAGGATTTTCTTTGGCGAAGCAGCTCCTCCCATAAATTTTAGTTTAAAGAACCAACCTCGGCACTTGGAATCTTGTGCCAGGTTGTAACGTACATGCCACGTCTTTCCAATGTTTGTTTTAACAGACCGAATTCTAGACGTATTTGAGCAGGAGAAACGTATCTTGGCAGATTGAAGATTGCCCTATATGAATTTGCTATCACTATGTCCAAGAACACTGCATCCTTTTCTTGAAGGGGTTCGCTCCCATATGTAAGAGTCGGTTGTAGCATTGCTCACAAGACCTGGAGCAGCGGATTAAGTGTTAAGTCAGGGAGCTTGGCCTTTAGAGATTTTATTATCAAACAGGTCACGGTTCCGTTCCCTCGCAAGGATTCGAGTTGGGGCTTGAACGTGTTCTTGTGGTCCAAGACTACTCCCAGATATTTATAGGTGGTAACCAAGTCCAGCCTTTGTCCGTTTAGATGCTAGAGGTGTTTCCTTTTTTTCCGATGATTCACTGCCATAACTTTAGTTTTGGCAAAATGTATTTGCAATCGGTTCCTTTCCGAGAAGGTGTGAGTTGCATTCAAAAAATGTTGAAGGCCGATCGGAGTTCGACTGAATAATACCAGGTCGTCTGCATACAACATATTGGACAGTGTGGTTTTCCTGAGTTTTGGTGCAAGGCAGGGGCAGTTGTCAAGTTCTCCTGACAGGTCCACAAGGAAAAGGTTAAATAAAAATGGTGCTAGAATACATCCCTGTTTTAGCCCTTTTGTTGTTGGAATCTGCTTGGAGAGGTGTGATCCTGTTCCTTATTTAACCCTAATGCAGGTGTTTGTGTGCAGTAGTATCAGTTGGTCTAAGATTCGTTTTGGTATACCCCAGTTTGCCAGTGTCCACCAAAGTATATTCCGGTCAACGTGATCGAAGGCGGCAGTATAATCAATGAAACACAGGTAAAGGGGAGTTTTGGTTTCTTTTGCTGCATCCATGAAAAGGGTCAAGGCCATGATGTTTGTAATGTTCCCTTGACCTTGGCAGAAGCCTGTTTGATTAATAAGAAGGATGGATTTGTCAAATGCCCATGTTCTTAACTCATCCAGTATAGTTCCTGCAAAATACTTGGCCTCCACGTCTATAAGGGCAAAAGGACGGTAGTGATTTGGAAGTTTCCTACTGCCCTGTTTGAAAATTGGGCTTTGTACTGATCCAAACCAGGACTCCGGTTATGTCAGAGTGTCCTTTATATTTTTGAAAACCGGGGTTAATGCTACGGATCAAAATTCGGCGTCTGATATATACAACATTGGAGGGATACCATTTGGACCAGGGGCGCCTGTCGGTCTGCCCCTAGCTATTTGTCTCTTGATTTCCGCTGCTTTGTGAATGGAGTGGTCAATCTCAGCTGAGGTAGGAAAACTACCTGTTGTCAGCAGATGAGTTGTTGAAATGCCTGAAGAGGTAATTTATCCATGCTTCCTCCGTTATGTTGGAATTTAAGCCAAGATGGTCTAGATTCTTTAATCTTTTGATCATATGCCAAAACCTTGAGCTGTTTTTCCGTTTAGCTTCATAGAGGAGTTTAACCCATAATTCTTCATTTTTCTGCTTCTTGGTTTCCCATTTCATCCTTTTTAGCAGTTGTTTTGCTTCCAGTAAAACTTTTTGTAAATCTTGGTTTGATGGGTCTTTCCTCATCTGCCTCAAAGTTCGGTTTATGATCTGCTTTTGGATTTTCATTTCTGGAGTGGGTTGCATTTTGGTCGGTGTTCTGGTTTGATGCATTAATCTGTTTGAAGGCCCTTTCAATAAATTCTCATCGACAGCCAAGATTAAATGTTGCTTCCATACAGGCCCTCCCCTTCGAAACCTCCTTACCGCAAGCCTTCACAGTCTTAACTGCAAGAAAACTCCAGCATACCGGCCCTCTGGCGCGAATAATGAGGGCACCTCTGGAACGGCAGTAGTCCCGAGGGCAGTGCTAACTGTGTCCGATCAGTGCCCCTTCAGCGCTATCAGTGGGACAATCGGCGCAAGAGAAAAAGAAAGAGAGGAGGTGACACCTAGTAAGGAGGGGTCCCATTGCGTCCTTTTTGTCATTTTATTTAATATTGATTTCAAGCTTCTTACCCTGTTTTTAATCTTGCCGGCCACGCACACTCGCACTTCAGCCCCTCTTTCCCGCACTCTAATTGTTTGATCACCGCACTTGGCGGGTCCCGCGTCCACGTCTTGTTTGGCGGCCATCTTAGGTTGGGGGGGTTGTTTGCACGCTCTAGTCCTCTCTCTAGGAGGCGAGCAGTGCATAAATTGAGGTAAATCTCGGCAGTTCTTTCTTTACAGCTCAGCGCATTGCCAGCAGCGCTTTACTTGCAGCGCGACCTGCTAGTAGCTATCAGCTATTTTAAAAGTGCCCGTTTTTGTCATTTTATTTAATATTGATTTCAAGCTTCTTACCCTGTTTTTAATCTTGCCGGCCACGCACACTCGCACTTCAGCCCCTCTTTCCCGCACTCTAATTGTTTGATCACCGCACTTGGCGGGTCCCGCGTCCACGTCTTGTTTGGCGGCCATCTTAGGTTGGGGGGGTTGTTTGCACGCTCTAGTCCTCTCTCTAGGAGGCGAGCAGTACATAAATTGAGCCATGCTTACGCGCAGCGGTCACGCGCTGCGGGGACGCCAGAATGACGCCGGAGTTACGCCAGAGTTCAGCCCGTCTGCGCCCGTCTGCGCTGAGGACGGGCTGCAGGTCGGGCTGGACCTGGCCTCCGCTCCTTTGCACCCTGGTAAGACTCGCTTGCGCTATGCATTCTCTTCGCTTCTGGCTCTTAGACCACGCGCATGCCCCTTTTTACATTGTCTTACTCCGCTAGGGCTATTACACTCGCGATGCTGTAGGGCCTGCTCTTCCTTATTCCACCCTCTCGCTAGCGGTACTATTATCCCTTGTCCCTTGTCCCCAAGGCCCACTATTTCTCATAATACTGGATTTCTATTAAATGCGCGTTCGCTAATCAAACACAATCTTGCCTTTCACGACTTTGTGGATGAAAGACAGCCAGATTGGGTATTTATTACAGAGACCTGGGCCACTGACTCTTCTGGCCATGACCTCCTTTTAGCCATCCCTGAGGGCTACTCCCTACATAGGCTTGATAGACCTAAACGCAGAGGAGGAGGTATTGCTATTCTTTGTAAATCCTCCTTGCTATGTACGGTTAATCCACTTTCTTCACCCCAAGATCGCTTTGAAGCTCTTTACTTCTGTATCACATGTGCCCCTTCAGTTTCCTTTACGGGTATGTTGATTTACAGGCCGCCTGGCTATAGAGCTAATTTTGTCTCGGACATATTGAGGATTCTTGAACCCTACTTTGGAAAGCCCTCCTTCACCATTCTAGGTGACCTCAATTTCCATCTTGATGAGGTCCACGATAGGGACACGTCATCACTGGTTGAATCTCTTGGGGCCTGCAATCTTATTCAGCTTGTTTCCAAGGCTACTCATACAGCAGGTCACATCCTTGACGGGGTTTTCTCTAATGATCCAAAACTCTCCAGCGGTACACCTCTACCGTTGGTGTGGACTGATCATTTTGCGGTCCCCCTCAAATTAGTCTTTTCCACCTCTAATCTTACTAAGAAGGGGACTAACCCTTTCGTTTCTAGGAGAAATTTTAGAATCCTTACGAATGAGGCTTTTGCTCCTTTTATTCCTACACCAGAGGCTCTCTCTCTAAAAGATGCGGATGAGGCAGCACAAGATCTGCAGGACTCCATCACCAAAGCAGTAGAAAATCTTGCCCCCGCATCCCTGCAATATGTAGCCCGGCGGAAACCATCTGCGCCATGGTTTTCTGACCATCTTAGATTATTAAGACAGGGCTGCAGAAGCAGTGAGAGGAGATGGAGGAAATCCTGGGATCCCATGGATAGGGAGGCTCATAAGTCTGCTCTACGAGAGTATAAGCAAAAAGTGATAATAGAGAAGCAGGAATACTTCTCCAACTTGACCAGCTCACTCACTTCTTCCAGGGAGCTTTTTAAAATTGCGGACTCATTATGTTCCCTCCAACTCCCTGATCCCGTAGTTAGCTCTCAACGGCTCTGTGACGATATTGCAGACTTTTTCATAAAAAAATCTTCGATATCCACACTTCCTTAGAGGTACAACGTCTTTCTCTGGATGACGACAGTCTTTCAGGTATACGTTCCTCCGAGTCACTGGATACCGCTCCTTCTAGCCTCCTTTCTGATTTTCCCTCTATGTCCCGGGAGGGATTGAATATTCTTCTTGACAAGACGAAGTCCTCCTCCCCATTAGATCCATTGCCTCTTAAAAAGTTAAAAGAGTGCAGGGACAGTCTCCTGCCCCCTCTACTTGAGGTGATGAATAAGGCCATAGCCCAAGGCATTTTTCCATCAACATGGAAGAAGGCCATTGTGCGGCCGCTCCTTAAGAAGCCCTCACTTGATCCTGGTCTCTTGAAAAATTTTAGACCGATTTCTCTGCTCCCTGCACCGGCTAAAATTTTAGAAGCACACTTGAATTGCCACCTATCCTCCTTCCTTGAAGCTGCGGAGTATCTTGATATTACCCAGCATGGATTTCGAAAACACCACAGCACAGAATCTGCTCTCACCTTTGTAGTCGACAACATCCGACGCAAGGTGGATGCCGGACAAACTACTGTTCTTGTGCTATTGGACCTCACGGCCGCATTTGACACCCTGTCTCCTGCCATTTTAACATCTCGGCTGAGGGAGGTAGGTGTCACGGGTTCGGCCCTGAGTCTCCTCAACTCCTTTCTCCTTGATAGGGAACAGAGAGTGATGCTCGGCAACCACCTCTCCCCAGCTAATTCCTTGCAATGTGGGGTGCCACAGGGGTCGGCATTAAGCCCGACCCTGTTCAACATCTATGTGGCCCCCCTTGCTAGGCTTGTAAGATCACAGGGGATGGAGGTGGTATCATACGCCGATGACACCCAGATTATGGTTTCACTCAGTCCTCTGTCGTATCATCTGCCTCTAGCTTCAGGTCCTGTATGCAATACGTTGCAGATTGGATGGTTGCCAACTTCCTGAAGCTAAATGGCGACAAGACTGAGGTCTTGGTCTGTGGAAAGGACCAAGATATCTGGTCGAGTGAGTGGTGGCCTACTTCTCTTGGCATCTGCCCCACTCCCTCGCAATCTGCCAGAAATCTGGGTGTGGTGTTCGATACTTCACTCTCGATGTCCCTACAGGTGAATCGGACCGTTTCGACCTGCTGGGGCGTGATCAAGACGCTCAATAGAATCCGCAGCTATCTGTCTCTCCAAGCACGCAAGCAGATTGCAGTTGCCCTTGTTGGTTCCAGGTTAGACTATTGTAACTCTCTCTATATGGAATCCAACAAGGGCCTTATACATCGTCTGCAAATTGTGCAGAATGCTGCTGCACGTTTTGTCCTGGATCTTCCCAGGGCCTCCTCTGCTACTGCTGCGAGGAGAGACCTTCACTGGCTGCCTATTCAGCACAGAATTGATTTTAAAATTCTGTGCTTAACTTACAGAGCTCTCGAGGATGGATCTAAGAACGCTATCAGTCACCTGCTTACCCGCTATCACCCTACAAGGTGTCTGCGCTCATCGGGACTACTTCAACTTGTTGTCCCTCGTTTTAAGCTCACCAGATGGGGAGCTAGGGCCTTCTCCGTCGTCGCGCCACAGCTTTGGAACATCTTGCCGATGGAGTTGAAGGTTCTACCCTCTCTAGCGCTCTTTAAAAAGGCTTTAAAAACGTGGTGCTTTTCGAGAGCTTACACAGGTTGAGCTGTCAGGTTTTTGTCGTGAGCTGGATTTGGAATTAGGCGCCTTGATGCCCACTGGGCTAAGTCTGCGCATGATAAGATACCTTTTATTATTATTATTATTAAAAACTCTGAGCGCCCGATTAGGAATAGATATCAGCTCAGGTCTCGGCAGGCGGTCTGGAACCCAATTGAGCTAGCTGAAAAAGGAGGTCCAGTACCCCTGTCCCCCTACAAACAGAAGAGGAAGGGTGGTACAAGGAAGGGGGTGGTCACAAAAGCTGTTAAGCAGTCCCAGGCGGATGTATGACGTTATAACCCTGATCTCTTGACTTGGTAAGAGTATTCTGCATCATTCAGAAACTCTGTCCATCACCACCCCCCTTTTCCAAAATCGGTTTTATCCACACTATGTGTGGGAGGGTATACTCAGACGTGAGTCCCTTGCTCATTGCACCATCAGGATTCAAGCAAGCCGGGCCGAAGAAGGCTGTGATGCCAGAAACCGGTCCCCGGAAGCTTGTTTCCTTCCCAGTATAAGAATTGGCTTGGTAGTTTGGTTTGCCCTGTTCCCATCATGCACTGGGACAGGAACAGACTAATTTGCATATAGCCAGGTTCTGAGCTGGGATGGTGCAGTGAGTTAAAAAACGGTGATGGATTAAAACCCTGATCTCTTGACTTGGTAAGAGTATTCTGCATCATTCAGAAACTCTGTCCATCACCACCCCCCTTTTCCAAAATCGGTTTTATCCACACTATGTGTGGGAGGGTATACTCAGACGTGAGTCCCTTGCTCATTGCACCATCAGGATTCAAGCAAGCCGGGCCGAAGAAGGCTGTGATGCCAGAAACCGGTCCCCGGAAGCTTGTTTCCTTCCCAGTATAAGAATTGGCTTGGTAGTTTGGTTTGCCCTGTTCCCATCATGCACTGGGACAGGAACAGACTAATTTGCATATAGCCAGGTTCTGAGCTGGGATGGTGCAGTGAGTAAAAAAACGGTGATGGATTAAAACCCTGATCTCTTGACTTGGTAAGAGTATTCTGCATCATTCAGAAACTCTGTCCATCACCACCCCCCTTTTCCAAAATCGGTTTTATCCACACTATGTGTGGGAGGGTATACTCAGACGTGAGTCCCTTGCTCATTGCACCATCAGGATTCAAGCAAGCCGGGCCGAAGAAGGCTGTGATGCCAGAAACCGGTCCCCGGAAGCTTGTTTCCTTCCCAGTATAAGAATTGGCTTGGTAGTTTGGTTTGCCCTGTTCCCATCATGCACTGGGACAGGAACAGACTAATTTGCATATAGCCAGGTTCTGAGCTGGGATGGTGCAGTGAGTTAAAAAACGGTGATGGATTAAAACCCTGATCTCTTGACTTGGTAAGAGTATTCTGCATCATTCAGAAACTCTGTCCATCACCACCCCCCTTTTCCAAAATCGGTTATAACGCATACTTTTACTCCGCAGACCATTACAACGCGACTTTTACTCCGCATACCGTTACAACGCATAGCGCCTTGGGGCGCTGGATAGTGGTAAGTATAATTTACTATTCTAACTCCAGTCCCCGTGGACCCTAGGGAAGGTGTTGGATAGTAAATTATACTTATTCCCTATCCTAGAGCGCCCCCCAGCGCAATGCGTTGTAATGGTATGCGGAGTAATGGTCGCGTTGTAATGGTAGTGCGGAGTAAAAGATCCGTTGTAACGGGTGTATACCGTCCCAGGCATACAAAGGCACCCCTTCACTCAAAAGTTACTTCAAGATAATGGAGCAGGCAGTAAAAGCAAAGGAAAGTGCTGGGGCTAAACTAGGAGTGCCAGGAGTAGAAACTATCAGTTCAGGTGACACGGGAAAAGGTGGAGGGGTATTAGCTGAAGTGGAAGTAGAAGTGGGGGCTATCCCCTCCCCAGATAACATGCTTACTTCCCCATCGGTACCTTTGAGTAATAGGTACGCAGTGCTCGAGCTTCCCAATGGGGAGGGGTTAGAGGCTTCAACACATCCCGATACAGTATATAGCCCTACCCCTGGTCCTAGTCCTAGTCTCCCACTACCATCAGAAGCTCAGAGATCTCATGTTTTGAACACTGATACAGCCATGGAGAGCTTAATCTCTGCACTGCCCTTAGCTCAGGATCCGTTGGGCACAGAGTCTTATAATATCTCCCTTCACCCCCAAACAGCCTGCACTGCCTTCCAATCTCAATCTTTTCCTCTTCCAACCTCCGATAAACAAGTCTTTGTCCAGCAGACTGGTAGTGTGCCGGCCGAGCCAGTTGAGGCAGAGATTGTAGGAGATAGATTGGGTCTTCTATTCCAGACATTGAGAGGGGACCTGCTTGGGAAATTAGAAATTTCAGAGAGCAATCAGAAAGGGCTGCACGACAGATTTGATGCCTTGGAGGCCAAACTGGAGGGACTAGAAACTCGAACAAGTATGTTGGAGAGTACAGTCAACTCATTGGCAGAAGTATCGTCAGGGAATCCCAAGGACATTGACGCTATCAAGGCACAAAATCAAACTCTTACTATGGACATGGAGAGATTGGAAATTGCGAGTCGGCGGAACAATCTAAGAATGATTAAGATACCAGAAGAAGCAGAGGTTGAAGATATCAAGGGATTTGTTTGCAGACTATTGCGAGAGGACATACTAAAGGACCGGCTAGACATCGATCTAGAGGCTGAGATCCAGCGCGTGCACAGAGATCCTTTTAGGTTGCACCCTGATCGTAAAGCTCCAAGAAAAATCTTAGTCTACTTTCAAACATAAAGTGTTAAGGAGCTAATCCTGAATAGATGTCTCGCACGCTCCTCCCTCCATTATCGTGCAAACCCCTACCAAATTAGATCAGATATAGGGGGGAAGACAGCCCACAGGCAGTGGGAGTTGGGCTCCAGGATGCCAGAACTTCGAGCATTGGGAGCTCAGGTCCAAATGAAGTTCCCTGCTTTACTCAAGATAAAGTGGAACAATAAGATGTTTAATTGCAACCACCCAGAGGAAGTAGATGAATTACTCTTAAAAATGAGAAAATAGTAATTTCTTCGGTTCCAATCAGTCTTTTGGTACTAGGGTAAATGAGAATGTATTAAAACCCTATAGCCTTTGTAATTTCACTTAATATGGAAAGCTAAAATGCAAGTCAATATGCACACGTAGATCACACATACGCTTTATTTGCCAGGGGTGTCGGTGGTTTATTATGGATTGTTTCCGTAAAATACACTTAAGAGGTAAATCATACTTATTATCAGGGTTTGTATAATAGAATGGGACTGACTTTTCTCCTTAAAATAAAAAAAAAAAGGGGAAGAGGGAAAAGAACAAAAAAAATGACTATATGTATTATAAAAAGGGGAAAAAACATAGATAAGGGTCTGATTCAGCACTGAGTAAATGGGAAAACTGTTTTAGATATTGATGGTGTTTCAAGGGTGTGGGGCTCCTTAAGGCGTGATCACGCCCGGAAAAAGGGGAGGGTTCCTCGGGGGGAGGGTTGGGGGGGGGTACAGGGGAGTGGGAAAAAAAACATATAAAAATGTCCTCATATGCTATAAGCTGCTATTTTGTAAGATAGAATATAAACAGAGGTCTCCATTAGCTGCATGTCTGGTTATACTATGTGATGGCTCCTAGCACGGTTTCCATTAACAAATTCCTGTCTTGGAATTTGAATGGTATAAGAAGCCTGAGGAAACAACAAAGAATATGTGAGTTTCTAAAAAATACCAAGGCACATGTACACTTCTTACAAGAGACTCATCTTGAGGCGGAGGTTTGTGGCCAAATATTTGGAAAACTTAGTTGGGTACAGGAAGTTCTCTGCTCCAAACAGAGGGGATCTACTAGAGGTGTAGCTTTAGTAGTGCGCGCAAATAGGGGGATTAGGGTTCAGAATTGGGAAACTGATCGATCTGGTCAATGGCTGGTGGCAGTTCTCTCTATTGGAAGCTTTACTTTTCAGTGTGCTGTCTACTATGGTCCTAATGAGGACAATCCGGGTTTTCTTCAAAAGTTAGAGGAGCATATTATTCAGCACCCAGCCCCAGTCATTTTGGGAGGTGACTTTAACCTTTTATTAGACACACATTTGGACCGTACCTCAAACGCTAAATATAATCCCCCAAATAAATCCCTCATAGCCCTGAGGAATATCATGAAGGATTTTTCCTTACTAGATGCTTGGAGAGTAAAACATGGCAACCTTAGGGAGTACTCCTTTTATAGTAAGAAGTATAAACAATACTCCAGAATAGATCTCTTTCTTCTAGATCGAGCCTTTCTGCCTGACATTATTTCAGTTTTACACATTCCTACAGGACTGTCCGATCACTTTGTTGTTGAGTTAAATATCAACTTTAAGGTTAGCCCCTCAGAGTATAGGTGGACCCTAGACAGAACGATTCTTCTCGACGATGAGATTAAAACCAAAATTAGAGCCAGTCTCTTAGAGTTTATTTCATTTAATGTTGGGACTGCCTCAGAACAAATAGTCTGGGACACTCTGAAATCTTATCTAAGGGGTATCCTTGGTTCACATATGGCACTAAAAAGAAAACTTGGGTAAGAAGAAAATACCAAGGTCCTTGATTTAATTAAAAAGAAGGAATTACAGTGGCAGTTAGCTGTTTTGGAAGAAAGAGACAGGATTCCGTTACTTGAAAAAGAGCTTTTGCAGCTACAGACAGGCTTCAAGGCACGAGCTGACAAGGTAAACAAGGATAAGTGGGAAGTAAGCAAGCTTCACAATTTTGAATATGGAGAAAAGTGCGGCTCACTCTTGGCATGGAAGGCTAGGACCGAGAGGAGTAGGAATAACATCAGCTCGCTAATCCAGAGAGATTCTGGTGTGGTGTATTCCTATAGGTTCTGTATCGATCCCCCTATTCCTGACCCTATTCTGGTTAGCAAACTAACAAGTTAACTAGCAGTCAGCCCATGAGGCAGAAAACCCCCATGATGCAGGAACCGTTATCTGATAAAGCCACACTACGGCACAGGAACGTGTTATCTGATTAGGTCATAACGCTTGTCATCTAATTAGACAAGCGATATTCCTCCAGCCCCTGATAAGGCATACGGAGTTCTCATAACAAATCAAACCTATGACAACCTGGGAAAAACCCTGCGGCCATTGTTTTGATTTCACCGAGAACTTCAGCAAAAGAATGTGCTAACGACCTGGTCGTATGACATCTTTATTGACGTATCTATGTCCATCCTTACGTCAATCTTGGCACCTTAAAGGTATAAATATTACCGATATTGCCCTATGCAAACACACGCGGTGGTGACGAGATCGGAGCAGCCAGACTTGCCGAAGCCCAGAGCAGAGCAGACCCCGCTGGCGCAGCCCCGCCTTCTTGACGCGCTGAAATCGAGCAGCTGCCTATTTCTCCTGCCGAGAAATCCAGCTCCGGCGTTTCCGGGTGGCCCTCGCAGGCAGCCTGGAATATCGAGACCAGAGACGAGAGATACCATCACTCATTCATCCTAACTTCCAGGTACAGAACTGAATAACCCCTCGCAGAGAATTCTTTAGTCAGTCACTTGGCAAAAACAAACTTAACTTAAACTGTAACTTTCTATTCCCGCCCACGTATTAGGCTTAGGTCAGGTACACGGGGTAGGCGTATCTAGAAACACCAGTTGAGTACGTTTAGTCAAATGTATATGTGTATGTAATATATTTTATTCATTTTAAAACCTTCATATGGCTTAGAAACCATATCAATGTTTTTACAGTATTATTTTATACTTCTGCTTTTAATGTATGCACTTTACTTAACTATAAGTATTGCAATAATATCGATCCATTTCTCTTGTACGAGAAAAGAGACTGATCAATAAATAACATCTTTTTATTGAACACGCCCGTCTCTTCCTTTTCTCTACAATCTGATGAGACTAAGAATGCACGTACTGACTGAGTAAAATAAATTGCCTTTTGTTCACACGACTCTCGAGATACACTCTTGATTAGGGGAGAGCAAAGTTGTCATGTTCTATGGTTGTCAGAAACTAAATCCCTTCTTGTCTAATCAGGGAAGTTCATTCCTTCCTGAACATTCGAGAAAGTTTCTAGTGAACTCTGAGCTAGCTGGCAAACCCAAAACTTTAAGTCTAATATCGACAGTAGTAGACCTAGTTAACGTCTGGTCTAGGCCTATACTATTGAAGGTATTATTCCAATGCGCAGAGCCTATTGGGATAATAGGAACTACACTACATGGCGCCCAACGCGTTTGGAAGGGCGATAAAACTAACGTAAGACATTTAGAGTAACTCAGTCGTGCTTTCTCACTCAGACCCCTTTTCCCCATAATACTCCAAAGACGTCTGGAGTGGGTGAAAGGTAATATCCGCCAAACCTCGCAGGAGGAAACTCCTATGTATGGTACTTGGTTTAGTCAACGTTGAAGGATAAACAGTTCCAAAATATTGTGCATCTAATCTTTCTTTCCATGAGAAACCTGATCTGCAAACAAACAAAATAACCATCCTGTCGGTAAAATGGCAGACAGTGATGAAGAAAGAGAGGCAGTTAGATTAGCAGCTGACATAGCAGAAGCTGATACTGCACTACAAAATGCAGACCCAGAGATAATACTCATCCCGGTCATCAAAAGGAAATCTATAACCTTAAAACTTATAGAAAATAGACTGACACCTAGAGGTGGTACAGTCATATTCGTAATCGAGGCACACGAATATCGGCAGACAGAGGTATACTATTCATGGATACATTTTCCAGCAGCAAATGCTGTAACAAAGTACTTCCACTAATACAAAATAGAGGAACCTCCTGAAATGTACACTCCTTTCGAGGAGGTGGAAGTACCACTTAAATTTCAAGAGCATTTGCTCTTATTTAATGGCGCCCTAAAACATAATAATCACATCACCAGGCTCGGTCCTTTAGGTAGACCAGGAGCAACGTGGCCGGTCCTAGCCGGATACACACCACATCCAGACATCAATGGGATGTCTGCAGCAGAGCTGTTAACACAGCTAAAACAATTAGTAAAAATACATAGACAATTAGTCCAATATGTGATGCGGACTTCAACAATTCAGCCAGCGATTAAAATTCCACAGCTGACCCCTCACCAGGGGAACACAAATAAAATTACACCACAGAACATACAATCCTGCCTAGGTAAAGTACCGGATAAACGGGAACAAATACCATTCTGGTTGGCACAAAAAATCACCCAAATAGAGGCGGTGTTTCCTGACACCACCCCGTTAGAAAAACACAGGATTCTGACTATCTGTCTTCCAATGGGAATCGCACCACACATTGAGGACTGTGACACTTGGGGTACAGTCTTTGCTTCCATCTACACAAAAACGCACGGTGTTCCATCCATTTCGGTAATACCAGATGTGCTAAAACAAATTCAAGACGAATATGGTCCAGAACCCGCTTTAACTCTTGGTATGAAATTACTAAAAGAATTCAAGCAGGTCTCGGCTATATTATTAGCCAACATAAAGGGTGAAGCAGCAAACGTGGCGATCCGCCAGAGGTTAAAAGAGACAGATATAGCAGACCAACCAGCTGAAATTGCCAGAATCATAGAAAAATCCTATGAGGAACTAGGTAGAGATAGTTTAGGTGGAATACCAGTAAAACCACAACTAATTGAAAGTCCTGACAAAATATTTTTTAATAATAATTCAACATCACAGAAAAAGAGCTGGGATGGAAACAAACAATCCAATCCTAAAGAAAAGAAATTCCAGTCCAGAGGAAGGTCTCCTAGGCGAAGAGAAAAATCTCCGAACCAAAGACACAGGTCAACCCCAGAGTGACCCCTCTGGGAAAAGATATAACCTTAGAAATAGGGATAATATAAAAAAGCCTGATAGATATCAAGACATTGATACACGTCCCTCTCAATCTTTTCAGACTTCCTCGCAGAAATCGGAAAGAAGAGGACGATCAGAACAAAGAGAAGAGCACGCCAAGTCCAAAGACAAGGAACCTGCTCATCTAAAAAAGAAATTACAATTTCCAAAAAAGAAGGTAGCCAGTATCAAGGTAGTTAACAATGCCGAGAATACTGAGGACACAACTGAAAAACGGAGAATGGGCTCAGACAATGCTAGACAGCGCAGCAGAAGTGAGCATAGCTCGCAAAGTCCTTATGAATCATCTGGAGACACTGAACACGAATGAATATCTTCAAGTGGAAACTGCAGACACCAGAGTTAGCAAACCTCACAAAATATACGAAATAACATTACGTATAGAGGGGGATAAGACTAGAAAAATAAGGGGACTATTTTGGGATAATCTCTCCAAGGGCTATGACATCCTTCTCGCTGAAAAAGACTGGCCACCAGAGTTTGTCAGGGAATGCCCTCATGGCGAAGAAATAATTATGCCTGCCTTCTCAAATCATATCCCAATTCATAAAAAGTATACACTTGCCAGAAAGTGGGCAGTAGCTCTAGCTCCTGCTTTATATAAAAATCACGTAGGATGGGATGAGGACTCTCCTCCTCACAAAATCCAGTTAAAATCACAACCTACTGCACAAAGGCAGTACCCAATTAAGCAAGAAGCTAAAAAACAGGTAAAAGAAATTCTAGATCAGCTAGAATACCAGGGGGTGATTGAAACTTGCACCTCACAAATGAACAACCCTTTGTTTCCGGTCTCCAAACCAGACAATTCATATTGTCTAGTTTTGGATTACCGACACCTTAACTCATGTTGCAAAACCTTTGCAGTGCAAAACTCGCATAGTGCTGCACTAATGAATAACATAGTGCGCAAAAAATACAAAACAACATTAGACATTTCTAATGGATTCTTTTGTCAAAACATAGCACCAGAGAGCAGATATTTGTCTGCATTCTCAATAAATGGCACTCAAAAGCAATTCTGTTGGTTAGCCCAGGGGTACAAGAACAGCCCGGGAGTATTCTCAGCGAGAGTAACAGAATTACTACAAATATATGACGACGAAGCATTATCGTATGTCGACGACATATACTTAACAGATGATGACTTGGAGACTCACTTGAAGAGAGTGAACACCATAATACTTGGGTTCGCAGCAGAGGGTTACAAATTCAACTTAAAAAAATCCAAAATTGCCCATCTGACAGTCCTGTTCTTAGGATATGAATTATCAAGTGAAGGCAAAAGCCTGGCTGACAATTTTCTAGAAAAATGTGCCGTACTCCAAGCACCTAGAACACTAAAAAACTTACAGTCAATTTTAGGCTTCCTAAATTTCAGAAGAACATACATTGCAAATTACGCAGAAAGGGTCAAACCCCTTTATGATCTAATAAAACCTGATTTTAAAAGAACCAATTGGACTCAAATACACACAGAAATTTTGAGATCCTTACAAACAGACATGCTAATTAAAACAAAATTAGAAACACGTGATAATACACGCAATCTTGTGATTCGAGTCATCCCAGGGAGATGCGGATTCACATACCTGACCTCTAATGAGGGAGAAAAGGTACCAATTGCATTCAAATCACACTTGTACACAGAAGCTGAACAGAAATTCAGCATTGAAGAAAAAATTGTTCATGCAGTTCAAACCGCAATAGCTAGAGAAAAAGATCAAGCGGACGGTAGACACATCACAGTCAGAACAGCTGAATCAGCCTTTGAGGCATTAACAACACCGTGTAATTTACCAACAACAACATTGAATCCGGAATGGATACAATGGGTGAATTCCATTACAACGGACAAAGTATACTACTACTTTGATCCAGAACTAGAGGAATTAAAAAATCTAGAATATGAAAGAACATTCCCTCTGCCAATCGATATTCTGCCCTTACGACACTACGCTTGTGTAATCTATACAGACGGACATGCTCAACCCTCCGTTTGGGGAGAACAAGCATACAACCCCACATGTGAGATTACAAAAGAAGTGTGGCGCGGAGGTAAAGTAAAACCTCTATTAACAAAAACACACTCAGTAGAAACTAATTCAGAACAACAGACTGAAATAATGGCATTGAAAATGGCGCTAGATAATGCGGATCGCGAATTCCCGACACTTATAGTGTCAGATTCATATTACTGCGTCAAATCATATCACAAGGATTTGCAGACATGGATTCAAAACGGTTACAAAGATGACACAGATGCACCAATAAAGCAGAAAATGCTCTGGGAACAAATAGCTCTTTTACAAAAAGAACTACCAAAGACTCACGTGACACACTCACTGAGTCATCAGCGTGATGGCGTTCACGTTGCAGGGAATTCATTGGCTGACACAGCCACAGCGGTAGCAACTAAATCGGCTCCCGTAGTTCGAAAAAAGCGTACATTAAAATATGTTGACGGTGAAACAGTGCTGGCGGTGAAAACGTCATTAAAAGGCGACTGCTCAGCGCTACCGATCAACTATCCACTCAATTATACATACATAATCGATGCAAACTCCGTCCCTTTTGCTCGAATCCCTGGAGTGGGGGATAGAGTGATTCCAAACATGGACAGGAGAAACTTGTTAATCGCAGACGCACATATGGGCGAGGGTCTCAGACACCTCAAACTAAAAGATTCGAAGGAAGAATTACAATCAAGGTACTGGTGGCCAGGCATGAGCCTGCATCACACCATGTTTGTAAAAAACTGCCCAAACTGCAACAGAAATCGCAGTGGGGAGAGAAACAGTGTAATACCTCGTCGTTTCACTCCAGAAAAAATCAACAGTAAAAAGCAAGGCTTGCGATTAACATATACAGGCTAGTTTCCATTTATAATGTAGATCACCAGCACTCGGCTGACGTCTGGACTGTTATACAAAGATTTGCGAGTCTAAATGGCATATACGCTAAGAGCATGCTACGTTTGATCATTGTTTTCACTCTAGCCCTCCAGCCTGAGGGGAAACATGGCCAAATGAGCATAGCACAGTGGGAATCTTCTCACTTCCTTCCTGAGGGATACGGGATGGTGTAAAGAAAAAACCAAGGCATAAAGCAATCTATAACGGAAAGGATATTAGGTTCGGGAGCTGGGTGGGTCAAACATCTAATAAGTGCCCAACGTAGTCTAAATAACTTGCCAAGAAATTCTCTGAAGGGATTCAGTCCGTACGAATTATTATTTGGAACTAGGATGTTGATCTCTGACCTTGACAGTCAAACTTCAGTGGTGAAGGAAAAAGGCTTTGATATCAAAGACCGTTTGGCTATTTTGCAGGACTTAAATGAAACAAGAAAAGACCTGAGCAACATAAAGTTGAAACAACAGCCAACAACCACTGAAGAACCACCACCTGTCCCAGCAAGACCTGTCTGGATTCCAAAAGTCGGGGATCTAGTCAGAGAAAAGATCGCGGTAAAGAAGGAATTTGGGCCTTCTTACAGAAAAGCAGTTCCTGTCTTGTCTGTCAACGGGACAAGATCAGTTGTACTACCGCCACTTGCTGGTAAAAAGGAGAACCGAGTTGTATCCATCGACCTGGTAAAACCACAATCATGTGGCCGATAACAAATAGTAGGCCAAGTGGACTCCCAATAAGTAGCAGAACACCAAGGTTTGCTACCAGTACAGAGGTTCTAACAAAGAGGTTAATCACTTTCGAAACGCCTACAGAAGAACAACAAGGACTATGCAACAATGCAATGGAACTTAGACCTCTGAAAACCCAAATAAAAACATTTAGCAGAGACACACCAATCTACAATGAAGTACCAAATGATAATGCAAGAAACATTAATCCTGAAGCAATTGGAACTATTGACAGAACTGCATCCGGCTACTTCATAAACTTCGATGATTCCTCTGAAGGCTTCACTGAATCAAAGACACAGCCATCATCAAAAACCTTTAAAGATAAAGCTAAAGAACTTTTGAAACAACTGAAAGAAACATATCTGATTTCTCCATGGATCGAATTTTGGGTGGGTTTTGGTGCATTTATCCTCATACTTTGGCTCATCATGATACTAACATTGGGACGCTTCATTGAGGGAAAATATGCTAAAATGGACACAGCAAGTCAGAAAATCAACTTGATCCTCAAACCACACACATCTTCACACGTCGAGAAAAGAGAACTTTCTTCAGCCAACTTCACAGCCAATCCTATACCGGGTGGGGTAGCATGGGACAACACAGACTACGAAATATATGGTCCGGTTGAAATCCTGAAATATCCACACCAAATTAAGATCTCTTTGAGTGACTTTGTAAAACCGAGCTCATTTGCTGATGATTGGGACTTCGAAAGCATTAATAATATGATGTCTGACTTAGTAATGTCTGCTAAATTTACCAAACATGATTATTTGCAGGGTTCTACAAATTATGATAGTATGTACTGTTATAACCACTATGGTAACCATTTTCTACATAGATCTGCACAACCTAGAAATGTTTTAATTTATAATCAATGGGAACATTGTGCAACCCCTCCAAAAGGAAGCTCAAGAACCGTTTACGACAAATATTCATACTTTTCAGGTTTTAACATAAGTAATGCTGAAACATTTTATTTCAAATTGTCAAACAAGACAGGGATGAAGACCATGATAACCAACACAAAATTGATATATTCGGACTCATTCTTTGAACAAATGAATACCTTTGGTTTTGATTATTGGGACAAAAATTTTGAATTGAAAAGTGTTTGGGGCACAAAAGAATGGCAAGTACAGGGTATAGAATCTTTGTTTAGAGCCTGCATGATCCCAGAACAAATTATATTTTTAAATGACACTGTTCAACAAACCACCTGTCTTGGCCTAGCCAAAATCAAAGACTTAAATAAACCGTCTATTCCAAAACCAACAATGAACAGCAATAGTTCTACAGAAGAAGAGATAGACGTAAATTATGTATTAAACAAAAACAGAACACATCCAGATTGGAAACAGTGGTTGATCTGGCCCACAGATACTAATAACTGTCAAGACAGATTCCTGAATAAAACACAGGGGTTCAAAATGACCAGGCCAGACCCTAGATATCCTCAAATACATCACCCAGGGATAATAACCACCTACAGTTTGGGCAAATTATGCCTTCAATGGCTACAAACTTCCACACTGGCAGAAATTAAGCAACACCTAACTTTACTTACTGATGGTGCTGACTTGCGTGATTTCACTATGGGACCACGCAAACAGCGTCAAAAGCGTTTCATAGCCGCCTCTGTATATGCAGCATACAATGAGGCCTGGAAGGTTACTCAAATTGAGACAGCAGAGAGAATACGGGAAATTGACCGTATTAATTTGGAAAAATCACTTTCTGTAGTGGACAATGGGTTAATGACTCTGTCCTCCAGAATTTTTTCTTTGGACAGCATTGTGTCTTCAGCAATCGACATATTATCGCAAGACTTACTGTTATTACAACACGGTCAGTCCCAATTGCGTTCTATTGTACAGCTTGGCTGGACGTTACAAAATTTGCGTTCAGGCTATGTGCCTTGGCGTTTAATCAACACCACGTCACTATTCTATATCTTTAACCTTACTGATAGACAAATCAGTATGGCCCAAAAGGGAGCTGATTATACAATCCTGAGCATTGAGAAACTTGAGAGATTACCAGTGACAATGTCAGAACGACCTGTCAGTGAATGGATAATACATGGGATAATAAATATTCCAATATCAACCTTCAGGTTTCAATACTGCCAAAAATATATACAGGCTGGCATGTACGAAAAATTGGGAAAAGGGTACATAAAAACAACATGGAACCTGCCCTATTCACATGCATGTGTCAGTAATAAAGGACAGAAAGTGTTTCTTAGTGGCAATAATTGTGCAATGTCACTAAGCGGTACACTTCTGTGTAACGGAATTAGTTTGCATGGAGCCTGTGAAGGGAACTCAAATAACCTTTCATGTCACCAGCAAGGCGCACCTGCAACAGAGATTGAACCATTCTTTCAAAGACTCTATAATGGGAGTTACATTCTAATTGTAGATCGCAGATGTTGTAGTCTTATGCCCGGGACTCCTTATCTCGTAACTACGACTGCGAAGGTCAAGTGCTGTGTACACTCATTGTCCCCCAGCTCCTTTCCAGACAGGGAGGCAAGGGCATGGCCCAACTTGAAAACTACTTCTATTCGAATAGATACTTTAAGCAGAATGAAAACAGTGCTTCTTCAGACGCCGACAAGGCTCACGTCATCAAAAGAAACGTATGATCTCCAAGTCGCAAGGACGACTGCAGAGATACATTCATTGCTATCAACTAATTCCCCCATACATTTCGCAGAAATCCTGAATGAAATCTTAAATATTTCTGATACCAGCGGAGTCTCAAAAGTATTTAAGACAGTATTTTCGATGGCATTAACACCATTCAAAGCCATACTGGGTATTTTTCCAGATTTCGTCCATTCGATTTTTGGCGGACTTCCCCTCATTTTAGGACTGATTGCAGGAATCCTATTCCTAGTCCTTATATTTCGTTATGGCAAACCACGTCACAGACAGAACACCTGCGACAAGGGAAGAAACAATCCTAGCCATTGGATACCGGGACCGGATATCAAAAATCCTGTGACTATCCCGGCTTAGAGACCTGAACATGACTTGGTTTCTATCATTTCGACCAATGTGGCAACGATGTGTTTTACCTGTATTAAGGTGCCTGCTATGCGGAGAAGAATGCGTGTTAGACACCTGTCTGACGCTACAATCGGATGCGCCAATGGATGCAGAAACATTGTTGAGTCCAATCAAGGCTCACGCTTTGTGCTGCCCTCAAAGGCTACCAATCCTGATGACGGCATTCGTGGAAGCTTCACCACTACGATTAAGGGGTAGTGAAGTACAAGATGAAAGCAGCATCGATCAGGTACGACCTTCTGTCAGCAATCCAAATCAGAATGTCAATGGAGACAATCATGCGCACGAATGCATGGTTACACAACTTTTTCGAAAGCCTAAATGATATGATGTTCTCACCAGAACAGAAATAGCGACTTTTGAGCAAGCTCGTACACGGCGTTCCCTGAATTTGGCCTTCAACTTTAATAATAAAGTCACATGAACAATTTTCCCTCCAGTTCACGGACAGCAATTTTTTCAGCAGCCCCAAAATATTTTTGCATATTTTTCGGGACACTATCTTCTGCTTAAAGTAAGAACTATTCTTGGAGAACTAAGATTTCTTAATTTAGATAGCTTATAGACATTAGCTGCCCGCTGGCATGTTCATAGTTATTATTATTCTGTGATGAAATGGTCTCGAACCTTTTTTCTGTATTAAGAGCCATTTCATGTGTAAATTTTCATATACAAAATAGCAATAATGTATACAAATGCGTGATTACTTTAGCATTATTCTACAGCTTGAGTGCATACTATACATATGCCTGCATTTTTCCGTATATTTGATAATTTCAAAATGCATTTATGTATTTTGTGGTGGTAAGGTATACACGATACTCTACAGTATGTTTTACTATGCATAGATTAGTAAATATGACCATAGTTAGCGTGGAGTGGGTGTGATGTAATCCTATAGGTTCTGTATCGATCCCCCTATTCCTGACCCTATTCTGGTTAGCAAACTAACAAGTTAACTAGCAGTCAGCCCATGAGGCAGAAAACCCCCATGATGCAGGAACCGTTATCTGATAAAGCCACACTACGGCACAGGAACGTGTTATCTGATTAGGTCATAACGCTTGCCATCTAATTAGACAAGCGATATTCCTCCAGCCCCTGATAAGGCATACGGAGTTCTCATAACAAATCAAACCTATGACAACCTGGGAAAAACCCTGCGGCCATTGTTTTGATTTCACCGAGAACTTCAGCAAAAGAATGTGCTAACGACCTGGTCGTATGACATCTTTATTGACGTATCTATGTCCATCCTTACGTCAATCTCGGCACCTTAAAGGTATAAATATTACCGATATTGCCCTATGCAAACACACGCGGTGGTGACGAGATCGGAGCAGCCAGACTTGCCGAAGCCCAGAGCAGAGCAGACCCCGCTGGCGCAGCCCCGCCTTCTTGACGCGCTGAAATCGAGCAGCTGCCTATTTCTCCTGCCGAGAAATCCAGCTCCGGCGTTTCCGGGTGGCCCTCGCAGGCAGCCTGGAATATCGAGACCAGAGACGAGAGATACCATCACTCATTCATCCTAACTTCCAGGTACAGAACTGAATAACCCCTCGCAGAGAATTCTTTAGTCAGTCACTTGGCAAAAACAAACTTAACTTAAACTGTAACTTTCTATTCCCGCCCACGTATTAGGCTTAGGTCAGGTACACGGGGTAGGCGTATCTAGAAACACCAGTTGAGTACGTTTAGTCAAATGTATATGTGTATGTAATATATTTTATTCATTTTAAAACCTTCATATGGCTTAGAAACCATATCAATGTTTTTACAGTATTATTTTATACTTCTGCTTTTAATGTATGCACTTTACTTAACTATAAGTATTGCAATAATATCGATCCATTTCTCTTGTACGAGAAAAGAGACTGATCAATAAATAACATCTTTTTATTGAACACGCCCGTCTCTTCCTTTTCTCTACAATCTGATGAGACTAAGAATGCACGTACTGACTGAGTAAAATAAATTGCCTTTTGTTCACACGACTCTCGAGATACACTCTTGATTAGGGGAGAGCAAAGTTGTCATGTTCTATGGTTGTCAGAAACTAAATCCCTTCTTGTCTAATCAGGGAAGTTCATTCCTTCCTGAACATTCGAGAAAGTTTCTAGTGAACTCTGAGCTAGCTGGCAAACCCAAAACTTTAAGTCTAATATCGACAGTAGTACACCTAGTTAACGTCTGGTCTAGGCCTATACTATTGAAGGTATTATTCCAATGCGCAGAGCCTATTGGGATAATAGGAACTACACTACACTGGGATGCCCCTAACAGAGGATGTAGAAATCAGGAGAGAGGCTAGAGGATTTATGGAGGAGCTTTATCATGAAGAAAATAAATGTGGGTCGGAGGAGCTTGAAAAGTGGTGGGATCGGAGAGAGCTACCCCAGCTGAATGAAACCGATATAGCTTTCCTAGGTACAGAGATTACTGAAGGGGAAATACGGGCCCAGATAAAAAAGATGTCTAGGAATAAGGCCTCTGGTCCGGATGGATTGCCAACTGAGGTGTATAAAGATAATTTGGAGGAAGTCTTAACACCCTTATTAACGCTGTTTAATAAAATGTTCCTGCTAGGAGACCAAGCTCCACCTTCTTGGTCAGAGGCTACTATCACCCTGATAGCGAAGCCCAACAAAGATCCCAAAAAAATAGAGTCATATAGACCTATTTCCCTACTCAACTCTGACCTTAAAATATACTCCGGTATACTCGCATCTAGGTTGGCAAAAATAATTAAATCTATAATCAATCCGGATCAGAGGGGGTTTATACCTGGCCGTCACCTCAATGAACTTACGTTCCAAGTCTTAGGAGCGATAGATATAGCAACAGACAGGGGACTGCCACTTGCCATCGTTGCGATCGATGCAGCAAAAGCCTTCGATCAAGTGAACTGGTTATTTCTGTGGAAAACTATGGCGAAGTTTGGGTTTCCAGATATCTTTATCGAAGGCATTGCAACATTATATAGGAATCCCCGGGCGAAAATCTTGGTCAACGGTTGCCTTACAGACTGGTTTAACATCTCAAGGGGAACGAGGCAGGGTTGTCCCCTATCCTCCCTCCTCTTTGACATTTATATTGAGCCCTTTGTCTGTTCCTTAAGATCAGATCCAGTAATCCTACCATTTAAAATAGGGGATTTGACGCTTAAGACAGCATTATATGCTGACGACCTCCTCCTATACACGTCTAATCCGGCCGAGGCTATTCCTAGGTTGTTCGATTTGGCTGAGGAATTTGGTACTGTGTCTGGATATAAAATCAACAAAGTCACAACAGACATTAGGAGCTGGAATAATCGAATTCAGATACCAGAAGCTAAACAAAAAATCAGATACCCAGGAATCTATGTTACTCACAACATGGACAACGTTTCGAAAGTAAGTTGGGAGACGGTGGTAAAGGAAGTGAGGAAACTATTGACCAGATGGAATACCCTACCGCTTAACATCTATGGTAGAGTCAAGCTGGTCAAAATGATTATCTTGCCGAAAATTACCTTCCTATTTAACTCCATCCCCCTCAACTTCAATAAAAAGGACATTGCGAACCTCCAAGGAAGGATTGGTTCCTTCATTTGGGCAACTAAATCTCCAAGGATCGCCTGGAGGAAATTGAGAAGGGGATTGAAACTAGGCGGGTTGGCTCTTCCTGATTTACTTCTTTATTGTTATGCCTTTCAGTTCAAGAATTTTAGACTTTTAGCAAATAAACTAGATTTTTCATCTCATGGTAGACTTTTCCAGGCTATGCTTTTAGATTTGCCACACGGTTTAGAGTTTTTTCTTTACAAATTCGGGGATCAGAAGTTTTTTAAAAAGGTTCGACTGAAGCTCCTAAAAACAGCACTCAACATCTGGCAATCAATACGTAGAATGCTTGATATACCCTACTACCATTCCCAAGCCCCAATTTGGGACTCCCCAGGTACACCAGAATGCCTATTAGACCGACTGACCCTACCATTGAGAGCGGCAGGTATTATAAAATGGGGGGACCTGTGTAATAATTCTGCATTATTAAGTTGGGAATCCCTTTCGAACCTAACAGAGGGTTCTATTACTAGGTTTAAATTTTATCAGTTGTCCTCCTGGTGGGGGAGGCAGTGTTGGGCCAATGATAAGGAAATACCCCTATTGGAATCAATTAACAGGGGCAGGGGATGGAAAGGCGAGGTTGCGCATTGGTACAATATATTTGTGGGGGCTAAAGACAATCTAGGAGCTGAAACCATCAAGCTATGGAATAACCTTCCAGACCTTGATGCCGGGGAGGTACTGAAGGTTTGGACAGACTCTTTTACACTCTCCCAAAAAATTATGAAACCATCCAATCTCAGAAGAAACCACCTATTCACATTGTATAGGGTCTATTGGACTCCAGCAAAACTATCTAAGTTGTCAGCAGAAGTATACTTCTGTCCAAGATGTAAGTCTCCAGCTGCGGATGACAGACATATGTTTGTCGATTGCCCGGCCATTATGAGCTATTGGAGTGAGGTGTGTGAATTCTTAGAAGAAGTGGTATCATCCCCAATTGCTCTCAGCCCTAGATTGATTATTTTTGGTCTCCCCCAAGATTATAATATTCGAAACTGTACTTTACAGTTCATTTTCTATGTTATTGTTATTGCTAGGAGAGAGATTTGTAGGGAGTGGAAGTCTGTAAACCCCCCCAGATTTGTAGACTGCCTAAGAAACATCATGGCGGTCAGCCGTTTAGATATGTTGTGTGGTGGAGAAAGTGCCAATAAGATCTGGTGTGCCCTGAATGTATGGACTGAGCGATAACATCCAATGAGTCCAATGATTATGCCAGAGGTTAGTGGTCCTATCCTCCCAAAGTGGCAAGCTACATCGTGAATGGGAGTTGGCTCAGGAAACAACCTACCTTTGGGTGATCTCCATTGGCTATCCATAGACCCCAGGGCGGAAACAGCTGGTCTATGTCTGTGGCCTGGAGAGAGCCTATCTAGAGTTGACATTATCTGGTGGCATTTATGAGGACAAAAAAAAGAAGAAAAAAAAAATGATTAAATGTTGCCATCCTTCTACCGGTTTATACTTACTTTTTTCTGATTGCATATAAAGAGTTTTTACCTTTTGACATATAATATTGATTTTGCTGGGGTTGCATCGGAGCCGCTTAAGATTTGGGGCCACTTCGATATTAATGCCAATAACTGGTTCGATATTATGAGGTGAGTTAGCTTTTATTGTTATTTCTTGAGGCAGGTGATCACTGTTTTCGCTGGTCCCAATCTTGAATGCAGATACAATACCAAGCATATTTAGGGATGTAAATGTATAATCCAAGTAAGAGGATTGCTGTTTTGAATTGAACGTTGCGGTTGGTGGGTCGTCCCCCGGAAATCGCCCATTCAAAGCTCTTAAGTTAAGATGTTCTAACTGGCGAATAGATCTTGTGAGCAGTTTGCAGCTTTCTTAATGATTGGGGAGACCTGACTTGGCACTTCCCATACAGCATTGAGTTCTTGGTCAAGAGCGTCACCTTCTCCGGAACCAAAAAGATACATGTTAAGGTCGCCTGCTAGAATTATATAGTCAGAATTCTCTTCATCCAATATCTTTTTTAAGGCTTCAATCAATTCTTTGGCAGATTTCCGTTTACGTTTCGGATGGATGTAAGCATTAATTACTATGACTTCTTGACACTGGCTGTTTAGCCTGAGCGCAATCTTTACCGCCTGCATTACGCTTGGAGGTGTTATAAGGGATGCTATTGCTGAGATCTCTCCTATTGTTGCTATGGAGGACATGATCAGTAGCCCCCCTGATCAGCGACCAAAATCAGGACACTTTTTTGCCGGGATGCAGCAAGATGTGTATCCTTGGAGGTCAAAGTCCCTTTTCCTCCCAGGTTTCTTGCAGCAGTAGCAAATATAATGCATTTAGGTATTGCAGGAACTCTGTGTCCTCACTTTTGCTAGTTAGACCATTGATGTTCCAAATACATATCTTAATTTGTCTGGAGTTGTTCAAGACTCTATTGAGCTTACTCTCCCTTTGTCAGTTTGCATGATCTGCTGTATAAATGGTCCGCTGAATTTGCAACCAATTTCGTGAGGCAGGTGACCAGGTATGACATACGTCCCTTGAGTCTCCTGCTGATAGAAAGGTCTTTGTGTCTTGGGGATGTACTCTTGGTGAAATGCTCCTTGATCCCTTTAGAACTAACTTGGACTCTTTCCGTAAGGGTGTCCCAGTGAGGGGTAGGTATGGAGTGAATGAGCATAATCAACATTAAGAGGGTGTGTGTGTGGGGGGGGGTGTCTTCCAACCAAAAACAAATTGAACAAAATTGGACCTAATAGTGCATTTTAAATTAATGTTTTTAAAGAAATATGCAAAATGTCACAGACTTTATAGAAAGCTCGTACAAGGCACTCATAAAACTGTTCCAATCTTTTTATCGTTTGGAAAACAAAACCTCACCCTCCATGGGCGTAACATTGGGGAAAGGGGGCAGGAAATAGTTTCCCACAGAATAGAACTTTCAAAACCTTATAGCAAAACAATACGGGGTATATGCACAAGAACATGTGATAACTACCGCAAGAGTAGCGTAACACAACTTTCAACATCGCAGCATATCGCTGGAAAAGAACTCTGTGTCAATGTGGAATTCACAATACGGCAGTAGCATGCGATAGACACCAGATAAAGCAGCAAATGTCCGTATGAACATCAATGCCACACCGCAAAAATGCGATGCGCAAATGCAAAAAAAATCAGATGTGGCCATGCACCATAAAACCCACAGAAAAAATACACCAGAAAAAAGCCAAAGCATGTAACAACATGGATGCACCGTGACCAAGCGCAAAAGCCAACTTGAACCCACAACCCCCACAAACTACCAGCAATGAACAATAGGGTCAGGGAAGGCCAAGGAGAGGAGGGAGAGGAAGACGGGGTGCAGACCGCAGGAAAGCAAGAACGGCGTCACGGAGGTGACAGAACACTACCAGCAACTGACCCACTAGCAGACTACCTGGATTGCAGTCGGAGTGCCGAGGAGGCAAATCCAGGATGCAAATAGGCGCCGGCATGACGTGACTACCTAAACCAGGCACCAACCCACTGCCAACAGAAAGGCAGCAACGGCGACAGGAGGTGGCAGTCCAGCGCCACCGGAGGAGCTGGAGGAAACCCAGGCTACAGGCATCTGTGTGGAGACAGTGCAAGGAGTAGGGAGTACAGACACAGCTCGAGAGGACCTGACACAACCTCAACAGGGAGTGCAACAAACAGGGACTGGGGTGACGGGGGAGATGGTCACAAAGGCATATATGCACAACAAGGTGTAGCACACTGCACACCCATAATCACCCAGGATAATGTCTCAGATCGCCTTGGCACACTGCAGCACACACACATAGCATGAACAGCACACCCCATTTGACGACAACGTGGAACAACGAGCATAGCTGACACTGCAGAACAGAGGACACATCTTGCTTCGTATATGCACAGAAACATGCCTACTACATCTGACAGAGCCGGAAACTGTGAAATGGAAATGTACATGTACGACCTCACATCCATCTTGTAGTCCAAATGTACACTGTCCCGCAGAAGAATTCAGCACACCCAAACAGTCACAATGTACATTGCCATACAGTCTGCATGCAAGCCAGCACAATGCGCCAACATAAATGTCAACACAAAGTCAACATGCACCTCCCCTTCACATCGCAGAGAGGCACACAACACCTTCAGCAGAGCACAGAATACATCACATCAGTGATGCCGGAGACGACCACCACACCATCGACACAGACGCTCTACAGCAGTCCATGGATATCTCACGCAACCCCCACCACGACCCGACCAGCCAAGCTACTCAGGGAGGAACACTGAGCCTGCAACAGACCACACAGCAGGAAGCACCCGCAAGTACAGCTGGCTCACAACACTTCACCCACCCACACATGGCACCCCAATGCCATGTGTCAGCTCGCCAAAAGGAGGTGACCCAACAGGTGTGGGTGGGGGCCGAACCCATGGAATGTGAACCAGGACACTTATGTAGGTGACTATCACCCTTCAGGGCCCACCCACATCCACACTGCCATAGAGACACATGCAGATGCAGATTCACAGTACAGAACCACGCCCAGGGATGCTCAAATAGCAGTCACACACCGATGTTGTCTATGCGTACGACGGCCCTGGCCACTCCCCTTATGAATTGAGTGGGTGATGACAAAGCTACATGTCCAAGCTCCAACCCGCTGCCTGCGGTGACATGTCTGCATTCGATGTTCACAGCGCAATGTAATGTCGTAGGGCCCAGGGCCCTCATGCATTCAACAAGACCACAGGGACACACGCAGATATCATGGTGAACTGGCTACAGGCACATGCGCCCGGCCCCTTTATTGGCAGGGCCGCGTGGACAGTGACACCTGTGCTGGATGTGTGTGGGGTGAGTGTCAGCCATTCGGTATGGAATGTCTGGTGCTGGCAAACACTTGAACATTGGCCACCAGTGCAATGGAAACAGAAAACACATGCATAACAGAGTCAACTGCTGAGCAACATGGAGTGAGCCGGAGAAAGTCCAGAGGACAGCCAACATGCAAACAAAAGTGTCTGTGAGTTGCAGTGAACTGGGGTTGGGACACTAGCGATGAGCGCGCTCATGTGAAGAAAAAGTCTCGGATTGTGTCCCTTCGATATATTCCTGATGCAGATGCAGTGGGATGTGTTACACCTACATCATCTTCCCCATCAAGATCTCAGGGACCCCACACTGTTTGAGGTGACATAGCTGTGCAACCGCTCCACAGTACAAAACACAATCAGCAACGGACAATGTCCTGCGGTGCACTGAGTCACTGGCACATGGAGTGCAGAGCAGGGTATCAGGCTGGTGATGGCATCCACGACAGGTCTGAGCAACTCCGTAATTCTGTCAGGACCATCGTTTCAACAGCGACGACTGGAGTTGGTCCTTGCGGTGGTGGCTTGTGCCTCCTGCGGTGATGCGATTCACTTTGGTGTCTGACCCCTGGTGGGACGCATTTGGGCCCGGAGGCTGAGTACAGTGCAAGGCCACAGAGAAAAGGCATTGATGACCCCAAGGCCTATGCTTCAGGGGCCAGCCAATGTCTCTGGAAAAGGGCTCCCGGACATGACCAGCACAGAGTCAGTGGCCCTGGATGCACTGCGGCCTGCACAGGCACCCAGCCACAGGACGGTGACTTGTGGTACAGTCAGATGGGCCATGTGACCTGAGTGGGTCATCATCAATGTCTGAGGTGTATGTTGGGGAGGGTTGCGGGGAACAGTGGAAGGTGTCCTACAGGTCATGACATTGCAATGCGACAGCCTCGTTGCCATCACCAATTCAGTATCAGCTACATGAGGATAAAAACAGCAGCCTGCTCCATAAAATCAGAAGCCACCAAAGTTCGACCATAGAGTGTCCATGAATGTCGGGGAACAGACTTAGTGGCACCGGGGCTGAGAGGGGATGCAGTCTACGATGATATCTGAGCATACCCTTCCACGCTTAGGGTGGACAAAATTATTTACAACAAGGGGTGGTGATGGACAGAGTCTCTGAATTAAGCAGAGTACTCTCACCCAGTCAAGAGATCAGGGCTAGATCCAACACCGTTTTTTAGCTCATTGCACCATCCCAGTTTCAGAACCTGGCTGTATGCAAATTAGTCTGTCCCTGGCCCAGTGCATCATGGGAACAGGGCAGACCAGACTACAAAAGCCAATTCTTACACTGGGAAGGAAACAATCTTCCGGGGACCGGTTTCTGGCATTTCAGCCGTCTTCGGCCCGGCTTGCTTGAATCCTGATGGTGCAATGAGCAAGGGACTCACATCTGAGCATACCCTTCCACGCTTAGGGTGGACAAAATTATTTACAACAAGGGGTGGTGATGGACAGAGTCTCTGAATTAAGCAGAGTACTCTCACCCAGTCAAGAGATCAGGGCTAGATCCAACACCGTTTTTTAGCTCATTGCACCATCCCAGTTTCAGAACCTGGCTGTATGCAAATTAGTCTGTCCCTGGCCCAGTGCATCATGGGAACAGGGCAGACCAGACTACAAAAGCCAATTCTTACACTGGGAAGGAAACAAGCTTCCGGGGACCGGTTTCTGGCATTTCAGCCGTCTTCGGCCCGGCTTGCTTGAATCCTGATGGTGCAATGAGCAAGGGACTCACATCTGAGCATACCCTTCCACGCTTAGGGTGGACAAAATTATTTACAAAAAGGGGTGGTGATGGACAGAGTCTCTGAATTAAGCAGAGTACTCTCACCCAGTCAAGAGATCAGGGCTAGATCCAACACCGTTTTTTAGCTCATTGCACCATCCCAGTTTCAGAACCTGGCTGTATGCAAATTAGTCTGTCCCTGGCCCAGTGCATCATGGGAACAGGGCAGACCAGACTACAAAAGCCAATTCTTACACTGGGAAGGAAACAAGCTTCCGGGGACCGGTTTCTGGCATTTCAGCCGTCTTCGGCCCGGCTGGCTTGAATCCTGATGGTGCAATGAGCAAGGGACTCACATCTGAGCATACCCTTCCACGCTTAGGGTGGACAAAATTATTTACAACAAGGGGTGGTGATGGACAGAGTCTCTGAATTAAGCAGAGTACTCTCACCCAGTCAAGAGATCAGGGCTAGATCCAACACCGTTTTTTAGCTCATTGCACCATCCCAGTTTCAGAACCTGGCTGTATGCAAATTAGTCTGTCCCTGGCCCAGTGCATCATGGGAACAGGGCAGACCAGACTACAAAAGCCAATTCTTACACTGGGAAGGAAACAAGCTTCCGGGGACCGGTTTCTGGCATTTCAGCCGTCTTCGGCCCGGCTTGCTTGAATCCTGATGGTGCAATGAGCAAGGGACTCACATCTGAGCATACCCTTCCACGCTTAGGGTGGAGAAAATTATTTACAACAAGGGGTGGTGATGGACAGAGTCTCTGAATTAAGCAGAGTACTCTCACCCAGTCAAGAGATCAGGGCTAGATCCAACACCGTTTTTTAGCTCATTGCACCATCCCAGTTTCAGAACCTGGCTGTATGCAAATTAGTCTGTCCCTGGCCCAGTGCATCATGGGAACAGGGCAGACCAGACTACAAAAGCCAA
Organism: Lissotriton helveticus; assembly: GCF_964261635.1. Lineage (NCBI taxonomy): Eukaryota > Metazoa > Chordata > Amphibia > Caudata > Salamandridae > Lissotriton > Lissotriton helveticus. Next base: position 704,790,585 of record NC_136069.1, on the reverse strand, counting down.
TTCTTACACTGGGAAGGAAACAAGCTTCCGGGGACCGGTTTCTGGCATTTCAGCCGTCTTCGGCCCGGCTTGCTTGAATCCTGATGGTGCAATGAGCAAGGGACTCACATCTGAGCATACCCTTCCACGCTTAGGGTGGAGAAAATTATTTACAACAAGGGGTGGTGATGGACAGAGTCTCTGAATTAAGCAGAGTACTCTCACCCAGTCAAGAGATCAGGGCTAGATCCAACACCGTTTTTTAGCTCATTGCACCATCCCAGTTTCAGAACCTGGCTGTATGCAAATTAGTCTGTCCCTGGCCCAGTGCATCATGGGAACAGGGCAGACCAGACTACAAAAGCCAATTCTTACACTGGGAAGGAAACAAGCTTCCGGGGACCGGTTTCTGGCATTTCAGCCGTCTTCGGCCCGGCTTGCTTGAATCCTGATGGTGCAATGAGCAAGGGACTCACATCTGAGCATACCCTTCCACGCTTAGGGTGGACAAAATTATTTACAACAAGGGGTGGTGATGGACAGAGTCTCTGAATTAAGCAGAGTACTCTCACCCAGTCAAGAGATCAGGGCTAGATCCAACACCGTTTTTTAGCTCATTGCACCATCCCAGTTTCAGAACCTGGCTGTATGCAAATTAGTCTGTCCCTGGCCCAGTGCATCATGGGAACAGGGCAGACCAGACTACAAAAGCCAATTCTTACACTGGGAAGGAAACAAGCTTCCGGGGACCGGTTTCTGGCATTTCAGCCGTCTTCGGCCCGGCTTGCTTGAATCCTGATGGTGCAATGAGCAAGGGACTCACATCTGAGCATACCCTTCCACGCTTAGGGTGGACAAAATTATTTACAACAAGGGGTGGTGATGGACAGAGTCTCTGAATTAAGCAGAGTACTCTCACCCAGTCAAGAGATCAGGGCTAGATCCAATACCATTTTTTTAGCTCATTGCACCATCCCAGTTTCAGAACCTGGCTGTATGCAAATTAGTCTGTCCCTGGCCCAGTGCATCATGGGAACAGGGCAGACCAGACTACAAAAGCCAATTCTTACACTGGGAAGGAAACAAGCTTCCGGGGACCGGTTTCTGGCATTTCAGCCGTCTTCGGCCCGGCTTGCTTGAATCCTGATGGTGCAATGAGCAAGGGACTCACATCTGAGCATACCCTTCCACGCTTAGGGTGGACAAAATTATTTACAACAAGGGGTGGTGATGGACAGAGTCTCTGAATTAAGCAGAGTACTCTCACCCAGTCAAGAGATCAGGGCTAGATCCAATACCGTTTTTTTAGCTCATTGCACCATCCCAGTTTCAGAACCTGGCTGTATGCAAATTAGTCTGTCCCTGGCCCAGTGCATCATGGGAACAGGGCAGACCAGACTACAAAAGCCAATTCTTACACTGGGAAGGAAACAAGCTTCCGGGGACCGGTTTCTGGCATTTCAGCCGTCTTCGGCCCGGCTTGCTTGAATCCTGATGGTGCAATGAGCAAGGGACTCACATCTGAGCATACCCTTCCACGCTTAGGGTGGACAAAATTATTTACAACAAGGGGTGGTGATGGACAGAGTCTCTGAATTAAGCAGAGTACTCTCACCCAGTCAAGAGATCAGGGCTAGATCCAATACCGTGTTTTTTAGCTCATTGCACCATCCCAGTTTCAGAACCTGGCTGTATGCAAATTAGTCTGTCCCTGGCCCAGTGCATCATGAGAACAGGGCAGACCAGACTACAAAAGCCAATTTTTACACTAGGAAGGAAACAAGCTTCCGGGGACCGGTTTCTGGCATTTCAGCCGTCTTCGGCCCGGCTTGGTTGAATCCTGATGGTGCAATGAGCAAGGGACTCACATCTGAGCATACCCTTCCACGCTTAGGGTGGACAAAATTATTTACAACAAGGGGTGGTGATGGACAGAGTCTCTGAATTAAGCAGAGTACTCTCACCCAGTCAAGAGATCAGGGCTAGATCCAACACCGTTTTTTAGCTCATTGCACCATCCCAGTTTCAGAACCTGGCTGTATGCAAATTAGTCTGTCCCTGGCCCAGTGCGTCATGGGAAAAGGGCAGACCAGGGTTTGCTCAGACATGAGTCCCTTGCTCACTGCACCATCAGGATTCAAGCAAGACGGGCCGAAGACGGCTGTAATGCCAGAAACCGGTCCCCGGAAGCTTGTTTCCTTTCCAGTGAAGAATTGGCTTGGTAGTTTGGTCTGCCCTGTTCCCATGATGCACTGGGCCAGGGACAGACTAATTTGCATATAGCCAGGTTCTGAACTGGGATGGTGCAGTGAGCTAAAAAACGGTGATGGATGAAGCCCTGATCTGTTGACTGGGTAGGAGTGTTCTGATTAAATCAGATACTCTGTCCATCACCACCCCCTTTTCGAAATTATTTTGGCCACCATAAGTGTGGAAGGGTATGCTCAGACATGAGTCCCTTGCTCACTGCACCATCAGGATTCAAGCAAGCCGGGCCGAAGACGGCTGTAATGCCAGAAACCGGTCCCCGGAAGCTTGTTCCCTTTCCAGTGAAGAATTGGCTTGGTAGTTTGGTCTGCCCTGTTCCCATGATGCACTGGGCCAGGGACAGACTAATTTGCATATAGCCAGGTTCTGAACTGGGATGGTGCAGTGAGCTAAAAAACGGTGATGGATCAAGCCCTGATCTGTTGACTGGGTAGGAGTGTTCTGATTAAATCAGATACTCTGTCCATCACCACCCCCTTTTTGAAATTATTTTGGCCACCATAAGTGTGGAAGGGTATGCTCAGACATGAGTCCCTTGCTCACTGCACCATCAGGATTCAAGCAAGCCGGGCCGAAGACGGCTGTAATGCCAGAAACCGGTCCCCGGAAGCTTGTTTCCTTTCCAGTGAAGAATTGGCTTGGTAGTTTGGTCTGCCCTGTTCCCATGATGCACTGGGCCAGGGACAGACTAATTTGCATATAGCCAGGTTCTGAACTGGGATGGTGCAGTGAGCTAAAAAACGGTGATGGATCAAGCCCTGATCTGTTGACTGGGTAGGAGTGTTCTGATTAAATCAGATACTCTGTCCATCACCACCCCCTTTTTGAAATTATTCTGGCAGAGACATAGGGCTTTCCAGAAGAAGGCCAAGCCCAGGGCTACGTGCTTTTTATTCACACCCCTCCGCTGGCCTGGTGTACGCCGGTCTATCCCACTCTGCTCTAGCTTACGGGGGCGAAACAGACAACAACGCTGCCAGTCTTGGCATTGTGTACTTTCACAATAATGGTTCTACTGCATCATTCACACATACCTAGTTGCCACCTCTCCTCACATTCGAATATTGTGTGGCTGAGGTGCCACGCCATTGATTGGTCATATTCACAGCTTGCTGTGCATTTCCCTTGGTGCCATCCTGGGAATGCTGGTTGCTGATGGACTGTCGGAGGGTGAAGGGATCATGCAGACTGGCTGTGTATTTGGACGCTACATTAGTGAAGGTCCCACGGTGTTCTGATGTGGCCTGCACATTGATGCATGACGTGTGCTTCCTGTTACGCTGATTGTGTGCTGTGTCACCAGGGGGGACAGGTGCAATATATGTGCTGTGGATTGCCCCCAACACGTGCGTGCATCTGGCTATAACGTATGGTCGTTGCTTGGTCTTCAGCGGTTCCTGTGTGGGACGTATGTGGACCGGGGTGCCAGGGTGATGGTGATGTCCAGGACAGGTGTGGGGACTTGGATGTGGCTGGCTGTGAGACTCTGCCAAATAAGGGGGGTGTTGGTTTGGTTGTGTCAGGGGCTTACAGGTGCAGCACAGCCAGCAGCTTGGTGTGGGGTGGGATGTTGGTTGTCCACTGTGTTGGTGACGTAAGCATGTTAGGTGATGATGGCCAGGATGCGTAGCATGGTTGTCCCTTTTAGCCTGTAGTGGACAGTGACATTGTCAGATGTCGGGCCTGTGAGGCAGGGGCATTTCCTGGGGGGCTGCTGTCTTTGTCTGCACTGCCTCTGTGGTGGTCCGGGGGGGTGCCACGTGGGTGTTGTGGCCCTCTTGGTTGTACGGGGAGCATGATGAGAGGCTCCATGGCATCTGTTGCCCTTCCGATGACACCCTGGCCTCTTCTCCTTTTTGTGGTGCAGGCTGCCGTCCGACTTTACACCAGGTCAGAGCAGGTGTTCATTTCCTGCTGCTAACGTGCCTTATCGCGTGTTTTGTGTTCTTATTGCAGATCTGGCTGGTCGTTATGAATGTTGAGGTGTTGTGTTTTCACGGCTTTTTGCACGGGAACGCCTACTCTGCATCTCATTAGCGATAGTTGTGGAGGTCCTCTGTAGCGATGTTTTTGGCGGCTGCTTTCCCGGGTAGACTGGTGCTGTGGGCTGTTAGCAGCAGCTTGTGAATGGGGTGGTAAATATATCACGACTTTTGCTGCGATAAAGTGCCATTAAATGTGTTTAATTTGTTAATTCTGTGATAGCACCTTGTGAATATGCCCCTTTATGTTTTGTTCATTTGTATGATATAAGAAATGATAGAGAGTGCATGGGTTTGACAGTGCTTAATTAGTAAAAAAAACAAAACCTGAGTGTAATGTACCAGTGTTTTTCATAGACACACACCACTGAACCTGCTGAATGTCAGGGTTATGATTAACAAGGCTTCGTAAGTTGTTTCCACCTCACACCTTTTTCTTCCACCAACTCATCTTCCTTCTCTTTAGCTCTTATTCGGGCAGGTTGCTTTTCATATCTGCTTTCTTCCTCTGCCACTATTTTCCTGCCTTTCTGCCTTTCTCTTTCTCAGGTTTTGTTGATGAAAAGTACCTACCAGTCCCTGCAACAACGGCCTCCTACCTAAAACAACGAGATCAAATTAGGCACAGACATTATGGACAACTCCTTTATTGTATTAATTTAATTTGATACATCCTCTGATCATTTTTAAAGATGTATAAAATATTTATGCGAGGCACTGCCTTAAATTTGAAACAAAAAAAGCAGGTAGTAGTGGCAAGAAATTGCCCCTAATACTCAATATATGCTATTTAGTGGGCATGTAAGTAATCGCTGAGTATATATGATATATTATTCAATGAGATAGTGCTTAAAAGGAAGTCCCACACCTTGCTACCAAAGGTTTGAGTACACGTTGGACCAAAAGCTTAATGTGCCAATATAGTAGAAAGGAATACTAAAGCACTCCACTTAGATTATATAAAAAACAAATAAGATCCTAACAGTAAGGGTTTGTCTTGAAGCATGGAGTTTTCCTTAATATAGAAACATGCCATTTGAGTATTTCCAAGAAAAATCTTGTTCCACGGGTCATATTTATCCACTTTTCAATACATTGATGGCAGACGACACGTGTTTCGTCACACAGTGAATTTTTCAAGGCTCTATAACAATGATCAACAAATGTTGAGGAACATTAATCTTATCATACATATATCCTATAGAAAATAGGAGATAAGCCTCTAATGGTGAGTGACAATTATTTACAGTTACTAGAAAAGTAAGCGTTACACAGAAAGTAGCTGTGAAAAGTGTCAGAAAAAAAAGACCCGAGGACTGCAGTTGCGCATCGTACATTAGAAATACTCTAAGTGGAGTGCTGTGGTATTCCTTTCTGCTACACTGCCTTACATTATTCCAAATCATCACACTCAGAGACATACAACAGGAACACAAATAAATACAAACCTTCTTCGCTCATACGGACAAAGAAACTCGACCCAGTCCTAAGGCAACTACACACTATCATTTCATGGCACAGCTGCATCATTATTCCAGTAAGCATCACTTAGTATAAATAAAAGCACTGTCACTAAAATTGTCAACCAAGGGCAAATGTCTCAAACATTTTTACCAGTTGAATTTGTGTTGCACCTTGTTTTCATCTTGTGTATGTGATCAATGTGTCATGATGTGAAAGATAAGCAGCTAGAGTGGTGCCTAATAACAAACATTTTTATAAATGACTAGAAAATTATAGGAAAATAAATACACACTAAAACATTCTTCTAAAGCCTTTTGGACAATATGATAACACAAAGGGGAAATATGTTAATCTAGAATTTCACATTAGCCTTCCCCGTTTTGTGTGGCTATCTCTTAAAACTATAAGTCAACCTCTGAGTCAGTGCGCTAAATTATGGTTGCTAGAAATGGGTGGCAAGGATGCAAGATCACACGACCTCATCACACTTCAGAAGTTTGATTAGAACACATCTCTTGACTCCACCATGGACAATTTCCACTCATGTACAAAGCCAAACAAACGTCAATTAGATACAATTGTTAGAAGCAGGCAACTCTTACCCTCTGCCTCTATCTGAACCCTTTAGTTCTCCCCCTGCCTGCCACCTGTACACTTCTCTATTCCCCCAAAATCTCTCTGTATCATCTGTCTCAAAGCCTTTCCGTTTAGTTTATAAACAGTTTATAAACTCGGCCAGGAGCCGTAGAACACGAATAGGGAGCTTAATGTTGCCATCAACCTTCGTCTAATTGTCATCATCAGTCTAATGCTCGAAAAAAAGAGGACTCAACCAACTAGTAGCTAGATTATATGCTACGAGCATCACTTTTTAGAATGTTTCAACCATGCTACGGCGTTGGGTTGGTGCAAAGATATTACTGGCTACTAGTAATCTAATTCAATTGACCCTCACATTGTACTTTGAGAGACGGATTCCTAGTATGCATGTATAATCCTAGGGCCTCATTTATGAGAAATGACGCATCGCTGCGTGAAAGCAGTGATGCCTCACTTCTCAGTGCGCACTCTTTGCGACATTCCTGATGCGTCATATTTAATGTATGACGCATCATGTCGCAAGGAGTTACAGATACGTCAGTATTTCTGACGTATCTGTAAGCGCAAAAGTGACGCATTGCTGGAGTGTGTCACAAAAGTGACGCAACTCCAGCAATGCGTCCTTACACATGGGGAAAGCCCCATGTGAAAGGGCTTGCGTCAGTCTTACGCCTGCTGTGAGGCAGGCGCAAGATTTTGAGTCAACAGCGTCCTAAAAGTGACGCAGTGAAATCTCATAGATTTCACTGCGTCACTATTACGAGGCTTTTTGCGGGGGAATGCCCCCTCTGCATACATAATACTTGACGCAGGTATAATGTAGCGCAGGGGTTTACAAAGTGACGCATCTGCTTAGATGCGTCACTTTGTAAATAGTGCGCAACAGGAGGCATGTTTTACGCCATCGGAAGCGCAAAACTGACGCAAGGCCTCATAAATGAGGCCCCTAGTCTTTAACCGCATGCGTGCGGCCGCTATTTTTGCGCTGTGCGGCTTTTTTTAAAAAGCCGCGTTACATGACGAGCTGAGCTTGTCATGAGCATGCGAGCGGCGCAACTCATGACGAGCTCAGCTCGTCATGAGCACGGAAGGGGTTAACCATATGCTTGAAGATGTGCCACCTCATTTTATTATAGGAGCATTATTTGTTTGGGACCCGTAACTGCATACATGATCTGCACCGTATTGGCTGACAGCTTTACCTTTCTCCCATCTTTTAATTTATGTCGAGGACACCTGTCATATTGAGCTCTGCTTTGAGGACTCGATTTAGAGGTATACGTTCCATAAAAAATACTGATATCTTCGACTAGGTATTGGTGAAAATGGGGTTGTGTACTCAGTCACTTTGCTACAGCCTGGCCTTAGAAACTTTAAGAATATATGATGTTGGTTAGTGCCAGTCACTGTTGTTTTATATAAGTGGTTCATGCTCTTCCTATTGTAAGCATAGATGCACCACTATAAGCCAGTGTAGACCATGACTAATAATTTGATAACAAACACATAACCGAAATTGTTGTTGCATTGACCAAGAGAGACACTGTGGCAAATTAAGATGCAGGGTAGTCAGTAGCATAGGTGAAACAAGATAAGGTTTATTCTTAAGATAGGAGTCTCAGGTTATAGGTAAAGATGGTAATCAGCAAGTAGACAGGCCCCACATGGAGCAGCAGAAAATAAAATAATGATACAAGGTTAAGAATAACACGTGAATAAATCATTCGGGAGAAACACCAACACTCTCCCTCCTCAGCAGACTTTAAAACAGAGGAGCACATACAAAAGTGACATCTCACTTTAGAGTCGTCAACTCTGCAGCATAGCATGAGGGTGCAATGTGTGTGTCCAAATGGATGCCATACACCTGCCACAGCAAAACATATGCCGCTGAGGTTGCAACGCTAATGCCCCAAAGAAAAGGTTTGAGTGCAAAACAAATGCCGCATCAACAACTGTAAGTGGTTGTAAATTAAGTATTTGCTTGGGTAGCAACAGACCCCACACGAAGCAACATTTATGTGCAAGAAATATACCCCATAATATGTAATTGCAAGAACAGTTTGGACTGCAATGCAAAAGCACAACACCAGCAATGGTAAGTGAGTACAGTTTGGGATGTAGAATCCTTGCCAATGACCAGGTACTGTAAGAATTGATTGGGATGCAATAAACATGCAGCAGCTCAAGTAAAAGTAAAAAATATGGATAAGTAACATAACCCCCACAACAAGCAACAACAAGTAACATTTGCATAAGGTGAAAATCTCACACTGTTTACTGCAAAACATCCAAACAGCACACAGGGGTTTACTAATCAAATTATAAACCACACACCAAGTAAATTCAGTGCACAGCAGCCCAGTATAGATCAGAAAGTTAAGCACGTTATAGAGAAAAAGGCAGATCACCAACAAGACATTAACACGATCTCCAGATGGCAGAGAGCTATATCTAGTAATAACAGTAAATGTTCCTGATGAGCATACTCTCACCCACAATTGTTTTGAAGTGTAAGATACTAGGGGACCCTTAATAGCATATTCACAGTCACATTTTGAATTTGTTGTGATTCTGAAGTAGGTGCATCAAAAGCAAGTGGCAAACAAAATAGGGACAAATACCAGGTCCCTTGAAATCTTGGGTTAAAGCTGTGCACATCAGCATTAGAGATTTGTGCACAAGGGTAGGTTGAACACCTCCTATGAAATAGTTGTATTCATTTATTCTTTTTTCAACAACATTACTCATAGAAGACAGAGGTATTGCTGCTCAAGTGGTCTTTGTAGCTGTGATGACAAATAAAGTCCACAGTAAGACAAGGTAGCTTGAGATACTAAGCCTTGCCTAGGAAACTCTTATATCACACATAGCTCCATCTGGTCCAATGACTGCATGTTAGAAATGGGGGTCTCTGGTTGACAGGTTGCTACCCTGTCCAAGTAGGGACTCTTCTTCTTAGTCAGTATGAGGGGGATACACTCTTAAAATAAACCCTGCTCACCACCTCGGTAGCTTGGCATAGGCTGTCAGGCCTATCCCAGAGGCAGTGTATGAAGCATTAACACCTAACCAACAGTGATGCGGTGAAAACATTACAAAAGGACACCAAAACCAGTTTCAGAAAACTATTGTATACTTTATCTGTGCAAACAAGATCAAAAACAATAAAAATGCACCGTACAGTTCTCAGGAATATCAATAATCCAAAGTAGCCTCAAAATACAGTTGGTATGTACTTGGACTATTGTCTCCAACAGTTTGACCGGGATTCCCCACTTTGTTAACCTCTTCAGCGCGACCGCGTTTCACCCTCGGGTGCTGGGCCGTAATAGAAACGGGCGTGGTCATGACGGAACGGTTCCGTCATGAGCACAGCTCAACCGTAGCTCATGACGGAACTGTTCCGTCATGAGCATGGAAGGGGTTAACTGAGCCCAACGTGCTGCCCTTTGGACCTGGTCAAAGGCAGCATTAAAGTCAACAAAACAACAGTAAATCACCTGAGATGAAACTAATGCTTTATCGATGAGTATTGATAGTGCCAGTAAATTAGACATGGTGCCAGAGTTTGCAGTGAAGCCGTTTTTTTGGGGGGATCAGTCCTTTCAAGTCAGCCCAAGAGCTCAGTTCTTGGAGTAAAATGCTCGTAAAGTACTTTGCCTCATTGTCCAGTCAGGCTATCAACCTGTAATTATTTGGGGACAAATGGGAGCCAGACTTATGTATTGGGTGGATTATTGCATCTCACCAGGAGTCAGGTATAGTTGAACTCCTTAGTGAAAAATTGAAGAGGGTAGCTAGTTGTTTTGACCATAGAGGGACATTCCATTTAAACAGGACAAGTGGGAGGCCGTTTGGACCTGGCACTCCATCTGGTCTTGCTTTTAATAGTATTTTAGCTAGCCTTGTTTGGGTGAGAGAGATTTTCTCGCGTTGATGTTGCCTTGACTCTTGCGAACAGTCCTGGCGCTCCATAGGGGCATCTTTAATCAGTCTGGAGTTATTGATTGCTGTAGAATCTAGTCCTCCATTGGCCCTAAAATTGTCCAGTCAAAAAAGTTGCCCATTCTACCTCTGCAATGTTTGCACTCCCTGGCTGGTGGATCCGTTGGTTTGCCTATTCACTAGCGCCCAGAATTTTCTTGAGATCTGGTTTTTGCTTTCCCAGAGAATCTTGCACCAGAGTTGTTCAAGGGGGAGTTTTTTATCCTTTTGATTTGCCCATCTATAGTTTTTTTGTGCAATTTTATACGCAGTCAGAGGGTCTTTAGAGTTTCCTGGCTGCCGCCCGTATGGCGGTGTTTCTGAGCTTCTTTAGCGCTATGGTTTGATTTGAAATGGGGGACTGGGTGCTGCACAAATTGGCATGGGAGAGCGGAGAAGATGGGAAAAGGCTTAGCAAATGAGAACAGAAGTTTGACCAATCAGCGATGAGGGAGGCTGTCAATAGGAAATTGCTTGCTGTAATGTTTTACGTTTTCAGTGTGAACTCCCTTGTAAGTAATTGGAGCAAGATCATGATGGACTGAGATTAGGGTGATGGTGACGAATTGTGGGCGGTGGTCGCTCTCAGATCGCGCTATGATGCTATAGTTTTCTAAGTGTGAGGACAGGGATGAATTACTGATGGCATAGTCTACGTAAGAGGACTTTCGACCATTTGTCCATGTCCAATTTGGTGGAATGTCCTGTGTGAACCTACCATTCATTTCGGTGAAACCGGCACTGTAAAGTTGCAACACACAGTGCCCCCCTAAACCACAATATAGTTGAGATGGGGGTTTAATCTGATCCTTCAATCCCGGTGGTAAAAATTGTAGGAGACCTCCCAAATCTGACGCGTTTCCCTGGAAAAGGTTGGTGTTAAGTCCCCGGTAAGCAAACAGTCTGCACGAGGGAAGTCCCCAGCCAGGTCACATAAAATTTTGAGCAATCAATTTGAGTGAGACTTTTTTGTTCGTGCACTTGGGTTGATGTAAACATTGAGAAGCAGCAGGGAGCACTTTTGTCTCCACGAGTTGATTTTAACTCCAAGCAGCCAGTCCTCATCGAAGTTTAGTAACACAGTTGGGCCTTACATGTTTGAAAAGGGAAGGTTTGGGGCCTGGCATTTGGGTGCACTTGCCAGGTCGACATGGCAGTCACAAAACAAAGGATGCTTCACAAAGACTGTAGACAGGGCTGTGCTTAGCAACAAGGAATGCAGGAAGCTCAGGCCTTTTGCTAGATAATGCCAGTTACCAAATGCAGTTAGCACTGTAGATTCCTCTGAGTGCACTCAGAGGAATCTACAGTGCTGACTGCATTCTATCTACTCCCTCGATGATGTGTGAACGTGGCAGGAAAATATCACAAATAGCCAAAAGAGTGAAGTGCCAAATTTCACCAGTGAATGCCCCAGCATGCGCATCTACAGCCTGACACAATGAATGACGGCTCTCTCGGTCTCTAACCTCCTACCCTTGTGGCTTCACTAAACACTCACAAACCAGGGGAGAATCTCACTGCATTGTAAAGGAAGTCCAGTGGTCGCAGTGTAAGTTATAAGAAGGTTTATTAGACCGTAATTAAAAGTAGGTAAGTAGATATCTAAGCACTACGAGGAGCAGCATCCTTTCTGCTCAGCCCATATCTTCAACTGATACATGACCTCACACACTGGCTGAGCAGCAGGGACTTGGAACGCTGGGGAGAATGCATTACGTTACAAAACACCTGCACCACAAAATAGCACAAGGAATTAGGAAAGCATTTCAGAAGGAAGTAGATTGCATTTTGCACTAGCTCTTCATTTTTTGAAGGACTGTGTTTGTTTTTATGTTTTTATACATAAAGGGTTAGTGAACAAAACCAATAATTTTGTCCTGTTTCCCAATGTCCTTTGCTCTGGGTACAGAGTGTTTGAGCTCTGGAACAGTCAAACTACCAACATGTCATGTGTTGTGCTTGGTAAAAAATATTTAACCGTACATTTTCAAAACAAATTCTTTGATAGGTTTACTGTAATTGTGCGGACACTTTTTGTTCAGATGCAAAAAATTCAGTTATGTGAAAGGAGTGACTTAAATATTTTTCACATTTCCATCTAAAAAAGTCACTTCTGCTTGCACATACCTGTAATCTGCCTAAGGCACCACATCCAGCTTTTAATTGTGCTACATAGATAAATAAGTTCGAATTCACCAAATTAATTTGGATACGTTTGAAACGTTTGTTAATTGACTATAAGAAATCCATTAGAAGATCAAATGATTAGCTATATTAAGTGTCCTCGTTTTAACTGTTTAAAACCTTCCTGCTTGAAGCTGTAGCTGTAGTATTTAGAAGATGCTAGTCACATTGCTTCCTAAGCCTGCTGTGAACACCTAATATTTATTTTTCTCACCTGTTCTCCACAGTTTGGAGGAGGACAACTCTTGGATTCCAAACTGCAGCCAACATAAAGGACTCAGGAATAGAAAGGGAAAACCATGCGGCAGATGTATCAAGCAGTTGTGCCGCTCTTGCGTCATGCAATGGGGCACAAGGGTAACACAACTACTAAGTAAGATCTATCAAGCCACGCACAGCCATATTGCAACGCCCTACATGGCATGATAAAACTAGAGTAACGTAATGGAGGGCAAATTGCTCCATTACATTATCCTGCCCGAGAGAGACGTTCCATGGGTGGAGCAGGGGTGTTTCCACACATCCACCCATTGATGTTGGTGCATTCTCAGATTTACCATTCTGGTAGACCTGGAAATGTGTCAACATGCTATGCCTCCCCAGGTGAGGTATAAAGGGAATAAATATCTTTATTTCGCCTCTGGTTTTCCTCTCTTCATTCTGTAGCACGTAAAGAAGATGGAAAATGCCTCTGAGGATTGGTTTTGTGCAGGAAGGTGACCCTACTTGCACAAAAACAATCCTGTCTGCAACGCCAGCATCCCTGCACTATGGTGCAAGGGTGCCTGCATTGGTCATAGGCAGTTTGTGTGCCAGTGCAAGAAAAGTAGAGGAATGCACCATATTATTTTAAATATGCCACATTCCTGCCCTTTCCCTTTCAGGCAGCGCGGTGCACCAAGGTGGCTTGCTCACTGAGACTCATGAAAGTTTGATAAATGTGGCCCATGTATTTGTAAGAAAAGGCATCTTGCTTACACAAGTTCAGCCAACACCAGCATGAGAGAGAATATTGTTGAAAGCTTGGAGGTGGTGATTTTGTGTGATCTTTGGTCAGAGCAACTTGGCTGACCTCGTAAGAGGTTTTAGGAGACAGGAACATGAACAAAGCTATTAACATCTTACTTTTCTATGATGAAAGGGACTTTCGGACAGTTATTACTGTAATAACTAAATGGGAAAAGCATCACAGATTGGGTTTAATCACTTAACTGCTAGGACTTTCATTTGCTGTACAGAGCCCTTTTTTTATGTTTGGGGTGGTGCGACCCAAAGCCTTCGTAAATTGTATTCAAGAAAAGGTATCCAAGCAAAGTTTGTATACTTTTTTTCACCACATTTCGGGGACTCTAAAGGTACCCATGACTTGTGGATTACCTTGGAGGCAATTGAGAAAAAATGCAAACATAGCAAAGGTTTGTGTTTTGTTGTTAAAAGGAAAGGTAAAAAAAAAGCGTTGTGCGAGAAAGCAAATGTTATTTTTTTCTAAAATACGCATCAATAAAACGTTTGATGTGCCAAGATCACCATCTTCTCAGATTTCAAGCCAGAAGCAGAGTTGTAAATGAAAAACAATGTTTACCACAGTTTTTGCCTTTCACCAACAGGTTGCACATTTTTACTTTTTTTTGCAGTTCCAACCGACTTGCAGTTGGTGGTAGAACAAGGTGTGAAACACATGAAACACATGTGTAAACCAATAATTCTATACATTCCGAACACCAGAGAAATTTCTGAGTTGAGCAAGAGTAGATTACTCATGGTTTTCCAAAAGAAACTAATAGATGACAAAGAAAATAATGAAAACAAGTAGTAAAGAAATAGAAACATAATGGCAAATGTACAAAAGTAACTTGCCATTACATCCATTATGTTCTCCTGATAGCTGGGATATAGGGGCAGAATCTTTCATGCAGGGAAATGCAGCAAACCACCTTGCTGTACTCCATGTAAGGGAAAGGGCAAGGATGTATCATATTTACCATCATATGGGGCATTCCTGTCCTTTCCTAACACTGGCTTTCTTATGGATCCTTAGCATCAAGGCAAACACCCTTGCTTCATGTTGGAAGGGTGCCTGCATTGTAGGCCGGAATTGTTTTGTGCAGGAAGGGAGACTTCAGCACAAAAACACTACTGAGAGGCATTTTCCTTTTTCTATCTGTGCTGTAGAATGCAGTGCACATAGAAAGAGAATAAATGAGGAGAAATAAAGATACTTCTCCTACTTACCCCTCATCGGTAGAGGCATAGCTTTTTGATGCATTCCCAAGTCTACCAGTAATGGTAAATATGGGAATGCCCCAAAATCTATGGGTGGATGTGTGGGAACACTGACGCTTCTCCCATAGAAGGTCTACCCTGCCTGCCACAAAGTAACTCAATGCAGCGATTTGTGCTAACTTTCATTACTCTAGATTTATCAAGCCTTGTAAGGCCACAGAAGGTGGCCTTGCTTGACTTGAAAAATTCCACTTAGATTTTGTTTTGCCCCTGAGAACCATTTCGTAATGCAAGGGCAATGCAAAACCTTGATATATATGGGCCATATTGTTTGTTGGTTGCCCAAAAATGCTCAATAACCAGAGCCTATAACTGAGCAGCTGCTTGTGAGGACTTTTCATTGTGCACCAATCGTGGAGAAAGTTTTATGCAAACATTTATTGAACAAAAATGAAGTATGAAGGAAACATATGTATTTCTCAAATATGCATGAGATACTAAGTTTAGGAATAGTGGATATTGATATATTTCTGAATTTGTGGATTACCATGTTATCATGTGATTTAGAGGGAAATTTGAAAAAAAAAATGTTTGGTACACTGGATTACATTTGGAAGGCAATCATGGGGAGAGATTCAATTGATAATAACAAAAGTCATACTATCCTGTGGGATTAGCACCCACAGCAAGAACAGATCAAAGCAGGGACTATGCGAAGACCAAGATACCTTGGCATATTCCCTGATTTGATTAATTCCTGTTGGTGTGCTAGGCCCAACCACATAAGTGGAGTGGTGTTTTTCAATGGGTGAAGTGTGGGAATGCTGAAGGGAGGAATTTTATGAATCCATACATTTTCTGGGATTTTTCCTTGGTGTCTAGTGGGCTTTCTGCCCTTTTCAAGGAGGAGATTGAGGTTAATTCTCCATCTATCACAGGGAGAGAGAGGAAACACTGCTGTGCTCATTCCTGGGCCCACACACCTTCTTATTTGGAACTTATTTTTTCTCTGAAATCTAGTTGGTCATTGCCCCCCCCCCCCCCCCCCCAGGAGGGGTCGAATAGGGCAAACATCCCCATCTGTCCCGGGGGGAGGGGTCAGAAAGACTGTGGCGCGTTAGTCAAGAAATTTGCTGGTATCGAGTGGGGGTATCGATTGGGATTTTTGCCTCTCCTGGGAGGTAGATTGGTGGTAAGAAAAATGGTTTGGTCAATTTTTGGATGAGGGCTTAGCCTGATGCAGGCCACCCCCACTCTCTGAGGCCACCCCCACTCTCTGCTTGTATTCAAATATCTTTCTCTGTCATCATGTGGGTGTTTTTCCCCAACCAAGAGGTAGATTAGGGGTAAATATCCCCAATCATCTTTGGGGGGGACGACTTGTGACCAGAGGTGGGGAGCACAAGCCCATACTGAAGGGGACAGCTCCAGAAAATAATTCCCTAGTGTCTTGTTGACCTTTTTACCCCTCCCGGGGGCCCAAATAGAGGAAAACCCTTAAATTAACTACTATGTTGAGCAGAAAGTCTGAAAGGCCTATTTTGGGGTGGATGCTCAGCCCAAGGTCTGGGTGGGCCTTCTATATCCCTTTCTGTAATGTGCCTATTATTTCCCTGGGGCCTAGTGGGCTTTCTGACCTCCACCCAGGGTGAGAAATAGGGGTTAAGAATATTTATCTACTGCCAGTGCTGAGGGAGGTATCTACCGTTTGAAAGGAGAGATTTCCTGCTTTACAACAATGCCTCTCCATTTAAAATTGGTGCTGAGAGAGCTGAGATAAGCCCCCAAACACTGATGCAAGTGAAAGTAAAACTAACAGTTCAATTAATTTTACTTTCACGTTAAAGGTTATGATGTCATTATTGAAATTAAACAATCTCATACTGCTGGGGAAGCTCTTCCCCAGATGTACAACCTGAAATGAAATAGGGATATCACACTGGTGCCAGCACCAGAGTGATTCCCTGCTTTGGGTTCTTTAACATTACCTCCACATCAACAGCACCTGCTAAACAGTGCTCTTCACAAAGTGGGCCCATCAGGAGAACCAAAGTGGTTAACTTTTCAACTGCTTACTTGACCAATTTGGCAGTCTTAAACAAATAGACATCAGATGGGGTGTGCACAGGAGGGAGCTGATTGTGGGCCTCATCTTCTTTGACCCCAATCTTTATTGTGAGAAGCTAGGGATTAGAATGCTGCAACAGGCTTCTGATGTTCAAAAATGCGCCCCCGCATTGAGTGATACATCTGTGCTGACCTGGGGACCACACCTTGACAATGCCCATCAGCCATTTCTAGGAACACAGTACAGTGGGCATTGCAAATAAGAATCCATACAGTGGGCCGCCACTGCCTTGCATCTGAAATTGGGTTTCCTCATACCCCCTGTTAGATGCTTGTTAGGGAGTGGCGTGACCCTGATGATTGAAGATAAGGAAACCCCATTTTGGTACTTTTGGCACATTTCCTACAACTCCTGGTAAATCATAAGGCTCTCTAGACTCTAAAATTGGTATAAGTAATCTAAATTAAATTCTGAAACTCAGCGCCACTTGCGCTGCTGACCTGGAACCAGAGGTCAATGTGCAGGACACAGTGCGATTGGGTTTCACTTGCGCCCCCGGGTGACTGCTTGTTGGGGACTGGTGGGTTTTTGAACATTGAGGGAAAAAACACCCCATATTTGGCAAATTTAACACATGTCCTTTCATTCATGGTAACACATGAAGCTTTCTAACCTTTAATATAAGCAAATGTGACAACAAGCAAGCTAAATGGGACTTTGAAACACAGTGCTTCACAGGCACTGCAGACCTGGTGCTGGGGTGTGCAAGACATATACCTGCTAGAGGAACTCCAGCTGACCTATTGACCTATGTGAGCCACCTCGACCTATGCGTGGAATGGATCGCAGAGACACATGTATCAACCTACTCTAACTACATGCAAGGGGTAGCTGTACTCCTCAGAAAAGGGGCATCATGGCACATGTGCTAGGTGTTATGGGATACACAGGGCAGGTGTGTTATTCTAGCAGGGACACTACAGTAACAACCTATTATGCTAACCTTAGTCTATGGCTCAAATGTGGATGACCCTAACATCTTTGTTGAGGCCTGGCACCTGATGACCCCCATGGACCTAGGCATGGTAATTTCGGGGCCAGACTTCAACGTGATGCTCGATAAACATGCGAAAAAGTTCTAGTGACACCAACGTCCACTCCAGGAGCTGCTACACAATTGTAAACACTCATGACATGACACTCAAGACAGAATTTTTTTTACTGATATCTGGTGGCTTCAGTATGGCAACAGCACAGGGGGCATGTGTATCACTTCCACCCACAACACTGTGGGAGAACATAGTGATCAGTGGGTCATGCTTTGCCAAACTGTCCGGAGTGCTACTAGCATTGTGCAGGGACCTTACTCAACAGGATACAGACAGCCGTATTTTAGAACTACAATTTTCTGCTACATAGAACATGAGTCAGTGCTCAGAGAATTGCACTACCATGGCCAGGAAGTTCTTGCTCAATGATATGGGGAGAGGGACAGGGTATGTAGAACACTCCTCAGACTACTCTGTAACCCCCTGACCAGTGGCTACATCATGGAGCTTGTGGATGACCAGCAGAGAGTTAATACAGGCCCAAATGCTATCTGAAGAGTCATGGCCACCTTTTATACTGGCCTGTATGCCCCCTCACTGCCACCTGTCACCCTGGCATCCTATTTTGATACAATACAAATACTTTGCCTTGAAGATGCGGCCTGCGAGGCCCTAGATGTACCTTTCATGACTGAGGATATCTTGCGGGTCACTCAAAGGATGCCTGCAGACAAAGCACTGGAACTGGAGGGTTTAACTGTAGCCTTTTATTAAGAATATGCTGAAATTCTCACTCCCCATCTGCTCGCAATGTATAAGGAGTTTTTGCTGCGCAGTACATTGCTGCCTTCCCTTCAGGGGCGTTAATTGTCACAATATTGAAACCTGACAAGTCCCCACATCAATGTATGTCTTAAACACCACTGTCCATGATTAATGTGGATAGCAACATTTTGGCCAAACTGATAGCCTTCACCTTCTCCACTGACCACTGAACATTGTCTGCCTGGACTAGTCGTTTTTTTTCCCAGTTGCTCAATAGCGCATGTTTTATATACTTGCACTTCTTTTCTCAGTTGATCTCCAACTCAGTGCCGCAGCCATTCTGCTCAATGCCACCAAGGCTATTGACTTTCTGGAATAACCGTCTCCTTTCCTTCTCCTTTTCCTTACAGGACTAAGTGGATTTTCCTGCAGCTGATTAAATTACTTTACACACAGCCCATGGCCCATCTTTGTGGCAATGGCCCGATTAGTCCTAATTGTTCAGACTAAAGTGACAGCTGGTAGGGGTTCCGCTGTTGCCCATAATATTCGTTAATACAACGGAGCACCTTGCCACCAGATTATGGCAACACCATTCACATCAAGGGCTTGTATTTACCGCCATAGGAATCCTGGTCTCCATGTTTGCAGGCAATGTTACCCTGTAGAGCCATGATTGTAAAACAAACATTGCTACAATCATCTGAGACATTATTTTCTTTTGGTGGACATGGTGGAGTAACCATCAACTGGGCCAAATGTATCATATTCCAGCTCACCTCAGGCATGCAACCCTTTGAGCCTGAATACCCCCTTCACTGGGCTATGGCACCGGTTTGATACCTTGGAGTTTGTCTCAGTAGGGACATAGACAAACTCTGGGGGACAAACTATGGCCAACTCATGACATGGTTGGAAGACTGTGTGCCCTTGTGGACAAGGCTAGATTGCATGTACCTCACGAATATACCTCTTGTGTGATACCCTCTTATACCTGCTTTTGCTAACACTGGTGTCCATAGATTCTTGAGATGTCTACAACTCCAAACCTTTGGTGATATATACCCAAACAGCTGTTTCCTAACCCCACAAATTATACTTGGAGATTCGGCCCATACGCTGCTAGATGTTCTCATCTACCATCAGCTACGCTCAGCCATCCGAGCCATGCACAATACTTTTCCAACAGCTTCCCTGCCATTCC
Source organism: Lissotriton helveticus (assembly GCF_964261635.1). Classification (NCBI taxonomy): domain Eukaryota; kingdom Metazoa; phylum Chordata; class Amphibia; order Caudata; family Salamandridae; genus Lissotriton; species Lissotriton helveticus. The sequence goes on along the minus strand of NC_136069.1, from coordinate 704,770,809 downwards.
ATGCCTTAAAATCAATATTCGATAACCCATCCCCATGCAAACTCATCACTAAATTCTAATCTATGATGCAGTTAAAAGGCCCTGATTAGTGTCCCCTCTCCTAGAGCTGCATGGTCTGCTGACATAAATTTTCTCCTTAGTGAGGGCCAGTTGCGCTATTGCTGCACTCGATCCGGACCCCTTTCCCAAAGCACAGACATGAAATTAACCATTCAAAATATTTGCAGAGGATATATTGTACACCAGTCCATCAGTGTGGAAGCAAATAACTGATGATGTGCACTGTCTGTGATGTGTTGCACCTACCCCCACTTGGCCTGGGAGTGCCCTGCATTTGCACACTTCTGGTAAGAGGTATGCAACAGGATTGCGTTGATTTCTGACCACCACCCGCCCCCCCAGCGATCACCATTGGTAGCGTTGCTAGGCTATGTGAAGGATATCCTCTCAGAGGTATGTACATTGACTGTCATCTTTCTTCTCCTGGACAAGTGCAAGGTCACAATTCACTGGGGCCAGCGCTCAATGTCTTTGGCTTAACTATTGGTTGTGTGACCCTGCCTATTGCCAGGAAGAACTTGAGACTTATTGGTATCTGATGCCTGTATGATCGAGATCAATTGACATTTGGGTCCCATTGGTGGTCTTTCTGGTGACACAGCAGGATACAGCATAACACTACAACCTGGCTGGCTCTGAGGACACAGCATCCTAAACACCTCCACTGTCCTAACTGATGGCCGCAGCCCTGACTAATGAGAAGTTGTATCACCATGCTACCAGAGAATGGAAAACTGCTGAGATATGCACTGGGTAATACAACTGTACCATATGCTATGTGCTGTTGTGTGTGAACAGATCTATGCTCACCGTGTGACGTTGTCCTTTCCCTTGTTGTGCTGTACTTGGTGCAAAGTCATTTGCAATGATAGAATCAATAAAACAATCATTTTTACACTGAAAACTACCCCAAGATGGGTCCAATTCTTTGCACAGAGTCTGGTTGGCTTGCTCATCTTGTCTTCTGGCTTGAGAGTGGTGCCAACTGTTTTGGAGACACAGCGGTCTGTGGCCACCTGGTAGGTAGAAAAATGATGGACCAGCTCAGACTGCATATTATTACTAGTGTCTGATGCAATGAGACATCTCTCCTGTGCCTCGCGATTAAAGGGTTCATATTGATGATTTTAGGAATTCCATGAACCAGTTGTAAACACACATTGGCCCGTGAACCTAAGCTGATTTAGTGGGTAACCTCCTGAAAATGTAAACCATGTACTGGTAATTGAGGAACCTGTCCTCAACTTTTGGACTTTTTCTCTAAATACGTTTTAACAAAAACATTGCTGATCTAAGCTTCTGTACTGGACCAAATGGTGAGACTACTATGACTCAGAATCAAGGAGCTCCTCTTGAAACAAGCAAGAATAGTCTGAGAATGCAAAGATCTTCTGTCCCTCATTGAGGTAGGTTTCATCCCCAGGGCCCATTAGATCAGCCATAGAATTATAATCTTCAGAAATTAGATGTGATGTGGCAAGAGAGGACTGTTTTATCTACAGCAGACCTCTGAGTAAGGAAAACAATTGCCCTTTTAATAACATTACGCTCCCTCCCCCAGATTATCACACAATGATGCAATCTTTCAGGCACTGGACAAAAAAATAATCTCACCATGAATTGCAGCCTTAGCAGCCTTCCATACTGATTACCAGGAAATTTCAGGTGTTACATAAAGAATGAAATATTGAGTAATAGTAACCCTGACCTTTCTGCTAAGGAAAACTTTGTAAGGTAGTGTTTTGCCCATATTCTACTGCCCATAAAGAGCAGCAGAGGGAGATGTAAGCTGGAGCTTCAGAGGGGAAGCCGAACATCAAGTCCAAGCCAACTGTCACCTGCTAAACCTGTTGAAAGCAACATTAATCCATCCCTGAAAACACCAAACGAACATGTAAGAAGTGAATATAATCCCATTCTTCGAGATAGCAATGCCTCCATAATTATGTCTGAGTGAAATCAGTAATTCCCCACAAAAAGGCCTCAGGTATCCAGTATGGGCTGAAAAAAACTGAATATCCAGTACAGTGTATGGTATAGAGTTAAAGCTTCCAGCAAACACTTAGGGACTGAGTACGTGTTTGGCGGTGCGGCTCCAGCCCACCACACCGCTGCACTGCCATGGTCAGGCCACCCACCAGATTACGAGTTGAACTCGTGTCTGGCAGGCTTTTATTTGGCATTCCCATGTCAGTGCCTTTAAAAACAGGCACCGCAATGGGAACACCAAAAACAGATCTGGCATGGACTAGAAAGTCCATGCCATACTGGAACTGATCGGCATGCACACAGGGGGCACAACATGTGCTTACACAAGGCATGAGGCTCAAGGGGGCCTCTTTCCTCCACGCCAGGGTTTTCATGGTGGTGGAACCGCCATAAAAACCCTGGCGGGGAGGAAACTTGTAATATGCTTAGTGGGACCACAGTGGTATCACCGAGCATATTGCGACCTCTGGCACTCCGTGGCACCGGCAGGGAACAGTGGTGCCTGAGTTGTAATTGGGCGGTCAGAAGACGGCCACCGCCGCACCCCTGTGAGTCTGGCTGTTCGTGGACCACCAGACTCATAATTGGATCCTAAATGTTCTCCCACAAACTCAGGTAGTCCAGTAAAACCTCCTGAAAAACATGTGGGCCCTTGTTTGCAGCATTTAGCAAAACAAGCCCAATCGCTTGAAGCCATTTTGACTTTAACACAAAGTATACTGCCCTTCCAATCCTTAAACGGTCCAAACACATGCATACCCACGGGGCCACTTTCAGAGATTAACATCCCCTGGACCTTGGCATATGAGGCAAAACATTGTGGGGGATATTTCTCAGAGCAGAACCTGTTAGTGCCCTGATGAAGGAGATTGGCCTCTTGTAACTCATTACACTTGATGGAAATCTCGCAAAATCACTCAGTAGTGTTATGTGCATACATGAATAAATCAGTATAGAAATTGCAATGAAATAAAAGTGACTATGCCCCTTGCTTAGAGGTACAAGCCTTGTTAGGACCTCTTAATGACCTTTGTAGGCCCTGTGCTAAGAATAGGAATCTTTGCTTCGCTTCTGAAACAGTTACTTTTGTGTAATGGACATGCGAAACAGGGCTTTCGGCAGTATAAAAGAAGAGCTTTACAAATTAATTACTACTTTCATGGAATACCGCAGGGGAATGTAGAAAAGCATTGTAGAAATATCCTAAGATCTTTTTCTCATTTCAGAAACCGTATACGCTTTACTTTCTTCTTCCTCTCAGATTACTTTTGTTCTTTTCATCCACTTTTCGCTCAGGTTAGCATTTCTTGATAATGATAATACAGAAGTTTCAGGGAGAAATAAAAGGTGCTTTGATGCTGATTGTGGCAATCTGATATCAGCAGTTGCAGTGCGTATGAATAGCTTCTGGCAAGCCGAACACAGGCTGAACCTGTTATCTTGCAAAATGTTGTGTTTTAAAATTCCGCTTATGATTACAGGAGACAGGCATTCAATGCTTTGGTTTAATGAAAGTATTCTCAGTTGCGTTTAGAAGTGTGTTTGAAGGCCTGTAAAGAGCTTTAGCAGATTGGCTCCCTCCAGCTACTTTACTGCAAGCACAAAATTAATTATACATGTGCCAGCAGATGCTGCAAATAAGCGTAATAAATCTAAACTGTCCGACCGAAATATATTTTGTAACCTTGCCTCAGATTCGCTTATTAGAATAGCAAGTCGGGGAACAATGCAATGGCCTCTTTCACAGATTGAAAGGAAATGATTTTATATATATGGGCTCGGTTATTTCAATTCTTTTAAAGCATGGCTAGCATGAACGTGTGGCATACTTGCTTGTAAATTGCCATAATCTAGGCCAAATGAAACATGCGTCTCTTTTTTGGAAACTTTATAAAGTTTAATTTCCGACACAATAAAATGGCTATTTTGGAAGATTTGTTAAAAACGTAGTTAGTTTAAAAGGGATATGTGTACATAAAGCAATATTATTAAAAAAATATTTTTAAGATGTGGTCATATGGTGGCGAAGTACGGTCTTCATGGTGTGCACATACCACTCATTTGCAGAATTAACTTATTACCTTTATGCACTTATTGCCTTCCAGTGCAACATGATCTAATCTATTTCAAATAATCAGTGCTAAATTAGGTATGAAATAGGCAGAGGGAAGAGGAGGGGTAGTTTAACTCTCCTACTAAAATAAACAGCTCACTATTCTGAACACCATTTCCAAACCTTAGGTTGGTGGACAGTGCTGTGCAGTAAATTTGACCCCGGCTTGCATCAGGCACTATTTCACTTCAGTATTAAATATTACATTGGTGAGCAGTTTTTCTCTTTCTCTTTTGGGGACAGGAGGTCCCTCATTATGTGTCTCCTTTAACAGGAAGAATTCTGCAAAACTTTCCCTTCCAATTAGCCCTCCAAAACTATAAACTGAACTCACTGATTTCAAGTAAGCTAGGGTATACAAAAATGCCTCCTTTGTCTCTTTCAGTATGTATTAACTCCCACTGCACGCCGAGTGAGGTCCTCAGTCTGATGAATGCTACCTTCACCACTAAAATGTATAGCTTTTGGCCATTCACATCAAAAGGTGGACTGCCTCTCCACCCAAAATAGATTCCTAATCAAATTTCTCACTATTGAATGGACTTGTGCAACCTTATTGACGTGCAGTGTTTTGTTTGCTCCAGTGGTTGTAGGTGGTGAGCATAGTCACAACATTTTCAGCACCAGGAGTTAATTTTCATTATCAGACATTGACCCACAGCATGAGTGAAAGGCAGCAAAGAGAAGGAGATATAGAGCCATGAAGTTTAGAGTAGTGAAAGAAAGCGGAAGGCGATTAAATCACAATTTGACAGCCTTGGTTTTGGATGTCCTTGGCATTCAGTAGCGCTATCTACAGGCTTGCAAAATCAATTGAGCTGCTTCACTTATTTAATTATTTTCTTTCTACAGATGAAACAATGTTTTCAAACAATATTAGGGGCATATTATCAAGAATGGTGTTAAAATTATCGCCGGTTTAGCGGCTGTAAACTGACGCTAAAGCGGTTATAATGGGCTTGATAATATGCGCTGGAGAATTGCAATAGAAAACCATGTTCACACCAGAACATGGACTTCTATTTGAATTCTCGAGGTCATATTATCAAGCCCATTATCACCGCTTTAGCAGCAGTTTTATGCCGCTAAACCGGCGATCATTTTTAACGCCGTTCTTGATAATATGCCCCAATATTAGATTCTACAGTCAGCCTTGTTCAGACAGATGTTACTCTGAAAACCTCTTGTCCACACCAACACCTCCTTGTGCAATTCCTCATATCAACACATTCTCACTCCAGTCAATCTTACACAGAAATGTTCTTTCTGTTACTTGAGAATACTACACTCTCTCCCTTCATGCACAAAGACCCTGAAAGCTCCCCTAATCTTCATAGAAATACAAACTCATAGTTACAGCCAACTCCTCCAGTGGCAGTAGTCATACATTTGCAATCAGATTTTCCTGGACTAAGGGCTTGATTACGAGTTTGGAGGTAAGGGGACTACAATCAAAATGGCGTTGGAAACCCCGCCACATAGTCGGTGTCCACCCAACATATTACTATGTTGGCAGTCTGCAGAACAAAAGACTGCTGCAGCACCGCCAGCCGTTCAGAAACTTACGCGACAGCAATAGAGGGAAAGCAGCTCTCAGAGAATGGTACAGACAAGTTAACTTACGCTAGAATTTCGGGTTGGCATTTCGTAGAGCTGACTGTGGCGGGGAGACCGCCTGCTTTGAGTCAGCAGAATTGAAGAAGTTGGGGAGCATAATCACCCATTGCCTTTTCTTCTCTTCATTCTACCATGTGGATCCCTTCATCCAGGTCCCCCTTCACAGCAGCATTTTGATCCCAAAGAAAATGACCCTAATGGTGCAAAAATCCAGGTAAGTCTGTTTTGCAGTATTTGCCCATTGGCTGGACTGGGCACATATGTCCACACTCTAGCATTGGGAAAGTACTGATAGTAGGTATTTTTTCATGTGTCATGCATATGTGTACATTTAACACTTGCGCAGTCATAAAAATCTTTATTAGATTTCTGCATAAAACCATAACAATACAGATACCATTTTTACACATATAATTTATACCTTCATATAAACATTATACCAGAAATAAATAATATGGGAATACAAATAAAGAGACTTTTTTACAAAATGCATGCAGAACATTATAAGCTCCTAGCAAATATTACACTAAACAATACACATTTACAACAATACATAGGAATAAAGAATAAATACTTGTTACAGATGTTTAAGGTGCTGAACATATAATTCAAAGCAGCATATATGACTTTTGGGGTACCCAATTCATAAAGGTAGACCAGGGCCTGTTCATGAGAACTTGTACCCAATGTTAAAAACAGAGGGTGAAGGAACTGTTTTCTCTGTACAGGGTAAAGAGAACAAAATAAAATCAAGTGCTAGGTGCATTGTTGTGCAAATCCCTCACATGGGGCATGGAGAATGAGAAGAAAACCAAGTGCTCTGTTCTGGGAAAGCGACCAGGAAATGTACATTTCGAAGTCAATGCCTTGTCACCTTTCATTGAGAATTAACTGTAGGTAAGGTTCTGGCCAAAGTGAAAGAGTTTGGTGGGGTTCTCTGTCTATAGTACTTCTATTCCATCCCCGGGCCAAATTTGCATAGTTATAAATAATTCCTTTAATTCGGCAAAATGAGACATCTTGAAGGCATTCTGGACTAAAACAATATTTTGGGGCACCCATCTGTGTAAAACAAAGTTTAATATATTTCAGCCAGGTGATTTCTAAATAATTTTCCATTTTCCAGGACCAAACAATCACTCAGAATTTGCCTACAGAAATGGGTTCCAGGATTTCTCCAGATTTCAAGCCAAAAGCAGCAAAGGCTGCCGTTTTAAGTAATTTTCCAATTTAGCTCGATTCTTCATGACAAAAGAAGGCAGGAGTCGATTGTGGAACAGCCAGAAGCCTTTTTTTTAAATTTTGCAGTCAAAATATACACACCTGAATCAACATACATGAAAAATGTTCCCTGCTATCAGAAACACCACTGCTGGCCCAGCAGTGACATCTTAATATGGTGGGCGGGAAACCGTTGCCGCGGTGGTCTTCTTGGGGAAACGGCAGTATGGCGGTAAGACCACCAAACTCGTAATCAGGATCTAAGGTCCGGTCCAAAAAGACTTCAGCCTGGACATTTTCATTTATTTGTTCTCATTCACTACTTCCTTTCCACCACCCAAATTATATTTGGCTTCATTTGATTTATTTTATTTTTTATTCATCGAGTTTTATAAAAAAACGAAAATGTGACCCATCCAGGTATCAGAGCTATAGTTATAGCAATCAAGTCATACATAACAGGAAAAGAGAAAAACAAAAGACAATAAGTGAAAGAACAATTATGTAGTTACATATTTGCAGTACATCATTTAGCATATTGGGGCATATTAGCAAGAACCTCGTTAAAATTATCGCAATTTTAGCGGCATGAAACTGCCACTAAAACGGCAATAATGGGCTTGCTAATATGCTTTATAGAATTCAAATAGAAGCCCAGGTTAGATGTGCAGGACATCTAACCTGGGCTTCTATTGGAATTCTATAATGCATATTAGCAAGCCCATTTTCGCCGTTTTAGCGGCAGTTTCCTGCCGCTAAAACTGCGATAATTTTAACGAGGTTCATGCTAATATGCCCCATAGTTTTTAGGATCCACAGGAGTCAACCAATGCTAGCCAAGCTGAAGAAGGACAGTGCACCTAGAAAAGGAATCAGTGCATCAGGAACCTTTTAGATTCTTTTTTAAAGGAGGTAGTCAAGGTGTTTGTCCTGATTTCCGGAGGTAAAGAGTTCCAAATTCTCGGGGAAAGGCTGGAGAAGGAATGGTTGGAGGTGTTCTTTTCTTTGAATTTCTGGGGTTTCAACAGTAGGGAGCAAGTGCTTCTTCAGGAGCAACTACCCATGATAGCTCGAGTTTTAGGCCAAGTAGACAGGGGTATTGTGGTGGATGGCCAAGTTTGTCATGCATGCAGTCTTCAATTGAATTCTAGCTTCATACAGGAGCCATCTTACATGTTATAGGTATGGAGTGATGTGGTTGATTCTCTTGGAACCTTTTTTGAGTATTGCAACTGAATTTAGTGTGGCTTTTATCGGTGCCAACTTTACTTTAGTTGTCCGGCAAGAGTGGCACTCCTTTAATCAAATTGGAAGATTACGAGAGATTGTACTATTACCTGAAAATTCAATGAAGGCAAGAAGGGCTTGATTTTCCATGAATGTTAATTTAGTAATTGCTTTGCTCCCTTGATGGTTACACTAATATGCGCTTATATATTAAAATATTTGTCCAAACGTATGCCTAGCGAATCGAGTAGAGTCAATAATGTGAGGGTAGTAGTTAAGAGCTGTGAGCTGTTTGATCCATTCTTCTATGGGGCCAAGATACTGTGAGAGCTGTCAGAAGGAATTCAGTTTTGAGGGTGTTAAATATGAGTTGGTTACAGGTCAGCCATTTTTCGGGTTTTACCTGAATGCGGCTGAGCGTGTTGATATCTTCGAATGTGGAGATTTTTAAATACAGTTGTGGATCATCAGCGTACATATGGGAATGAATATTTGAGTTCTTTAAATTGTCCTGAAGAGGTTCCATGAGCAGGTTGAACAGCATAGGTGAGAGTGTTGGGCCTTGAGGTGCTCCAGTTGGGGCCGCTGTAATGTCTGATAGGGATTGGTTGATTTTTATTCTCTGAGTTCAATTGTGAAGAAATGAACTAAACCAGTTTAAGCTTGGACTTGATAACTCCATATTATTTTCGTGGAAATCATTCAAGCTGTTAAGTTTGACTTAATCAAATGCTGAGGAGAGATCAAGAAGTATAAGTAGACAGGATTCATTTTGATTAAACAGTATCATGGCATCATCAACAATATGTGTCAAAGCTGGTTCAGTGCCATGACTAGCTCTGAAGCCAGATTGGTACTGACCAAGAAGTTAGAAATGTTCAATGTTGGTGTAGGTGTACTCATTTCTCCTGAGGTTTTGATAGTGTGAGGATGTTGGCGATAAGGCTAAAATTGTTGGGGGTCAGACTGGTTAGCATTGTTTTTTTTTTTTTAATGTTCTATCTTTAGGCTATCAAGGATCATGCCCTGAGAGAGATAAGCTTTAATATTCTTTGTCTATTAAGGGAGAAAGGAAGATCCAAGTTCTTTGAAAAGATTAGTGGGCAGAGAATAAAGGGGTTAGAGGGTTTTATAGATGTTATTAAAGTGAGTATGTCGTTTTTGTCAGGGACTTTGAAGAAGAACAAGTTGCCTTATTTTTTGTGGTATATCCAGTATGAGGCGAACTGTCCAGGAGATGTACAGGGAAGAGACTGGGCTGATCTGAGCAAACGCTGCAAAGTCAGTTTCAATTCTAATTCGATCTTCCGTGTCTTATCAATGAAATGTTCACAGAAATCCTCACCATTAGGTAGTGTCTCCTTGTGAGCTGAGTGGTGTTTAGAATGGCAAGTTGCTTGTTGTTTGATGATTTCAAAAATCTGTTTGGATCTGTTTTTGCCATTATCTAATTTCAATCTGAAATCTTCTGCTTTTGACCTTGTGATGTGTCTATTGCAAGAGCTTCGTAATGCCCTCAGTTGTTTGAGGTCAGAGCAGGGCAGAGTGATTCTCCAAGATCTCCCAGCAACCTTTAGAATGCATCTTTCCTCATTTAAACTGCCATTAAACCATGACTTGGAATGTCTGCTAGGTATTCCTTTAAGCTGATTTGGAGGAATCATGTTCAATATGTCTGTTATGGATTGAGTGTAATTGGTAGGCTCATTTGTGAGCAGTGTGGTCATGGGAGGAGGTAGGATATTGTTGCTAATAGAAGTTAGCTCAGTGGGGTTAATATTTCTTACATGTCTCCACCATAGTTTGAGTTTAAGTATTCAACACTTTCAGGTTAACACCTTTTCCAGGATAACGAAGGAGATTAAGTAGTGATCAGACAAGTTGCAGGGTGTTATAGATTCAAGTTGTATCAAGATCTTCTTGTTGATGATTAGATCAAGGGTTCAGCCTCTATTGTGTGTTGGGCCATTTCAAGATTGGGTTAGGTTACATTCCATGAGGAAGGCTTTGAAGGTATTAAGAATGGGGTCATTTAAGTAATTCTAGTGGAAGCTGAAATCCCCAAGGAAGATCTGATTGGTATGTTGGTCAGAGTTAGAGCATATGGTCTCTATCACTTGTTCAGTAAAAAGTAAGCTATTACTCGGGGGGCGGCAAACTATGTGCAGTCTACAGACAAGTAGGTGTGGACAGTGAACTCTGCTGTGCCGGCGTTTTTTTACTCACTTGAAAAGAGTTTTTCCTTTTGCATGGCTCACCAACATTAAGTTGGCTACTGCTTACGTTGAAGAAGCTGCCAATTTAGTAGAACATTTACTTGACTGGCAGAAAGAAGCTGGGCCCTCTTGCGCTGCATGCGGTGCCGTTGGCCCTGACTTTATAGAGGGGAACAAACTCCTGGTGCTAAAAATCTGCCTGAGCAGTGCTACTTACTGAACACATCAGCTTGTGGAATTCTGCAGGGCGTGGTACAGTTATTACAGCACTCTGCAGAGTTCCGTGCCAAGAACTTGTTGCCAGCACTGCCCACGAATGCAAAACTTGCTAACCCAACTCTTCATGCAGCAGCAACTACCAGCTATGGAGAGGATATTAAAGGGAGTAGAGGGTGTGACAGTTTACCAGGATGATGACCCATCATTTGGATCCAGTATAAGAGAGTATAATGGGCGATTGCATGACATATTGGAGAGTTTGCAGAAAGGTGGATTAACCCTGAAGGCAGAGAAATGCAAAATTAGTATTTCTGATATTGAATATTTACGACATTTGCTAACATAGAATGGCATTCAGCCCAAAATGGATTTGGTGGATGACATTTAGAATCTTTCATTCCCAAAGAGTAGAGAAGAATTTGTAACATTTCTGGGCATGTTAGAATTTTATAATAAATTGGTTTTGCGGCGAGAACAGAGCATTTGAGATCATTACTGAAAAACGGCAGGGAGTTTAGATGGTTCGAGTCATGTGACAAAGAATTAGAGGATGTCAAATCCACTTTAGAGAAGGCATTGAACTTAGGACGTTTTGATACAAGAGATAAAACAGTCATCATAACTGATGCCAGCACACAATGGTTGGGTTCTGTTTTCATGTAAAAAGTAGGATCATACTATTCATATCACAAGGTTTGAGAGGAGCTGAGCCCAACTACTCAGTAATTGAGAAAGAAGAGCTAGGAGTATATTGGGCAATAAGGAAACTGAAGACATTTCTTTTGGGATGCAAATGTGAAATTAAAACAGACCAAGCACCTCTCAAAGAAGTCTTTTTAAAAAAAAGGAGTATTTGAGTTGTCTTATCTGCCGAGGGTGAGTACCTTACAAGCAGATTGTTTTTCCATAATGTATCTTGAACCCAAAGATCATGATCAATTGTGTGATGAATACTTTGTAGGGGAAGAATTTGAGAACTAAGTGAATGCCTGTCTGATAAAAGAAGGCTTGGTACAGGAAGATGAGTGGAAGAAAAAACTTCAGATAGATGAGGTTTTACAGAAAGTAATCAGGGAGCCTCTGGAGAATATTATGTCCCTCTCGCTCATAACAGGAGGTCACTCAGCTGACCCTTGCAGTCACGTCAGCCAAGGAGGAAGGTTGCAGGTTAAGTTTACATCCTCAGCGAGCAGAGCAGCAGAGTAGCAGGGCAGCAGAGTGGCAGTCCTTCTGGTAACAAATCAGCACAGCAGTCCTTCTTCTGTAGTATCCATAGGTCCAGGATTGTACCCAGGTTGGTGGAGTTTCAAGAGAATTACCTTTGAAGTCCTTGAAGTTTTCCTACCTCTGCCTTCCTCCCCTGCCCTGGCTCCAATCTGGCTACCTCAAAAAAGCAATGGCCAAAAGTCCTATGTGTAAAGGAAGGGCACAGCTTATTCAGTTGAAAACAGGGCCGTGTCCAGCTCTTCCCACCCATCCTGCTAGTTGATGGCCAGTTCAAGAACACCTAATCCCGCCAATTGTGTGGCTATCTGGGAGTGATAAACAAAGTCTAACTATACAAGAAAATGCCAACTTTCTAAAAGTAGCAATGATTGACAAGAAGGGGACTCAGTTGTTCCTAGGAGAAGAGTAATAGTGATACGGTCAAGAAGGGAGGAAGATTGATGAGGGGGTAGTGCTCAGTGGAGAGCTCCCCTGGGCATCCCATTAGTTGGAATGAATGGCCTCACACACTCTTGCGAGTGTCATGCTTCATCATCGGCCGTTGCTCCTCGTTGGACAGGCGGTGCAATGTCCAACGGGCTCACCTCTAGGAGGGGCTCTTTATCGGAGATCTTTTTTCCAACAGCCTGTGGGTGAAGTGCAAGTGAGGGGCCAGGTAAGAAGTGAATAGTGTAGGTGGGTGTGTTAAAATATAGCAAGGGATACCGGAGATCAATTTATTCTGGTGGTTCTCATACTATAAGTAAAACCAGTGGGTGGCCTATGATCGCCAGAGATTAGGTTCTATATCACGATCTAGGACTACACAGCGTTCCGTGAGGTCAACATGTTTCTCGCTTCTGCAATTATGCTGCGATTCTTCAGGACCTTATATAATTGTACATCTATCACAAAGGAAAGACCTAAAAGTGTCAACCTATAAACATCAATTTTTAACTGTTGTACTACCTGGGTGTAACCGCTCTTGCCTAAAGGAGACAAAAGGAAGAGTTACCAAAATACAAGGACAACAGTTACCCATTCTTGACCGTGAGCACACTGTGATTGCGTGAAGAGAAGTGACTCTGTGTCTGTGGCATTCTGAACAGAATGTGATAGATGTACAATTATATAAGGTCCTGAAGAATCGCAGCATAATTGCAGAAGCGAGAAACATGTTGACCTCACGGAACGCTGTGTAGTCCTAGATCGTGATACAGAACCTAATCTCTGGCGATCATAGGCCACCCACTAGTTTTACTTATAGTATGGGAACCACCAGAATAAATTGATCTCCGGTATCCCTTGCTATATTTTAACACACCCACCTACACTATTCACTTCTTACCTGGCCCCTCACTTGCACTTCACCCACAGGCTGTTGGAAAAAAGATCTCCGATAAAGAGCCCCTCCTAGAGGTGAGCCCGTTGGACATTGCACCGCCTGTCCAACGAGGAGCAACGGCCGATGATGAAGCATGACACTCGCAAGAGTGTGTGAGGCCATTCATTCCAACTAATGGGATGCCCAGGGGAGCCCTCCACTGAGCACTACCCCCTCATCAATCTTCCTCCCTTCTTGACCGTATCACTATTACTCTTCTCCTAGGAACAACTGAGTCCCCTTCTTGTCAATCATTGCTTCTTGGGGCTCTGACTCAGGTTGGACCTTCCATTCTAATTTCTTGGAATGGTAAATTGAGCCTTAGGATCAACTCTTGATCCAATTCCTCTACCCCTTCTTTGTTACACAACTTTCTAAAAGTGGCATTTTCAGAATTGAGACTTAAGATCCGACTTAACCATCAAACAGGACTTCATTTAGAATTCTTTAGACATCATACACAAAATTTTTACCTGCTCTCAATTAATAGTTATCACTTATTAAATGTAATAGGTTAACCCAATGATATTCTCTGGGAAAGGTAGGCCGTGCAGTAGTGAAAACAAATTCAAGAGTTTTTCACTACCAGGACATGTAAAACTTAAAAATACTTGTCCAACTTTTTAAATACCATTGGGTATGCTCAGACGTGAGTCCCTTGCTCACTTTGCCACTGGATTCAAGCAAGCCGGGCTGAAGACGGCTGGAATGGCAGAAACCGGTCCTCGGAAGCTTGTTTCCGGTCCATGGAAGGCATGGCTTGGCAGTTCGGGCTGGACTGCTCCCATGAGGCACAGGGTCAGACTGATTTGCATATAGCCATGTCTGAACTGGGGTGGCAGAGTGGGCTAAAGAACGGTGATGGATCAAACCCAGATCTTTTGACTGGGTGTGAGTGTTTGATTGGTTCAGATGCTCCGTCCATCACCACCCCCTTTTGTACCGCTTTGGCCGCCATAAGTGTGGCAGGGTATGCTCAGACGTGAGTCCCTTGCTCACTTTGCCACTGGATTCAAGCAAGCCGGGCTGAAGAAGGCAGTAATGCCAGACACCGGTCCTCGGAAGCTTGTTTCCGGTCCAGGGAAGGCATGGCTTGGCAGTTCGGGCTGGACTGTTCCCATGAGGCACAGGGTCAGACTGATTTGCATATAGCCATGTCTGAACTGGGGAGGCAGAGTGGGCTAAAGAACTGTGATGGATTAAACCCAGGTCTTTTGACTGGGTGAGTGTTTGATTGGTTCAGATGCTCCGTCCATCACCACCCTCTTTTGTACCGCTTTTGGCCGCCATAAGTGTGGCAGGGTATGCTCAGACGTGAGTCCCTTTCTCACTTTGCCACTGGATTCAAGCAAGCCGGGCTGAAGAAGGCTGTAATGCCAGAAACCGGTCCTCGGAAGCTTGTTTCCGGTCCAGGGAAGGCATGGCTTGGCAGTTTGGGCGGGACTGTTCCCAGGAGGCACAGGGTCAGACTGATTTGCATATAGCCATGTCTGAACTGGGGTGGCAGAGTGGGCTAAAGAACGGTGATGGATTAAACCCAGATCTTTTGACTGGGTGTGAGTGTTTGATTGGTTCAGATGCTCCGTCCATCACCACCCCCTTTTGTACCGCTATCGTACGCTGGGCAGAAAAAAAACAAAATGTGTGCTGTGTTTCCTGTGGATCCATCAATTCATCCTTTCACTTATCCATCCATTCACCCTTTCACCTATCCATCCATACCCTTTCACTCATACACCCTCTCTCCCTTCCACTCTTTGATTCTGGCTTCCATCCTTTCGCTCATCCATCCATCCATCCACCCATTAGTCTATCCTTTCACTCACTCACCAGCTTAAGTTCATTATGAACGTTTGTCTGCCAAGCTGCAGACAGAAGAGGCCCATCAAGAACCCCACTTCCTCTGTAGCTGTCAAAGCAGAGAGGGGGTGGAGCAGGGGTGGGGGTGACGGGGCCCCTTATGTAGAGGCTTCACTGCACACCTACCTTTTAGTCCGCTAGTGTAATTATTGCCCATAGCTGGTTTCTTCCTTTTCATGGGCCTCTACAGTTGAGATAAGGAGCACTCTGAGTACTCAGCTCCATAATGATTTTTTCAAAGTGAAACCAAATGCAGGACTAAATACCTGTTACTGCCAAGAGAGCAGCCCCCTGCACACCTCCTACAGCCTGCTGCTCTGTGATAATCAACATATTGTTGCCATCCATTCCCTGCTTGTTCTCATTGGCCTGCCCCACCCACAGCCATATAAGTGCATGGGGTTTCACAATTCCTTCCAGGGCCACTGTTCATGTGACACAAAAGAAATCGGATCTATGCCATTCAGCACTCTCTCTCATATGATGTCACTGCTTTAGCTTGTGCATCAGGTCAAAAAACACCTTGTCTGACTGTTGCTTGCACAGTAGGATATCTGCACATTTCACTAGAGTTTATCCAGAAACTTCAGCACACAGCACAGGCCTCAGAGCAGTAATTTCTTTTCAGCTGCTTTGTCTTTATTTTCCCTATTCTTCCTTTTACCTTGAGGCTGGCAGAGCAACACTTAAAGTCACAATAGGTTACTCCAACTGACAAAGTGATCAATATAGGGTGCACTTAAATGGGGGGACGTGAGGAATGCAGTGTGAACCCACAAGTGCCCAAAGTGCTGTGTCGCACAGCATTTTGGGCACGTATGGGTTCGGTCTCTGTCAACTGCACGTATTTGGGAATCAGCATTATGGAAATTCCACAATATGCTCATATGAATCTGTATGTTTTTTTAATCTCTTCCTGATTCTCTTTACAGATGAAGAACCACACTAGACCGATAACTGATCTGTCACACACATAAGGAGAAGCTACTCTGCCCTTATTCCATTTACAGGATAGGGACCCCCGTACACTGTTCCCCAGGGAGGCCGACCTCTGCCCTGAAGAAAGTCCTGGACCTTTGTGGCCGCACATGGACTGAAACATGTTGGCACTAGGGTCTTAGGACCATAACACGCCTATACCGACCCGTCTTTTAAAGTTTTTATTAATCCCGACAGACCCAAGAATAAAGGGAAACCAAGGATCTGTCAGAGGTTTTTTTATCTTTAATTTGTCCCCTTGGGCTTCCACATCTTCAAAGAGCCCCCAACACTGTGGGCAAGCCAACCGCGACTTATAGGTGTCTGGGTGACCTGAAGATGAAGCATGACACCACTAGGGTGTCTGAGGGTAACTAAACAAAAGGGAATTGCTTCCCCGCTCACCTTATGGTGAAGTGGCACACCTATCCTCACACTGCATTCTTCATGCCTCCCCAGTTAACTTCACCCTATATTGATCACTTCGTGTTCAGTTGAAGTAGCCTATTGTGACTTTAAGATTGAACGTGGGAGGTATTACTCCAACCCAGGATCCTCACGACCCTCCAGGCATTGAGATATTTTCTCAGCAGCATTATGTTGTACACATAGCAGAGCAACACCCCTTCTGCCCATGATCACCTGTCACCCCTAAATCTCAGTGTATGTTGTGTTCAATTATCAATTATTTGAGGAGCTAATATGTGTAAATATAAATTATGTAACCATTTTTAGATGTTACCACTGTACATTGTGCTCATTCATTTGAAATCAACGAGGTCTTGGCTATCAATCAGCAGTTAGAGTCCATATTGTATTGTATTGTAGTGTATTTACATTTATATAGCACTTGCTACCAGTGACAAGGCATCAAAGTCCTTTTTTGGTGAGAAGCACTCTACTCCGGAACCCATAAAGGATTAGTGGTTAATTACTATAGTGAAATATGAAAGTGATTTGAGGAGTGGATATGTTAGTCAGTTATTTTGAGAAGGATAGTGGAAAGATATATATGAGGAAAAAACATTTGCATTCATATAGCACTTGCTACCTGTTAGAATTGGGATCTCTGGTTAGCAAAGGCCTGCACCAAAGCCAGGCAGAGACCACCACTCCAGTCAGGGCAAGGGAGTTACATGCCAAAGATAACCCCTGCTCACCCCCTTGGTAGCTTGGCACGAGCAGTCGGGCTTATCCTGGAGGCCATGTGTAAAGCATATGCGCACGCACACAGCAACAACATCCCAGGCATACTACAAAAGGAACTCCCCACAAGGTTATATCAAAAATAGCCTTTGCATTCTCGTAACACATTTGAATAGTAAACAGATAATATACAGGGTGCCACCTGGCACTAGGTCATCTTTACAAGGGATTATTTACACCTGGCACAGCCCACTGGACCACTGTCAGAACCATCACAAAGTGAACTTAGTAAAAGTAAAACAGATCATAAATGTACAACCAGTAATCACTGGTAATCACTGTACTTAGCATCAGCCTGTAACATAAACTACATTATGCACAGTATCACATTAGGCGCAAATTACATTCTGCGCCAACCTCACCACCATAAACACATTATGCAATCTTCTCATAAGTCTAAACGCATTAGACCCTAACCTCCTAAGCATAACTCACATTAGGAAATAAATCTCACTAGCATAAACCATAATATGCAAAACAACCTCATAATGATAAAACTACATTTAGAGGTATCAAAACAGGGTGCGTAAATCATACTACATGAATCACCTTTCCTAGCACCACATAACTCATATTTAGCGTATAGTCTCCTAAAAAGACCATAGTAGATGCATTACTCACATTAGGGCCTGGTGCCCTATTTACCTCACTGTTCCCCTCTCCAACTGGCCATCTCAAAAGGGGCTCAAATACCCTGTGTATCAAAAGAGTCAGGGCGCGCTGCCAAGGCAGCGGAAGTCAAGAGTGCGCAACTGTGCAGACCTAAACGTTGCAGCTGCCCACTACTTGCTGGGCAACTGTGAATATCCAATGAGGGCCTAAACGGTGCAGCTGCCCACTACTTGCAGGGCAGCTGTGAGGCAATTAGAGGCATGGGCACCATTTTGCCTGGCTGTCCCACTCAGGGACTCTATAAACAAAAACTGCGCCAACATGTTGCAGCTACCTGTGCTCTCGCAGGGCAGCTGTGAACACTCAATTAGGCCCTGGCACAACTGTGCCCTCTGGCCTCATTTGGGGCTCTCCAGACAGCCATGCCCCACAAATGTGGCAGCTGCCCTCTCGCCAGCGGTGTAGCTGGAAATCACAATAAGGGCCCGGCACTACGGTGCTCTCTGGCCCCAACGGGACCTTTAAAATAACTTGCCCCACGTTGGAGCCACACAGTCTCTGTAAACAAAATATGCCCCTCTCAGTGGAGCGGCCCGCTGCCAGACGGGGCGCTCTGACTCTGTGCCTTTCCCAGGCACTACGTAACTTGAGCCCCACTCACTGGCTCTGGCACTGCCCGGCGTCTCCTCTCTGCTCTTATCTCAGAGGGCGGGACCGGCAGCATGTCTCCTGGTCTCCTCTCTCGACCGGAGATCACTACTCGGGGACTTCTCTCATGACGCGGGGCTTTCCTTCCCTCCTGGGAGCCCCGCGCTGCTGACAGCGGCTTCGGCCGCACTTTCTCTTCACCTGGGCCCCCTTGTGGGACCCGGGACTCCGGTGTACTTCGGCCGCCACCGCGGATCTCTCCCTCAAGCATGGCAGCCCCACGTCATCGCGTCACGCCGGCCTCTTCCAGCTCGGTGGCAGGCCCCGCCCACTTCCCAGGCAGGCCTGCCTGACTTCCTGGACGGCCGCGGCCCGGGCCGCTGCGGTGATCAGTTCTTCTGGCTTCAATGCTGGGTGAGCACCCACTCCATGAAAGATCAATTGACGGGGTAGGCTCCCGCCATTCAAACAAAGGAAATAAGTGGGGTGGGCACCCACTAGTAAGCACATCAGCAAGGTGGGTACCTGCTCTCAGGACATTACGGGGGAATGCCTAATCTGGGGATTCCATCTCTCTCTCCCCAAGCAGCGCAACGATGCGGATATCTCTTGCTCCTGCTTGGCAGAATAATTAAAATAAAGCGTCTTTAAGAAATAAAAGTAAAGCGCTCACAGGGCGCAAAAAGATGCAGCAAAGTTCCATTGATCCACGGCTCTGAGACAACTGAAAATTGGCAAGTTTCCAATGTTTTTGAGGAATTCCAGTTGAAAGAGCATTTGCGTGCCATCTGCGTAGCTATAGCATGTGAGGTAAAATTGATTAATCAGTGCCAGTAATTACTTCATGTAGATGTTGAAATGCATGGGCAAGATAATAGACCCCTGCTTTCATGAAGTGGGGTTTGGACGAGAAAGGTATGACATTAGTTCTGTTGCAAAGGTAGGATGTGATCCAGTCTAGAGTAGTCACCTCTATGCCAGCTTCGTAGAGAGTGTTATGGTCATCCGTGTCAAAGGCAGACAAGAGGTCCAAGCGAATTAGCGCACAACCCTGTTGCAGTCAACTGTGTTCTTCAAGTCATCCCAGATGTCCCGGAGAGCAGATTCTGTGTCTCTTCCTGGACGTAATCCCTTTTGGAAGTCAGAAATTATGGCATTCTCTTAAATGAGTTGTGACATCTGGGTAAATAAATGCTTCTCTTTCTATCAGTTCGCCCAGGAAAGTCCATTTGTAATTGGTCTGTAGTTTTGAGATTTCAGTAGGTCCAAGTTTGCTTTCTTCAATAATGGGCTCATGTATGATTTTTTGAGTTCTTCTGAAAATATTCCTGTAGTTAAGGAGTTGTTGATAATACTTCTTACTGGAGTGGCAGCAGAGGTTGTTAGAAGAATTGACTTGAAGGTTTGAGGTGGACATGGGTCAGAAGGGCTGCCGGCAGGCCTGCTTGCTTTGACCAGGTCCATAAATTCCTTTTGTGAAATGTATTGGAAGAAATGGAGAGGCTGGGTTCGAGTATTCTTTGATTGTTGTTTTGTAAAAGGGTTAGTGCTGCTGCTTTGTCTCTGTTTTAGATAGCTGACTTGTATAATCTGTAATTATTTCTAAGTGAAGTGTGTCTTGATTTGTGTTTGTTTTGAGCCAGGCACAATGCAGCTTTCTAATTTGTTGTTTTATCTCTTTAATCTCTGTATTTCTCCAAGGTGCTTGTTTTCTTTTGTTCGGTTGCCTGGTTTTTAGTGGTATCAGGATATCAAACGCTTCCTGTAGCCACTCATATAGTTTTTGAACAGAATGTATTGTTTCTAGATCTGTACTGGATGTTAGTTGTGTTTTTTAGCATTCCAAATTGAGTTTGTTCCACAGCCGATAGATGGATGCACGTAAGGTAGTTTTAGGAGCGTCGCTTAGTGTTGTTTTATGTTGGAAGGCAAGCAAATGGTGGTATGACCATGTGACTGGAGTCATCGTTTGAAAGGTAACTAGTTCTGTATTAGCAAAAATGACATCTAGGATGTGTCCAGCGATGTGTGTGCATTTCTGGATGATCTGATGCAAGTTCAGTGCGTCTAGCCAGCAGTGATCATTTTGGGATGGGGCATATTGGGGTGTCAAACCAAATGTTGAGGTCCCCCAGAATGCATGTGTCTAGAAGTGTATCTGGGAATTCAGCATTCCCAGGTGGAGGTCTGTAAAGGAGCGGAAGTTACAGGTGGAAGACGGTGTAGGATAGAAAAAAACTCAGTCATTATAAAATTGGGTCATCTGACTTTGAATTAGACTGTGAAGGAGGGTGAAATGTGAGTGGTCAACATCAGTGCTTTTAAATGACTCGGATCTAATGCGCTTTCATTTTTTTACTTTTTGGTATGATCTTTATAGACATGTAGGAGATTATGTGAAGCTGGACATCTGCATTAGAAATAATAGAAGTATCCCAGTCAGCTTGTTCGTTTGACTTTTATCATTGCTTTCTCACAGAGGCTTTCCTTATCTCAGCACTGCAATATGTGAAGACAAGCTAAGGACAGTATTGGCAAAACTGAAAGCAACTATCATATATATAAGTGCACCAGAAGTAATGTCAGGATATATCCCGAAAAAAGAGAAAAGCAAACAATTAATATAGATACACTCATCTACTGCATGCCTAAATTAAGTGCACAAACATCATGTAGATGTTCCAATAATGCTGACATAGAGATCATGTTTGTGACCCTGTGAATGAATGTGAATTCAGGCACTCCCATGTACAATTTCTAAATTCCTGTTTTATTTAATTAATTGTTTTGTAAAGCACTAGTTTGCTTTGTATTGCCATATCGAACCTCTTTAGCAGTTCAGGTATTAGTTATTCATGAGTACATGTCCCGATAAAGTCTGTGTCCTCCATCAGGGGTTTTTAGAGGTTCTCGAAAGTAAATTACTCAGCCTCAGTCTTTGACAAGGTCAAACTGCATGCATAGAGGCCCTCTCCGTTCTTGAAGATGAAAACATGGATGGAGGCATTTATTTGGAAATGCTTGTTTTCGGATGATTCTTGAATGTTGAAAGAATAGTTTTTTTCCTCATATTTGGGCACAGAGCCCTCTTCTACAAACGATGCAATATGCACTGTTGCAAGTGACACAAATCGTGAGTGAACATGATATCTGACAGATGTTTGAGAAGCACGTGTGACCAACTTGAAAATGCACTACATCCCTGAGAGACAGTGAATGTTCAGGCAAAGACAGCTGCAGCACTAAAATAAGTATAACGTATTTACATATTTAAAGCAAGCCACTTCTCCAAATAGTTTCTCGTTGCCCACTTGCAGCCCCTAGCCAATTGAAGCAAAATTAGAAAAGAGATGTTATCACTAATGATTCATGAGAAAGCATACTTAAGTTGCTTTTTTTCGTAAGAATGTCAACCAGATGTCAGCATGTTGATTTCCCCAATATGTGCTGCTGCACATTAGCATCACAGCTAAAAAACAAGGGGCAGATGTATTATTCCTCATGCAACGCTGACCTGTGTAGTGTTGTGTGAGAATATCTTGCACTAGCTACGGCAAAATCCTGAATCATGGATGCGCCATATTTACTACACGGCGCACCATGATGCTGGGCAAGAAATGCGTCACGTAGTGTGACACAAACTGGTGGTTTTCTCACAATGTGGCCCAACGCTACTTCATCCTATGTGACTTAAAGTTTAATTTCATGTTGTAAGAAACCTCTAAATGCTGCAAGTCCACATTGCATCACGCAGGAGTATAATGTGTCTTGGAAAGCTAGGTTATGTCATAGTGTGTGACGCAAATCTCTGTAGGACTGCTTCTTGCTTATATACATTTTGCACCATGCAAGGAGCAACAGGACAGGAGACCACCAATCAACAAGATGTACAAGAACTATCTGGGAAATGGAAGAGAAGTCCAACTTCAATGAAGAAGAGAGTGAAAGACTCATAAGTGAGGTCTCCAAAAAGGACCATTTAATATCTGTGAAGGAGCTGGGATTCTTATCTAGATTTTAACCTTATCAATTCTCCAGAATCCCCGGACTGGTCGTCTGAACCTTTTTGTCTGCTAAGAAGTGTAGTGGGGAGATTTCTAAATTCATAATTAAACAGCTTTGTAAATCGGCAATCAAATCCAATTTAAAGATCCACTGACTACGAACGGAAGTTTAAGAATTTATTACACAGCCAAAAATAATTGGACATACAGACACCTCAGCAAGAGGTTCAATAGGTAAACTGGCACTAATACAAACATAATCCTACGAAGGAGTCTCAATCCACTCAGAATAAAAAGCAACATTAATTCAAGCAACATCAGGCATCCAATTACCGTCCCCACTTGAAGTCTGGACTCCATTTACAAAAGGAAAGGAAAAGTTAATCTGTCCCTACACTACTCTAAAGTGACATCCCTGCTTAACAGATCCCTTCATACAAGAGTAAAGGTGTCAGGTGTGAAGACTCCCTAAGAAGTACATTCACAATTCTTGGGTAAGTAGCCTTAACTACTTAGCTCATTCTAAGATGCTCCTTCCTACACCCCACTCTGCCCAAAGTTCCCTCAACGCTGTCTAAAATGAACTACATCCTGCTCTGGCAACCTCCTAACAAAATCTGCTCTCCACCCTCGGGTACTGTCCCTAATACAAAGCTCCCGAAATCGTAGGTACTCCCCAAAGCACACCCCTCTGGGCAAGTGTCGGTTTTCTGATTTTTTCAGCATGGCATCCTTCCATCCAGAGTCCGTTGAGGTGTCCTTGGATCCCAGGCACCTTCTCCACCAAATGTTGCAGATGGACATTCCTCTGGCAGTTACTTGTCCTCACTCCTACCGGCCTAACTTCTAAACAATTGATTTTTCTACCTAACGAGGTCCGTGGCCTTGCACCTGCAACTGAAATACATGAGAAGCAATCTTGTGCACATCCAAAGTTTCAATTCAATATTCTCTGAGAACAGCACCCTTCCCAGCAATAAATTATTTCACAAGAATAACCAAAGCTAAGTAAAAAATCACTGTTAGGCTTCTACTGGCTTCTCTATGTCCAAGGCCTTTACACATTTTAATGCATTTCTAAATGATTCTACATTATGAGCAAAGCACTCTATTCCATTACAAAAACAACATGACATTTCAACTCTAAACGCAAGTTTTTTTCCCTGTTAAAGCATCACATTCTGTCTCCTACACGTGCAACTCTCAATATGCAACGTGTACTAATCTAGCAATACACACATTTAATAGCATTTCTATGTTATACAAAGCATCACATTCCTATTAAGGCTCTACATTAGTCTGCAAACGTTATGAATACACCTTTACATACTGCACTGATCCCCGGCCTACTGTTACATTTCTAAAAATGCACATTAGTATGTCCTCTAAATATGCGGGTGCTGACTACAAGCGATTATAATGCACCCCTACAATTTTTTTAAGTAACATAGCGCTCTCTCATCTGTAACCTCAAAATTACCATTAGCAGAAAAAGATGTTGTATAACAGACAAGGTCAACTGCGCAGCATCAACAAGGAATGTTGTGGAATGTAAAAATTGTTTGCATTACCACAAACATAGGACCAAAGAAAAACTGAACTGTAATGAGGACTGGAAGAGGAATGTGTGTCCAGGAAGAGTTAAATCCATTGGAGGAGAAGGAGGCATCCTTGATTCGAATGGAGTTGCTTGCTGGAGTAGCGGTCCAGGACAGTGCTGTCACAGAGAACCAAGATGATGTGCAGGGTGAGTCTGAACCAATTGTGTGTCAAATGGT
This sequence comes from Lissotriton helveticus, assembly GCF_964261635.1. NCBI lineage: Eukaryota > Metazoa > Chordata > Amphibia > Caudata > Salamandridae > Lissotriton > Lissotriton helveticus. The sequence continues at coordinate 704,746,471 of NC_136069.1, read as the reverse complement.
GTCAACATTTTATATAATAGCATATGTCAAACAAATGGGCACATGTGTAAAATGATTTTGCAACACAAGTATACCTTATTAAAAGAATTACAGACCTGAGCCAAACACTCTGGTATTGTTCCAGTAACAAATCAGGCCTGAATTTGAGGTAATTTGTAAACTATTTATGCAGTAATTCTATCAGTAGATAAATCAAACCACAATACAATAACAATCAAACAACAAATGTGTTAAGAGAGAAAAGTCTAACAATTACTAGAGAACCAATGTTGTATAATAACCAATCTTGAGAATCACATACATGCAACTCAAAAGCATCGTGGACGAAAAGGGGTATTAGCAGAAATTCACAAATGTGGTCATTTAGTAGCCCCATGTAATGGACTGTGGCCCAATACAGGAAAGAATTAGGCCTGCACAACCTTAGGTAGGAAGGTAAATCTTGTTTTCCGGAGTGTAGCGAGTCCCTGTGTTTGATGTGTGTTGAGCTGCAGTGTTCCAGATGTGGATGTGAAGAGATGTGTGGAGCTGAGTAGGATCTACTGCACAGGATCATAGGTGGGTGAGCAGAGCACCTGTAGGGCCACTTTCCAAGGTCTAGGATAGCAGTGGCACCACTTGAGGGTTATTACTCACAGCAGACACAGGTCAGGCGCTCAGAGAAATGTGCTTGTAGGCATCCATGTCTCTGAGGCCCTGATCAAGAAGCAAGCCAACTAGCCTATGAGGATAAACTGTAGATTCAGGGTTGAAGAACCTTGCTCACTACTTCCAATCTGGCAGCAGGTCAGCAGGGCAACAAAGTAGCAGTCCTTTTTGCAGAAGCCCACAACATTGTTTCTGAGACTTAACAGCTTCAGAGATAGAAAGAATAGTTAGGCATGAGATACCTATATGAACTCCCTGGTGCTTATTAAATAATGGGATAAGGTGCTTGTCTATGTCCCCCCAGGTGTTGTGGTCAACGTGTCAGCCTGTCCGGGGCTCAGCTTGCCCGGGGTGACAACAATCTGTTCTCCAATCCTTTTTGACTCAGCTCAGACAGTGTATGTGATGTGCAAGTGTGTTGGTGACACCTCATCCCAGTGGCGGCACAGTGCTGTGAGGCGGGGCTGGGTGGGTTGGTAGTGGAGTGTGACATACAACGGGAAAATTGAGAGTAAGGAAATTAATCAATAAAAGCACTTACTTTGCGCTCGCAGCATCGCCGATTCAGTGATGCTGGGAGAGCAAAGTAAGTGCTTGCTTTTATTTATATCCTTACTCTCGACTTTCCCGTCGTATGTCATACTACACTACCCCCAACCAGTGTCCACCACCCCGCCTCACCGCCCACAGCGTTACCTGTGCGAGCCGTCACTGCCTCATCCCCCTTCTGAAGTTTGAGCTGATTCATCATGCCAGCATCTACGTATCTAAATCTGTCTTTCTGTGAACAATACCCAAAGACAAACATACAAATACACATGATTAAGCGACCGAAGATACATGTGTCAGTCACCAGTGGCTAAAGACGAAGAACATTTTCAATTTAAAAAAAGGCAATATGTGCAGATTTTCCACTCCTAAACTAACTTTGCCATTGCATAGTGTTCCATCTTACAATTCCTTTCACAATCAAATCAACTTTCCCGCTTGAGCCCAGTACACATTTACTACTCATGACATATCATAAGGGAAGTAAATTCAATCCTTTGGGAGATGTAGATGTCACAGTGTTCAAAAACGTAATCACACCCCAGACATATATAATATCAAAGTTCATGTGGAATGAATTAAATACACTGCACCCGGCCTTCAATGCTTTTGTGTCCCTACCTCACCTGAGAAGTATATGCAGGGCAAAGTGCAGTCTTGACCTGGCAAAAGGCATAACATGGTGGATCCAAATGTCTGTCTACATAAGTAGCTGCCACAATGAGTTGTGGATGGACACTAGTTGCAAGTAAATCAAATGCCCTTAGTGCATGTAGTACTACATTACTAGGGATTTAGATGCAACAAATAAATTATAGTTTTGCTGGAAGCCTATAAAACTACATTGAAAGTAGATAGCACAAACACAAAGCATTCCTGAGCATTGGTAATGTTAGCTTTGTCATAAGGGCATAACAAATATAAACCTTAATTTTGAAGCTTTTGTGGTATACTAGCAGCACACATGAAGACATATGTGTGAGGCAAAACCAAACTAAGATTTGCCAAGCCACCTTTCATGGGCCTGCACGGCTTGAGAAATATATAGTGATGCAAGGCAGGGCAAACGCTTGCCTTGTGTTACTCTGCAGCAGGGAGGCATGCAATGGGTGCAGCGTGGGTCTTCACACACATCCACCAATGCATTGTGGCACAGTGCCAGATTTACAAACTCTGGTAGACCTGGGAATGTGTTACAATTGTATTCCTCCCCACCAGAGGCACAATGAGGAGCAGTATCTACATTTCTCCTTGTTGTTACCTTTACTAAGTGAGCTGCATTGTGCAGCTCAAGTAGAAAGCAAGAAGTGCTTATGGGGATTGATTGTGTGCAGGAAGGTGCCCCTTACTGCATCAAAGACTTCCTTCGCAGGAACCTTTGCACCATGATCCAGGAGTGCCTGTGTTGACACTAGCCAGTAGTTTGGGTGCCTGCGTTGACAGAAAGTAGGATTGTGCCACATACTGGTAACTATGGCCAATTCATGCACTCTCCCTTTCATGCACACAGCAAGGTGGCTTGCTGTGTAGCATTATGTGAAATGCATGGAAACAACAAGGATGTCAAGTCCTACAATTGTTATACCAAACATTGAAGTTGATAGAGTGATTAAAATTCACTTGGGTAACATATAGCATATGCCACAAATTGAATTTCTTTTATGAGGTTTAACAGAATTCCGATAAAGTGACTCTCTAGGACAAACAGTATTGTTAGCCTGTCATAAATTATGTATGTTCTTGAAAATGATAATCAGTAATTAAGAATGGTAACATTTCTCCCCTCATCTCACAGAGGGAATTCCATCCTCTCCTACCTGTGATGATCAGCCTGACCTTGAGTCCACCCTCCTCTCTATAAACGAAGACATCTACAGACAACCACTGGACGCTATATACACTCCTCCCGAGGTCTTGCTAAGGGAAGATGTTGTTGTGTCTCCAAATTAACCGACCCAGACCGTGTATCATCCGCCTGTTCACCATACTGGCAGCATGGACTCTGATGACCCTCAAGTTTCTGCTTAAAGGATATTTATAGGGTGCCCACAGTTGTATTGTGGCCACACTTGAAGGAAGGGGACATTCTTGGCTACAAGGAATTCATGTCGCCATAGCAGACATTACTGGTGTGTTGATGATGGGGACAAAGACCACAATCCTCATACCTCTCACACCAGTTATGTACCATAGCACCTATGAGACATCACTTCCTCAAATATGTACTTCGGGAAAGTATTTGAAACTAAGATTGCCTCCCATATTTCAATAACCAGTGTCCTCAACAGCAACGTCCTTGTTGCACTGCAAATCCAGCTAGCCATGGCAAAGGATTATCATTCAGCCTTACTGGCAATTTACTCATGTCATTGGGAAAATAGACTATACCTCTTCATCATCTAGTGTCTGTGGTGTGGAAACAAAATCCTCAGCTTCCTCCACCACCACCACCACAAAGGAGGGTGAGCAGTAATCAGAGGATGAACAGGAGCAGATTCCTATTGTATTATGATGATCTTTCCTGTGAAAATTGGTACGTGTGCTCTGGCCAGGACTTTCGATTGGTATGTTTCAATCATCATGCCACTCTATTATCAAGCCACTACAGTTGGTGACATGCAGTTGTTCTTGGTCCACTGTAATTGTCATTCGGCATTCTTCTTTGCTAATTTTAATGTGATAAAGAGGAATCCCAATTTAGACACCTTGTTTTTGATTTGTGTGAGATGTCTACCTTCATTTCACAATTACAAGTTTTCAAGTTTATTAGTATTGCTCGCTTAACTAAAACCATTCCAACACTGAAACATTATAAAAGCATATAATGCAGTTTGATCAAATGTAACCATGCATCAGTTGCAAGATTGAGATCAACAGTATAGATAAAAATTGCTTAGGATGCCAGCATAAGTGTAAGGTGTGTTTTAGATTTTAAAGAGTAAAATGGCAAACCTTTTCAGATGTGAACTTTAAATGTATGAAAAGCGAGAGATTCTATAACAGTAGCACATTGTAGGTATTTTGCATGTTTGCCATCAATAAATATTATAAAATTAGAAAGCTAACGTGTGCCAAAGGCAAACCAATTCACTACGGGGCAGATTTACAAGCCCCTTGCGCCACGTTTACGCCGCCTTGCGAGACGCAACAGCGGCGTAAACGTGGTGCATCCCTGCGAGGCATTTACAACGTGATGCATCTAGGGAGATGCGTCACGTTATAAAGCCCAGCGCCACAATGGGGGCGTTCCCACGCAGGGTGGGCGTTCCGGCGCCTGTGCGCCTCGCAAAAGTGCCTGCGTGAAATATACAAGATTTCACGCAGGCACTTCTGCAGTGCTGCTACGTCAATTCCTTACGCCTGCTTGAAACAGGCGTAAGGACTGACACAGCATGTTAAGTATTGGGCGGCCCTGAGCATTGCTGGAGTTGCGTCGTGCTTCCGACGCGACTCCAGCAATGCGCCGCCCTTACGTCACGAGATGCGTCACGCATCTGCCTACCCTTGCGCCACAGTGCGCCGCATTGTAAATGCGGCGCATCTGCCGTGATGCAAGGGTAGTTTTGCGTGACGCATTTGTACTGGCGCATCTCTGCTGATATGCAGAGATGCGCCAGAACTCGTAAATATGCCCCTACATGCCTATAAAACAGTCCCACGTGTTTATCAATCAGAAAAAGTCAGCCGTGTATAAGATTTTTCTGTGCCCTCCGATAAGTTTCCTTTCTGTTCATAAGATACGTATAAGGTTAAATCATCACAGTGACATCTAGAAAGAGAATCTCTTGTACTGCTCTTGCTGTTACCATGCCCATAAGTCAACTGACAGAGACCCCTCCCTGTCGTGTTTGCTACTTATAACAGTATGGACAGATTGTGACTTCACTAGATGTTTGCAAGTTGGACTCAAACTGGGCCATCCATAAATCCTTTCAAGAGGAAAATCTATGCTGGAAGGGCTAGGGGCTTTAGCCGGCCCATGGAGACTGTCCACTACAGCCATTTTCCTTCCACCATTTTAAGGAATCTCACGAGGTGGCAATTTAATTACAGGTCTTATGGAGCAAAACAGGACAGCACAGCCTTGCCTACATGTGCATCTTTGATTAAATAATGTTCTTAGCAATAGTCTTTGTTCCAGCGTTAGCTCCTTACAGGAGCAAACCAGGTGAGGCAGATATTTTTTACCATCATTGCATAAGCAGCAGCTGATCAGGGCTGGGTTGTGGTTCAAGGGCGGCAGACGTAATGAAGATGGAAGTATAACTAGCCAATATTTCAAAAAGTTCTTGTTAGATTTAGTATACCCCATGTGAAAGTAAGATTGCAGTTTTGCAGTTATGTAATGGTTTATTTCACAGTTACAATTATGTATTGATCACCTCCTCTACTGCCAACTTATTCCTTTGTCAATGTACAACTCAAATTATGTATGTTACATATGAGTTTTAAAAATACATTTCACAGACAACCATTAGCTAAATCTGTGTGTATATACCATGGCAGATTCTGTGGAACTTCAGAGCTTATTTCATGCTGTGTTGCTGTGTCTGCAGATTTCAATTTAAACTTATCAGTCATCACCTATCTATGTCTAGATCATTAGAATAAGAATGTCTTTCCACCAATGAAGAACTGCATATCATTTATCATAGTAGAAACATTTCAACCACTCATAAATAGAAAAATATTATTTCATGCACTAATAAAATCTTCCTAACTATCTAATCCTAACACTGTACTACCCACTATATTCCACATTGTCCTATAACTACAACTATGCTTATCTAACTTAACTATCTCAGACACAACATTATTAAACACCAGCCTTCCACCCCTTTACAACACATGGATAGACACAAGACCTTCAAATACTATGTCCTAGACATATACTAGCTTAACACATATTTCTAAGCAAACTACCATGATTCATCCTCATGTACCAACGTTTTGCCAACTTAATTATTTGTGCCTTAATATTCAGAAGTCTCAAAGAGCATTTTTATTTAGGCCGCATGGCCCCCTCTAAGAATGGTTTTCTTCATGCGTTGAGGTGTGGTTATGCCAGTGGATGTGGTCGGCATTGTGGGTGCAGGTGTATGGGTCCATGTGCTCTTAGCCTTTCTTCCTCATAAAATGTCCACATCTGTCGAAATCGGTTTACCAACTTGAAGGTCTTCCTGCTTCTCTGGCATTATATGCTATGAATACTTCTATATCATTATTTACCATTGGCAGATCACATCTATCTCTAACTGAGCGAAATTGTTTACAGTTTTATTGACTTGCTTGACTAAACCTACATGTCTGTACCAATTGATAAAATCCACAACTGGTACATCATTGTAAAACATTGTAAATGGCATGCTCTATGCCTGTGTACATCATATGACCATTCAAACGTGCTTACAATCCTCTGAGGTGCATCAACTGTTGCAGCATCCACTGCAAATATCTGTCATGGCTTGTAATGTTCTTACCAGTTCTGGCGTGTTGGAGACGTTCTTTACTACTGTTCTTGAGGGTTTGGGTCTGTCCGAGGTAAGGGTGACCATTTCTGGTAGCCACAGTGCTGCCAACAATGAAAAGACAGAGCAGACTGTGCCTTCCAAACGGATTCTCAAGAGGAAAAAACCCTGTAGGGAAAAACCTCTGTTTGAAGGCAGAGACTCCAGGTACAGAAAGGAAGGAAAGAACCAACAAATAAGAGCAAACACGAGCAAGGAGTGGAGAATAGAATGCAAGAATTGCAAATAGGAGTGGAAGGTTGAAAGGAATCCAAACTGGAACAGGAAGCGCCAACCGGAAACAAAAGTGCACCAACAGGAAGCAAACATCCACTAACAGGCATGAGGACACACCAGCAGGATCAAGGAGTGTTGCAAAGCAAGGCAATGAAGGATTGAGCCTCTTAAACACCAATAGGCAGGAAGTGATGTAACAGGAAATAAGCAGTTTCCATCTTGAATAGGGAAAAGGAAACATAAGGAATAGGAACGGTCGCAATCTTGGAAAGGGTAAAACAAGAACCTACCCAAGGTCCTCTGGGAAACAGGACTGAGGACGCATGGGAAGAAGAAGTGACAAGATGTCACCAGGAGAATATACTGGAAGCCACAGTGAAATGTGTAAAACAAAAGGTGAGTGAAAATATGCCCCACAGAAGTACTGGACGCCACAGCTCCAATTATGGAGCTGCGGTGTTCATACTGTGTATTAATGAGCATTAATGGGCTGCCGCATGCTGCTGCTGCTTTCCCGACTAGACATAAGCATCGTGGAGTGCAACTGCAATGCTGAAGCAGTGGGCAGCCGTGCAGCACCGTGATGCACACAAGAGGAAGGAGGCGCTGCAGGGTTGTTGCAGACTGCACTGTGGCCCACGATGATGAAGCGGGCAGTGCCACGGGCTGAGCCATGGCCTGCGGCACAACTGTAAGTCCCCCTCCCGAAGCCCCAGGTTTGTTTTGGAAAGCCAAAAAAAACTGTGGACGAGAACAGGAGCGTACACTGAGTCAGCATCCTCCCAAGACCTATCACTGGGAGAGTAACTTTTCCAATGAATCAGGAGCGGAAAGTGGTTCCTAAAGATCAGTGAATCACAGATTTCCTAGTCCTCATATTCAGAAACATTATTAACTAAAACAGGAGGAGGTTGAGAAAAAACCCTCTTATAAGGATCTGTAACATATTCTTTCAATTGTGAAGTATGGAAAACAGGGTGTTTTTTCCAAGAATGTGGTAGTTGTAGACAAAAAGACGCTGGGTTCACACTTGAGTGACTTTAAAGGGTCAATAAAAGCATGGATTGAATTTACTAAGGGACAAGTGGTGAGGTAAATGTTTTGAGGAAAGCCAAACTTTACAATGAACCTGATATAAGGGAGATTGATGTTGAAGGACATCAGCGGTGTATTTCATTTTCTTTTTGGCTTCCTAAAGATTAATGTGTTCTTTTTGTCTGACCACTCGGGTCACTTGTCTGTCTGATCAAAGAGGCTGCTTCTGGAACTTTAGTGTCTTGTAAAACTGATGGAAAGGTCCTAGGATGGTAACCATACAGGCGGAAAAATGGGGTAGTCTTGGAGGGCCTATGGACAATGTTGTTATAGGAATACTCTGCTGAGGGTAGATATGAGGACCTGTCTCTTTTGGTGGAGTTGCAAAAGCAATGAAGGTATTGTTCTAGCCCCTGATTTAAATCTTCAGTTTGACCATTTGTCTGGGGATGAATCCCTGAGGATAAGGCTACTTCAATATGAAGGGATTTGTAAAAGTGTTTACAAAAGCGGAATATATACTGGTTGGAAGACCATGAAGGTGGTAAATCTTCTATATGAAGACTTTTCCAAGTTCTTTCGGTGTAGGTAGTTTCCTTAAAGCAGTGAAATGTGGCATTTTGGAAAAGGAGTCTACTGTCACCATAATTACTTGGTTACCTGCAGGAGGCAGAGAGAAAATGAAATCAGTGGACGCGGTATGCCATGGTGCCAGTGGAACAGGTTAGGGCTGGAGTAACCCCACTGGTTTAGTGTAAGGTGTTTTGGCTTGGGAACAGAGAGGACAAGAGGATACATAGATCTCAGTATCTTTCCTTATTGATGGCCACCAAAAAGAGTGAAGCAATAACTCTAGAGTATTTTCGAAACCACAAGGACCAGCAACAGGAGAATCATGACACATCAGTAAGGCTTCAAGTTGAACTTTTTGGGTTGGGAGAAATAATGCTCTATCATAGCAATAGTATCTATCTTGTCGCTTAATGTGGTCATTCAGCTTCTTCCATTCTTCTTGGTTTTGGGAGGTATACTCCGTATGGACTCTGTCTAGGAATGATTGAACTGTGCCAATGATTCTTTGTGGTCGATTATGTTTAGTTACTAAATCTGGCATGTTGGAGAGGTTCTTGACTGCAGTTCTTGAGGGTTCTGGTCTGTCGGAGGTAAGGGCAAACCTTTCTAGTAGCCATGGTGCTGCCAACAATGAAGAGCCAGAACAGACTGTGCCATCCAAAAGAAACCCCAAGAGTTAAAGTTAAGATCCGGACTACAGTAGCCTGATATCTAGGTTACTGGTGGCGAGTCGTTGTGCCCAAAAAGGAGCACAACGAGAAGAAACTGCTGCACTGACAGTCCATGCGGTATGCTCAAACTTCGAGCGATATAGTCTCCGGGCGAATTCCAGGAGTACTTGCTGTGGGTAAAACCGTGAGTCGAATGAGGATAGGATTTTCTCCTTGTTTTTCACATTTCTCCCCACGGAGTGGACACGCCTTAGCGTGCGTGGACCCCCGGGGAATATTTCTTTTTTATTCACTGGTCCTGAAGAAAGCTGAGCTAAACACGCACCAAACAGCAGAAACATGTTGACCACCGACACCAGGACACTGTGGTTCTAATAATAAACCATCATGTGGCCTCACTGTTTTTAATGTGAGCAACTGGTCCACTATTACATTTTTTTGGGGTCCAGCTGTGATCTTTTAATATTCACTCACATCACGAAACACTTATCATTCAAGACACTTTTTTCATAAATAACCCGCTCCCCTGCAATTGCAGGCGTCGCAGCACACAGGGGGGCATTCGGTCCCTCCTGTGGGAACCCCATGATGAAGCATGTCATCACTAGGGTGAGTGAGGGTTCTTTTAAGAAATTAGTTCTTTTTTTCTCTTCCTTTCCAGTCTGTGGACCTTATTTGTTAGCACATTTTTTCTGTATAGTGGTTTTTTTGTAAGTAGGGACACTGTCACTTGCATATTCTCAGTCCATAATAATAGGCACTCTTGTGTTGTTGTAACGTGTTAAACAGGGGTTGGAGAGTGTCCTCTTATACCCTTACTCTCCCGTTGATTGTATAAACCTTTCTGGTAGCCATGGTGCTACCAACAATGAAGAGCCAGAACAGACTGTGCCATCCAAAAGAAGTCCCAAGAGTTAAAAACCCCATAGGGAAAAATCTCTGTTGAAGGCGGAGACTCCAGGTACGGAAAGGAAGGAAAGATCCCACAAATAATAGCAAACACCGTCAAGGAGTGGAGAATATAAGGCAAGAATTCCAAATAGGAGTGGAAAGTTAAAAGGAATCTAAACTGGAACAGGAAGCCCCAACCGGAAAAAATAAAGTACTGAACATGATCATTTGATTTCCTCATATATATGTATACATCTAACACCAACACATGTAGCAATTCATTAAAAAATCTTTCATGTGTTTAAGCCAGCCACAGTAGCAGCAGGGTGATGGGATGATTGGCTTAACCATTGTATCCACTCATACCCGCGGTGTAGATTGTAGGCATAACTGCTACTTATGCTCTCTGATAGGGAGCAGTCAAGCACTTGCTCTGTGACAGGACCAGTGCATATTTTGAGCTGGTGGTTTCCAGTGCTGTACAACGGCACTTAATTGTCACTACCGTTGCTTCTGACTGGCTAATTTAGAGATTACCACAACAGCAGTTAATAATTAATTCAATATACATTAAAACTGACTATTGCTTGCTATTCTTATAGCTTTTGGGGGCCTGAAATAATCTGAATTGATCCACTTGTAGAAGTTTGATGGTTAGTAGTTGCCATGTTAAGCAACTAAGCAATAAAAGACACAAAGTCTAAGCTGGAACTAGGTGGCTTAGCTATGGACTTTTACAGGTGTTCCCTGACCTCAATGTTTTGGACCCAATAGTAATTAAAGTATTGGGGAGGCACAAGTTAATAGGGCCCGATACATCCAAATTAGAGTAGGCCTTTCTAGATTCCATGAAGAAAGTTTGTGTATTATCTGTAAATGTTTTGATTTACCAATGTACATAGAATTTTAGGTACAAAAATTACTGAACCAAAAAACATTATTGTGCTTGTATGAATGTTTGAAATAACAAAAAAAGAAAGTAAAACATGTACTTTGTGATGTGATGAACAATGTGTCACTATGTCCTGAGTTTTGAAGAAATGAACACATGGTGGCCTTTTCTTTCGTATACAAAAAGAATGGAGGTAATTTAAGTTCACTCCTAGGTATTAATAGAAGACCTGCGAAGAAAAAAGACCCAAATATCTATGGTTCAAGAGGCATTTGATAACTGTTACTGCCACAGAATGGCAGTGAAATGTGGAGCCTTGCTTTACTCCAGATTAGCCAAGCCATGCAGGGCCACACAAGGTGGCCTTGCGTGGCTTGATAAATCTCACTTAGGTTTTGCGTCACCCTTGGCCGCCCTTGTATAGCACAAGGCCAATGTTAAACTGTCAAAAATATGCTCATGATATCTATATAAGTGGTCCTATAAGGGGTAAGAAGAAAGCTAAACACAAGGGGGCAGATTTATGAAGGCCTTGCGCCGCCGGTGCGTCATTTTTAGCATGGGAAAAAGTGACGCACCGGCGGCGCAAGGCCTTCATAAATCTGCCCCAAGATCTATAATATTTAATTGCTACAAAATATCAGGTCTACATCTATGCAAGAACAGTGCATGTAAGATAAACATGTACATATGACTGGAAGCAATTCCTTTTGTTACAAAATATATATATATATATATTTTTTTTTTCCATTATATCTTATTTCTTTTTCCTTTTTGTGTTTTGATAATTTTGATGATTATTATTTCATACAAATAATGCAATGTTTACATTACACTTATGTACAAAAAAGCACAAAAGAAATTTCTCACGGAAAATAGATTACAGTGCTGTACAACAAAATCATTTTTTTTAATAAAAAATAGCAGAATGAGTTGGTGTGTTTACAAGTAATTCAAAGGCTGGAGGTCGAGGAGAACACGACACACATTTTGGCGTCTAAGCCTTGGTCAGGCAAACCGTCTCAACTTTCTCCATATTAAAGTGCAGAATAGCCATAATAAGAAACATACAGGAGCACTCTAGGCCTGAGACTGTTATATTGATGCAAATATAAGCACTAAGGGGCAGACTTACAAGCCCCTTGCGCCCCTTTTACGCAGCCGTTGTGTCACTTTTGTAACGCAGCCGCGGCGTAAAAGATGCGCCATGGTGCGGGGTACTTACAACGTGACGCATCTGGGAGATGTGTCACGTTGTAAAGCCCTGCGCCAGAAGGAGGCGTTCCTGTGCTGGGGGGGCGTTCTGGCACAGGAACGCCTCCGAAAAGTGGCTGAGTGAAATCTACAAGATTTCACTCAGTCACTTTGGGGCCCATGCTGCGTCAAAACCCTGCAGCTGCTTGAAGCAGGCGTAAGGATTGACGCAGCATTAACAAGATAGGGCCCCCCAGAGCCTTGCTGGAGCTGCGTCGCGCGTGATGCATCTGTGCCGTTTTTGCCTATTGGTGCGCCGCATTGTAAATGCGGCGCATCAATGGTGGCGGAGGCATGGCGCACAATAAGTGGGGCATCCCTGCTAATATGCAGGGATGCATCACTTTTTGTAAATCTGCCTCTAAGTGCTTCCTTGACTTTAATATCTATGCCGATGTTAACAGAAGAACACATGTTCTACTAGATGAATACATAACAAATTAAAAGTCTGAGAACGCACCTATCATGAAGCTAACACCCAAGAATTATTCAAAGAAAAGAAAGGGAAACATAACATTATGGCCCCTTAGATGAAAAAGCTAAGGAATTGATTAAATTGCCCGTGCAAGTAAATATTGCTCAAGAAAAGTAGACATGCTTTAAAGATCTTATATTAGTTAGAAAGGAAAAATAGGCAAATCTTTTATATAGTGGCTATCTTTAGTCTCTTAATGACTGTCTAGACCCAGTGTTACCAAGATAGTGGTTGGTTAAAAGGTAACCTCGTGAACACGATGTATACCTATAATCCTGGGCCAGGACAACGAACTCCGATTTAGACCAGCAAAGGTTATTACTCTTTGGGCGTGGAAGCGGCACACAGATTCTGTGATTTCTATAACATTATGTGACAAGAACGCAAAGTACTAATTATGTCTATCCATTATTTGATTCAGATAGCGGTATATTTAAAAGATGTATATCAGTAATTTCATGATATATACCTGCTTTCAGGGGACTGCTGAATGTAAAAAAATGGATATTTATATGTTTTATGCCTCCTGAAGAATTCACAATCTGTGAAGGCAAGTGTAGGTTTGAATAAAACAGAGGAACCATTTGTTTTTCCTACTTGGATTTTTTGTTTAGTTCAGAGAAGTGATTCTGGTCTAGCTAGACATGCGGAAAAAAGGGGAAAGATGATGAAGCCAAGTTGTGATACTCACAATACATCTAAGTAATGGTGTTCATCCATCTAAAAAACGTGATTAAAATTTGAATGATATTCTTCACAAAAAAGGCGACTGGCACACGATTCTGTAAAAAAGTGAAAAAATATGTATCTCGGTTTTTAATCAGATGTGAGCATATAGGGCCATATTATCAAGACTTGGCGATAAAATTATCGCCGCTTTATCGGCAGGAAACTGCAGATAAAGTGGCGATAATGGGCTTGATAATATGCCCTTGTGAATTCCCATAGAAACGCAGGTTAGACATCTAACCTGGGCTTCTATGGGAATTCTCTAGGGCATATTTTCAAAACCATTATCGCCACTTTAGCGGCAGTTTCCTGCCGATAAAGCGGCGATAATTTTATCGCCCAGTCTTGATAATATGCCCTCTAGTTTCCCATGTTATCAGTAATCTATAACCGGTAAGGGTTTGCTCAAGTGTTTGCACCACCTTCTCTAATAGCCTTTGGCACGGCATTTTAGCAAGATGCCACACACATTCTTAATATCACCAATGGCACAATGTACTTTACACCTCTAGTCTCTGTGCACAGTCTCATACCACCAACGTTTCTCTTCCAGGCAATATCCCTGGGCCACTCTGCTTTCAGCCTCAATCATTAGAGGGAGAAAGTACACAATGAGCCAGATTAAGGCTCCTATCTCTCTCTCCTCAAATTTACACCCTCTGCCCTTCTCAGAAATGACCCAAACATACAAAATTCTAACAACCCACAAAATAACTGCCCCTAACACCCCTGACCAAACCTACATACAATGAATAAATCCCAAAAGCCCACAAACAGACAATTACAATCAGCACAGCATTATCCACGTATCGACAGGTAAATCAAATACTACCAACACGGATATACAAAAAAGGGACAAACGGGTCAATCTACACTCTCCACAACACTCTTCAAAATCCCCAAACACCGCCAGGCAGAGGAAGCTGCACCAAACACTAATAGAAAGTGAAACAACATTTCAGATTCTTCCTGGTATGGTGCCATGCCCATTGTGTCATTTCCTGGGTGTGTCCACCCAATTTGCAGTACGTTGAGGTAAGTTCCCAGACACAAGGGTCACACAAATCGTTTTTTGCAATATGCACCTTGCTTTTTGGCCATGCAGGGTCCTCGCAAAGCTTCTTTTTACACATCTTACGTTCGTATTTTTCCAACTAGGGGCCTCATAAAGCATTTTATACTCTACTCATCTTGCTATTTTTTCATGCAGTGGCCTCACAAAGCATTTTATACACTATGCACCTTGCTATTTGTCCATGCAAATGTATTGGTATGCATTTATTGGAAACCCTACATACCATTTTTCAACACAAATGTTACATCTAACTTTACAGTTATTGAACATTTATTCTAGGTACCTTACAGTGGTTTACAATAAATAAAACAGTGCACCAACAGAGGAATAGCTGGCACATAGGTCTAGTGTGCCTTTGTAATTGGCATTTTTTGTGCTTAGATGTAAGGAAATACTACCATCACAATATTGTTGTGATTTACTGAATGTCCGCTCTCAATCTCTGTAGCCTAATGCAACACACATACAAAGTATTGATTTCACAGATGCCATCAATGAATATTCAATCGTTCACCTTAATATTTCAGAGTACCATGTGCCCACACACCTAGATGTCTGCACCCGGTTTAAAGGGCCATGGGCTAAGCATGGGTACCTGTACCCAACTAAGTTCAATCAGACCTTGTGCTCCTGATGACCTTGGCCCCATCCTATTATGTATCCTACTAAACTAGGTCAAACACCCACTTCTTCACCTGTCTCTCAGCTGGGGAGCAGAGGATGGGTGGTCAAGCCTCCCTTAAGGGTTGATACAGATCAGTAAACATGACTCATAACTCAAGGTGCAAGCAGCACATACAAAAAATCTATGTCCAGTCAAATACTTAATTTTGCCATAAATAGCCGTATTTGAAATCAAAATCTGCACATGCAAAGGTAATCGACAATCAAAATCAATAATACAAATCTCTCTTGAGGACGGTGCACTTTTAGTTGTTAGGCCACTCCCAATCCTATTGTAATGGATTTTCTGTTATTCACTATTCAATTATGACAGAATTCAGGGAATGTAAACTATTAGGCCATACTCAAAAGTACTTCACTTTTTGAATCTCTTTGTAAGGTGTAGTAACTTAGGTCCCGATTCACAGAACTAACTTAAGACAAAATCCTAAACTTACTACTTTTGGTATTCACAGAAGTTAGGATTTTGTCTTAAGTTTGCCTTAAGACAGACTTAAGACAGACTTAAGACAAAATCCTAACTTAAATCTGTCTTACGTCAATGGGGTTGTGGTAAGCAAAGGAAGTAGATCCAATGGGGCATCCCAAAGGCGGAGTTCAAAGCTTACCTGCTCTGGCAGCACGCCCCTGGTCCAAATCGGCAAAGTTGGGTAATGTGCACTCACACACAGCAGCGCCTGACATGCGCCGTCTCTCTCTCTCTCCTACTATGCTTACCAGTGGTCCTGACGATCGGAGTTGATCTGGCTCCAGTCAGTCAGTGTTTCCTTTCTGGGGAATGGGGGGTGGTCTTCATGCTCATGTGGGTCTCCCACTGTGTCCTCCTGATCGTGTGCCTTCCTAAAGTGCAATTCACAGCTTGCAGGATGATTCCGGCTTGCTTGCAGCAGCAGTTCCTAAGTCATGGGTGACAACCTGGAATTCCGCCTTCAGCCTAGAATTCCGCCTTCAGCGTCTCGGCTGGCCCCTCCTGGGATACAGGGTTGCAGAAGCCATCAGGCACATAGGCAACTGGCCAATCGGACATTGATTGGGTAAAGATTAAATCCCAAGCACCAAAATAATCAGTGCATGAACACTATGAGCTATTCTTACAGGTGTTTCAACATCACAGTGGGAGAGAGTATCAAATATAGGGACCAAGGTCTGTCGCATATTTAGATAAAGAAGAAGAGAAAGGGAAAGGGAAAGAAAAGAGAAACCCAAGCAGGCATCAGCATTGTGTGAGAGAGACGATGAACCATATTATTTAAACTGATTTCCGCTCCAGCAGAGGTCACCCACTGGGCCCAGATTGTCAGCATTCATGGTAGAACTCACGTTTTCTTTTTTCATTGCGCCCCATACCCCAACACCCCATTCCACCTGCCCAGCCGCTTGTTTTCTCTGATGATGTAATGTGACACGGGCAATGATGTGTAGAGTCAACTGGGATGAAACTTGTTGGTATTACATCCCTGGCAAACTACAAATAAACAGTAGAGGGTAAATTGCAACACTCTCATTACATATCAAGATGGGTATTCATCTTCCATCACAGGACACTTAAAAGGCAGAGATAGCTATACTTGAAAGATTGTGCCATTTAAGGCAAAAGTATATGAAATAAAAACTTTGACAGTATCGTGTTTTTTTCGTAGTGCTGGGAGACAACTCATAACTTCAACTACATAAAATTGAACCGTACAAAACAACTATTCCATTTTATCATCAGACTAAATAAAGAATGCAATATTTATTAACTGACTATAGAATATTGACTGTGCTGGGTTACTGCTACAGCAAGGGATATGCCGACCCTAAAGTGAACATTTGTGTGAAATGAAGAGTGAAAGTTTAGGTTATGAGTTCTACAAGTACAACCTAAAACAAATTCAAGTAAGGAGTGTTTTAAAAAGCCGCCGCAGTATAAAAAGTCATCCTTAGTAATGCATAGAGGTGTAGCGTTGCTGCGGAGAAATTATGACATTAAGAATTTTAAAGACTTCTGTATAACACTGTTGTGTTGTATTCAAACGCAACATAAGGCATGCGTTTCAACACTTTTGAAGTATATATGTTAATTTTAGAGTATATATGATGTACACCCTTTTCTCCTGTTTCAAAATGTACATTAAGTAGATTTCAGTGACTAAGAGGAGTAATGTCCCATCCTTTCCATGTGTGCTTTGCAGAGGGTGTGTGCATACAATGTTTTTGCCTCAATACATATGGATTCCTTCATGGATTCCTCACTGTGTCCGTATTTAGATGAGCTCCTCTGTGTATGATATTGCGTGGATATTGCACAAATGCATATGTGATTCTCTGAATGTACTTTCACTGATATAAATGTATATTCTTGGGTGCAGTACTAAACTTTGTTGGTTCAAATGTACATAGCTCAGAACAAATCAACACTGTGGGGCCGATTCCAATTCGGGAAAAAGCACTCCGAATAGCCGCACAGAGTCTTTTCCCGTACGAATCGTACCCTGCAACGTCCCCGTACGTACGACATAGTACAATCCTCACCCAATGCAGCTCCCCGTACGAATCGTACCAGGAACCGTACGACTCGAATTCCTGTACTAATCGCCGCCGGAACACGCAGCAAGCGACGTTTGTACGGTTCACAGCAGGTTTTCCCGACCCAGCAAGTACGATTAGTGACACTCCGTACGACTCTTTACCTACCGGAGCTGAAAACTGTCAGAAAAGCAGAGTATGCCTCGAAACAGGTACGGAACGAACCCCCCCCTGTGTATGGTGCGTACACCCCATGATCTCAGGGGTATGGTGCGTACCCCTGTGATCATGGGTTGTACGCACCGTACCCCATGATCGCAGGGTGTACGGTGCATACCCCATGATCACAAGGTGTACTGTGCGTACACCCTACGATCATGGAGTACGGTGAGTACACTCCATGATCGCAGGGGTACGCACCATACCCCTGCGATCATGGAGTGTACGCACCGTACGGTGTGTATGTAAATGTGTGACCCTCCATACGAATCTCACTTACCTGACGTATACCGTACGAATCGCGTCTCCTTTACCCGGTCCGGATCGTACTCGTTGGGTCGTACAGCATGTATACGAATCGTTCAGTTCATTCTGAGGGTACGAGTCGTACGGAATCTCCGGTGCAATTCGTATGGGTCGCGACGATTCGGACAGAAACTCTCCGTACGAATCGTACTACGTGATTCGGACGGACGTGTACGATTCGTACGGAGAAGGCTCCGGATACGATTCGGACGGACGCTTTTTTTCCCCGAATCGGATTCGACCCCTGTGTGTACGTGTCCACTTACTGGAGTGAGTGCCCATTTCATTAGGCTCTGTTTTATGAGATACAAACAACTTGCATTGTTATTGTTGCATTGGCATTTAGCATTATGCCACTGATTAACTTCTTGTGTATGGGCAGCACACGGTGCTTAGCTGTGGTTGGAAGAGTGTGGGATTTATATTGGAACCAGTATGTTGTAAGCTGTGAGGATAGGTGAGATTCCCCTGTTGTGATGTGGTGTATATGTAGCTGAGCTAAAGGAGGGAGTAGAGGAGTGAGAGATGAGTTGTTTATGCTTATGAAAACACCCAGCTCTTAAAATAAGTGACAGGGCCCTCATCAGGAGTAAACTGAAGCTTGCACCCCACATTGCCCTTCCCAGCGCTGACAACGGCAGTACCAACACAATTACTAATAATCACACTCTTACAAGTGTGACTATTCAGTCTATTCCAGGCCCCAAGAGCTATGAGAATGGCTTGGTCGACAGTCAATAGTAATTTTTAATGTATATTAATTAATAATATTAATTAATAAACAACTGTTGTCATGCTCATCTTTAAATTAGACAGACATTGCCACCATGTAGGAGATTGTTACAAGCCCCGGTTTTGACAATTAAGTGTTGGTGCCGAGCACCGGAAACCACTGGTGCAAATTAAGCCCTGAATAGGTTTATAGTTTATAGTGTGGCCTATGTGGTGTCAGGCCTGATGGCCAAAGGGTTGCTCTTTTGCTATTGCTGTAATTGTGTAAGTGTGCCTATGCATGGAGTTGAGTGAACATGAGAAAAGGATTCATTCACATATACACAAAGGTTACTGACTGTTGCATGGGGAGGTTAGGAACTCATACTGTTAGGGATGAACCAGGTCTTTATAGCCTATTGAATTCCAGGTTTTCTTGGACATTTCTTATCTTTTATGAAAGAGAATTCAAGAATTTTGCCCGTTTGAACAATGGCTGAAGGTCCACCATGTGCATATTTCAGAGTGGAGACACAGTCAGCAGGACTGTTAGTTTTGATTGCAGGTTTCTATTCTGCATGTATTGCTGAAGTTCCATTTGGATAATTCCAGGCAATCTTTCACCCTTTTGTAAAGCAAAGTACCTTGAAAGAGGAGCAACTTGCTATAGAAAGCCAATACAGTGCTTTATAGTGCTGAGTAATGTGGTCATGAAGGCATTGCCTTTTGGCTAGATTTGGGCTATAGAAATACTATATAAAGACTTACATTGGCATGCAATTTCCAGGCTGATGCATTTTTTGTAGTCGCCTGAGTATGTAGAATGGTGTTCCAAGAAGAGTCTGTTGCACTCTCCAAATGTAACAGAATAAGGTTGATCATGGACGTTCTGAGGGAAACCTCAATGTCAAAAAGAAATCTCAGAATTTACATGATGAAGAAGGCCATTTTTTAAATGTGATTCACTTGAGGGGCTAAGTCGAAGGACACCAAGGGCCATATTTACCATTCATTCATGCAGTGCAATGCAGCAAGTTACATGATGTGCTGAGCAAAATGGAAAGGGCAGGAATGTAGTATATTTACAATTACATAGCACATTCCTGTTTTTTCCTAGCATTGGGTGCACTTTTGGGTGCACTTTTGGCTACCCAACGCCAAAGTAGACACTCTTGCATCATGGTGCAAGGCTGCATGCATTTTGGCATGTATTTTTTTGTGCAGGAAGGGAAACCATCCTGCACAAAAACAATCCTGAGAGGCATTTTCCTCTTTCTGTATGTACTGCAGAATGCAAGACATGTAAAAAGAGAAAAAACAAAAGGAGAAATAAAGATATTTCTCCTTGTTATGCCTCACCTGGGGAGGTGGAGCATTTTGACACATTCCCAGCTCTACCACTAATGTTAATGTGGAAATGCACCAAAATCCATGAGTGGATGTATGGGAAGTTTCACCCATGGAATGACTCCCTGCGGCAGAGTAACACAAGGCACCAATATGTTGTACTTTGCGTTACTCTATATTTATCAAGCCCTGAAATGCCACACAAGGTGGCCTTGCGTGGCTTCAAAAATACCACTTAAGGTTTGTGTCGCCTCACTTGTGCTGCCTTGCTAAATCTGGCACCAAGTTTCTTACTTTAGTTGATGTCGTCAGTGTAGGACAAAGCTCAGGTCTATAGCTGGACAACCCAAGTTGGAATTATGTGAATGAAGAAGACTCAGAAATATTTGCACATTTAAGAGATGCCAATGTCACTGAGGTCCACAGTAGTATTGTGTTTCGATTTAGATACCCGTACATAGGCTTCCCAAATCATGCCCTTTTATAGGCACAACTCACATTGAGCTTATTTAGGCATTGAATCCCAGTCCTTATTTAGGCATCAGACATGCTATCCAAATACAGGCATGGTCACCTACATCCGTCCATCCCACGTCACAACGAGTTCTTAGAAACCAGACCCTTAAGCCATGGGACATTCCCTGCTTAGATTATTGATTTCTCCAAGAACTCATTTATTATGCATGAACAACTATTCCTCAGGGGTTCATTCATGACGTCTTCTCTGCCCGACTTTACATCAATGCTAGCATTCCTAGACACCTTCCAGGTATAAATGTACCTTCACTTACCATGGCAAACCACGGCTCGCCTACGCAGCTTGATACGGCTCGCCATGGCAAGTTTGGAAGGAATTTGAGTACCCGCCTGATGCACTGAGAAGACGCTGTCATCCTGCTCGCAGACAATCCTGCTGCCAGTGTCCTGACTCCCTTCGCGGGGTGTTAGGGACTGAAATCCGGAAAGAGATTCCAACCTCTGTCATTCTACGGTATGGAGCAGGCTAGAACCTCGAGAGAATCTTGGCAATACAAACTATTGCTAAACTATTGCTAAACTATAGAAAACAGCACCTACTTCTTACCTCGTACTACACTTAGATTAGGTACACTGGGGTAGAACTGTTTAGAACTGTTTAGAAGCACCATATGAGTATTCACATTTTAGCCTGTGTTATTTATGTATGTTCATATTAATATATGTCATAGCTAAAAGACCAGGCTATTGCAGTATTATTTCTTCTTTCTTCTTACTGCTCACGCTGTACTTATTATATTTGGTACAAAAGGGGGTGGTGATGGACGGAGCATCTGAACCAATCAAACACTCACAACCAATCAAAAGATCTGGGTTTAATCCATGACCGTTCTTTAGCCCACTCTGCCACCCCAGTTCAGACATGGCTATATGCCGTTTGACCCTGTGCCTCATGGGAACAGTCCAGCCCGAACTGCCAAGCCATGTCTTCCCTGGACCGGAAACAAGCTTCCGAGGACCGGTTTCAGCCTTCTTCAGCCCGGCTTGCTTGAATCCAGTGGCAAAATGAGCAAGGGACTCACGTCTGAGCATACCCTGCCACACTTATGGCGGCCAAAGCGGTACAAAAGGGGAGGGCATGGCCCTGGGAAGGCATGGCTTGGCAGTCCTATGCAAAAACTATAGTGTATATTATTCCAATGCGCAGAGCCTATAAGGAAATAGGAAATACACTACAGTAGAGCCTAGTAATCATTTGTGGTTATCAAATAGATGCTTGTTCCCACTTTGACCTTTTTTGGATTGTGATGCAGCATGATTTAAAAAAATCATAACACACAACATGTTTATTCACAGAAGTCTAGAAAGGTTGAAAGTACACGTTGTACACGTTATATACAGTCACACATGAACCAGAGACAGGTGTAGTAGAACACTGTAAAAGCGTGCTTTAAAATGTGAAGATGAAGAAAACACATTTATAAGACAACACTAATACACATACATGAGTTGCGAAAATGAATTTCTAATGCAAATGTTGCTTATTAATGTATGTTTATGAAAATTGTTATGTTAAGTGAAGTGACCTTACCTTTTTCATGCTCTTTGCTGAGAATGCACCAGTTAGAAAAGTCAGTGCACAAATGTGTAGAAATGTAGTACATACTTGAAATTTCATACATTCATACTAGAGCTTCTGTAGTTTATGAAATTATGGAAAACAATATATCAAAAATGACTTTAGATAAATTTGAACTTATATGACTTTTATTAGAATTTGTGGTAATAGAGTATTTCTAATGTTAGTTAATTTCATGTAATAATGATTTGTGAAAGTTTATATATTCTTTAATTGAATTGTTTGCTATATTTGATTTTGGTTTGGAGCTCAATTTATTTGTACGTGCAATGATAACTTTCTTGTCCTTCTCCAATTGCTTTTTATCTAGTGCTGACCTTTCTCCAGTTTTAAAACAATGGGTTGTTCTTTAGAAGTGAAATGTTGCGTATTTGTCCTGTACATGTCTACACCCTGACATTCCTAAATGTTTCTTCTATGTGCACCGTGAAATATTCCTGTGGAATTAGAGTTTTAGCTATGGCTATGGACAAGGAACTTTGTATTTTTATATTTGATTCTAGGCTTGTGTTGAATTTTTTGTTTCTCTTTACTAGCATAGGAAACCATCCAGATGTTTCAAGTGTCCTAGGTAGCACTATGTGAACATGGATATGTGATAGTCTTTCAATGATGATGTGATGCCTCTGGAATGATTTTAAAAAAATCTTATGAAAGAAGAAACCCCAAAGGAGGGGAACCGGACATCATTTTGATATTTCCTACTCGAGACCCGGATGCTGTGCTGATCGATTTATGCTTTGCTTTTGGACTGCCTGGTTCATGCTATTGTTGTTAGCTGTTGGACTGAATAATTCTCCCTATCTCTTTGTTTATTGTAAATGGACTCGCCCTTTAATGGATGTTAAAACTGATCTCCTTCCTTCTTCCATCATTTAAGACCTGAGCCTTAATGGGGGTAGGACTCTGTTACTCTGTTGTTGATTCTGATTATATCCATTTGAGAAAGCCTGCTTAAATGTTTGGCATTGTTATTCAAATTGTGATATTTTTACCTGAACTCCTCAAGAAATTACTTGTTACAACAAATTTCGGATCATTAATACAATATCCTAATTAACCAATACTCTGTCTGAGTCTATTATTGAATCCTATGTGTTCTTCCATTGAGATGCACTGTGTTCTAATGACACATTGTATTTTATGGAGAATCAACAAGCTCTAGCAGAACAACAGGTGTTACTTCTATTTTGAGTTGCAGTTGCAGGGCTTTTGGTTTGCATTATTTTGACTCGACTTATCTTCTTCATGATGTTGGGTCTTCCTGTTGCTGTTCTTTATTTTTATAGTATGGTTTTCAGAGTATTCTACCTAATTTTGATTTCTAACCCATGAGTTGGCTGTCAATTAATGGTCATCATTGGATAACCAACCTGCAGTTTGGTCACCCAAATTTCCAACCCTCCTATCGGCGGAGAAAGATTCATCAGAGGATCATTGTCTCTGTGGTAAATGCAAACGTGTTAGGCTATCAAATCAGAAAGGGCCCCGAAAGTTAGAGTAGTAAGTAGATAAAGTGTACAATTAATATTTAATCACGCTTTACACTCCAACAAATCTTATGATTTAACTTCCATTGGACACTAGGCCAGAAGAAATGATCTGAAGCAAATCAAAAATACACAAAATTGGGATATGGCAGGAGTCTACTAATGGTGCTCAGGAGAAGCAGTAAACAGTAATATACCAAAATCCCAAATAGAAAAATGTATGACTTCAATAACAGTTTGGCAAATTTAGTTCACTTTTCTTTTTCTGATCAGTACATTAGACCATGGTCAGTACAATGAACACTGAATACGTTTTCTTACATATATATTTTGACTGGGGCTTTTTTTTTATTTTACAGAAACTCTCAAAGAGGGATTTTCTTTGTGAAAAACAAAATCGCAACTACCTTGACTATCAAGGAACTTTCTTCGTCATAAATCATGATGAACATATGGCTGACAGGCTAATGTATTCGATTGGCTCTGCAAACAGTCGATCAGTGAATTTCTCATTTTAAATGACGTCTGAGAATCGCAAGTTTGTTAAGACAGGACCAGAGCCAATTTACTGCCATTTTTCTACCACTCCATAATGTAAATGAACCCCAATGAGCTTGTCCAATGAATGCTGACATTTAAAATCAACAAATGATTCTCATATCCTGGCTTATTGATGGATTGATTGATTGAATAGGGATTTGTAATGCGCAACTTTGCCCGGAGGCGTCTAGGCGCAATTGATGGAGAATAGCCAGGTACATATATAGAAATATCGGGTAAAAAGGCCTAGGAGTAGGCTTCAGTAAAAAGCTAAGTTTTAAGGCCCTTTCGGAAGAGGAGAAGAGATTCTTGGTCCTTGAGTTCCAAGGGGAGCTCATTCCAGAGTCTGGGAGCGAGAGAGGAGAAGGCCTTACCTCCCCATCTCGCCTTGACGACTCGGGGGACGGTCAGCAAATTCTGGCTGGCAGTGCGCAGGGCCCTACCGGGGACATAGGTCGACACTAGGGACCTGATGCCCTCAGCACCAGCACCATGGAGAGCCAGGTGAGTAATGGTCAGGATTTTAAATGTTATCCTGGCATATACCGGGAGCCAGTCGAGATTTTTCCTGATCAAGGTACCTGAAGAGCGTCTGGGGCATTGACGACAAACCTCGCTACAGCGTTCTGGACGACTTGCAAGCGATGGAGTAGTTTGTTGCTTATGCCTAGATATAGGGCATTGCAGTAGTCCAGTCGCGAGGATAAGAGGGCGACCGCAACCATTCTTACTGACTTGCTAGAAATAGAACTTGGATATCTGCACTAAACCATACTTTTTTTGTTTGGCTATCCTCCAATGAACTATCAAATAGGTGATTCATTAATGAGTACATAATTAAGTTTGTTTGACAGTGGGTTGCTGTCTCATAACATTCATCTTGCACAAACCCAGAGTAGGAGTGTATTCTCTGATGTTAAGTGGAGTGCTGGGTCTGTCTTCTCCCAAATACTTTGAATATGACTAGGCTATACAGTGTACAACAATGTAGACAGTGAAGAGAAACAAGTCCTGCTTAGCAGAGCAAAAGAGCATATTGCATGAAACATCACCACTTTATTTTGAAATAGTTTCCAAAAAGTTCCAATAAAATGTGTGTTATATTAGCATTCAAATGTGTTCATCAGTCCTTCGCCCTCAGGCTAGTATTTTACTCATTTTGCTGCAGCCTACTTAGAAATAAGTAGAACAAATAATAATGTTATTTGTGGCTGTGTTTAAATCAAAATGCTACTAAATTACCAGTGTTGTAGAATCAAACCTGAAGCAGCCTGGGCTATCAAAATGGAATCTAGGACCATTCCATTTATCAACAATGAAGTGCTGGCCCCATTTGGAATGAAATCTGCTGTATGCAATACATGCACTGACTAGGTATCTCTATAAGTTTGACAGTGAAGAAGCTACAAAACACAGATCAGTGATGTTTTTTTTCTTGTTTCTGAAGTGGCTTTTTCACATACATGTACACTTCTCAAGGTAGTGCATGCACTGCAGACAACGTTGAATGCAACATGAGGTCATGGAAGGGCCCTAGAGGCCGTGTCATCAACATTCCATGCCTGCACACTTTCGCAGACCTGAAAAATATTTCTTCAAGTTATGGCTAGCTTCAAACAAGGTGTTATTTTTTGGTGCAAAGCCCTCTCTACAAATGTTAGTAAATAGGCTCTGCATCAAAGGTTACAACCTATGGGACACCCCCTTAACACAATTAACACAAAGCAGCACAAATTATTGTTGGTGTTACTCTTAGCTGATTTTCCAGCACAAAAACAATTTGGCACAGAAAGTAAATAGCAAATCAGTTAATGGTATTGCATAGATATAAATCTGTTAAAGGCAGAGTAGTTATGGATAATGCATCCTTAGAGCAAACCGATACCTTTACCTATTTAGGGGTAACTATGGGTAGGAAGATGAACTGGGTGCCCCAACTTGATCTTTTAGTTTTTAGGCACAATCAGCTAGCGGGAGCCCTATTAAAGGAATATAGATTGTTACATACTAAACCTATAGAGCCAGCTGTAGCAATCTATAATGGGAAAATCAGATCTTCCATTATTTATGGCGCTGAACTTTTGGGGGTTTGAAAATCTATCACCCTTAGTCCAAGAGCAAAACAAGTTTTTAAGATCCCTGGTTGCCCTCCCTGGATCAACACCTATTAAGCCTCTGCCTTTAGATCTAGGTTGCATTTCCTTCGATGAGGTCGCTGGATTTAGACCTTTAGCTTATTGGAGGAGACTGTGGACTACCACAGAATTGGCACCTTATGCTAATGCGATGATGCATGTCAGGAATGCTGACTCAGCTTCTAAAATTAAATGGCTCCAGAAGATTAAGTATAATTCGTTTGAAATGGGCTTTTAGCCATTTGTGGGATGACCCAGCAGGGAATATATTCCCAAGTAAAAATGATTAAAAAGAGCTTTACTGGGATATGATAACTAAGAAGACGCTGTCAACAGTGAGCAGTACGTCGCTCACAGGTATCTTTTTTGCCCATAAGTTTGTAACGAAAGCAGAACCATACTGGAATTTGATTACGAAAACTGGAGATAGAAAACTATATCATCAATTCCGTGTGGGTACTCTTCCGTTAAGACCGTTCGTTGCAAAATGGGATAAGGCCTCGTACACTAACTGTCCATTTTACCATACTAGGGAAGAGTCAATATCTCATCTACTTTTTGTGTGCCGGCTCATAAGGGCCCTCACCGCAGGTGGCTTAAGCCATTGTGTGTTAATCTTGGCTCTAGATCTTGTAAGATAGTTATGCATATCCTGTTAACAATTACTCTTACAGATATAGTCATTGCTGTTGCAAAATTTCTGAGTTGATCCTGGGCACTGAGGAGGAAAAAGCTGGTGGCTGCTGAGGAACCTGATCTAGTATTTGATTGTGCTAATGCAAATAGTCCTCTCTCTAAAGAGCAATTGCAGAGGAATGTTATATATGATTGATTTTATTATTTTAACTCGCAAAGCATGTGTTAGGATTCGATAATGTCTGGTATTAAATTTTGTATGAATTGTCTGTTTTTATGGTCCTAAACCTTCTTACTGACACTTTATATGTATGTACCGTGTCTTTTATGATTGCAAATTATTGAATAAAGACTAATGAATTCAATTGAAATAGCAAATCAACACTAAGGACATCATTACGATATCAGGCAGAAAGTCACCGACAGGCTGTCAGTGGTGGTACGCCCGACATCCAGGGCAATGGCCCGCCCACTGGATTACAATACCGGCAGTTAGATTGCAGAGGACGGGGGAAAAAAACACTGCCTCAGAAAGGCTCAAGGAGCCAGTCGGGGTAGCAGTCAGACAGTAATCCCTACAATGAAAGCGGTGCTTGCATAGGCACTGCCTTAGGGATTACGATGTCGATTTCCGATTTCATTTTTCATGGTAGTTCCACTGCCATAAAAAGGCTGTTGGAAAGGGACGTTGGGGGCACCCAGGAGGCTCCGGTACCCTGTGGGCCCTGCTATGTGGCCGGGAGGCACATGTGGTGCCCCCTCCAACATCCATGCATCATGTGCCAGGCACCAAATATGCCTTTACCTACTGTTGCTTGTGATGCTGCCCTTTTCCGGGCTACAGCACAAACCGCAATAGAAAAATGCATGTTTACGGCTGCCTACAAGGTGGTCTTATCATAATATTTTGGGTGGAACCACCGACTACTTGTCGGGCAGTCTTTATCCCACTTCAATGAGTCTAACCGTCATAGTAATGAGGCCCTAAGTGTAGGTTTGTGTACTGTTTGATGACTTTACAATGGTGCAATGGGTTAATAAATCTGTCCCATAGACTTTAGTAGCAACATTTTTATTGTTTAGATAAAAGATTAACAAGTGATACTATCATCATGATTGAATTAAATATTAAACTTTCAGGCAAAACAAATGCTAATTCTGCATTTGCATCCCTGGTTCCCACTCTGCTCTGAAAAAGCAACACTGCACGATACAGTCGCAATTTTGTGACTGCAGGACCTCACAGTAAGGACAAAGAACACATCCACTTTGAAAATACTGTTCTTTTTTGGCAAAAAAATAAAAGGGTTGATTTAGACTTTGGTGGACAGGTCACTCAAAATGCGGTGGAGTTCCCTGTACACCAAACCTACGGTTGGACCACCTCATTTACAGATGAGTGACGGTTATTTTCCGCAGATTGAACCTCCATTGGCTCTGTCGACTTACATCTACCTCTAGCAGCTGGACAAAGCAGTGGGCCATTAGGGTAAAGCCATCACACAGCCCAGTTGACAGTCTGATATATTTTTTCTGCATGTTTTTGCCAGGATACACCTGGCGGTGAGTGATAGAAAAAAAGAATAATAAACCTCACACCCTGGCAGAAAATCCCCAGGGCATGGGGGCCATTATTTTGTTTTCTTTTAAGAGACAAAATGTTAAACAATTGGTGAATGGCTGTCAAAACTGACAGTGGCCAACCACCAAACTTCTGGTATCATGAGGAAACCACACAATGTACAGATATGACTGATTAGCCAGAGGTCATCTCTAAATAGGACGGACTTTTGTTCATCTGGATGGCGTTGTTAAGTCCTCCACCACCCTGACGGAGGGTACTCCATCTGCCAGAGGATAAATCTGCCGCTATGCGAGTAATTAAGAGCTTGCCAGGTGGGATAGTCTATCACAAATTCAAGTTCAAGTTCAAGAATTTATATAGCGCACTACTCACCCAGAGGGTCTCAAGGCGCTTGGGGAGGGGGTTGAATATTTATCGAAAAGCCAGGTTTTAAGTTCTTTTCTGAAGGAGATGTGGTTCTGTGTAAGGCGGAGGTGAGTGGGGAGTGAGTTCCAGGTCTTGGCCGCCAAGTAGAAGAAGGATCTACCTCCCATGGTGGATCTTTGGATACGCGGAACTGCGGCGAGGCCTTGATTCGATGATCTTAGTTGGCTGGTGGGTGTGTAGAAGGATAGTCGAGTGTTGAGGCATTCAGGCCCTAGTTTGTAGAGGGCCTTTTGTGCGTGGGTGAGGAGGCGGAATGTTATTCTCTTGTTGACGGGAAGCCAGTGGAGGTCTTTCAGGTGGCCGGTAATGTGATCTTGGCGAGGTATGTCCAAAATGAGTCTCGCTGATGTGTTTTGGATGCGTTGGAGTTTTTTCTGTAATTTGGCTGTAATTCCGGCGTAGAGGGTGTTTCCGTAGTCTAGTCGACTCGTAACCAGTGCGTGGGTGACAGTCTTTCTTGTCTCGGCGGGGATCCAATGGAAGATTTTTTGGAGCATACGAAGTACGTTGAAGCAGGAGGATGGGACGGCGTTGACTTGTTTGGTCATCGAGAGTGAAGAGTCTTGGATGAAGCCAAGGTTACGTGCGTGATCCGTGGGTATGGGTGCTGAGCCCAGATCCGAGGGCCACCATGAGTTGTCCCAGGCAGAGGGGGATGATCCTAGGATGAGCACTTCCGTTTTGTCTGAGTTAAGTTTAAGGCGGCTGTCTTTCATCCATATGGCTACTTCTTTCATGCTTTCGTGAAGATTGGTTTTGGCGGTTTTTGGGTCTTTGGTGAGGGAAAGGATCAGTTGGGTGTCGTCAGCGTAGGAGATGATGTTAAGGTTGTGTTGACGCGCGATATGAGCGAGTGGACTCATGTAAACGTTGAAGAGGGTGGGACTGAGTGATGATCCTTGTGGTACACCACAGATGACTTCCGTGGCCTCTGATATGAATGGGGGAAGTCGGACTCTCTGAGTTCTCCCAGCTAGGAACGAGATGATCCAGTCCAAGGCTTTTCCTTTTATGCCGATGTTGCTGAGGCGTTGAATGAGTGTGCTGTGACAAACAGTGTCGAAGGCGGCGGAGAGGTCGAGTAGAATGAGGGCTACTGTTTCTCCGTTGTCCAGTAGTGTTCTGATGTCGTCTGTTGCTGTGATGAGGGCAGTTTCGGTGCTGTGTTTGGCTCGAAAGCCGGACTGTGAGGGATCGAGGGAGTTGTTGGATTCGAGGAAGGCGGCGAGTTGGCTATTGACGGCTTTCTCAATGACTTTGGCCGGGAATGGTAGGAGGGATATGGGGCGGTAGTTTTTAAGTTCAGAGGGGTCTGCTGTGGGTTTCTTCAGGAGGGCGCTGACTTTGGCATGTTTCCAGCTTTCTGGGAAGGTGGCAGAGATGAAGGAGCAGTTGATGACATCATGGAAATGGGGTGCGATGATGGAGTCTGCTTTGTTGAAGATGTGGTGGGGACATGGGTCGGTTGGCGAGCCAGAGTGGATGGAATTCATGAGGCGGATAGTGTCTTCAGTGGTGATTGGGTTCCAGGCGCTGAGGTTGTTAGGGGGCGGTTTAGGTTCTGAGGGGGGTGGAGAGGATTGTTTGTTGGAACTGTTTTCGAAGCTGTTATGTATGTCGGCAATTTTGTTGTAGAAGAAGGAGGATAACGAATGGCAGAGGTCTTGGGAGGGAGTGATGTCGTTTGAGGCTGCGGTGGGGTTGGTGAATTCTTTGACGATGTTGAATAGTTCCTTGCTGTTATGGGCGTTGTTGTCGAGTCGATTCTTGAATGCTGATTTGGTGGATCGGATCAATTGGTGGTGTTTGCGGGTGGCTGCCTTGAAGGTGGTCATGTTGTCGGTGGTTGGGTTTTTTCTCCATGTTTTCTCGAGAGTGCGGCATAGCTTTTTGGATTTCTTAAGGTCATCGTTGAACCAGGGGGCCTTTTTGCCGTTTTGTTTGGTGTGATGGTTTTTCAAGGGTGCTAATTCGTCAGCGCTGTGAGTGATCCATTGTTTGAATTTGATGGCAGCTTGGTTTGGATCCGATGAGAGGGCGGGTGTGTTTTGGTTGAGCGATGTGAGGAGTTGGTCGGTGGTGATTTTGTTCCATTTTCTTCGGGGGATAGGTTGTGGAGGGTTGTGGGTCGAGGTGGTTTTGTAGATGAAGTGAACACAA
The DNA here is from genome assembly GCF_964261635.1 of Lissotriton helveticus. Taxonomy (NCBI): domain Eukaryota; kingdom Metazoa; phylum Chordata; class Amphibia; order Caudata; family Salamandridae; genus Lissotriton; species Lissotriton helveticus. The sequence continues at coordinate 704,715,072 of NC_136069.1, read as the reverse complement.
CTGTGGTCCATCCAGTGGAGAGCTGTGGTGTGATCGAAGGAGATGTGTTTGCTGGAGGTGAATATTGGGTCGAGCGTATGTCCGGCTACATGGGTGGGGGTGTTAACAAGTTGTTTGAGGCCGAGATTGGCCAGGTTGTCAAGAAGGGTGGTGGTGTTGCTGTCGTTTTTCTTGTCCAGGTGGAAATTGAGGTCTCCTAATAGAATGTAGTTCTCGGAGGCGAGGGCATGTGGACTGATGAAGTCAGTGATGTCTTCGCTGAATTGTTTACGGGTTCCTGGAGGCCTGTAGATGAGGGTGCCTCTGAGTGTGGTTCGAGGGTCGGTGTGGACCTGGAAGTGGAGGTGTTCGGCGGTTGTAAGGTTATCGTCGGAGCTGGTCGTGATTTTGATGGTGTTCTTATGGACGATGGCGATGCCTCCTCCTGTTTGGACGGTGCGGTCTTTTCGGAGGATCTTGTAATTGTTCGGGATGGCTATGGCGATGTCGGGTGTTGATGATGCGTTCATCCATGTTTCAGTAAGGAAGGCGACGTCCGGTGATGTAGTGTCGAGTAAGTCCCAGAGTTCGGTGGCGTGTCTGTGGACCGAGCGGGTGTTCAGCAGGATGCACTTCAGGTGGTTAGAGTCGGAGCTGTGTTTGGGGTTAGAGGATGTGGTGTGGGTCTTGATGCTGGTAAATTTGCAGGAATGGCAGGCGAAGGGTCCATGGGTTTGTCCCGGGGCAGTTACGCAGTATAGAGGTGTGCGTCCGGGGTTAAGGGCTAGGAGGGTGGTGGTGTCATATGTTATGCTGGAGGAGTGCGGTTTGCGAGGACCAGGGGGTCTGGCGCTGGACACGGTCCAGGCGCGGACGGGCGTAGACGGGCTTACCTTTGGCGCACCTTCGGCGCGCTTCCGCTGCGCGTGAACACTGCGCGCAAATGCATCTGTCATATGAGGATGGTGGGGGGGAGGGGCGAGGGAGGGGCAGCTGGGAGGTGGGTGCGTGAGGGGAGCCGGGCTGGGATCAAGGCACAACAACAAAACAACAAGATGGCAGCAAGTCAAAAGGCGAACCAGGGCGAGATTGGGGGCACAGCCTTACCGACGCTAAGCAAATGTCCAGAGGTACCGGCCCAATTAATAAATTAAATAATTCAGGCAAAGCGGGCAGAGCACACTTTTATAATGAATGCGCAGCCGTCTAGCGGTGAAAGCGCTACAGAAATGCAAAGCGAGTGTTCAGGCAGTACTGAACAGTAAGCAGTGCGCAAGTAATTAATAAGGAGGCACACAGCAGTTAGGCAGAAGCGCTACGATACCACTGGTCTGGCAGGGAGCAGCATGAAGGAGCGACCGCTTCTGTGGAGGCAGGACGATCACCGGTCAAATGAGACAGATATCCCATTGTCCATAATACAAGTGCATATTAATGCACTTGTAATGGGCAAATGGGATATTTATCTGTGACAGAGTTACCCATCCATCAAACTCTGCATCAGACCCTAGAGGTGGAAATATAAACACACATATTTTGATCACAAAAAGTCAAGAGAGCGGCAGATCTTAGCTGACCTGTCAAACAGTAGTTGGAACCCATATATGACTTTGCATTGTATGAACCACTTAGTCATATAAATCATCACCTAAATACGCATAATCCCTAAGTTTATACACCACTTAACAAACACTGTTAACAAATACATATTTAACAAAGGTGTCTAATGAAAAATATGATAACATGCTTCTTTTGCCTTTTGATGTTCTTATGTACCAATATATATTTGAAAAAAAGGAAATGTGAATGCAAATTGGCACTCTATTACCAAGGTCTGAGTCACCGTTCATATCATTCCCTCTATTGCACATTAGTCATGCACAGATTGTGAAGCCACCAAAGAACATGTGCGAGGATGTTAGTTATGTCAATGAATCACAAGGACAGAACAGATATATATCCCACACAGCACTAATAAACGGATAAGAAAAATAGCAGAGTCTGAAAATGAATATTATTGGACACCAGAAAGGCAAAGGAGAAAGCCGAGCTTAAAGAACTGCAATGGGAAGTTAGATAAATAGAGCAAATAAAATAGAAAGGAAACTGGTAAGAAATACATCAAACTAATAATTTTCCATTAAGTAACAAAGACATTGAAACAGAATATATAGGAGCCATTCACATCCAATCAGAGCCGTCTATATTGTAAATGCACACATACATCTCACCGGGCAGACAAGAGATTGACGGTCTTATTGAGGCTAAATATTGCAACCTCCATTGTGAGGGGAAAGCAATTCAATAGAAAGTGTGTCATTATATTAATATAGAAAGAAGGTAAGAAGGTAGGAACGTTTGGCTTTATCTTAAATTTAGTGGAGGAGGACAAGTCATCACAAAGGAAAATTTACATGTGAGTAAATGTACACTTGTAGGTTTACTCTTACATTTTTGAATAGCTACTACTTTTAACTATTTGTCATTTATGAGTGTAAAGTTGCTAAAAAATTTTGGTTTATATGGCCTCACCCCATGAAACTGGGTGGGCCAAATAAAAATTCTGCATACGACCTCAAAGTTACAACTAATAGTGACTTTGCCACCATGTTTAACTGCTGGAGACCTCCACAATCAGTGTGGTAATATCAATGTTGCAGAGGGTATGTAATTTTAAAAAGTTAATAAAAATATACATATATATATAAATATCTATATATCTATCTATCTATATATATATTCACTGAAAAAACCATAGGTTATAGACCATATATAGTTAGGAATTAGCATTTAAAAAACCTTATTTTACTCACACAAAACCATTGAAATTCCATATATAGTTAGTTGCACTAACTATATATCGCGCACCCGCAATCCACTGCTGATCATGTCACATATTACATCATTCATGACATGGTCAGTGACATCACTGATGACATCACTGATGACATCTCAAATGACATCACTGATGACATCACTGATGACAACATCCAGTGACTGTATTTTTCTGTAAAGTTAAAATATGTCTTGAGTGGATGTATAAGTGTCTGGATGAAGGATTTAGTAGGTGCATGACTGACTGTATGAGTGAGTGATTAAATGTGTCTCACTGAATGCATGGGTTAGTGACTAAACTGTCTTAATTTGTGCATCATTATGTCTGTTGTTCTGTAAACTGCTGCATGTGTTGATCATTAGCTATACGAGAGGCTATATGTGTTATTAATTGGTTGCCCAAGTATTTCTATGGGAGATTGAGTTTGTGTGGGGGTGGCTGGAAGGTGTGTGACTCTATGCATAGATGTGTGAGCAGTTTATTCACTAGGTGTATGAGTTCAAGAGTGCATGTGGAAACAGCTACATGGGCAGTTGACTGTGTGCATGAGTGTATTGATGAGTGAATGGATATCTCAATGCTACATGTCATAGTAAGTACATATGTAAAACACAGTACATGTGAGAGTTGGCATATATAAATAACTGTGCATGAGAGCCACTGAATGAGTGAGTGGTTGTATCGATCATTGTGAACTTGTATCAGGGATTGTATAAGAGAGTAAATATGTGTTAGTATATGTTTCAATAAGTAAGGTGTGTTTAACTGTATAGTTGAAGAAATGGAGGTGAGATTGTTTCTTTGCATGACTGACTGGGTGTGTGAGTAACTCCATGGATGAGTGGCAGTGTGTGAGTGTCTGTATACACTGAGTGTATCTAAGGTTATATTAGAGTCTGAAGAGGTTTATCGTATTAGCACAAGAATGATGTCAAATGAGATGTCATCAGTGATGTCATCAGTGATGTCATTTGAGATGTCATCAGTGATGTCATCAGTGATGTCACTGACCATGTCATGAATGATGTAATATGTGACATGATCAGCAGTGGATTGCGGGTGCGCGATATATAGTTAGTGCAACTAACTATATATGGAATTTCAATGGTTTTGTGTGAGTAAAATAAGGTTTTTTAAATGCTAATTCCTAACTATATATGGTCTATAACCTATGGTTTTTTCAGTGAATTTTCAAGGTTTTGTAAATGCTAATTCCTAACTATATATGGTCTATAACCTATGGTTTTTTCAGTGAATTTCAATAGTTTTTTAATAGCAAATATCATAAGCTGTCGAATGTCAAGTACGTGGTAAGTGAAAACATTTTCGTGTTTATGCACACTGATCTGCTTTGAATGGTGCCCCCCCCCCCTCATTTCTATTAGGAGTACTCTCTCTTTGCAGATAGTGAAAGGTAGTTAACGCAGGCGTTTGCCCCCGTTGTAATCCGTCGTGCCTGCTTCTCTCTCCATTTGATTGATTGTTATCCAAGTATTTACTGTATTAGAATTAGTTCTCTTTGGTTCATTCTCTATTTACAAACAAACACAGAGTCGCAATACTCTGTTTAGTCTTTGCAGATAACGAAAAATCGTGTAAAAAAAAAGAAAAGGAATCGAGCAAAATCAGTAGGCCACTAATGGGATCTCTTTTTGACCTCGCTAAAATAGAAACATTAGGAACAACCCCTCATGACAAATACAAAACTAGTGAGATGAACTGAACTCCACACAATGATGGCTGCAAAACAGCTCGGCTCCGCCACCCACCCCGCCCAAAATAACGATAAAGAACGGCTGCCATGATTGGTTGCGGAATGACCACGACGGAGCTACGAAATGGTGCTGCTCTCATGCTAACCCCAGCTTCAGTCTGAAACATCCAGAAACACTGTAGACTACCAATTCGATCAGTTCCAGTAGCGCCCCAATGTAACCCGGTAGAGAAGAACTAGCCCTCCCCTCTTTGACTGATGGTTCTTGTTGCCTGTCCCTTCTGTTGCCATTTAACAGAACTATTTAGCCTGCTGAAAGGGGTTGTGTTCCGACCGCTGGTTGGTGGAGACATTTTGACTATATTCTGTACCTGCGTTGTCGCATAATGCGTCATATGACGCGCCGCGTTAGCGCATCCGGAAGTCATCCGGGGCGCGCAGCGCGTAACGTAAGCATAACAAGTCATGTGACTTGTTAATAAAACTTTTCATTGGTTCATTTTACTTTTCTTATTGTAATGATGAAAGGCTTGGTCATATGACCTAAAAATTACGCTTTTCATTACTTCCGAACATTATTTTTTCTTAAATATATGTTATAATGTTCCAGGCTAATGTACTTTCCCGGAAATTTTACAACTGTCCTGCAAGTAAAATATATTCTTTTTTCGAGAAAAAGAGCGTTTCTTCGTCCCATGACGGAGCCGTTGAGCAAAAGAGGGTCGACCTGCTGTCTTAGTCGCCGATACGCCTGAATATGAGATTCTTATCGATCACTTTATGTTGCAGGAATAGAAAACACAACAGCCCTTGACCATTTATCTTTACTGCGTTCCTTCGTATTATACCTTTCACCCTTCATGTAATTGGTCTGCTTTATTTCACTTGCCTTTTAATGATTCTAAAACAGTCACTATTATTAAAAACTTTACCAATGTATATACTACTACCATGTTTTCTTTTAAAAACCTTTATTGTGAAAATGTCATTATACAAATACGAGCCTATAACCACGTGGGCCTGCCACAGAGCAAACTGTAATCGTATATGATGAATAGACATTTACACTGTAGAGGAACGTAACGGGCGGGCCATTAGGTTGCAAGAACTAAGGTGTCTAACAGTTACGGAATCGGTGGACGTACATTTTATAATTAAAATACGACAGGGCCAGTTACAATAAAATTATCTAGATATACATTTGCGGGCAAGTACCATGGGTGACGTTAATTCGAACTTTCAACAGTACAGTAATCAATAACACATCAGAACTTAATATCAATAGGGATGTCGAAATAGTCAATCAATTCTCGTCCCCGCCCGCCATGTACTTCAAAACTGCATACGTATCTCGTGATTTCAAGGTTCTGCAACCAGTACACAACAAGGAGTTACGAGTCCCATTTATTCCGGCGCCATTTTGGGCGAGGACGGGCAGGTCCAGGATATAGTCAAAATGTCTCTACCAACCATCGACTATGATGATGTTCATATGCTGTATTTATTAGAGTAACACTCATCTGTCCACATGAAATTAATTTGCCACAATCTAAACATGTCATTTTAATCTTTCCAAAGTTCTTCTAAATATTTGGGACCGTTTCCCTTGCCTCTGAAGCTCTCAGTGCCACTTCTTTGATGAATGTACTAGCAGGTCAGGGGTTCTCCTCCAAATCTCTCTTTTATGCAGCACTATAATTAATTGGTGCCACCTCTCCATATGACGATGCATGATATAGTTACCACAACTATATTTTTTTTCGGTTCCTCTGGAGAGTTCATCGTGGCAGATGAAGCGTGTAACGTATCGGGCATTTACCTTTTTTTGCATGTACAGGAAAGGAAAAAAAAATCGAGCGTCCGAGTTCTAAGGTGTCCCAGGGCCATTTTAGTGGACCAGGCCCAAATCCAAAGAACAGGCCGCCATTTTGAGAGTCCTCTTGCAGCCGCCTGTCGCTGTAGCATCAAGAGCAGCCGAAACTCAGCTGAATGGCAACTGAAACGGTAAAGGGGCGCCCCACTACAGCAGACGAGCCTCCACCTAGGAAGGCCCATTCACGCCGGCTCCCCCCCCCTTCGGGCACCCCACGCCGTTATTCGGAGCAGTATTGTAGGATGGCCACACCAGTGCGGCAACTTGCTAGACATCACCTCGGTGGTAACCGAATCTCAACGCCTTGTGGTGTCTTCTATTCAAAAAACATTGTTATGCTGCCTTCGACCTATTCGCCGCAAGTGCGCACACAACTCAACTGCATAGCTTGCTAGACACCACCTCGGTGCCATCCGGATCTTGGAATGTCACCACCTTTTGGTGTCTTCTCTTCAGAAAATATTGTTGCGCTGCCTTTGGCCCCATTCGCACATCAGTCCGCTAATGACGCCATCTCACAGGCTAATGGGGCGCCCCACGCCGACTTTCAGCATTGTAGAATGACCACACCAGTACAGCAACTTGCTAGACATCACCTCGGTGCCATCCGGATCTCGGCGCCCCACTGCAGATGAAGTGCCTCTCAACTATGAAACCACTACGGTGACATCCGGATCTTGGCGCGTTGTGCTGCCTTCGGCCTATTCGCACATCGGTCCGCTACTGACGCCATCTCACAGGCTAATGGGGCGACCCACGCCGAGTTTCAGCATTGTAGGATGACCACACCAGTACAGCAACTTGCTAGACATCACCTCGGTGCCATCCGAATCTTGGCATCTCAACGCCTAGTGGTATCTTCCATACAAAAAATATTGTTACGCTGCCTTTGGCCCCATTCGCACATCAGTCCGCAACTTAGACATCACCTCGGTGCCATCCGGATCTTGGCATCTCAGCGCCTTGTGGTGTCAGTCAGAAAATATTGTTGCGCTGCCTTTGGACCCATTCGCACATCGGTCCGCTACAAACGCCATCTCACAGGCCAACGGGGCGCCCCACGCCGACTTTCAACATTGTAGGATGGCCACAGAAGTGCGACAACTTACTAGACACCACCTCGGTGCCATCCGGATCTTGGAGCGTTGTGCTGCCTTCGGCCTATTCGCACATCGGTCCGCTACTGACGCCATCTCACAGGCCAACGGGGCGCCCCACGCCGACTTTCAGCATTGTTGGATGGCCACACCAGTGCGGCAACTTACTAGACACCACCTCGGTGCCATCCGGATCTTGGCGCGTTGTGCTGCCTTCGGCCTATTCGCACATCGGTCCGCTACTGACGCAAACTCACAGGCCAACGGGGCGCCCCACGCCGACTTTCAGCATTGTAGGATGGCCACACCAGTGCTGCAACTTGCTGGACACCACCTCGGTGCCATCCGGATCTTGGCACGTTGTATTGCCTTCGGCCTATTCGCACATCGGTCCGCTACTGACGCCGCCTCACGTGCCAACGTATTTTCTCCGCATTTTATACCCTATGCCGCATAACAGGTCATGTGACTTGTTTATAAAACTTTTCATTGGTTCATTTTACTTTTGGTTTCCTAATGATGGAAGGCTTGATCATATGACCTAAAAACAACACTTTTCATTGGATGAAAACTTTTATTTTTTTCCCAAACGATGAAAGCCCCACCTTGTTTCTGGATGTTTCAGACTAAACTGGCGTCAGCATGAGAGCACCACCATCTCGTAGCTCCGTCGTGGTCATTCCGCGAGCAATCATGGCAGCCGCTCCCCACCAGAAGCCTGCAGGAGTCGGGGCCCCCAAAACTTTTGATGAATTCTCAAGGCGGAGGGGACGCTTTCGAGAATGGGGTCCAAGACCTAGCAGACAAGCGTCCGATTTCCAAGGTGTCCCAGGGCCATTTCAGTGGACCAGGCCCAAAAAGGAAAGAGCCTGCCGCCATTTTGAGAGTCCTGTGACAGCCGCCTATCGCTGCACCGCAAGAGTGGGCGCAACTCAGCTGAATTGCGGCTTTTGACACAGTGGACCAAAAACGGACGGAATGGCAACTGAAACGGTAAAGGGGCGCCCCACTACAACAGATGACACTCCACCTGGAGAGGCCCGTTCACGCCGCCTCCCCCGGGGCGCCCCACGCCGTTATTCGGAGCAGCATTGTAGGATACCAAAACCAGTGCGGCAACTTACTGGACATCACCTTGGTGCCATCGTTCTGCTGCCTTGGAACTATTCGCACAACAGTTTGCTACTGATGACCCACCCCCCGCGACGCCCCACGCCGTTATTTGCTGGGTGGCAACTTACTAGACATCACTTTCGTGTCATCTAGATTTCGGCGCGTTCTGCTGCCTTGGAACTATTCGCACAACAGTTTGCTACTGATGACCCACCCCCCGCGACGCCCCACGCCGGAAATCTGGACGTTGTGCTGCGTTGGGACTATTCGCACAGCCGACCGCTACTTCGTTGTTTTTTCCTAAAAATGTTTATATGTTATTACTATTTTTGTTTTCTTGTATATATTTATAAATTATTAAAGTTTTATAATCTTACTACTTTGTCGGAGTGCTATATATTTTTAATGTGACACATAATTGTAAAAACTTTGATGTACAAAGAGTCATCCCTGGAATCTTCCGCTTCACGCTCGGTCCCCTCCCCAATCACAATACAGGATGGTTTTCAGATAATAGCAACGCTTCTGCTGTGACGGATCTCATCGAGTGTGGGCCTTGATCTACTATAACTCCTTTGAAGAGGGGTGATTCTTTACAGCTGTGGCCATAAACTACATCTGCAGGGCTAGCTGATAGCCTAGGACCGGCCTGGACAATCGGACACAGAGGAAAAGAAGTGTCAGAGGGTGCGGTAGTGAATAGGGCGAAAGGGAGGTGTCGGGCGGGCACAGGGTGTGATTCTCAGGGAAGAGCAGCGCAGATGGGGGGAGGTTTATTACCCATGCATAAGACAGAGAGCGGGGGTGACCACTGCCTGGGTGAGATGCTTGCGAGGGTGGGGAGCCATGCTAAGGATCGACAGCGTGCACAGAGTGGGTCTGGTCAAGGCATCTAAAATGGCTGCCGTGCACGACAAAAGTGTGGCATTTGAAAAAAGACAAGATGGCGCAGACAATGTTTTTCAACACTTCCTGATTTCCTTCGAATCGAACGTTAACAGACGTTGGGGCATATTACCAAAGTTAAGCGATATTTATCCCTAACGATGCATTGCAAAGATTTTTTTACCGTCAGAAATTATCGCAGATAAACCTTGCTATTATCAAGGTTTATCGCAAATACGATAAAAAACGACCGCAATGCATTAATATTGCTGAAAACTCAGCGATATTCATGCATTACCGAGCTAATGCTCTTAGCCATGTTATCCACCTCCCATTGGATAACATGGCTAAGAACTGCTCAGGGCAGGTGCTACTTTTTGGAGATATTCGCGCTTATCTCGAATATTTCCAAAAGTTGATAATAGGAGATAGCGATGTTAGCGACTGTTTCCAGTCGCTAACATCTTGGCACGCCCACTTTGCATGTCATTAGTGATAAATATCACTCACATGCAAAGTGGGGCCCAAGATGGTCGCTATCTCCTACTAGCCGTCGCTAACTGGTGTTAGCAACAGCTAGGTAATACAGATATAATTTTATCTCCGCGAAGCGGAGCGCTGTTACAGATATATATCTTGTTTTTGAACGTTAATTTCTCAAAATGCACTGAAGCACATATATTGAGACCTAGCAAAGGCACATCGGGCTACCAGTCCCTAATATTTTACCAAGTTTCATGCAAATCCATTCAGCCGTTCGATTATTATTATTATTTTTTTTTTTTGCCCCGCGGGGCCCTTTTAAAACCTCCACATCAAACCTAGGGGGTCAGCGAGGATCTACTATGCCCCCTTATGGTCATTTGCCCCTTCGCTTTGGCCTCCTCTTGTCTCTCGATCCTACCGAGAGACAAGATGGCGGCCGCTACGTACTGTTTGGAATGTTTACAGACACCGGAGAGCCAATCAGCTTCGCTTCGCAAAGCTCCGTAACGCGAAAAGTACGCGAAGCGGTGCGCTGTTACAGATATATATCTTTTTTTGAACGTTAATTTCTCAAAATCCACTGAAGCACATATATTGAGACCTAGCAAAGGCACATCGGGCTACCAGTCCCTACAATTTTGCCAAGTTTCGTGCAAATCCATTCAGCCGTTCGATTATTATTATTATTTTTTTTTTTTGCCCCGCGGGGCCCTTTTAAAACCTCCACATCAAACCTAGGGGGTCAGCGAGGATCTACTATTCCCCCTTATGGTCATTTGCCCCTTCGCTTTGGCCTCCTCTTGTCTCTCGATCCTACCGAGAGACAAGATGGCGGCTGCTACGGACTGTTTGGAATGTTGACAGACGCCGGAGAACCAATCAGCTTCGCTTCACAAAGCTCCGTTGCGCGAAAAGTACGCGTCCTGGAGCGCTGCCCGGTCCGCTGTTACAGATATATATCTTTTTTTAAACGTTAATTTCTCAAAATCCACTGTAGCACATATATTGAGACCTACAAAAGGCACATCGGGCTACCAGTCCCTACAATTTTGCCAAGTTTCGTGCAAATCCATTCAGCCGTTCGGGCTAAAAGTGAGGCCAACCGCCCTATGGAAAACTCAATGTTAAAAACACGTTTTGGGACCCCCCTTTTTTCTCGACCCCCCCTGGACGAACCCCCCCCAATTTTCAGGGGCTGCTCAGAAACAAAATGTGCCATTTTCCAGAAAATTTCAGCCAATTCCGTCCACAAACGCCAAAGTTATTAGACATAGAATTTTCAAAAAACCCATAGAGAAAAAATCCTAACTATATATACCTACTGGCGACCGCCAGTAGGTAATATATATATATATATATATATAATCCCCGGATGGTTCCGCTCTCCTCTTGCTATGGCGCTACTGGCAAGTGCGTTGCTTCACGCGGTAGAACCAAACCGCAATGTATTCAATCTGTGTTTGCCCCCAGGGCCTCCCGGGTCCAAACCAAAAGAAGCCGCAACTCCAGTCAATGCGTTTTTTTAGAAACTGATAGATTTAATGTTCAAATCTCTACAGCATATTTCACAGCGAAAAACCAACGCGTTTCGTGAGCTCCCTACTCACTTGATCACGGTTGTTACAAACACTGTTTGCTGAGAATAATTTAAAACGGGAGTCCCTCCCCCCCATCGGTCACATGATTCCAACCATATGTTTTTTTGACACTATGGCCTTCTGGGACTCGTAGTTTTTACATTGCCAAATGTTATTTCATGTTATTATCACAGAAAAACAAGTAGTGCACCCCTTTCCTATTGATTGACAATTTTTAAATCATAAATTCCTTTCATGATATTTACAATAAGGATTTCTTATGTGCCGGAAAAACACAGTCATTATTCTAGGCAATGGAGATTCGAATCGACTTTTCAGAAACATAAAGGCCCTCAAGTGGGCTGACTCTGTCATGTGGTACCTTTAAACAAAATTTTTTTTGGATCCTTAAAATTCAATTAAGGTTACTTATGCCTTACAAATGGAAGGATGGTTAGTGTTTCCAGCACTTTACATTCCATAATTTTCAACATGTAATTTTTCCATAATAATCAAACAATAGGGTATTTTTATACCGGTCTTAATCCATTCGACCTACTTGGAGCCCTCTAGTGGGCTGACATTTACCAGGGTGTTAAATACTAACTCAAAATTTAGTACATTTGAAATTTAGCCCAGAGTTTGGCTTTCACGTAAACTGTGCCGTGGTTTCGTGGAGGGAAAAGTTAGTTATGGAGCACATCAAAGGAGGCTTTCATTGTTATCAAATATGTACATAAAGTTCTTCGGACTGGTTCAGACCATAAGGGGTCATTGTTCGAAAGTTCAAGATGTGGCGTGATTCTTTTTGGCGCAGCAATTTTTCTCGGTGTCCCCCCCTTTCCGTTGGGGCCAATGTTTCCAATCCCAGAAATTTTAGAAGTCGCCAATTGCCCTCATGATTTGTCTCCATGTGTCTGGCCACTGCATTACCTCTATCCTTGTTAGTTGTGGCCCTGGTATGTTCCAAGATGCGCTTCTTAAGCTCACAAATTGTGCTTCCTATATAGCGCAGCTTGCACGGACATTCAATTAGGTAAACCGTATACTGGGTTTTGCAAGTAATTAGTTCTTTGATCTTCCAAGTTTTTCCATTCGTCATTTCAATTTGTTTCGTTGGTTTGGCTATCTCGCAGACTTTACAGTTGTAGCATTTGTTGAATCCAACTGTTTTAAGCCAAATTGTTTTTTTCCGGTTCATGAAGTGACTATGGATCAATTGGTCCTTCAGATTTTTTGTTCTGCGGTATGTGACCACTGGGTGATCCCCCATTTTCTGACCAATTGTTGGATCCAGTTTCAACAATTTCCAGTTTCTTCTGAGAATCTGGACAACTTCTTTTGCTTCTTTGCTATAATCCAGTATTAGTCTTATAGGTTCTTCCTTTTCTTTTTCTTTGATTTGTGGTTTCAAACAATCTGCCCTCGATTTCTCGTTAGCTCTTTCCCAACATTTTTTCGTCAGGTTTTTTCCATATTTTCTCTTGCGGAATCTCTCCATTGTAGTTGCACTATGCTTCTCCCATTCTTTTTTTTCGCTGCAGATGCGTTTAACACGGAGGAATTCACCGTATGGTATACTTGATATTAGAGCAGGTTGATGAAAGCTAGTGGCTTCCAATGTTGAGTTTGTGGCCGTTTTCTTCCTGTGTAAGGTCGTCTCCAGTTTGTTGTTTTGGATATATACTTCTGTATCCAAGAAGGATATCGATTGCCTGCTTTTTGTGTAGGTGAATTTCAGACCTCTTGTACTATTGTTCAAAAGTTCAAAGTATTCTTCGAATTCACTCTCACTTCCCCCCCACACTATAAATAAATCGTCAATAAATCTCTTCCATTGTACGATGTGTTGGGTGTGTTTAACATTTCGTTGGTTCCAGGCTATCTCTTCCTCCCACCAACCCATTGCTATGCAGGCATAGCTTGGGCTGAATGAGAATCCCATTGCCGCGCCATTGCGCTGACGATAGAGTTGTTCTCCAAAGAAAAAGATGTTGTTTGAGAGTAATAATCTGATCATTTCATACAACATATCATTATGTTCCTTATAATGTATGTTTCGTTTTTCCAGGAAGTATTTGCAAGCCATCAATCCCAAGTCATTGTCAATATTTGTGTATAGTCCGATAACATCCATGGATATTAGCAAATAGTTATCCTGCCAGACCAACTCAGATATTGTACACAAAAAGTCTGTGGTGTCTTTCAAATATGATTTTAAATTTTCCACGTAAGGTCTTAGAAAGAAATCAACGAAATTCCCCATTGGTTCCATCAATGAACCGTTTGCAGACACTATCGGTCTCCCTGGTGGTTTCGTGGGGTTTTTGTGGATTTTAGGCAGAAAGTACATGGTTGCCATCCGTGGAAAATCGACTGTTAGGTATTTCCTTTCCTCATAGTCGATTAGATTGCTATTCTCCCATGTTAAGAGTTTTTGATCTAACTCTCTCTTTAGTTGATCTGTTGGGTTCTTCATTAGTTGTTCATAATACTCCGGGTTCGATAGTTGATTCATCGCTTCCTCCGTGTATAAGTCTTTATCCCAAATCACCACGTTTCCCCCCTTGTCTGCCATTTTTATTTCCACATGTTTGTCATTGATGAGAGTTGTCAGTGCTACTCGTTCTTGTGGGGTTAGGTTGTCTTTAAATTGCATTTTAGGAATATTGTATAATTCCTGTATGACCGCCTCCTGGAAGATGTCAATTTTATTGCCCGGAGTGAGTTGCGGATAGAATTTGGACTTAGCCTTCATTTTGCTTATCCCAGCTCCTAATTGTGGTATCGCTGTGGTCAGAGTTATTTCATTTTCCTCTTCTGCATTCAGGTTAACCCTTCTTAACCTGAATGCAGAAGAGGAAAATGAAATAACTCTGACCACAGCGATACCACAATTTTTCCAGACAAGGGGGGAAACGTGGTGATTTGGGATAAAGACTTATACACGGAGGAAGCGATGAATCAACTATCGAACCCGGAGTATTATGAACAACTAATGAAGAACCCAACAGATCAACTAAAGAGAGAGTTAGATCAAAAACTCTTAACATGGGAGAATAGCAATCTAATCGACTATGAGGAAAGGAAATACCTAACAGTCGATTTTCCACGGATGGCAACCATGTACTTTCTGCCTAAAATCCACAAAAACCCCACGAAACCACCAGGGAGACCGATAGTGTCTGCAAACGGTTCATTGATGGAACCAATGGGGAATTTCGTTGATTTCTTTCTAAGACCTTACGTGGAAAATTTAAAATCATATTTGAAAGACACCACAGACTTTTTGTGTACAATATCTGAGTTGGTCTGGCAGGATAACTATTTGCTAATATCCATGGATGTTATCGGACTATACACAAATATTGACAATGACTTGGGATTGATGGCTTGCAAATACTTCCTGGAAAAACGAAACATACATTATAAGGAACATAATGATATGTTGTATGAAATGATCAGATTATTACTCTCAAACAACATCTTTTTCTTTGGAGAACAACTCTATCGTCAGCGCAATGGCGCGGCAATGGGATTCTCATTCAGCCCAAGCTATGCCTGCATAGCAATGGGTTGGTGGGAGGAAGAGATAGCCTGGAACCAACGAAATGTTAAACACACCCAACACATCGTACAATGGAAGAGATTTATTGACGATTTATTTATAGTGTGGGGGGGAAGTGAGAGTGAATTCGAAGAATACTTTGAACTTTTGAACAATAGTACAAGAGGTCTGAAATTCACCTACACAAAAAGCAGGCAATCGATATCCTTCTTGGATACAGAAGTATATAGCCAAAACAACAAACTGGAGACGACCTTACACAGGAAGAAAACGGCCACAAACTCAACATTGGAAGCCACTAGCTTTCATCAACCTGCTCTAATATCAAGTATACCATACGGTGAATTCCTCCGTGTTAAACGCATCTGCAGCGAAAAAAAAGAATGGGAGAAGCATAGTGCAACTACAATGGAGAGATTCCGCAAGAGAAAATATGGAAAAAACCTGACGAAAAAATGTTGGGAAAGAGCTAACGAGAAATCGAGGGCAGATTGTTTGAAACCACAAATCAAAGAAAAAGAAAAGGAAGAACCTATAAGACTAATACTGGATTATAGCAAAGAAGCAAAAGAAGTTGTCCAGATTCTCAGAAGAAACTGGAAATTGTTGAAACTGGATCCAACAATTGGTCAGAAAATGGGGGATCACCCAGTGGTCACATACCGCAGAACAAAAAATCTGAAGGACCAATTGATCCATAGTCACTTCATGAACCGGAAAAAAACAATTTGGCTTAAAACAGTTGGATTCAACAAATGCTACAACTGTAAAGTCTGCGAGATAGCCAAACCAACGAAACAAATTGAAATGACGAATGGAAAAACTTGGAAGATCAAAGAACTAATTACTTGCAAAACCCAGTATACGGTTTACCTAATTGAATGTCCGTGCAAGCTGCGCTATATAGGAAGCACAATTTGTGAGCTTAAGAAGCGCATCTTGGAACATACCAGGGCCACAACTAACAAGGATAGAGGTAATGCAGTGGCCAGACACATGGAGACAAATCATGAGGGCAATTGGCGACTTCTAAAATTTCTGGGATTGGAAACATTGGCCCCAACGGAAAGGGGGGGACACCGAGAAAAATTGCTGCGCCAAAAAGAATCACGCCACATCTTGAACTTTCGAACAATGACCCCTTATGGTCTGAACCAGTCCGAAGAACTTTATGTACATATTTGATAACAATGAAAGCCTCCTTTGATGTGCTCCATAACTAACTTTTCCCTCCACGAAACCACGGCACAGTTTACGTGAAAGCCAAACTCTGGGCTAAATTTCAAATGTACTAAATTTTGAGTTAGTATTTAACACCCTGGTAAATGTCAGCCCACTAGAGGGCTCCAAGTAGGTCGAATGGATTAAGACCGGTATAAAAATACCCTATTGTTTGATTATTATGGAAAAATTACATGTTGAAAATTATTGAATGTAAAGTGCTGGAAACACTAACCATCCTTCCATTTGTAAGGCATAAGTAACCTTAATTGAATTTTAAGGATCCAAAAAAAATTTTGTTTAAAGGTACCACATGACAGAGTCAGCCCACTTGAGGGCCTTTATGTTTCTGAAAAGTCGATTCGAATCTCCATTGCCTAGAATAATGACTGTGTTTTTCCGGCACATAAGAAATCCTTATTGTAAATATCATGAAAGGAATTTATGATTTAAAAATTGTCAATCAATAGGAAAGGGGAGCACTACTTGTTTTTCTGTGATAATAACATGAAATAACATTTGGCAATGTAAAAACTACGAGTCCCAGAAGGCCATAGTGTCAAAAAAACATATGGTTGGAATCATGTGACCGATGGGGGGGAGGGACTCCCGTTTTAAATTATTCTCAGCAAACAGTGTTTGTAACAACCGTGATCAAGTGAGTAGGGAGCTCACGAAACGCGTTGGTTTTTCGCTGTGAAATATGCTGTAGAGATTTGAACATTAAATCTATCAGTTTCTAAAAAAACGCATTGACTGGAGTTGCGGCTTCTTTTGGTTTGGACCCGGGAGGCCCTGGGGGCAAACACAGATTGAATATATATATATATATATATATAGATATAGATATATATATTTATAAGCTAAAATGTAATGTCAATACATTTATGAATGCATTTTAAATGCACAACATGTTTTATAAAAACTGCTACAGCACTATTAACAAAGTTTCAATAAATAAATGTAACTAGTTTGAGTATAGTAAATTAAATTAAAATAAATGTAAAAGATATATCATGTTTGTGAAACAGTAGCCCATCTACAAAACTCTAACTAAGGCCTAGAAATATTTATCACCTTTAGCTCAATATAATTTTTCTTTGCATTTAGGGGCATATTTCTGAAGGTTTTGCATCACCCTTGCACCTCACAAGGAGCCGCGAGGCAAAAAAGTTAGATTTATCAAGCTACATAATGCCACCTTGTGTGGCCCCTGCAGGGCTTGATAATTCCGGAGGAACTCAATGCAGTGCAAATCCCTGTGTTGTGTTATACTTTTCCACTGTTTTGGTGTTTCTATACATCTACACATGGATTTTGACCCATTCCTATGTTTACCATTACTGGTAAACCTGGGAATGTGTCAGAATGGCAAACCTGCCCAGGTGAGGCACAACAAGGAGACATATCTTTATTGCTCCTCGTTTCTCCTCTTTGTATGCGTGCTGCATTCTGTAGCACACATAGAAAGAGGAAAAGGCATCAGAGGATTGCTTTAATGCAGAAAAGGGCCGCTTTCTGTACAAAACGTACAATGCAGGCACCCTTGCACCATGGTGCAAGGGTTCCTGTATTGGAGCTAGGAAACCAAAATGGCACCAGTGTAAGGAAAGGACAGGAATGTGTTGTATTATGTTAAATATGGCACATTCCTGCCCTCTTAAGAGAGCCCAGCAAGGCTGTGTCCAGATGACACTTTGTCAGAGGTGCAACGCTGATGTGATTGTTTGACTTGAGACTCAAAGCTGTTTCTAAGTGGACAGCCAGATGCAATGACATCACTTTCATTGTTCCTTAGCTTTGGACAGAGTGTACGAATGAGATGATAAAATGCTTATAAAGAAATATGCTGCCAGCAGAATCATTTCTAAGTGTTTTTAGAAAAAGATGTCAAATTGTAACTAAAATGAAGACTTGTGCACTGGCCTTGATAAACCTTACAACACTCACTCTTTTGCTGGAGGGAGAGTTTTGCTTCAACTAAAACATAAAAGCTTATTAAAAAAATATTTAACTTATTATATAAGCATAATGTTTATATAATGAATATAAAGTGCACTTTAATAATAAAAACACATTATAGCCATAATTCATTAAAAATTTAAATTAAAAGCACACAATTATAAAAATGGATAACAAATCAATTTGAAAAAAACAGGGTGCCAAAATAAATTTTAGGAGGCTCCCAAAATGTTTCCCACATTCAAAGGGGTTAATGGGATCCAGGAAGGAACCGGCGGATTATCTTTCCACAGTGGCCTGGACTGTAAGTTCCTAGAACAAACATGGTCATATCAGGCCAATCTGTAGCCGCTGATAGTGTGCCAGAGAAGGAGTGAAGATCCAAGTATCTAGGAGCAGACGCTTCCAGAAATGGCTCATAATAACCATCCTGTAACAACAGTAGTCTCATAGGACAGCACTGAAGATGAGCCCTTAGCGGACGCACCCGCATATCCATATTCATATCCGAAGATTGAACCAGTTGCATTGCAGGATATAGATCCAATCCACAATAGATTGGAACATGGACTGTACACAATGTAACTATATAGGTTGAAAGGAAAAAGAGCAGATGTAATTTAGTTCTTGAAGTAAGGACACTCTAAATAACTGTATCATGCATTCATGACACAGTAATGTGTGTGGCAGTTCCACCACTACTTGGCCTCGAGATGGAACATTCATTGCAGAGCAACAAAAGTGCGAGAGCAAAATTCCAACAACCAGGAATATCACTAGCGGTATGCCTCCAAATAGCCTGGAAACCAAAGAGTGTATGAAGGTTGGAATCACTCGGAATACAGCCTGGAACATGCTGACAAAGCCAGACCCAATCGCTTTAAAAAAGTGCACAACTCCTGTGGCATTTGGTACATTAAATATGCTGTGCACAAATTCACCAATGTGCTGTGGCAGATTTGTGCGCAATAGCTATTGTATTTCAGAGGAAGACCTTGCAGCTTGGAGATCAAACGTTTCTCTACAGATATAACCACAACATAATTTTGAAACAATAAGGATTTTGGTTTACTTATCTCATCAAAGTTAATGGAAAAATAGCAATTGGACACCATATGGTCACCTCTCTTACTGTCTGTGCAGGGGGAAACAACTCATTATTACAAAAGGTCATGACTGTGAAAACTTTCACCATATATGGTACCCCCAGATTCACCCCACATCAACTTTGGTCGTTCTGAATAAAAATAACTTCCATTTGAAAGCAATATGAATCTAGCCGAATTAAGGTGGCAGGGACTCCCTTCAGATAACGCAACACATTGGCCAGTGTTACCTCTTTACAGGCTAATGAATGGGGACAATCATTTCTGCTGAGAAGGATTTCAATTTCTCTATTCTGACACCTGTAATCGAAAGGCAAAACCCAGATTTTGTGAACAAAGTGCTCTCATAATGCGTCATATCTGCCTACTTAAAAGTATTTCAAATAAGATGTTAAACAAAACATTAAAACTGGTAGAGAGAAAAATCCATGAGTCAACCATGCAGCTGATGGCATCTCAGCTAATATGGAGGGCAATATTTCTAAATGCTCTATACTTAACATTGTTTAAGTCCCATCTTATTGTGCCAATATTTTTTGTGAGTGTGTTAAATTATAAGGCTAAAATAAATCAGTTGTATTCAGGTATTTTATTGGCACACAATGTATTTTTAAATCTGCAACGTCCAACCCAATTGCATAATTAATTTCAGCAGCCTTGGTCCATAGTGGAGGGAAGACATGTGATTCTGTATTATAGCGAATGCAGATGATACAATATCATCCAGGGAATAAATACGAGTTGGACAATGTGGTTATGCCTTTTCCAAATTGACCTAGTCAATTTCTCTCAAAATGTCAGCAGCTTTCTGCTGGAAATCTTTGTAAATTTAATTGCCTATGGTTTATAAAAAACATTTAGGATGTGGTGATCTATGACACAAAACAAAATCTTGAAAATCCATGGCATGAGAAAGGAGAGAAAAGTGTGCCTTAACTGCAGGTAAAGTTGACTGTTGTAGCCATTGCTGGCATAGCGTCCCTAAACTGTAGGTAGTAACCACTCCTTTGTGCTTTGTCTTGCATCTGCAAATATCTGGGTCTAGTCTGCTTACTTTAAAATCCTTTGTGATGTTTAAAAAGCATGCATGACAACCATTAGAGTCTTTTGGACACGTTATTCACCCGTCTTATCCAGAAAGTGAAAAATGATATGTACCATTCTCTCTCATGTTGTTGAGTTGTTCTTCTGTTTAATTTGCAAAATATTCAATAGTGGGAATGTTTTAAATTGTTAGCCCAACTCAGGTAGGTAGTTTACTGCACTGTCTTGTATAGAAAATAATTTGTATAGGTATCAGACAAGCTCTAAATATAGCCTCATTGCTCAGGACTTGCCAATTTTGTGTTCCCCAAAGTGATTTTAAATAAATACATAAACAATTAGACCTAACAGTGGGACCTTCTAACTGTCAGCACCTAACCTATTGTCACTCCATCAGTATAGTCCCTTCTATACATGCAGGGGTCTGTGTACACAGAAAATTGCACCCACCGTCACAGTGCTTGTTCCCTCAGGAACCTAACAATTTATTTTTTTTAAACGTTTTTATTCACAGTTCTGTCCTTCTTAACCCCCCCCTGCCCCCAGAAGACCAAGATCACAGCCGTAATACAGTAGAAAGGAAAAAAAATCAATAACAGTATATTACATATAAACAAGAATCCTTACGTACATGAGGTATGTCTAATCACACAAAAAAAGAAAACTAAAGTTTGATAGTGATACAATTTGTTGCGGAATGATGGTTCAATACAAGTAAATTGCCATTCTTTATGATATGTATACACATTTACATGAAGTATCCCTAGGAGTGACTTTGACTCCACCGGAGCAAAGGCTCCCATATCTCCATTCCCCTGATCCTTTTATTGCGCCCTTTGTTTTTATAAATGGCTACCTCCAAACTATAGGTCGCAGGTAGCCTAGCCCTCCACTGCCCAAATGCAGGAGGGTTCTGATCTAGCCATGAGCAGGCCACACAAAGTCGGAATACAGCCATAGCTATAAAAATCAGTCCCTGCATATATTTAGGCCGGTGATCGTTAGATACTCCCAATATAATTTCTTCTGTTGAGATGTTAATTCTAACTTGGGCTACTTCTGATAAGAAATCAGAGATTTCTGTTCTTATATTCGAGAGTGTGGTACAGGTAGCGAACATATGGACAATATCTGCCTCAAACAATGTACATCGTGGGCATGTAGTCCCCTTCCCGGTTCCCCATTTAGCTATTTTATAGGGGGTATAGTACAGGGAAAAGAATGTTTTGTAGAACTGGGCATGTAATTTCATAGATATGAAATATGTCTGAGAAAGTTCATACGCATATTGGGCGATTGATGGTTGTACCCCGAGTTTACCCTGCCACATTACTGATTGTTTGTCCATGTCATCTGGAAATAATGTACTCATTTCCTGATATAGTTCCCCAATTTTAGGAGTAGGGTTTCTGCCAAGAATTTCTATAGTTTGGCTAATTTGAAACTTTAACCGTTCCCCACCTTTCTTTAATAAAAAGTCTCTGATCTGTAGGAACTTGAAGAAATCCCGATGGCTAATATCATACTCGATACGCAGGTCAACAAAGCTTTTAAACCCATCTAGTGTATAGAAGCATCCTAGGCGTCGTATACCTGCCTCGACCCACCTCGCCATACACCCATCCTGAAAAATCTCGGGGAGGTCATTATTGTGACTCAGAGGAGTGTAGCATGAGTAACGGCCCAGCCCCAATAATTTCCAGACATTTCCCCAACCTTTGTGAATACTTGATATAGTCTTGAACTTGACTTTCTTAAAATAGCCGTCATTGTAATGTCACCATAAACATCCCTCAGCCCCCCCCCCCACCCCCCAGTATAAGCTCTTGTGGTGACGGGATGACCTCGTTGTTAATTTCAGTCGAGATTAGTGGCGCACAGTATTTCGGTGAACAGACATAATATCGAAGGAAAAAAATAGAATGGACATAATATCGAGTTAAAATATAGAATGGACATAATATTGAATGGACAGAATATAGTGGTTAAAAATATCGAATTTTAAAATATAGAAAGCCATAATATCGAAGTAAGTAATATTGATTTTTAAAATATAGAAACTCAAAATATCGAAGTAAGTAATATCGATTTTTAAAATATCGAAACTCAAAATATCGAAGTGTATAATATAGGTATTTAAATATATCAAAATTTTAATAATATCTAATTATTTTAAGTAATTATTTAAGTTATTTAATTTTTGCGTAATCGAATTCTGTATAGGGTTGTGGGTTTATAGGGGAATAGGGTTGGAAGTAATTTAATTGTAATTAATTAAAAATGTTAATGTATTTATTTTGAATTAATTGTTAATTAATTTTTAATTGGTAATTAAATAATTTGTAATTGGTAATACATTTTTTATTGGTAATGTATTTTTATTAATTATTTAATTTATAATTATGTTTATTTTATTAATTTATTTTCCGTAGCGGGTTGTGGGTTTATAGGGGAATAGGGTGGGAAGTAATTCAAATGTAATTAAATAAGTATGTTAATTTGTTAAATTGGTATTTATTTTGAATTAATTGTTAATTGGTAATTTATTAGTTTTTAATAGGTATTAAATGTTTATTAATTGATTATTTGATAATTAAGTTAATTTTATTAATTTATTTTCTGTAGTCGGTTGTGGGTTTATAGGGGAATAGGGGGAAGTAATTTGATTGTAATTAAGTAAATCATTTTTATTTATTAATTGGTATTTATTTGTAATGTATTAAATAATTGGTAATTAATAGGTAATTAATTGTATTTATTAATATTAATTTGTATTTGTAATTGTTTAATTATTACATAATATTACATTGGTAATTTATTTTAATTAATATTTACTTGGTATTGATATTTAATAAATTTTTATTATTATATTAAATATTTACTTTCCCTTCTGTTGCACTCACTGGAGTTGGAATAGTAATTTTTACCCCTACGCTATCCAACACTTTCCCTAGTGTTGCACTCTCTGGAGTTGGAATAGTAATTTTTACCCCTATGCTATCCAACGATTTCCCTACTGTTGCACTCTCTGGAGTGGGAATAGTAATTTTTACCCCTACGATATCCAACGCTTTCCCTACTGTTGCACTCTCTGGAGTGTGAATAGTAATTTTTACCGCTATGCTATCCAACGCTTCCCCTACTGTTGC
This sequence comes from Lissotriton helveticus, assembly GCF_964261635.1. Classification (NCBI taxonomy): domain Eukaryota; kingdom Metazoa; phylum Chordata; class Amphibia; order Caudata; family Salamandridae; genus Lissotriton; species Lissotriton helveticus. Next base: position 704,691,462 of record NC_136069.1, on the reverse strand, counting down.
ACTCTCTAAAGTGGGAATAGTAATTTTTACTCCTAGGCAATCCAATGATTTCCCTACTGTTGCACTCTCTGGAGTGGGAATAGTAATTTTTACCCTCCCGCTATCCAACGCTTTCCCTACTGTTGCACTGTCTGGAGTGGGAATAGTAATTTTTACCCCTAGGCTATCCAACGCTTTCATTACTGTTGCACTCTCCGAAGTGGGAATAGTAATTTTTACCCCTACTCTATCCAAGGCTTTCCCTACTGTTGCACTTTCTGGAGTGGGAATAGTAATTTTGACCCTTCCGCTATCCAACGCTTTCCCTACTGTTGCACTTTCTGGAGTGGGAATAGTAATTTTTACCCCTACGCTATCCAACGCTTTCCCTACTGTTGCACTCGCTGGAGTGCTAATAGTAAATGTTACCCTTTCCGCTATCCTACGGTAAAAATATTGTAAATGTTTTATTAATATTACGTTTATATATATATATATATATATGTATTAACAAATCGATTTGTATGTTTTTTTTTTTTATTTACATTCATTATTTATTCATTTCAAGGTTATTTAGGTATTTTAAGTATGTTTAAGTAAATTATATTTATTATTTCATTAACTTTTAGTTAATTTAAAGCACTTAAAAAATTCGATATTTTGACTAACTATATTTTTTACATCGATATTTTTGATTCAATATTTTTGTACTTACCGGTTTGGTGATAGGAGGTCGATATTTTTGTATTCTATATTTTTACCTCGATATTCTTGTAGTTCTATATTTTTGACATCGATATTGTTTCAGTGATCCCAATATTTCAACACAGTAGCCCAGTAATAAAGTTTGGAATTGGGCATTGCTAATCCTCCTCTTTCCTTTGGCAACGTGATCCATTTAAAGGCTCTACGAGGTCTCTTATAATCCCACTTGAATCTTGAGAACATCGCTTCAATAGTTTTAAATAACTGAGGAGAAAATTCCAAACAAATAGCCCGAAAAAAATAAAAAAATCTGGGTAAGAAGATAATTTTTACAACATTACACCTACCACCTATAGTTAAATGTAGATTATTCATTCGAGCCAATTCTTTTTTCGTACGACAAATCAGTGGGTACATATTGATACTGACAATATTCTCAATTTTTGCAGTAATATTAATCCCAAGATATTATGCATGGTCTATGACTCTTCTATCGTTCATCCTGATCTTATAATTAAGGACAATCTGGGTTTTTTCCGAATTGAGTTTATATCCAGAAACAGTTCTGAACCGTTGTGCCTCTTCTTCTATCACATTGATGGCACCATTGGGGTCACTAGTAACCAGTGCAATGTCATCGGTGTAAGCTAGGTTTTTGTATCATGATTATGTACATAAATAGGTGAGATTAACGCATGATTCTCAATCCGACAAATGAAAGAATTGATATAAATTGCAAACAAAAGGGGTGAACAGGGGCACCCCTGTCTTGTCCCCCTGGTGATATCAAACCTTTCGGACAGGATCCCATTAATCATAACACTAGCCCCTGGAATAATATAGAGCCTTCATATGGCTTTAATACAGTTCTCGGTAATTCCGCAGTGAGACATAGCTGTCCACAGAAATTTCCAGGAGACCCTATCGAACGCCTTCTCTGCATCAAGCAAGATAAGCGCCATAGGGTCTCCTGTTGTCTCTGTTTAGTCAAATCGCTCTTTGGACATGGTCTATTGTTGACCTCCCTGGGATAAACCCATGCTGTCGAACTGACACAATTTAATATATCATTGGTGCCAGTCTGGCGGCTAGTAGTTTAGAATACATGTTAGACTCCCCGTTTATTAATGTTATAGGACCATATAATCCCATTTCCAGGCGATTTTTATCTTTTTTCAAAAAGACTACAATCTTAGCCACCGACCAAGAGGCAGGTGGGATACTCCCCTGAAATATGGAGCTGAATAATTCTGACATGATACCTAACAATTTAGAACAAAAGCACAGGTGCACCACACAACAGAATTTGATCAACAAGGACAATTATAAAGTCTATATCCAGAGAGAAAAAAGTTCTTCATTTTTTTCTTTTTATTCCATTTTCATTTTACGTAGATAAAAAACCAAGTCCAGATCAAATGACTCAATACACAGTACAGCTGGCTCCTTTTGTCCTGGTGCAGGACTTCTTCAGGGCTGTTAAATACAAACAAATAAATATACATACATAAGAACAACACCTACAACAAATATAAGACAGCCTATAAATAAACACAGATGGGCTAAAATCAAGCCCTTTCTCACATCACATTAGTTATATATACTTGCACATTGTACACAAAAGAGACAGACCAACAAGCTATTAAACAGTTATGATTTTTTCTATTTACATTTTGTGAGTAATACACAAATCCTTAATATTAGTTAACACATACTAAGGGCCAAAGGTCCCAGCCGGGACACAGTTGTCATAAAGTACCTTCATTTTTATCTATATCAAGGGACATCGTATCATTCACACTTCACTCCATGAGATAGGAACACTGTAATTCATTAACAGTGGTTACAAATCAGAAAGCAACAGAAAAAGAGAGAATAAAAAAGTAAAAAATAGATATAAAATTACCCACCGGGGCTTGGAGAAAGAAAGAGCAAAGCAATCAAGAAACCTGAAAGAGTATTCTCATAGAAAGAACCCAATATCCATAAAATTCAACATTCTACGGATCTCAGAACTGAGAGACTGGAGAGTCAGAGCTTGATCCAAAAGTCAATTACCCCAATTTCATGGATCGACAAAAGAGACAACAAGACACCAAGGGATCAATAAAACAGTAAAATAAGTGGGTACCCACCACTAGATGATGGTGGAGTCAAGTAATTCCATGAGCTGAGAGGTCATAGGAATCTCTGCTAGTAAGATGTTTCCCGTCCGGTAAGTTCTATAGTATTAATAACAGCAAACAATGTAATTTGCAAGTTGAGCAATAGGTAACACCAATAGAGCTATATTAGCAAAACAAATTCCATTTTATCTGAACTTACATTGTATCAAGAATGTGGTGCCGTCTATATGAAGGCTACGACCAGATAGTAACTAAAAGAGTACGTCCCACAATGGTGAATTCCAACACCTCCAGTTTATATTACGATGGTGTTCAAAATAAATCCTGCTGAGATATATTTAAAATGAAAAAGGAAAATTACAAATCCATCATATGAGCCCCATCGAGGCATAATAAGTATTATTAGCACCAAATCTGCTTAAACTGGTGGAAAGTCAGTGGCATTTACATGATGTCCTGCTAAAATGAAAAAGCCTAATTAGCTAGCACATACCTTGAGATTATCACGCGAAGTTCTAGAAACAAGAAAGATGAAACCACTTGATGAGAAATGAGCTTGTGCAGTAAAAAACCCACTTAGACCTATGGGGAAATAATTAACTCCAATCAATGATATCCCTTCCATGTCCTGGAATGCGAAGACAATTAAACCTACTAACTGGAGACATATTATAAACTGGGAAGAAAGAAATGTAAGCTATATAACTATTCCCTACAGCCCTGGATACCTAATTAGAATTTGTTATCTTACCTATAATACTTCAGAGCAAAGGGAACGTCCCATCGCCAAACAACTCTTGGATGGCAAACCAATAAGGCAGGAAAAACAACAGCCTATAGGAGAAGTAAATAGCCAAATCAGACAACAATCCATGAATGTTAGACCTCAACATTGAAGATGAAAAATGATACCCATATCGTTGTTAAAACTGGTAACTGGACCTTGCATTTATAAATCTAAAGGTCACCAGCCCCCTTGGAAAATGGGCATCTAGTCAAAAAGATTTCCATAATAACCCACCTCTCTTTCCCGGTGCACAAAGGACATATGATACCGGTATGAGAAGGGAATCACAGATTGAAGAAACAGAATAAGGAACTAAGCAGTGCGACATATACGCTACATCAGTGGCAAGAGTAAAATGCATGATAGCCAATCCGCGTGGTTCGAACCGTCATATATTTAAAAGCCCCCAACCTTCACATGGACTACAGGCAATGCCAAGCCATCCATCGCGGTTAAAATCAAAGAGCTCAGCATAAATAATTGATTAGCCCAGATAAAAGGCTGTCGACATAAAACTAACCCTGATGCACTTGTAGCGGTTAATGGGAGCGCTGGGGAAACGCCCAACCTACACCTGGAGTACATGCAACAAAACCACCTATGGCAGGTATGAGCAAAAAGAACATAACTAATTAATTACCCCCAATCATAAAATGCCAACATCAGACTTACCCCAATACGATAGTTGCGGTTAATAGGAGTGCTGGAAAGCGTAGCAGTAGAGGAAAGCCGGGCAACAAACCGCAATGGTGTCTCTGTTGAATTTAAATAACGCGGGGAACCTAGAAGAACTGGAACACCTGCGTCAGGTGAAAGAGGCATGCCCAACAAAGTTCATGTGATACGTTCCTAACGTATCACATGACCTTTGTTGGTCATGCCTTGTTGCATTTTTCCGAGTAACTGTAAAAATCTCAGCTGTGTCAACAGCACCTCCTCTCCTTCAGATAGCTTATCTCTAACCCCCACAAAAGAGACCCAGTGTGCAGTGATGCACATGTAATTTGTGGCTTGGCAACTGCTCCACATGTCCGTGGTCCGGTGGATATTGTGAACAGCACTCTGCTGCAAACCTTGTCCAACCAATTCCAGCACATCAATATGTAGTGCTGGATTAGCAATTCTTGCAAAATAGGACCGGCTGGGAACATTCCATTTAGGGCAGATGGCTGACACAAATTCAAGAAAACCCACCAAAACCACAAATGAAAAATGGAGAAGGTCCAGCGCTAACATTTCTGCCAGCTTTGCATTGTAAGACCGTGCCATTGGATGGTTGTGTTGGTACTGCCCCTCCGACCTAAGCATGCTCTCAGTGGAGAAGTGTGGCTCAATGGTTAGAGCGGCAGACCCTGATGAAGAGGTCTGGCCCGGGACCAGGGTTCAATTCCCGCCTCGGCGGGTCTTGGGCTCAATTTCCTCGGTCCTGATAATTCTAGCCTCTGTGCCTATCCTAATCATGGGTCCCACTCGGCAACTCTGGTCAATAGCTTGCTTAATCTCCACAACAGCCCCAACAGTGCTGGGATGCCTGGCTTCACATTGGGGGTGCCCAGGTGTGGGCATTTCACAGGGAAAAGCCAGAAAGTGTTCCACAGCAGTATGCGTACAGCGCCAAGACGCCTCAGGGTATAAGTGCGCTATACAAGTACAAATTCATTCATTCATTCATTCATTCAATGGTAGGCTGGAATACTTTCCTTTGTGGTGCTGTTGTTTTCATTAACCCACTTAGGCTCAACGACGCACTTTGTTTCATTGCATTACTCTGTCGCCTTGGTGTCTCAGCCTGACTCTGAGTATGGCTCTTACTGCTGTGCAACTGAGCTGTTACTTAGGAGGAAGTGAGCGGTACCACTACACTACTGGGGAGAGGACTAGAAATGCCTCCCTCTTCTTCACCTTCCATCGCAATATTATTGTCCCCTGATTCTTCATGCCCAACATCAATGGATTGATTTTTTTTTACTTTGTTGTAAGTGAAGTGGGTGATTTTCCCACACGATAGTGTGGTATATTTTGAGATGTCTTGTTTGGCCTCCGGTACCATCGTTTGTACCAAGCTTACCCCGCCGAACACCAGTGTGACAAATTGAGCATATAGCAACGTTCTCCTTAGTACTAACCGAAAAGAAGTCCCAAACTGGGAAGGAGAACTTTCTGATGCTGCTGGATGTGCCACTTTCAATACCAGATGAACTGGAGGGTGTGCTTGGAATGTGACTCTGTGCAGCTACACTGTGACTTCTACTACCACTACCTACTGAGATGGTTGAGCTGGATGTAGGTCTCTGCCGGGCCTTTGAAAATATGGCAGCTGGAGGTCGTGGTAGTGTAATCTGTGTTGGTGGTATCCGTGCTACATCCCGCTCAGCAGCAGCCTTTCTGGATAGGGTGATAATGTTGGTCTCCATCCCCTTTGGGGCGGGAGTGATGTGCGTGATGACTGGCTCATCTTTATCATCATCACCCTCCTCTTGTACATCTACCTCCATAACTCTACGTTTTTCTGGAACCTTCCTTTTCAGTAGCATTGTCTTGTGGCGTGCATCACTCTCAGACTGAGCTGGTGGCTGCCAAGTGGCATCACAATCATCAGAAGCCGGGCTTGAAGAAGAAGATGATGGACTAAGCCTCCTTTCCTTGCTGGTGGTCTGGAAGACAATAGATTTTCTGAAACAGTGGTTTGCTCCACTTTGTCTGCAGGAAGCTCGATTTCCTGAAATGCCCCTACTTCAGGAGCGACAAATACTATTGTGGGCTGTTCTTGTGGCTGCTGCTGTTCTTGCGGCTGCTGCTGTTCTTGCGGCTGCTGCTGTTGTTCTTGAGGCTGCTGCTGTTGTTGTTGCGGCTGTTGCTGCACACTTATCTTCTGAGTTTCCGCCTGCATTGATTGTGTACTACTTTACGATAATGACATTTCAACATCACTGCTTGTTAGTAGACTGGCTACCTCTGTGACACTCAAGGGCTTGGCCCTAGGTTGGTGGGGTTGGACCGCTGGCGCGGAGGTGCTGCTCCCAGCTTGTTTCCCAGACAACGCTGCTGCATGCGTAATTTTTTTGGTCCCAAAAAAAACATTGCCGGCACACCGTCGTGGTTAGTGGAACTTCCTTTTTCTGTTTCTTCTTCTCACTGGCAACTTTCTTGGTACTGGACCTGGTATCTTTCTTTGGGGCCATCTTCTTCAGATGTCAGGCAGGACGCATGTGCACAAGTTGTGGTCACACGTGGACGTGATGCTCAACAGGACTTCTGTCTCGCTGGCAATACAACCGGTGATGATGATGACACCTCCTCCTCTGGCTTTTTGTGCACCTAAAAGCAAATAAGCAAGTAGAAGAACATCAGTGAAATGTTGCATTTGTTGTTGTGCTTCAGTTACTACTGTACTAGTACAAACAAACAAACAAAAGAAGATATAGTCTAGCCATTGCTGAGACTTTGTCAACAAGGGCTATGTTATACTACTGTGTACACACTACACTCTCAGGAAGGATTGGAAAGAGTATAAGAACCACCAAAATACAAATGTAACGGCAGCGGGGTGGACCCTGTTTGGCATTAACTTATTTAAGTATCACATCATTCATGGAGCTGTTGCTGGCAAAGGGGATGGATGGATGGAAGCAGGCCTATATGGCAAAAGCAGGACACTAATAACTCCCACCACAAAAAAAGGCCACCAGCCACATGGACACTCACAAATCACAAGCAACAAGCAGGAGGCCTGGGAAACACCATTAACTGACAAAAGGTCTATGAAAGCCAGGCAAAGGATGCATGCTAAAGCACACTGCTCTGCCTTTTTAATGCAATAAAATGCAAAAACGAAAATAGACAGGCCAAAAAAAAGGTCTGCAGGGTGCATGCATTGCACACCAACACACACCAGAATCACACAACAAAGGCATGTCTTTAAGACACCAGACATAAAAAACCCCACCCCAAAATCACACATTTCCCAACTCAATCCAATGCCATCCATGCCCTAAATGATGTCTAAATTTAACAGACCACACAGAAACACTTGTTTAATGCACCTGTGGCTACCTGTTTTGAGCCTACTGAATGAAAGCAGGCCTGTTGGCAAACAAGGCCAGAGAAGCTTGTAGGCCTAGGCTTCAAAATGGCCACCAGCCACAAGGCCAGGCCCACCCAACTACAAAAAACAGAAGACAGACAATGCATTGCAGGCCTTGGCTTGAAAATGGCCACCAGCCACATGGCCAGGCCAAACAACTGTAACCCCACCCCAAAAAATACATTACCCAACTCAATCCAATGCCGTCCATGCCCTAAATGATGCTTGAAAATGAAATACATTCAAAACACACCAAAGGAACAGTTGCTTCATCATGCACCCACCCATGACTAGCGCTGGGCCTACTGACTACTACTACCCAAAAACAATTTAAAAAAAGGAATGATAAGTACCAAAATTAAATTGGAGTCGCAACAACTGCAATGCCCCCAATCAATTAGACACAACAACCACTTACTTGTAAAATATCCGATTCAAAAATCCTCCAGTCCAATGATAATGATGCAGCAGACAAAAAGAGTGATCGTTCCAGCTCAAAGTCCAAAGGCAGAATGAGCAGGAGATGGACAAAGCATTGGGAGGAGCCTGCTGGACAGGAACAGAACGTTGGAGATTCTGTGGCACTTCCTCCCTCTCCCCACATTTTAAAAAAGGTCTCCTTGCACAAAAAAGGGCAGCCAATTGTCAATCTGATGAGTTTTTTTCATCCAAATCATCATTTACAGAAGGTGCTATGCTGCTAGAGATGATATTCTTCTCCAAACTGAAAATTTTACATGTTCGAATTCTCGAGCTTCACCTTATTTCCACCGGATGTCGATGTTGCGTCCAAAATGATGTGTTCGCGTTCTCTTGCTCCCTGTCTCGTTGAATATAATGGGTTCTTGTTCTCTTGCTCGCTGTCGCTTTTGATATGACGTGTTCGCGTCCTCACGCTCTCGCTCGCGGTGGAGAATGACGTGTTCGAAATCCCATACTCTTGCGGTGCATGATCGCGAGACGAATGACATGATCGTGGGCTTGAACTCTCACGAGATAGCGCAAACGGCTACCAACATCTCGTGGAGCACGCGACCGGATCGTAAAAACTTGCCGGCAAACGCGGGGATCTCGGTAAGGTGATCGCGCGTGCGAGAACGTATTTTCAAAGCGCGAGCATGAAAAAAACTCTCCGGTACGCTGCGGATCGCTGAAATTTTGGCAGTTTTGTGCTCCCCGTTGAATTCAAAGATTGTCAAATTATCGCAATTTCCGCAAGCAGAACGTAATTTGACGTCCACCCCTAAACATAACACAATAATTAGTGGGGACTTATGAATAACAGGAAGGAAGGAGGACAGAAAAGAGAAAAACAAGATTGTACAAATATGATCCCATATTTGTGTGAGACCAAGGCAGTCGTCTTTAAGTTGACAGTTACATAACTCATTATTAGTGCGATTATAGGACAGTTGTAAATGTAAATGTGTTTGTATTTATATAGCGCACTTCTACCCAGAGGTCTCGTAGTGCTGTATTCATACCACTGTGGAACCCATCCTGGCTTTCCTGTGAAATGTCCACTCCTGGGCACCCCCAAGGTGAAGCCAGGCATCCAAGCGCTGCTGGGGCCGTTGTGGAGATTAAGCAAGCTATTTCCCAGAGTCACAGAGTGGGACCCATGATTAGACTAGGCACCGAGGCGAGAATTATCAGGTCCTGGGAAATTGAGTCCAAGAGCCAACAAGGCGGGAATTGAACCCTGGTCCCGGGCCAGACCTCTGCATCAGGGTCTGCCGCTCTAACCATTGAGCCACGCTTCTCCACTATTCACTATTCACTATTCACTTTTTATCTTGCTTCACAGAACTCCCAAATGTGTCATGCAAACAAAGGGGGGTGGAAGCAACTTCTGTACACAAACAAAATCAAGGATATGAGGCAGGATAAAGTTCTTACAAGAAGTAGTGCATTTCATTGTCACTATTGTGGGCTAATTGGACACATCGCAGTCTCCAGATCCACCTTGCTTCATTATTTCTTAAGGCCAATTCCCTATTCCCTCCCCTTGGGTGGGCAAGGAAATGATCTATGCCCATGAACCAGAAATCCTCACCAACTGTATGATTTTCCTGCATATGAAAAGACAGGGGATATCTAAGGTCCCCATTGCGATGAGCTCGCACGTGCTCCTGCACTCTTCGCTTTAGGGCTCTTTTTGTACAGCCCACATAGATCTTATCACATGGGCAGCCCAGTATTTACGTCACATATTGGAATTACAGTTGATTCGGTGATCTATGGTATATCTGCGTTTGGTGTTAAAGCAGAATATTTTTGTCTTATTTCTACCCAGCCTACGGACACTACACTTACTAAATGTGTAGAACCCTGTCATTGTGGGCGTGAGTAACTGGGACACAGCATATTATGTAGATTTTGTCCACTCCTATATGCTACCTTCGGTTTAGTGGCAAGGGTATCTTGCAGGCTTGGTAATGTATATCCACCAATAGGTGCCAATGCTTTCTAAGGACCTTATATACCCTGCTACTGCAATCATTGTATTGTATATTGAAGGCAATTGGAATGTTTTTGGACCTATTACTGGAATTTGCTGTTAAGGTAGATACCCTAGGAATTGTCATCACTTTTCTGTGTGCTTTACTCAGTATAACCTCCGGATACCCTCTATCTGGGAAGTGCTTCTCTGTCTCCCCTAAGTTCAGTAAGAAGGTCTCCTCAGTACTGCAATTGCATCGCATGCGGATCATCTCCCCATAAGGAATATTGTGAATAACATGTTCGGGATGTGTGCTCTGAAAGTGTAATGTACTATTACAGGCAGTATTTTTTCTATGTGTGCGGCTGTGAATATGATTATCCTGTATGAAGAAAGTGACGTCTAAGAAGTCACACTCTTCCTTACTATGATTAATAGTAAATCCGACGTTGAAAGGATTAATATTTAGGTAAGTGTGGTAATCCATGAGTTTTGGGGCAGGTCCATCCCAGAGCATAATAACATCATCGATGTACCTGCCCCAGAAAATCACATGTTCCATCCACCTTGCCCCATGGTGGCCCCAGGCATGCTCCCGCTCAAACCAGCCCACAAAGAGCCCGGCGTAAGTGGGAGCAAATCTGGAGCCCATCGATGTGCCCTGAACTTGATCCAACCATTCAGAATCATGAAGAAAGACGTTTTTTGAGACAGGATGATGTCAGTCATTTCCAGCAAGACCTTGTTATGTGAGTAATGGTCTGCCGTCCTTTGTCCTAGATAGAATTGTAGTGCTTTTACCCCAAACTCTTTTTTAATACATGTATAAAGACTGGTTACGTCCAGAGTCCCATAGGTTAAGGTCTCGGACCAGTTGAGGCCTTACAATTTCCCCAAGATATCTTTTGTGTCCTTTATGTATGCTGGTAGGTTTTGCACCAGGGGCTATATGTAATGGTCCACATATTCAGACAGTTTTTCCGTAGGTGAATTGACCCCAGAAATAATAGGGTGGCCCGGGGGAAAGGGGCCGCCCTTATGTATTTTGGGCAGTATGTAAATACAAGGGAAAACTGGTTCCAAGATTGTTAAATATCTACACTCCTATTTACTTAGCAGACCAATTACACGCCATTCTACAAGTCTCATATTTATGTATGTATTAAGGGCCTTGATGGGATTCCCTGGAAGTTTGGTATAACAGGATGTGTCTGGCGGTCTATTTTCCTCATGTAGCTCATCTTTTCCATTATTACCACATTTCCCCCCTTGTCAGCCTCACGTATAACAATGGTGGCATCAGACTTGAGTCTTTTTAAGGCTGCTTTCACTACAGATGTTAGGTTGTAATTTCTTAAATTAGGGGGGATAGGGTGTTCCAATAAGTGATGAAATCCTTGTGTGACCCTGTCTCTGAACATGTCTATATTAGGGTGTGTACCAACAGGGTTACATTTTGACTTTGGTTTCAGACCACTATCCATAGAGACATCCTCCATGATTACCAATTCTTTTCTAATAAAATCCATATCAATTGATGTTTCATATTCAACAGACATCATGGTTTGGATTACATTTATTTTATGTACAGTATGTGTCGGAGGAACATTTTCAATCAGGGGTTTAGCACAGATGGGGGGTTGCACAAGAAATGATCCTTCAATCTTAACAGTCTGGCAAATTTCGACAAATCAACAAATATATCGACATCACCCCTCATCTGATTAGGGCAAAAACCGAGTCCCTCACTTAAAACTGACACATCATCTTTGGAAAGCACCCTGTCAGACAAGTTCACAATCATTAACTTCTTTTCCACAATATCTCCCTCCTCTTCGATCTGGTCATTCTGCCCACTGGTTCTTGTTTTCTTTTTTTGTTATTGTTTCTGTTTGTATTCCTGCCATCTCCTCCCCCACTGCTAGTTTTTGATTTTCTGTTTTTGATCTTGCACCTAATCTGAGTCTTTCCATTTCCAATAAAAAAGTATTGGGCCTATTTTCAGACTCCACCACTCATACCGAATCTTCCGTAGCTACTGAACTGGCCGCAGATGAGAGGGAGGTAATGCTACTGGCAGAGGTTAATTCCAAAGTCTCTTCCCTTGGTCTTTTGCCTTCACCAGGTATCTTAACATTATCATACCTGTGGGAGAAGGTGTAAACTCTCTCGTTTTTATAGTCCTTATCATCCCTTTTGATTTTCTTAACCTTCTTGTCCCTTAGATATATTTGATGACCCTCAAGGATCTCATTCATCATGACATAATTTTTCTTTACTATTTCTTTTAAATCAGATTTTGCTATTTCTTTCTCCAGTTCTTCAATTTCTTGTTGTAGCTTGGTACCCTTTTTCTCGGCATTCTTTTTCAGAATGCACATCATTTTAAATGAGGCATTCCGGAGGTTTCCATCCCAATCCTCCATTTGTTCTTTATCAAGGTCCTCAAATGTAGTAAAAATTAAGATTCTATGGCCCCGGGGAATCTTCTCATTTTCTATATATTTTTCCAGGGTGGTTCCATCCCACCATCTGGACATTTCATGTTTCTTTAATTTTACCTAGTTTATGACAACTGTGTCCCGGCTGGCACCTTTGGCCCTCATTATGTGTTAACTAATATTAAGGATTTATGTATTACTCACAAAATATAAATAGAAAAATTCATAACTGTTTAATAGCTTGTTGGTCTCTTTCTTTTGTGTACAATGTGCAAGTATGTATAACTAATGTGATGTGACTATGGGCTTGATTTTAGCCTATCTATGTTTATGTATAGGATGTCTTATATTTGTTGCAGGTGTTTTTCTTATATATGTATATTTATTTGTTTGTATTTAACAGCCCTGAAGAAGTCCTGCACCAGGACGAAACGCGGCGGCTGTACTGTGTGTTGAGTCATTAGAACTGGACTCGATTTTTTATCTACGTAAAATGAAAATGGAATAAACCGAAAAAATTGAAGAACTTTTTTCTCTCTGGATAAGGACTTATAATTGTCCTTGTTGATCAAATTCTGTTATGTGGTGCACCTGTGCTTTTGTTCTGATTTTCATTAAATGCTGTCTTCCCAAAATGCATAGCATTTTTAGACAGCTAGCTAAGGAATCAATATGAATGAATTGTTTTCAGGGGGTCAACATATTTTTCTTTGCTGTGGAAGGAGTAAGATTTTAATAATAAGAAACTGGGTCTAAAGGGTTGATACTAGAAAAATATGCAAACATTTGCAGTAATGTTTTGAGCTACCCACTGGTGGTGTTTGGCAATGCTCCGATTGTGTATAATTGGAAATTGCATGTGGAGTACTAGCACTGTATTAATAATGGTAAGCATCATGGTGATAACAAAACATTTCACCATAGTTAGAGGAATTACGATATAAATCCTCATTTTTAAATACTGTATAATATTCCAGTTCAGAAAGCATGCCTTTCACAGGGGTGACGTCAGAAATACAAAAGTGATAACATTATTAATGACAATTTTAAACACATAAGACATTTTTTATGTTTCTCTAGGATGAAAGATATCAAATATGACCTTATCGCACAAAATTCCATCCAGGACAGAGAATGCAGAAATGTTTGCAAGGGACAGGTGTCTTCGGACTTTATAAGAAGAGGAATGAGGCTTCAATACCTCAGCTAGCAGTTCAACAGCAGAGTGTTCTGGGATATAATGTTCATTTAGGAGCAAAAATAGGAAAACACTGTGAGCAATCTAAATCAAATGAATAGGAAAAGCAGTGAAATGGCGATTCTTATGTAGAACCATAATGGAATCCGATATGTCTCATTTAGCCAGAAAACGAATGCAGGTATCCCATGCAATGAAGTATGTGACAAATCTGAGGAAACGTCATCAATGTCATCAAAGAAGCCAGAGAAAGTCTGTGCAAAATCAATGACATCACGTGGTAAAATGAACTGGTCAGCACCTCCAAAGGAGGTTATATTACACAACTCTAATGTTAGAAATGGCAGTCAAGAACTGTCAATTCACATATGGTGTGTTTAAGTTGACAGCAGTAGAAACACAAAGAAGTAGAACTTCAGTATCTGACATCCCCCACTGGGGATTAGCAATTTCTGTATTATCTAATGCTTGTAGAGGTATGTCCCATACGGTAGTGGGAGGAGACAGGTAACTACTCAGGAGCCCTCATGGACTACTGTGTAGGTCTGGCACATGTTGTGGTTTGACATTGTTGATGGACTCAAATAATTTCTTTCTACCACCAGCAAGTAATGGAAAAATCACAGTTCTGGTACATACAATGCCAAGGACTGGCACCGGTGCAGCATATAAAGTGCCAAACTCCTTATTTTCATTAATCTTCTTTTAAATTAGATCCCAATATTTAGGAATCCAGATAGGAGTTGCTGGTTGCACTTTCACTACTTCAGTAGTAGAGTAGGTTCATTTGAAGGCTTATCTTGGAAGTCTTTCTATTAGACAGCAAAATGTTCATTTATGAGATATGTGGCGCTACTGTGCCAGGATTATCAAGGTCTAGAAAGTACATCTGCACGCTGAACAGGATCTCATAGTTAATCTAGCTGCTCTAGAATCATCTCAGCTGAATGTTTAAAGAAATTCAGACTCCAAACAAGTTGTTAGAAACGGGGTCTCTAGTTGACAGAGGTATGCACCCAGTCCAAGTAGGGACCACCACTCTAGTAAGGGTAAGGTAGACACATACTAAAAGATAACCTGTGTTCACCCTCTGGTAGCTTGCCACAGAGCTGTGACGCTTATCTAAAGAGTGAATGTATAAAGCATTTGTGCCAAACACACACACACACACACAATGAAAACACCATAAAAATCTCTACATTTGTTTACAAAGTGTACAATAGTTTTATAAATAAATCACGACTTAAACAACATAAATGCAATAAGTAGAAGTTGAGTTATGAATTTTTAATGAATAAAAATAGTTCTAGCCTTTCGTAGCAATAAGAGCCAAAGGGGGTTATCTGGTAGTGATGGACCTGGGCAAAGTCAGCAGTCCATGCCAACGATGAGGGAATGCAGATCGGAGACAAGAGCCATGCAGGTCCAGTGAACAAAGTACTTTGATCCTGGTCGCAAGATCGAAATACATGGGACGAGTGATGCATCGATGTTGAGCCTGCAGCTGAGTTGATGCATGAATTTTCTTCACACAGTGGTTGCAATGCAGCAGGTTCATTGAGCCAATTGCCAGTTCCTAGTGTGCTGGGTTAATCCATGTGAAGGGACGATGCTCCAATATTCCCCATGCAGTGAGGGCAATGCAGTGATTCTAGTTGCAATGCAGTGATTTCGAAGGCAATGTGCTGATTCTACTCATGCAACAGGGTCAATCTGTTGGTTCTGCTACACACAGAATAGAGATGCATCAATGTTTCTGGTGCAAGTATCTGAGTCCACTTCCAGTGAACCAGCCACAGGAACAGGTGTAGATACTTTGATAGCCCTGACTCTCAAGCAACAGGAGGCAAGCCAACAAACCCGTGGGGATCACTTTGGTTTCAAGGTAGAGTCCAGCTCTCCTCAGCCGGGTGAGAGAGCAGGAGGTAGCAGGGCAACAGAACAAAAAAGCAAACCTTCTAGGTCATCAGTACAGCAGAGTGTCAGTCCTTGATGCAGCACAGCAGTTCTTCTGACAGAGTCCAATTGTAGGTCCAAACGTGTCTGATTTGGTGGGGTCAGAGACACAGTACTTATACCCAGCTGTTCCTTTGACGTGGTGTTGACTTAAAATATGGGTCTTTAAAGTGCAGAGAAGCCCTTGCTTCCCAGTCCTGGCTCCAGACTATCATCCCCTTTAGTTTTGTTTTGCTCGCCCTAAGTTGGCAGGGTATGCCCGGACGTGGGTCCCTTGCTCACTTTGCCACTGGATTCAGGCTAGCCTGGCTGATGACGGCTGGTTAGCCAGAAACTGGTCCCAGGATGCTTGTTTCCGGTCCAGGGAAGACAAGGCTTGGCAGTTCAGGCTGGACTGTTCCCATAAGGCACAGGGTCAGACTGATTTGCTTATGTCTGAACTGGGGTGCTGGAGTGACCTAAAGAATGATGATGGATTAAACCCAGATCAGTTGACTAGGGATGAGTGCTTGCAATGATCAACACTCCGTTCATCATCCCCTTTGGTTTTTCTTTATCTGTAGGGGTAATCATTCCTTTGTGTGGGGACACGGCACTGCCTATTTAGGTATAAGTGTCAGCCGCTCCTTCCTTTCCAGCCCAGAAAAAGCCATCAGGATGCAGATGAGTACTTAGACACACTCAACCTTCCTGTTTTTGCGGCTGGCTAAAGGGAATGCACAAAGTGTAGCTGTAATCCACCCAAGACAAGTATTGGAGACAGGTTGAAGGTGCACAAAGCTGTAAAAGAAGAGAAATGTCCAATTTCTAAAAGTGACATTTCAAAAATAGTACTGTCAAATTCAACTTTACCAGTAAAGACGATTTATCATTGCCATTCCCAAAAAATTAAACATGACACAGCCACTCCTTTCTAATCAGGAATTACGCATTTAACGTATTTTAAGGAATTCCTAATGTTAACCTAAGAGAGGAGTAGGTCTCACTGTAGTGAAAAATTAATTTAGATGTTTTTCACTACTAAGACATGCACTACATATAAGTACATGGCCTACATTTTACTTTGGTAAGTAGAGTGATGGGCATCTCAAAACATTTTAAGGACTTTCCTCACACACCAACAGGTGTCATGCTTCATCATAGGGAGTCCTCGCTCTCTAAAAATCTGGTTTGATAGAGAGTGGGGGCCCATGAAGTATTGATTTAAAAAACAATGTACTACCCCAAATTGCATTTAATCGCAGGGTATTACTTGGTGTTAAAATCTAGAATGTGGAGATTAGGGGAACCATTACGCCATCACCACCTTTGTTGTCAACATGTTTCTGCTGCTGGCCCAGGTGGATCCGCGGCATTCATCAGGATGGAAATCAGGCTCCTATTTTACTTATTTGGTTCCAGATGTTATCATTATGTTAGGGCGACCTGTGTCATCCTCTTACCAAAACTGGTATTCTGTAACTACCTTGTGCAATTAAATGATTTTTTTGGAGGCAAGGGAGAGGAAACATCATACACACCATGGATATGCAAAAATGCATGCAAGTGTGAAAATACGTGACACTGCAAACGTGGAACACACTATCAAAAAGCATAAATATATTCATGCGTTGTGAGACTAGCTAACAATATTATTGCAAAATAGAGATGTGTAGGTGAGATCATTTTTTTTTTTTAATTGACCAATATGCATTCCATGTTAGATACAGCAGTTTGTCTCACAACTCATGAATATATTTATGCTTTTTGATAGTGTGTTCTAAGTTTGCAGTGTCACATGTTTTCACACACGCATGCATTTTTGCATATGCATGGTGTTTATGATGTTTCCCATCCCTTGCCTCCAAAAAAAACGTGTTTAATTGAACAAGAAAACTTATGTTTGTTTCACAGGTATAAAAGAATACAAGTTTTAGTTAGAGGTTGACACAGTTCACCCTAACATAGTGGTAACATCTGGAACCAAATTGGTAAGATAGGAACCCGATTTCAGTCCTGATGAATGCTGCAGACCCACCTGGGCCAACGGACGAAACATGTTGACGATAAGAGTGGTGATGGGGTAATAGTTCCCCTAAACCCCACATTCTAGTTTTTAACACTGAGTAATACCCTGCAATTAAATGTACTTTGGGGTAATACATTTGTTTTTAGATCACTACTTCATGGGCACCCACCTAGATTATTAAAAGGGCCTCCCTGTCTCCAGGTGTAGTCACTCTCTCTATCAAACCTGATTTTTAGACAGCGAGGACTGCCTACAATGAAGTATGCCACCTAGTGGTGTATGGGGACGGTCCTTAACATTTTTTTAGATGCCCAGCACTCTGCTGACCTAGTCCTTTGTAGGGATATGGTTAATTATATAAGTGACCAATATTTCAGGGTAGCTTCTTTTGTGTGTGCATTTGATAGGTTTGGAGGGCATCTCACCCTGAAAACCCTGCAGCCGCTAGTTCCCTCCCTTGGATATTTCCAAGGGTTTGTGTGTCTATCTACCTTTTACTTACACAGCAGCCTGACCTATGGGCTACCTATGGCCTAAAGCAAACACAAGGAGATGATGGACGGACCCCTGAAACTTTTCAGACACTCACCCCCAGTAACAGATCTGGGTTGAATCCATCATCCTTCTTCAGCTCACTTCACCACCTCAGTCCAGACCCAGCTATATTCAAATCAGTCTTGACCCTGTGCCTCATGGGAACAGTCCGGGCCGAACTGCCAAGCCAGGTCTTTCCTGCACCGTAAACAAGCTTCCTGGGACTGTTTTCTGGGCTGAATCTTGGATACAGCCCAGAGGGACGACCGTTGTACCGACGGACAGAGCGGTGCTCCCAGTACCTGAGCTGAAGCCAGGTGAGGTGGGGCTGTTCCCTTCTGCCACAAAGTCAGGAGAATGAAAACATATCACACTTTCAGGTGATATTATTCTGTTTTCTTTTTATATTTATAGCAGTAGCATTAATGGTCCTGAAGAAGCAGCAGGAGACCACCTGGCTCCGTTTGTCTGCAGACACATGTCTACCTAAGATACTCCTTGGTAGTCATTTGTTACACTACTATTTGCACTGTTTTTATTGATTTGGGATTGAAGGGGTGCATAATAAATAGTTTTTTCCCCTGTCACTACCCAATTTTAACGTATTTCACTTTTCACTGATTCACGTTCACTTTAGTTGGCACTGCTATTCAGTTCTTTAGAGACACATTTCCATACTTTACTTTTTCATCACTGATATACTCACTTCAGATTAGGTGTACTTAGACACACTCAACCTTCCTGTTTTTGCGGCTGGCTAAAGGGAATGCACAAAGTGTAGCTGTAATCCACCCAAGACAAGTATTGGAGACAGGTTGAAGGTGCACGAAGCTGTAAAAGAAGAGAAATGTCCAATTTCTAAAAGTGACATTTCAAAAATAGTACTGTCAAATTCAACTTTACCAGTAAAGACGATTTATCATTGCCATTCCAAAAAAATGAAACATGACACAGCCACTCCTTTCTAATCAGGAATTACGCATTTAACGTATTTTAAGGAATTCCTAATGTTAACCTAAGGGAGGAGTAGGTCTCACTGTAGTGAAAAATTCATTTAGTTGTTTTTCACTACTAAGACATGCAGTACATATAAGTACATGGCCTACATTTTACTTTGGTAAGTAGAGTGATGGGCATCTCAAAACATTTTAAGGACTTTCCTCACACACCAACAGGTGTCATGCTTCATCATAGGGAGTCCTCGCTCTCTAAAAATCAGGTTTGATAGAGAGTGGGGGCCCATGAAGTATTGATTTAAAAAACAATGTACTACCCCAAATTGCATTTAATCGCAGGGTATTACTTGGTGTTAAAATCTAGAATGTGGAGATTAGGGGAACCATTACGCCATCACCACCTTTGTTGTCAACATGTTTCTGCTGCTGGCCCAGGTGGATCCGCGGCATTCATCAGGATGGAAATCAGGCTCCTATTTTACTTATTTGGTTCCAGATGTTATCATTATGTTAGGGCGACCTGTGTCATCCTCTTACCAAAACTGGTATTCTGTAACAACCTTGTGCAATTAAATGGGTTTTTTTGGAGGCAAGGGAGAGGAAACATCATACACACCATGGATATGCAAAAATGCATGCAAGTGTGAAAATACGTGACACTGCAAACGTGGAACACACTATCAAAAAGCATAAATATATTCATGCGTTGTGAGACTAGCTAACAATATTATTGCAAAATAGAGATGTGTAGGTGTGATCATTTTTTTTTAAATTGACCAATATGCATTCCATGTTAGATACAGCAGTTTGTCTCACAACTCATGAATATATTTATGCTTTTTGATAGTGTGTTCTAAGTTTGCAGTGTCACATGTTTTCACACACGCATGCATTTTTGCATATGCATGGTGTTTATGATGTTTCCCATCCCTTGCCTCCAAAAAAAACGTGTTTAATTGAACAAGAAAACTTATGTTTGTTTCACAGGTATAAAAGAATACAAGTTTTAGTTAGAGGTTGACACAGTTCACCCTAACATAGTGGTAACATCTGGAACCAAATTGGTAAGATAGGAACCCGATTTCAGTCCTGATGAATGCTGCAGACCCACCTGGGCCAACGGCCGAAACATGTTGACGATAAGAGTGGTGATGGGGTAATAGTTCCCCTAAACCCCACATTCTAGTTTTTAACACTGAGTAATACCCTGCAATTAAATGTACTTTGGGGTAATACATTTGTTTTAAGATCACTACTTCATGGGCACCCACCTAGATTATTAAAAGGGCCTCCCTGTCTCCAGGTGTAGTCACTCTCTCTATCAAACCTGATTTTTAGACAGCGAGGACTGCCTACAATGAAGTATGCCACCTAGTGGTGTATGGGGACGGTCCTTAACATTTTTTTAGATGCCCAGCACTCTGCTGACCTAGTCCTTTGTAGGGATATGGTTAATTATATAAGTGACCAATATTTCAGGGTAGCTTCTTTTGTGTGTGCATTTGATAGGTTTGGAGGGCATCTCACCCTGAAAACCCTGCAGCCGCTAGTTCCCTCCCTTGGATATTTCCAAGGGTTTGTGTGTCTATCTACCTTTTACTTACACAGCAGCCTGACCTATGGGCTACCTATGGCCTAAAGCAAACACAAGGAGATGATGGACGGACCCCTGAAACTTTTCAGACACTCACCCCCAGTCACAGATCTGGGTTGAATCCATCATCCTTCTTCAGCTCACTTCACCACCTCAGTACAGACCCAGCTATATTCAAATCAGTCTTGACCCTGTGCCTCATGGGAACAGTCCGGGCCGAACTGCCAAGCCAGGTCTTTCCTGCACCGTAAACAAGCTTCCTGGGACTGTTTTCTGGGCTGAATCTTGGATACAGCCCAGAGGGACGACCGTTGTACAGACGGACAGAGCGGTGCTCCCAGTACCTGAGCTGAAGCCAGGTGAGGTGGGGCTGTTCCCTTCTGCCACAAAGTCAGGAGGATGAAAACATATCACACTTTCAGGTGATATTATTCTGTTTTCTTTTTATATTTATAGCAGTAGCATTAATGGTCCTGAAGAAGCAGCAGGAGACCACCTGGCTCTGTTTGTCTGCAGACACATGTCTACCTAAGATACTCCTTGGTAGTCATTTGTTACACTACTATTTGCACTGTTTTTATTGATTTGGGATTGAAGGGGTGCATAATAAATAGTTTTTTCCCCTGTCACTACCCAATTTTAACGTATTTCACTTTTCACTGATTCACGTTCACTTTAGTTGGCACTGCTATTCAGTTCTTTAGAGACACATTTCCATACTTTACTTTTTCATCACTGATATACTCACTTCAGATTAGGTTCATAGCATCTGCCAGTCTGTTGTGGGAACTTTACCCTTGAAGTTTGAGGGTCCCCAGATGATGAAAGGCGGTCTCGATCGAGGACTGATGGGAACTCTTTCACATTGAGGGGGCGCCCTAGGTAAGATTTCACTTTTGCTTTTGAACAAACTAGTTTCTTTGGTATACGGATACATAATTTAGTTAGCTCTTTGACCCACTGCTATTTTTCTGTTGGTGTAAATGTTAGATAGGGGGTATAGCAGGTCTGGTTGTTAAATCTCTCCTAGGACCCTCTACCCTTAGTGATTTGTTGACTGTAGGACAGCACCTTTCTCTATCAAATGTGGTGCTAGGCTTTTGCTTTCATTTGATAACCCGTGTGCCTAAAGTAGGACATTGAGATAGGCAATTTTTTTTTTCTGGATGTTGAATTTGTAGCCAAATCCCAAAACTATGCGATCTACTCTATCTAGATGTGTATTTAAGTCATCATCTGTAAGGTATTTGTCATTGACATAGGACAATGCTTCTGAGTTACTTTCATCAAAAATTGAGGTTACTCTGGCAGGGCTGTTCTTATACTTCTGAGGAAGTTGACAAATTTGTTTCTGACTCCCTAATCCTGTGAATGGGGTTGAATTCCTGCTTTTAGGTACTACATTTTGGCAGAAAAGGCCATTTGATATGTCCAAAGTGCTATTATATTTTTTGCATACTATGTTCTTCATTAGTGCTGCACTGTGTGAATTTTGTGCTGAAAATGTGCCTGTGTTACTGTTTAAATGTCAATAATCTAAGACTAAGTGGTATGAATGCTCTTGTTTCTCTACCGGATATAAGCCATGTTCATAGAGAGATTCAAGGTTCATGAATTCCCTGACATTCTAGTTGTGTTAGAATTTCTCTAACTGGACAGTTATCTTCATGCTTAATTGAGTATTGAGGTTGCATTCACGGGCTGGACGTTGTAGGTATAGCATGATATGGTGATTCTTGATCCCAGCCTACATGGTTGTGGAATAATGCCAGGCTTTGTTCAAGGGCCCACTCCATGGCATACAAATGTTTGACAAAGTCAGGAACAAGTTGGGAAAAAGACAAGGGCCTGATTCATAGAACTAACTTGAGACAAAATCCTAAATGTTCTACTTTTGGTATTCACAGAAGGCATTTAGTAGTAGTAAAATTAGGATTTTGTCTTAAGTTTGACTTTAGACAGACTTAAGACAGACTTAAGACAGACTTAAGACAAACTTAAGACCGACTTAAGTTAGGACTTTGTCGTAAGTTTGTCTTAAGTCTGTAAGTCTGTCTTAAGTCTGTCTTAAGTCTGTATTAAGTTTTTCTTAAGTTTGTCTTAAGTCAAACTTAAGACAAAATCCTAACTTTACTACTACTAAATGCCTTCTGTGAATACCAAAAGTAGTATGTTTAGGATTTTGTCTTAAGTTAGTTCTGTAAATCGGCCCCCATATTATTACATCTTCCCCTTGTGGGACTTTTTGAACAAGGTGGCAAATCCACTTTAGACAAGAGAATGTCATAGGTAAGTGTAAATTTGTCCACAAAAATTACTTTAATGGTGTGAGGTATATCACTCTCAATTTGGATGTCCAAATCATACATACTGTCGGGAGAGCTATCATCCCATCCGGTTTTTCAACTTGAATAAAGTGATTAGTTGGTCTCACAACCAGAAGCTCTTGAAGATTCTGACAAACTATTATGACCTCTGCCCCACTGTTTAGCAGTGTCGGTGCCCACTCTTTCTTCTGAAGTATAGTCATCAATATGTGTGGCATATTTAACCTAAACACCTATCACTTTCGTATTTTTGAATTGGAAGTTTCTCTTCTTTTTTTATGATGTTAGACACTCACTTAGTTTTATCCCCAAATCTAGGGCAGGAGACTACCCAAAGTCATTTTTTTATCTGTTTTAGATCTGGTAAAATAGAAATAGATTGTGTACCATGTAATATGGTACATATTGAATCAAAAACTGTCCCCAGGTGTCACATTAATCCACTGGATGAACTGTCCTTAGTGATAGGGACATTGTGAGAATTCAATGTTTGCCTTAGGGTCCAGTATAGGGAAACACTGCTTTAAGATGGTTTGTTTTTGTGCAATCCAGAACGGAATTTCCTCTCATCTAGGGGGAAGTTTACTCATAATTGCGTTGAAAGTTAAAGGACTAATTGCAGGCACAGCTAAATGTGGCTGCACAGTTTGAACAGCCCTCCATGAGGTTGCTGTTATTGTTCACATAGCGAACTGTGTTAAATGTATCGACAGTACAATTAGACCTGTGTAAAGAGCATAGAGCTCTATAGCATTTAATGGTACTAATGTTGGATATGGTGTGAGGCAGGATAGGACTGGCCAGGTTGCTCCCTCATTGATGAGGGGACCCAATCTTACATTGGTTAGGGTATGTGGTAGGACCATTTTGTATGTTCCTGAAGTGTTAGAGGTATCTCTAAATCTTTATATGTTCTAAACTGGCCTAGTATTTAAGCTGCTGTTTATGTGTAAAAGCTATACTCCTACCTAATACTACCTACACTATCAAGAGCATAGTAGGAGTAGCCTCTGCCAGATACCTTGGGAAAATCTAACCCCTATACCTGGGGAGGCTCTACATGTCACACTTTGCACTTTGTTCGACTCTGTTGCTCAGAATCTCCTTGCCCCAGTGGGGAGGAGCAGTAGGAGGGGCCATGGGGAAGTGCTCATAAGTGCACTGAGGTTACAGTACAGGGAAGTTGCTGGACAAAACCTTGGTCAATTGCGGGCCCGTCCACACCCTTTGGAGCCCAAATTGACTTGGCTGGGCCACCCGTTTTTCAGTAAATTGCCACCATCAGTGCACCTTTAGTGAAATGGGTAAGTGCAAACACAGGTCATTAGATCCAAGAGCTTCAGTGTTCATATCTACTTCTAAGGAGAAAACCTCTAACATTACTGCTAAATCCTATATCGTCTCATGTTTTATCACAGTAGTAGGGGCAATCTGCAAGGAATTAGGATTAGTCAAGGAGAAACTGGACATTGGTACCACTGACTCAGACCCAGACACAATGACTCCAAATTACCTTGCCATTGCAAACAATACTAACACGGGGAGGGGTGATGAGACTCTGTCTGGAGAGACTTCCAAAGTGAAAGCAGTCACAGAAGTCCACTAGTCAGGCGATCTGTGTAGGAATTCACCATCGTAAAGCGGCCCACCTGCATGCAACCATAAAAGAAAACCTGAAGTAAATTTTACTTCATCTAAAGTTAATCCAAGGGGACATAACTGTCTGGGTCTAAAGTACAAAGATAATCCCAGGAGATATCTTAATATCATTTGTGGTCACTAAACGGCAGATTTAGAAACATATTTCAAGGGTGCCTTTACAAAGGTTAACATTTTAATGGTATATTTAGAGATAGCGAAGGAAATAAAGTCAAAGCTACTGTTACCTCCAAAATCAATCAAGGTCAGTGTCCCCCGTTGGTTCATTAGGGACTGCTTGAGAGCATGTAAACTGTTAATGAATGCTCATCCTTTAATTGCCAGTGGAGGAATCGCCTACAAGAAGGTGTCATACTTGAGGATAAGGGAGTTAAGAGAAGAGGCCTGGGAAGAGCTGATTGATGCTTCATCTGTGGTCAATTGTCGTAAGTTCTGGGAGAAGACACAGAGGACTGCCCTATTCCATCGCACATTGTTTCCAAAAAAATGAGTCGAGCACTTTGAGGGTGTTTATAAAGCCCCTTTTAGAGTGGTAGATTGTGAGCTTGCTTCATCAGCCACTTATCATCAATATGTAAACTTTACCATCAAGGAGACCCAATAAGCCATTGAGCTACTTACATCACATAAAGCTTCCGGACCTGACAGGATCCCCACTGACCTTTTCAAGGTGACACTAGAGTTATGCATGCCGATCTTAACTGACTTTATCAACCTGTCCACATGGTTGGGTCACCTAGAATCATTGCCCTGGTCTATAAGAAGGGTTCTAGTGACTCACCTAGTTGTTATCGTCCTATCTCCTTGATTTATATGGTTGTCCAGGTAATAGGCCGGGTAATCCTGGTGAGAGTAATGTCTTGGGCAGTGGATGATTCCATTCTCAGGCCTTGATACCTGTAATCAATGTTAAAATCTCTTCTTGCTGATTAAAAAGTCTTTGTTTATTGCATTTATGAACCTGTCCTCAGCATTTGATAGGGAGAACAGGTCCAAATGATGGCCCATAAAGAGATTGTTTTGTTCCTTAGTGAGTTGCACGGGGCTATGTTGGAAGTTGTCCAATATAATGTGGATAGGTCGTGCACTTGAACTTTTTCCCCGAAGCGAGGAGTGAGACAGGTATTCATTATGGCCCCTTTTTATTTACCTTGTATATGAATCACTTAGGGACCACACTGCTAGATAAGCAGGTCGATTGTCCGCGAGTTGGTAACCTCATGATTTGCGTACTGATATATGATGAATATACCATTTTGCTTGCAAGGACTGCTCTAGGTCTCCAAGCAATGCTTGATTATTTTGTTATATGAATAGAAGTGATTTATCAACTAATTATGGCAAGTCCCATCTAATGGTTTTGGTTTTTGGGTACAAGGGATAACCAAATATAGATCTTTTTAGGCCAGGGAGCATAAGCTAACAAAGGTCCAAACCTTTTCATATTTGGAAATAGACTTTGATAATCATTCTTTATGGAGCCCATTGAGAAAATCAAAATTACTGTCTTTGTCTCGCTCTGTAGGAATAATTTTCTCCTTTTCTTCAAGAATAAGAAGTTGACCCTTAAGCGCCTTGGTAAATTTCCCCATCCATGTATAGGGAGCCTTCTTGCCCCCTCCTTTGAACAGATCACTCATTAGTTGTGTTTCAAGTCAACACATGCACTTGAATACCCTAAAAAACGTAAGCAAAATCTTGTGAGACAATGGCTCAAAGTCACCGCATACTGCTTCAGTAAGGAATTCAATATTCCGATGATAATGAAGGTTTGGAATGTGAACAAAGCACTATCATACTAGTCTTTTAAAACAGCGCTAGGCAGCCTGGCCCCTGTGAAAAACCATCTTGCAGTTAAACATGGTCCACATGCTCCATGGTATACACAAGAATTGCGCAGGGAGAAAGCCCTTTGTAAAACACTAGAGAGACAATGGCGGCAAGTCCATAACCCCAGGGATTGGGAGGCTTATAAAAAAGAGTTAGCAGTTTACCATCGCAACATCAAAAGAGCACGCAAGTCACACATGGCACTACAACTTAGACAGGCTGGGAACTTCTGTAAAGAGTAATATAATGTCCTTAAATAATTCTTAAACCTGCGTGACTGCTCATCTGACACCCTACCTTCACAAGTTCTATGTGATGCTCTTGTTAATCATTTTGAAGAGAAAGTTGATTTGATTTACAACAACTTCCGCAGACGGGTGGACCAAATGGGCTTAGAATTTAATACTATCCTCTCTACTCCTGTCAGTACTTGTTATGTTATGTTATGTTATGTTATGTTATACTGGGATTTTATATGGCGCACGGCTACTCAAAGAGTGTCCCGGCGCTTTGTTTTGCAAGCTAACTACAACACAACAAATAAAAACAGAAAGGAAAACCGTCAGAGCTCAGAGAAAAAAACTAAGAGGTGAAAAGCCACGTTTTGAGCCCCTTCCTAAAAGCCAACAAGTTTGGAATACTGCGCAGGGCCATTGGCAGCTTATTCCACAATTGGGGCGCCAGTAGTCTAAAAAAACGGCCACCAATGCGTGCCCTCTTCACACGAGGCACTGCCACAAGGAACAAAGATTCAGACCTCAGTGACCTGACTGGATGGTAAAAGGTCAATCTTTTTTGAAGATATTTCGCACCAGGAGCCGGAGGTATGTTGCCAGGAGCAAAGCTCCAAACCCGAATAATGGAGCATAATGCACCGCTATACAAACACAGTGCACACAGTAGGCCAGTCCTACCCGTCGCCTCGGAAGCCTCTGGAACGCTGACGGGCGCAGACGGGCACGACTCAGGCGCCGATCAGGCGCTACCGCTGCGCGTCACCGCTGTGCGGGTCACGCGAGCATTAAGTAGGGCACAGCTGTAAATGAGCCAAGCGCTAGAACGCTCAATCCAATGGCACACTCGCCACCAGCCACCCCAAGATGGCCGCCACGCCCCGAAAACGCTAGCCAAGAGCACACAGATCCGCTCTAAACGCGGTGAGGGGCACTATTATTGTGCAAGTGTGTGGGCGGTGTATCCAAATTTAAAAACAGGGCGAAATACCAAGAAGATGCAAAACGAAATAAAAAAAGGTAAGTTTTCAAATTTATCAGCGCTGCAGCTTACATTACAGCAGCAGAACGCGCATGCTGTTTCCTTGTCCAAGGGCGAGCTACAAGAAGTGCTCCCCTTAAGTAGGGCACAGCTGTAAATGAGCCAAGCGCTAGAACGCTCAATCCAATGGCACACTCGCCACCAGCCACCCCAAGATGGCCGCCACGCGCCGAAAACGCTAGCCAAGAGCACACAGATCCGCTCTAAACGCGGTGAGGGGCACTATTATTGTGCAAGTGTGTGGGCGGTGTATCCAAATTTAAAAACAGGGCGAAATACCAAGAAGATGCAAAACGAAATAAAAAACGGTAAGTTTTAAAATTTATCAGCGCTGCAGCTTACATTACAGCAGCAGAACGCGCATGCTGTTTCCTTGTAACCTAGAGTATTTTTCACCTCTTAGGCCTGATTCCGTTTGTAAAGCTCTAAAAGCATCTGAATCAGGGTCACCTCTAGTCATCGCTCCAGCCAAGATTTTAGCAACTTTGTCTAATCAGTTGGTCCCAGTCATCTGCTCATTGTCACTCAGCTCGATAATGGTCCCATTAGACTGAAAAACCACCCAGGTTATTCCTATCTTCAAGAAGGCTAATCTTCCAGACTCTCACCCGTCCAATTATTGTCCCATCTCGCAGCTTCCCCTGCTGACTAAATTACTGGAAGCGCAAAACACACAAGGTGATGGACTGAAAGTTGCACATTGGCAAAACATCCACCTCCAGTCACAGATCTGGGTTTAATCCATCCTTATTGTGCTCACCACACCACCCCAGTTCAGACATGACCATATGTAAATCAGTCTTGACCCTGTGCCTCATGCGAACAGTCCAGGCCGCACTGCCAAGCAATGTCTTCCCTGGACCAGAATCAAGCATCCTAGGACCGGTTCCTAGCTATCAGTCATCATCAGCCAGGATAGCTTGACTCCAGTGGCGTAGCGACATACCCTTCCCACATAGGGCGAACAGCAAATCCCCCAGATCCCCCAGATCAGTTGACTGGTGGTGAATGTTTGATTTGCTCAAACGCTCTGTCCATCATCTCCTTTGGTATCGCTTTGTTCACCCTGAGTGGAAGGGTATGCCCAGACGTGGATCCCTTGCTCACTCTGCCACTGTATTCAAGATAGCCTGGCTGATAAGGGTTATGAACCCGAAACCGGTCCCAGGATGCTTGTTTCCGGTCCAGGGAAGACATGGCTTGGCAGTTCGGGCTGGACTGTTCCCATGAGGCACAGGGTCAGACTTATTTGCATTTGACCATGTTTGAACTGGGGTGGTGGAGTGAACTAAAGAATGATGGTGGATTAAACCCAGATCAGTTGACTGGGGGTGAGTGTTTGATTTGTTCAAACGCTCCGTCCATGATCCTCTTTGGTATCGCTAAATTACTGGAGGGAATGTCAATAGACAACTGAAGGAGTTTCTCGAGTCTAATAGGATTCTGAACCACTCCCAGACTGGGTTTAGAGCAATGCATAGTACTGAAACTGTGCTCATTGCAGTTACGGACTACATCAGATGCTCTCTGAATAAAAATCATCCCTCACTGTTAGTGCTGCTGGATTTGCCTGCAGCATTTGACACAGTGTCTCATCACAGATTTCTCCAGAGACTAGAGATGATAGGTATCCATGGCATGGCTCTGCAATTGTTTTCATGCGTTCGATCTCATCGAACCGGGGCAATTAACCTATGCCCTTTTAGATCCTGCATCATACTTCTCAACAAGAGGATGCCTCAGGGCATCTATGTAACCTCCCTTGCTGAAACCATCAGAGCTTATGGGTTCACACCGCTTTCATATGTGGATGATACCCATCTTCTTATTCTTATCCCTTTTGATAAAAACCTGCAAAATACGAAAGCACGTTTTGCAGATGGGATTAAACCTATCTCTGCTTGGATGGCAGAAAACTTTCTCCAGTT
This sequence comes from Lissotriton helveticus, assembly GCF_964261635.1. Taxonomy (NCBI): domain Eukaryota; kingdom Metazoa; phylum Chordata; class Amphibia; order Caudata; family Salamandridae; genus Lissotriton; species Lissotriton helveticus. Next base: position 704,661,632 of record NC_136069.1, on the reverse strand, counting down.
GTGCGCCAGCAGAACTGAGATCATGCGCTTTGGCAGAGCTCAATTTCCCTTATCCCCAGACTGGTGGCCAGCAGAATTAGGAGCAGCAACTACCCCAAAGCTACAGTAAAAAATCTGGGCGTTCGCCTTGATCAGACTCTTACTATGAAAGATCAGGTAATAGCTTCCACTGGCACCTGCTTTCATATTCAGAGTCTGTTGTTCAGAATCTTTCCTCCACTCTCGGTGAGTAAAACTATGGTACAAACACTTGTTGTTTAGCCAACTTGTCTACTGCAATGCCCTCCCAGCAATGCCCTCCTATCCGCCACAAATGAATCTCTTCTGGCCAAACTTCAAATGGTCCAAAACACAGAGGCCTGCTCGCTCACCCAAAATCTGCCTGCCATGACGTCCTCTACTCCCCTTCTACACTCGCTCCATTGGCTGCCTGTGTGCAAAAGACTAATTTTCAAGATATGCTACACTGCGCATAAATCACTGAATGGCAGAGGACCTAGGGGCATATTATCAAGGGGGTTTATCTCTGCTTTTTTGGCTTTAAAAGCCAAGAAAGCGGAGATAAAATTATCTCCCTATTACCTAGTGATGGAGCGAGATAGAAAACAGAATTTTGTTTAAACTCGCGAAGTCACATTTCCATAACATAAATAATAAAATTAATGATTTGTGATGTATTGTGTTAATATAATCTAGATTAAACTATACACATGGGGGGACTAACATGTGTGCTCATAAACGTGCATAAATGTTGCATCTTTTTGTTCGTGCAAAATAATAAAATAAATTGTTGTTTTCGTTTTTGTCATTATTAACTGCAGCAAACTTAAAAGAGGCATGTGCTTATTTTGCTTTTCCTTGTCTATGTGGTGTCATTTCTACTATTCTAGGTGCACATAAGTTTCATGGATTCATGAAGACTGGTAGATATAAACGCTGCTTTATTTGTTTGCATTTGCTAGGTAACATTAGACTAATTGGGAGGATTAATCAGTTAGTAAACCTAGGGTGGATACAGAATTAACATTATTTCTTACATTAATACTTTTCTTGTGTTTGTTTTATACTAGAAAGCATAAGTTGTCTGCTTTTGGGCCTAGTTTGCTCGAGTTTGCTAAAAGCTGAATTTTACTTCTGCAAGAGTCACGAGATGCCCATTCTGAAAAAGTGTTCGTCAAAGCTGCATTCACTGAGCAAATCTGACGTGTTGTCATCTTTCTGTCGGACGTGGCCAAGGTCGAAAAGAACATTTTGTCAGCTTTAACTTGGCATCCGCGGAAGTCTAATGGACGCAGCGAGAACATTGATTCACAATTGTTGCAAACCTAGGAAGCTCCTGGTTGCATTCGGAAAAGACAATGGTCCTTAAGAAATGTGACCTAATGGAAGTTTTGAAATGTGGGTGACATGTCACTTGTCACTCTCAACCAATGGGACGTCGTGGTTTTATGAAAACTTTCCTTCACTTAGATTAGCTAGCATAGAAAGGTATAAAAAGTCATGCCCTTAGGGATGGGCTGGCTGCTGCTTTCTGACTTTCCGATGAGGGTGAAGTGCTGCTGGACTTTGCGTGGAGCACGTAAGAATCCTCAAAGAACTTTACTTTATTTTCCATTTATTTAGCTTAGCTAGGGACTTAGGCTATAGAAATGCTAAACTTTAAAATCTAACTTAAACTTTGATTCTTTTGCTTAAACTGTATTTTTCTCATGTATAATTTCAAACATGCTTACCTTAATGCTAATAAAATTGCATTTATAAAATTACATTTTGAAATACTATAAATTAGTTAATAAAAACTTACTTTTGACAAACAAGCTGGTCTTGATTATTCAGAAGTGCAGGTTGCTATTAGCTAGATCCCATCGCCAATGGTGGTCGTTTAAATAGTTAGGATTTGTTCCAATGACAACATTCTTTCCGCAGATGTATATAAATGTATATAATTTGTAAATAAGGTGTATATAGGTTTAATTTGACCACCTGATTCAGTAGGCCCAAATATGTCATGTTTATAAATGGGTCCATGAGTTAGTGTAGAATTTTATTTATAGGTTATAAAGTTGGGTTGCGTTGTTTATGGCATATTTTCTATAGGCCGCTGGATCAATTCTCTGGTAGCAGAAATTGATGGTTGCTAAGGGTAACCAAGGTAATATGTTGGTTGCTAAGGGTTGCTAAGGTGTTATGGTATGGAAATAGGATCGATGTTTTAACACATGTTGAGTTTGTTTTTCGTGCTATCTGTAAGCTATACCGGTATAGATTGTGTGACGAGAAATTAGTCACGCAAGTCATCTGTTCTGTTTGCAGTGATATCGTCGAGTATCACAAGTGGTATCGCCGAGTACCACAGGTGTTGTCGCCGTGCAGCACAGTGTTAGGGCTAGGTGTGAATCTTGTATAGTGAGGGTTATCTAAGAAATTAGAGCAGCATGAGAATAGGGACAAAGTGCCTTCCATAAAACTCACTGTGATAAGAGTATTAGTTATATCCGAGCTTGAGTAAAGGGTAAAGTAGCGTCGGTGCATGATTATCTATAAACAGGTTAGAGTCCTGTAAGGATACATGTTTTATATCTATAAACAGGTGAGAGTCCTGTACGGATAACGTCGTTATTTTGCTAACGGTGCATGATTTCTATAAACAGGTGAGAGTCCTGTACGGATTTCATGTGTGTTTGAATTTAGGGAATTTTCCGTGTGAAAGTGCAAGTTTGTTTTGTAATTTATGTTCAAGTGGAACTCTTAGAACTGTCACTTCGCGGTGCGTTCAGAGGAAAACGAGTTCATAATTTTACGTGTTAGAAGGGTGGGGTAAGAGTTACTCTATTGACAATTGAGAATTATCCTTAGTGTGAATAGCGCCGACTATTCCGAAGTGTGGATACTTGAATGTATGTAAACTATCCTAAATAGTGAAACAAACAGATGAGTCCTTATTGTCATTGTTTAAGAATTAATTTACACTGAAAAGTGTTCTTAAAATGGCGCTGTGAAAAGTTTTTGTGAAGGAGGGGTAAGCGCTAGGAGTGAGAAGTGAGAAACCGCAGCTGCTGTGTACGTCACAGAGCCGCGCTGGGATTGGGTGACCTACGTCACAAGCTATACTCTGATTGGTTCTTGAGTCTCTGACGACCTGTAAACTGATTGGTTCTTCAGAAAAACTCCAATTTTATTGGTTGAGCAGAAAAGTGACGTAGCTCAACTGTCATTGGCTTGTTGGTGTGTTTCGCGCACGGATTGGTTGCTTTTGCGGAACATCCCGGAAATATTTTACGAACGAATTTGTGAATTAAATTTAACTCTTAAAAATGAGTTATCATTTTAAGCATGTTGAGAAAAAGCCAACATTATTTCAGAAATTTAAAATTTTATTTTCGCCTGACAAGAAAATCGAAACGCGAGGTGGTAAATTACTTCATAAGTATAAAACACCTGCAGCGTACATGGAAGGTGAATATGGATATCATACTGTTTTATGGTTTGATAGCTGGAAACGCTATACAAAGAACGACGGTGTTTTAACTTGGCCTGATGATGGTTCATTTAATGTAAAGGTCCTGAGAAATTTACGAGAGAAAATGAATGCTCTTATTCCAAAACCGAGACCAACTCAATTTGAAGCTTTAGTTGAGTGGGAAGATGAGATGTATCAGTTACAAAGAGAGGCTAGTGGAATTAAAAGACCTTCTAAACCTCCAGCTTGGAGAAGAGATACTCATGAAGACAGGTTGCGAATGTGGAGGCAGGGAAACATGAGTGAAGGATTGTATTTAATTCAGGAAATGGTAATGGGTACTCCTGCTGGGAAATCTTTAGAAAGCGAATCTGAAGATGCAGTTATGGAAGAAATATACACTACAGCTAGAAAGAATCAGCCTTTGAGACCTCCTAGATCATGGTCTACTCCGGTGGTTTCTACAGAAACTTCACCGAGTGCACCTCCAATTAATGAAGCTCCTAAACTTTATCCAAATAATTGTGAAATTATTGAAACTCCTAGAAGACCAGAATTTGATAATGCTCGAAATGAAGGTAGACATTTTTCAATGACTCCAAGAGCAAGGGAAGCTCCAAAAGATTATGCAAGAGAAACAAGAAATGTTGAGGCAGTTGATTCTGCTGAATATTTAAGATCTAAGGAAGAATTAATTAGACGAATGACAAAAGGCATGGAAGCTGTGACAGTTCCAGTAACCATTGGTCCTATTCAGCCTGTATTTGACCAAAGAGAATCAAACAAGACAGGGTTGACTATTCCTTTAAATGCAGAAATCCAGAAAGTTGCTGAAAAATTTTACTCAGATATATCTGAAATAAACTCTTCAAGATCGAGAATGCCAGATTTAACCTTTAATGAGGATTTATCCCCAAAAACACCAATGGGTGCAGAATCAGAGGCAGGGAGTCCTGAAAACAGGGTGACCACACCGAAACTGGATGTGGCTAAATTGAAAGCAAATATTGAAGAATTAATAATTGGAACTATTGGTCCTGATAGTTTAAATTACTATCGAGATGATGAACTACTGTTCATTTGTAAAAGTATTCAGTGGAAAACAAAGAATAAATACGATCAGTTAGAAGAACTTGCAGCGGAACTTGAAATCGATGTAAGTAAACAAAAGAATTTTGCAAAGCATTACAGATTAGACTTTTCAGAAAATGACATTGAGAGTTTGAACTCAATGGGAAGAATATTGCATATAAAAGATTTGATTGTTTACATCAAGAAGCTAGGAGAACTCAATATGGACGAAAAAGAAGGAAGATGAGAGATTGGAAAAATTGTCAAAACAATTTCCAATGAGAGAGATTGCAGGTGGAGGATATGTTCATGTCCCTTGGTCAAGACAGGACATACTACTTTTCACAAATGACTTTCCGAAATTGAGGGAGAAACCAGTAGAGTGGTATAGACAAGTAGATAGGTTTATCAAAGTCTCAAAAGTTCTGTGGATTGATTTAGATGGATTTTTCGACATTGTTGTCCCATCAGATCTTTGGACAGAATGCAAAATATCAATAAGTTGGCCAAAAACAGAACCTGAGCGAATCAAAGAAACAGGTGCTCCAAATCCTCTTGTAATGGATTTTTACGAAAAAGTGATTGTTTGGATGAAAAACAAAATTCCACCCAAAGAGGTCGATTGGGTTAAAATAGAAAGGACAAGTCAGGAAACAAAAGAATCAGTTCACTCTTTTTATGAGAGGGTACTGTTAATTTTTAAACAATACAGTGGCTATGAAAAGCTGGATGAAAAAGATATGAGTCATTTTGTCTATAGATTTGTTTATGGCCTGAAACCTGAAATTGCAGACATGATCAGGAATAGCATTGTAGGATGGCAATCACTTTCTGTGGACGATATTCTGAGGAAAGCTAAGTATTGCAGTGATGAGTTGGAAGTGAGACAAAAGAAGCTAAAGGAGAAAGCCATGTGGGCTCAGGTAAAAGTAGCTGAGCAACAAATTGCCAGCATGGGTAATAAGAACACAAATTTTGTTCAAACTGGAAATACGAACCAGATACAAGGAAAGCTTAAAGGTAGTATTTTTCCGAGGAAATTTAGCCCAAAGATTGAGGAGTTGAAACAGAGATTACCTTGTTTTAATTGTGGCGAAATTGGACATTGGAGAGACGAGTGTCCTAAACCTCCTAAAAACTTAAAGAATCCATTATTAAATCCACAGATGCAGAATGGTGTTGACCTGCAGCAACAGCTACAGATGCAACAGGGGTTAAACGAGTTAAACATTCAGCGACAGTTGCAGCAACAGGTGAATAACCGCCAGGATCAATTGCCACAGCCACCATTTCCGAATTGTGGGGGAGTTCAAAAGTATAATTCAAGTGTGGGATTTCAGGGAAATGAACAGGTAATAAAACCACAAACACAGCAAAAGCAGCAAAGAGTGCAAATGCAAAATGCTTCACAACAATTTTTGTTAACAGAAAGCCAAGACAGTGATTCTGATGATTATTGCTGACGGTGCCCGAGGGAGGAGGAAGAGTGTGTTGTTGGAGCCACTCTTGAGGTTGACCAGTCTGGTCCATTTGTAAACGGGAAAGTTAATGATGTAGACATCACTTTTCTAGTGGACACTGGTGCTACCCGTTCTACTGTTAGATCAGTGGAAATTGAAAACCTACCTCTCTCTGGGGATACCATCCAAGTTGTTGGAGTAAGTAATCAGCAAATTAAAACTGACTTAACTGATCCAGTTCCAGTTGAAATTGGAAATTTTAGAGACAAACACAGATTTGTGGTTTGTAATAGTAGTCCGGTGAATCTATTAGGTAGAGACATTCTGTGTAAAATGAATTGCAGAATATATTGTTCTCCTGATGGGGTTGAGTTACAAACAATGGAGGAAGATGGTTTGTACAGAATGACAATGATGATGATGGAAGCAGAGAAAACAAAATTGTTTCCTGCATTTGAAAAGAAAGATTTACCTGAAGAGCTTAGGGAAACAGTAAAATCGGAAATATGGGAATTGACTGGGAATGAAATGGGTCTGATGAAACATGTCGATCCAGTCAAAATTACATTGAAGCAGGGAATAGAATTTCCTAAAATTCCACAGTACAAAATGAAGGCAGAAACAATTGAAGGTGTTATACCTGTGATTGAGAAATTCATCAAACAAGGTGTTCTAAGAGAAATGGAGAGTAGTCCTTGTAATTCACCAATTATGGGGATTAAAAAGTCAAATGGAACATATAGGATTGTACAAGATTTAAGAAAGGTTAATCAGATTGTTGTTCCATGTTGCCCTGTGGTTCCAAATCCAGCAGTAATTCTGTACCAAATTCCACATGATGCTGAATGGTACACTGTCATTGATCTTTGCAATGCATTCTTTACGGTTCCTTTACATCCAGATAGTCATGAAATCTTCGCTTTCAGATTCCAAGGTAGAACCCTCGGATGGTGTAGAATCCCTCAGGGCTATACAGAGAGTCCTTCAATCTTCAATGAATTGTTAAAAAGATCTTTGGAAAACTTGGACTTACCTGGTAGATCTACGTTGGTGCAGTATATTGACGACTTGTTGATAGCTGCTAAGACAAGAGAAAATTGTGTGACAGAGACAATAATACTGTTGAATCATCTTGCAGATGAGGGACATAAAGTGTCTCCAGCAAAATTACAGTTTTGCAAGCAAGAAGTAAAATATCTTGGTCACAGAATTGCAAAGGGAAAAAGGCAAGTGACAGTTGAGAGAATAAAAATGATTCAAGCAATGCAACCTCCAAGGACACAGAGGCAGGTTAGAATGTTCTTGGGAATGGTTGGTTACTGTCGACAATGGATAAGTGGATTTTCAGTAATTGCAAAACCACTACAGAGATTGACAAAGTCTGATGTAAAAGATCCGATTATTCTCAATGAAACTGAGATGGAATCTTTTGAGAACCTGAAAAAGAGCTTATGCCAAGCTCCTGCTTTAGGTATGCCAAATTATGAGAAAGATTTTGAGCTGTATTGCAGTGAAAGAGAAGGATGTGCATTGTCTGTGTTGATTCAGAGACATGGGAATCTAAAGAAACCTATTGCATACTTCTCTGCAGTTCTTGATCCCATTGCAAAGGCGTTACCAGGTTGCTTGAAAGCGGTTGCAGCAACAAGTGTCAGTCTTGAGCAGAGTGAAGGAATTATTATGGGATTTCCTGTGAAAGTTTTTGTGCCTCATTCAGTTGAAATATTGCTGACAAGAGGTAAAACTCAGCATTTGACTAGCAGCAGATTGACAAAGTATGAGAAAATCATACTAGGAGCAGATAATGTTTCGATTTCAAGATGTTTGAATCTGAATCCTTCTACATTACTGCCTGATTCTGAGATCATTGATGACACTGAAATAGAACATGAGTGTTTAGATGTTATGGAATTTTGCACTAAACCAAGAAAAGACATCAAAGATAGACCTTTGTCTGAATCAGATGTTGTCTACTTTGTGGATGGCTCATGTTTGAGATCCGAAGGGGGTGTCTTGAAAGCCTCATATTCAGTCTGTACAGTTGCAGATGTTGAAGAAGCATCATGTCTTGAAGGAGTTCGTTCAGCACAAGTGGCTGAATTAATTGCTTTGATTCGTGCTTGTGAAATATCAAAGGATATAAGAGTTACCATCATTACTGATAGTCAGTATGGGTATGGAGTTGTGCATGATTATGGACAACTTTGGTCTCAGAGAGGATATATGACATCAGCAGGGTCACCGATTAAAAATGCAGTTTTCATTAGAAGATTAATTGAAGCAATACAGTTGCCGAAAGAAATCGCAATTGTTAAGTGTGCGGCGCACACTAAAGGAGTAGATTATATTTCAAAGGGAAATGCCTATGCAGACGAAACAGCAAAGTTCTGTGCAAGGAAAGGTTGGGCATACAATCGGGAAAAGAGTAAAGAATCTGATTCAAATTCATTAATGCTAACAACAGTTGTGGAAACATGGCATGAAATTAGGGATTTACAAAATGAAGCAGATGATGAGGAAAAAGATCTGTGGTTAAGATCAGATTGTAGACCACGTGATGAAGATGGAGTGTGGGTTTACAAAGATGGCAGAGTAGTCTTACCAAATTGCTTGATTGCTGATATGGCCAGATTATATCATGGTCCGGCACATCTTGGAAGAGATTCTATGATCAGACTTTTCCGAGAGACTTGGTTTAATACTAAATTTAGAACAATTGCAGAATCTTTTTGTCAAAGGTGTTTATCATGCCAACAAATGAATCCAAACAGAAAATCAGTGGTGGGGACAGGAATAATTGGTCGAGAGGGTGGTCCCTTTACCAGGTTACAGATGGATTTCATTGAAATGCCCTTACACAATTGTTTAAAATATGTTCTTGTAATTGTTTGTTTATTTTCAAGATGGGTAGAAGCATTTCCTACACGACATTGTGATTCAATTACAGTAGCAAAACTGTTGCTCAGAGAAATTATCCCAAGGTACGGTTTTCCAGTCACTATTGAGAGTGATGGAGGAAGCCATTTTGATAACAAACTGATGAAGTTAATTTGTGAAGCTTTGAGCATTGAGCAGAAGATACACTGTGCATACAGACCAGAGGCATCTGGGGTAGTTGAACAGATTAATGGAACAATTAAAAACAGAATTGGAAAAATGTGTCTTGAAACAGGTGTAAAGTGGACAGATGCTCTTCCACTTGTTGTAATGTCATTAAGAAGTACACCAGATAAAAAGACAGGTTTGAGTCCTCATGAAATTTTAATGGGAAGAGTTATGAGGCAAGCTTTTGTACTTGTAGGTAAACTGTTGAGCATAAATGACAGTGCTATTTTGGATTACTGTAAAAGGTTATCTGATATAGTGACTTCTGTGTCTAATCAGGTGGGAACTGAAGCACAATCAAATGAAAAGGTTTTGACACATGATCTAAGGCCTGGTGATTGGGTCAGAACAAAAGTACATCGGAGAAGAAATTGTCTGGCTCCTAGATGGCAGAAGCCTAGGCAAATAATTCTGATCACTACTAATGCTGTAAAATGCAAGGGATTGAAACGTTGGATTCATCCTAGTCATACTATTCCAGTACCAACTCCTGAAAGTTCTGATGTTGAAAGTGATACAACAGATGATTCTGATTCTGAAGCAGAAGGTGAAATAATTCCAGATTCTGAAGATCGACAGGGAGGTCGACATCTGGAACCTGTACATGTGAATGGAGAACTGACAAGAAAAGACTTGGAAATTATTGAAATAGATTCTGAAGGTGAAGAGAATCTGTTAAAAGGAAAGATAACTGAGGATTCAGTCGTTTCTGTTGAAGACAGAGAAGCGGAACAAAAAGAAGTTTCAGACCAGGAGAGTATCGAAAAGCAGAAATCAAGCTCTGAAGTAAGGAACAGAAATCCAAAATCTGGGAAGTTGGAGGTAATTGAAGAAGAGAAAGAAGACGAATTACCAAGTACCAGTGTTGGAAAACAAAGTGGTGTTCCTGAAGGAGTAAAACTGCCGAATAGAGAAGTTCCTGAGTCAATTGAAATTTCAGACTACGAAACTGAAGAAAGTGACGTGGATGGTGAAAGTGAAAGAAGAAAGAAAAGGGCTTGGAAGTCAGAATTAAATGCTTCTGAACCAAAGAAGAAATATGTGAGAAAAGCAGACTACTGGCCTGGTGGAATATTGAGAGTCAGGTTGATCAAGAAACCTAAAGAGCAAGTTGAAGAAATCAGTAGTCAAAAGAGTCCTGGAAAAGAAGTTGGAGTTGGAAGGAAAATTGAAGTGGTGTCAAGAAAAGGAAAAAGGATAGTAAGACCAAACCAGAAATACAAGTCTCCTGAGTGGACTTATTTAGTAATTCCACCTGTTATTGACATTTATGGTAGTAGTGAAGAAGAAGACGAAATCGAGGAAATTAGTGACAATGATTGAAGTACAGAAATTTTAATTTGGCAAAAGGCTGAAGAAATTTTGTTAGTTGACACAAGGTCGAAGAAAAACTGTTTAGTTGAAAAGAACTTGTTGTGACATAAGGTCGAAGAAATCTTGTTTAGGGTTCTTTGAAAAAAAAAAAAATATATATTTTAAAAGGGGGGTGTAAATATAATTTTAGAATTTAAAAAAAATTTTGTTTTAATTTTGAGGCAAAACTAACCAAAAATGCCTTATGTTAAGGAGAGCACTTCAAGGTGTTCTGTTTTCAAGAGATGCTGTAAGATGACTCTGGTGTGTCTGCTCATTTTAATTCTGCTCTGGTTAGTTTTAGCTGTGATTATTCCTTTAGAGATGAACAGAGAATTACACAAAGTTAACATGACAAGCAAAGCTTTGGTTAGTCAAACTAAACATAGTGCTTCTGCAAAAGTTATTGATCATCAACCTAGCATTCATCAGGATAAATCTATTAGTGATTTTTCAAGCAATACATTCACAAAGCTTTTGAGTGAATATGTCAAGGTAATGGATGCAAAAGACTGCTACGTCTGCGTCAAGTCACCTGCTTCTGTTTCTGAGGGAGTGACATACAATATGCTTCCTCTTACATATGGTGTAACATGCAGTGTGTTAGCTAGCTTATTTTATCAGACTGGACGCTTAGAATATTACTATTCAGATTTTGACGAGATTTTTGCAAATATAAAAATTGAGGGTACTTTAAATAAGCATAAGAAAGCTAAACAGATGAGGGAATTTTTCCTTGTTACTAATGAACTCACTTATGAGTATGCTTACAAGAATAATCTAACCTGCAAATTAAGTGCTGAGGGAAAGAAATTTTTGAATATGGTTGAGGAGAGGAGAGCAATTTACAAAAGGAATGAATTAGTCAAGCAGACTAAGTCAAAATTTTGGCAGAAAGAGGATGAAAAGTTAAATGGTAAAATGCTTGAAAATGTTGGAATTCACATAGACAAACCAGTTAGTGGAAAGCTTTGCATTAGAAGAGATAATACACTTTTTGATAATTATTTTGTAGGTGCAAGTAACTGTGAAGATACTTATCAGAGTTTGGGAGGTTGGGGATTCAAAGGAGGAAAGGATCCAATCTTTCCTGGGATTTATTTTGTTTGTGGTGACAAGGCCTACTACAACCTTCCAGACCATTGGTATGGAACTTGTTATGTGGGAATTGTTTTTCCTAAAGTGTTTCATGTTGACAGAGATTCAGAAGGATTATTCAAAATTCATAGTTATGTAAATAGAGTCAAAAGAGAAACTTTTACAGAAGTTTTGGGAGATATTTTTCAAGCAGTGATACCTTTTGTTGGTATAACCCTAAATGCAGGGAGAATTAGAAAATTGTCCACAATTGTTGACAGATTGTCAACAGATACAGCTGATGGATTTCAATTAGTGAATGTTGAGGTAATTGCAATCAGATCCATGGTGATTCAAGATCGCCTTGCTTTAGACATACTCCTAGCAAAAGAGGGAGGAGTCTGTGGCATTTTGCATGTGCAGCACTGTTGTACATATATACCGGATGAAAGTAAGAACATTGAGATGTACATTAAGAACATTACACAGATGCATTCAGAGATAATTCCTTTAGAAGAAGATGATTTTACAGAAAAACTTTCAAAAAGATTCCAAGCAATTAGAAATTGGTTTCATGACATTGGAAGTTCAATTCTTGGCAAGATTTTGGCACCTTTGATTATAATAGTATTCATTTTTATTTTGACAAAAATAGGTTGTTTGTTGCATAAAAGAAAGAAACAGTTGAAAGAGAAGAGAAGGATTTATAAACTTAGAAAAGAAGAAGAAAGGGAGATTGAGTTACAGGAGTTACATAGAGAACGTTATGCAAATTCCGAAGATTATGCAGACACAGGTTTTTAGGATTACTGACACAAATGAATTTGAATCATTTTCTCGGAAGTTTAAATTACTAAATTTTGGGTGGTGGTGTGGTGATTTGTTAATCACCAGATGAGGGAGTTGATGGAGCGAGATAGAAAACAGAATTTTGTTTAAACTCGCGAAGTCACATTTCCATAACATAAATAATAAAATTAATGATTTGTGATGTATTGTGTTAATATAATCTAGATTAAACTATACACATGGGGGGACTAACATGTGTGCTCATAAACGTGCATAAATGTTGCATCTTTTTGTTCGTGCAAAATAATAAAATAAATTGTTGTTTTCGTTTTTGTCATTATTAACTGCAGCAAACTTAAAAGAGGCATGTGCTTATTTTGCTTTTCCTTGTCTATGTGGTGTCATTTCTACTATTCTAGGTGCACATAAGTTTCATGGATTCATGAAGACTGGTAGATATAAACGCTGCTTTATTTGTTTACATTTGCTAGGTAACATTAGACTAATTGGGAGGGTTAATCAGTTAGTAAACCTAGGGTGGATACAGAATTAACATTATTTCTTACATTAATACTTTTCTTGTGCTTGTTTTATACTAGAAAGCATAAGTTGTCTGCTTTTGGGCCTAGTTTGCTCGAGTTTGCTAAAAGCTGAATTTTACTTCTGCAAGAGTCACGAGATGCCCATTCTGAAAAAGTGTTCGTCAAAGCTGCATTCACTGAGCAAATCTGACGTGTTGTCATCTTTCTGTCGGACGTGGCCAAGGTCGAAAAGAACATTTTGTCAGCTTTAACTTGGCATCCGCGGAAGTCTAATGGACGCAGCGAGAACATTGATTCACAATTGTTGCAAACCTAGGAAGCTCCTGGTTGCATTCGGAAAAGACAATGGTCCTTAAGAAATGTGACCTAATGGAAGTTTTGAAATGTGGGTGACATGTCACTTGTCACTCTCAACCAATGGGACGTCGTGGTTTTATGAAAACTTTCCTTCACTTAGATTAGCTAGCATAGAAAGGTATAAAAAGTCGTGCCCTTAGGGATGGGCTGGCTGCTGCTTTCTGACTTTCCGATGAGGGTGAAGTGCTGCTGGACTTTGCGTGGAGCACGTAAGAATCCTCAAAGAACTTTACTTTATTTTCCATTTATTTAGCTTAGCTAGGGACTTAGGCTATAGAAATGCTAAACTTTAAAATCTAACTTAAACTTTGATTCTTTTGCTTAAACTGTATTTTTCTCATGTATAATTTCAAACATGCTTACCTTAATGCTAATAAAATTGCATTTATAAAATTACATTTTGAAATACTATAAATTAGTTAATAAAAACTTACTTTTGACAAACAAGCTGGTCTTGATTATTCAGAAGTGCAGGTTGCTATTAGCTAGATCCCATCGCCAATGGTGGTCGTTTAAATAGTTAGGATTTGTTCCAATGACAACATTCTTTCCGCAGATGTATATAAATGTATATAATTTGTAAATAAGGTGTATATAGGTTTAATTTGACCACCTGATTCAGTAGGCCCAAATATGTCATGTTTATAAATGGGTCCATGAGTTAGTGTAGAATTTTATTTATAGGTTATAAAGTTGGGTAGCGTTGTTTATGGCATATTTTCAATAGGCCGCTGGATCACTAGCTGTCACTAACACCAGTTAGCGACAGCTAGTAGGAGATAGCGACCATCTTGGGCCCCACTTTGCATGTCAGTGATATTTATCACTAATGACATGCAAAGTGGGCGTGCCAAGATGTTAGAGACTGGAAACAGTCGCTAACATCGCTATCTCCTATTACCAACTTTTGGAGATATTTGCGCTAAGCTCGAATATCTCCAAAAGCTAACACCTGCCCTGAGCAGTTCTTAGCCATGTTATCCAATGGGAGGTGGATAACATGGCTAAGAGCATTAGCTCGGTAATGCATGAATATCGCTGACTTTTCAGCGATATTCATGGATTGCAGCCGTTTTTATCGCATTTGAGATAAACCTTGATAATAGCAAGGTTTATCTGCGATGATTTCTGACGATGCTTAGCGTTAAAAAATTCGTTGCTAAGCATCGTTAGCGATAAATATCGCTTAACGTTGGTAATATGCCCCCTACTTACCTATCCCAGAACCTTAACCTATACCAGCCGGGCAGACTTTTAAGATCCATGGTCAAGTCATGTCTTACTATTCCCCGAATTAGGAAAACATGCTCTGGGGGCAGATATTTGTCTTATCTGGCTCATTGTTACTGGAATAAACTACCCTTTCACATATGGAAGTGCACAGATCACTTTCAATTTGGAAAACTTCTTAAGACGGGGCTGTTTCTAAGCTAGTGCTGCTTTCTTGCTCTAGATCACTGTGGCAGAGAGATACCCCGCCAAGGGTGATTTAGGTGCACTATAAGTTAAATTAATATAACATAACACATGGTAGTGATGTCTGAGGCTATATAGACACCTAAGAGATCCAAGTAGAGGAGAATAACTTCTGTAGGTGCCTTTTAGCAGTACCAGTTTCTACCCCCGCATTTATGGCTCACAAGGAGCTATGTATGCCATATCTCGTGGACATCATTGCATTTCATCCTTTACTCAGGTGGCTCTCCATTTGGGTGTCTACTGAGAGCAAGTTTAACAGGGATTGAATTTAGGACTCCATGAAGTTCGATGGATGGAGGACAATTAAATGGTTAACTTATAAAAGGGACACCTTTGTTAAACTCGAGAGAGAACCCTTGTTTGAATCACCCATGAATATTGTGAATGCTGACATACCCTGAACAGAGAGGGTTTTTTATTTTGGAGGGTTGCACTGAAAGAGGGGCAGGACCTTGACAAATCTTCAGCGCATGCCCATGCGCAGGTGCTAACGGGCTGCACTACTGAACCTCACCTTCTCAATATACATAGTGAGCAACACCTATTCCTTCTTATTAGATTCTGGTTTAATCAAATCCAGTTGTAGTTGGCTTAACCCCGGCCTAGTAAAGGGATCGCACAGCTTGGTTTTTGCACATGTAATCTTTTTTCTACCCAGGGTCTCATCTGTTTTATGTTTTTCTGTGGTTTTTATGAATTTCCATGAACTATTTGTTTGTTACCTCTGCTGAAATCCCTAACCTTTGTACAGGTTAAGCCTGCCCTTAAGGTTTCTTCAGCTACTTCAAGATTTACATGTATCTTTTGCTGTTGCTTGTTTCCTGGCAGCATCTCTTAAACTGTAAAAAACATTTGGATAGGGGAGTGGCCCTGAAACCTTAGACTCAGTCTGCAGCTTTTAATCCTTTTATCGGACAAGGGCCTTAAGGCTGGGGAGTAACAAAGCACAGTGGACTCTCTGTTTGAGGATTTGCTCTGGTGCTTATCTGTTATTCATCTCTTCTGCACATACATTGTGAGCTGTATATCACCAGAGTGAATCTATAATTCCCCCTCTATTTTTATGTCTGTCTCTTGTTGTCACAATGTATTTTCAGCACCCAGAATATGAAGTGTGGGAGACTTAAAAAATGTGATCTGCCATGTAATGAACTGTGCTTGATATTGTGTCATTACTATGTACTTTACGGTCATATATTAAGACTGAATGAAGTTTTTTGATTTGATTTGTATTCTTGTGTAAAAAGCATGAGCTGCAATTTTCAGTAGAACAGAACAAAGCACAGTAACTAGCATTCCAAGAATGGTGAAACAGTGATAAACAGTTCAACCATTTTAACGTTACAGTGTGATTCGCCATCTCCACTGGCTGCCTGTGGCTAGGCAGATTGAGTATAAGGCTCTCTGTATTGTCTTTAAAGTCCTGAAACTTGCATATACAAATATTTTGACCGACTTGCTTATTCCCTATGGTCCCTCCCTCCAGCTCCACTCCCTGGGACAACACCTGGTGGTGGTACTCTGAGTCAGGAGGGTTTGTGCCTTAGGTCGTTCTTTCTGGAAACGAGCAGCCATCCTTTGGAATTCGCTGCTGGACCACATTCGGGGGCTTAATAATTACTTTGAATCCAGGAAAGCCATAAAAACCTTCCTCTTCCCCACTCTGTAGGTCTCCCTGGGCCCTCTATGATCTTGGTCACCTCATTGCTGTTCAGCGCCGGGATACCTCTTTGCTGGGGCAGCTGTTGCGCTATATAAAACCCACTAACCTAACATAAGATTATGATCATATGTCTAGGTATTACCCCTACCGAAAAATAGCTACACTATTAAGAGCATAGTGGGAGTAGCTCCGCCACATTCCTTGGGAAAGGCCTTCCCCCATGTCTGTGTATGATGTATCAGGAAGCCGATCTGGTGCAGAGCAGAGCAAGCTACCGTCCTTTGCAGGAAAAAGGTTAGAGTCAGCAGGGCTGCATCTCAGTCACAGGCAGAGTGTTCCAGGATAATTTGCAGAAGTGCTCCTCCTTCAAATTTGACTCAGAGGTGGTGTATATAATAAAATCACTGTTCCAGCCACACAGTGTCAAAGGTTCAGCGCCAATGTGATATGTTTGTCTTGAGACTCAGAGCTGTCTCCGAATGGACAACCAAATACAAGGTCATCGCTTTCAGTACTCCTTGGCCTTGGACAGAGTGTACAAATGACATGCCAAAATGCTTACTAAGAAATATTATTCAAGCAGAATGATTTCTAAGTATGTTATTGTGTGAGTAAAAGTCACCATTTAGAAAAAGATGTCAAGTTTAAACATGAAAGTAAAATAAAGACTTGTGCACGAGCCCTATTTAACCTTATAACAACCTACAACTCTTGATCACTCTCCAAACAAAATCTTTGTTGTTTTATCACATATTACCTTTGTAGGATATGTATCAGATGTAAGGCTATAGTGTTATTCCTAATCTGTCCTAAAACAAATAATGAAAAGTCAGATTTTTTTGTTTAATCATGTGTGATATAATTCTTAAAGGGATGGTGAGCATGGGTATCATGGGTGGTGTATGTAAGCATTAACTGGCACACATGCATCTGTGTACTACTAAATGACTAGCCTTTTTGCATGCCATGAGCAGTGGCTGCTAATTTTTAAGCATCTTCCTCTTCCACAGAGGGATGCCCAGAAATTTGGTCCTGCAAACATAATTTTTCTCTAGGTCAGCCCTGACCAAGTGCAGGGCTGCCACAGAAGAATACGCAATATCATTGGAGGCAAAAGTGACCATGTTAAGCACCGAAATCCACTGTG
This sequence comes from Lissotriton helveticus, assembly GCF_964261635.1. NCBI lineage: Eukaryota > Metazoa > Chordata > Amphibia > Caudata > Salamandridae > Lissotriton > Lissotriton helveticus. Next base: position 704,644,129 of record NC_136069.1, on the reverse strand, counting down.
TGTGCAATGAGGGAGTGCTAGATAAAGGAATTGCACTTCCATCCCCATCTACGTAGAGGAAGCATCACTTTAAATAGAACTTTTCAACCCCTTATAGACCACACATTTCAATGTACCCACATTTTCTCTGTTCAAATGCTTTGTTACTTCTGTTACTGTTCATAAGTCATCGATAGGCAGTGTAATTATGTTGACAGCATCTGTGTTATGTCATGAATGACTCTCTAATCAAACAAATTACAGAGATAGAAGAAAGGGCTTTGTTCATTTTGAATCACAATAGTTTGAGCTTTGCTGACAGGTACCTCTAAAGTTTGTCCTTCCATGTCACATCTCTGACATATATTGTTTTGATGGACAGTGCAAGTATTGCTAATTTTAATCATAAGCTTACAGCAGACTAAAGCTAGGTCATATACTTTGAAGGTAAGACCCATATTCTAATTGAAAATGCCAAATTTGTAGTATTTAACAATGAGAATTTAAAGAGCTTTCTTGTAAAAATATATCAGAATTGAGAAAGCAAAGTGCAGTTTAAAAAAATATGTGATGCACCTTAAATGTGTACATATCATAATATATTTCCATGGGGATGATTAGTAATATTCTTTCAGTATGTATGATGCACATTGATGGGTAAAAGTAATACATTTTAAAGTAAAGAAAGAACAAGAAAAATACCACTTCTTTTTATGTACAAGTAATTAGCAGTATCTTAAAGAGCATTTATATAACCCTTTAAACTTACCTAATAACACATTTGTTTGTGATACACTATTCTCTACACATGCATTTTATGGAGACATACTGAGAGGAAGCTACCACTCAATTTCATCAACTTCCTATGGTGCAATCCTCTCTTACTCTTACATCTGCAATCAGCGCAACCTTTCACTCTATTGTCATCAAGAAATGTCATGTTTAGTCATGTTCTATTTAAACTTTCCAAAATACAGAATAAACATGGGTTCTATAGCCTTGTAAATTCAAGCCTGAACTAGTCAAAGTGCCAGATCGTCAGCATTCTGTCCAATAAATGTAATTACCAAACTACATTATTCACTGCTTTGTTTCCTGTAAGATCCCATTTGGGGGAAACAAGGGGCAAACATGGACTACTGGACCACAGCCATGGGGGCTGTGGCCTATTGCTTCTGATGTCCTAGATTCTGGCCTACCATTGCTCTGCAAACTGGGCCATATATAACCCCTTCAGAACTTGACTCTCAGTGGCAGCAATGGCAAACTTTCAATGAATTCTCAGGGAGGTAGTGTGAGGAGTTGTCCAACCTAGAGCTGTACTTAGAAAAGTCCATTAATACACCCTCTTAGAGTGGAATCATGAAATGATAGTATTAGTAGGTATAATACAATTCATTGGTACTTAGACTACTGTGCTTTGGGATATCATCTATCCCCTTCCCTCCTCTTATTACTCATGGCAGGTTCTGCTAGAGATGAGTGTCTGGGACGCATGAATCAAGGCTCAGGTGTATATAACCCTGTTGGAAAAATGCAGGGTAACCCCAAACCTTTTGCCATCCTCCTCCACGTTTTCTGACCTCATTTGTATTGGATTCTGACTGAGCACTTTAACACTGCTAACCAGTGCCAAAGAGCATGTGCTCTCTTGTCTAAGCATGACAACATTGGCGCATACCCAATTGGCACATTTAATTTACTTATACGTCCCTAGTAAAGTGCACTTGATGTGCTTAGGTTCTGTAACGTAAATGCTACTTGGGGATCTGCAGCACTGCTTGTGCCGCCCACTTAAGTAGCACACTAACCATACCTAAGACCTGCCATTTCAGAACCTTTATTTGCAGCTTAAACCATTTGCCAAGCTCAAACCTTACTTTTTAATATATATATGTCACCCATAGGGCATGCCCTGGACAGCCCAGAGGCTACGGAGCACTGTATTTAAAAGCAGGACAAGTACTTTTAAGTTTTACATGTCCTAGTAGTGAAAAACTATTACATTTGTTTTTCACTACGGCAAGTCCTATATCTCCCATAGGATAACATTTGGATTATTACCTTATGACATTTTATAAGTGTAATTTCTAATTGGGATGAAATAGAAACTTCAAGTCTGATATCTCTGGAATCCTAATTTAAAATCCTAATTTATGTTAAAGTCGGCTTTTAAATTACAGTTCTGAAAATACCACTTATAGAAAGTTGGAATTTTCTTACTTTAGCCATTTGGTACCTGCTGTCTGTCTCAGACCACATCTCTGGAGTGGGTGACAGCTGGACTTTGTGTATTCCCCTAGGCAGCCACACACACTGGGAGATTATGTGTGACTTGCTGTGTCATCCTAGCAGTATGGGCAGGAGGAGCTAGGAACAGCCACACTTACATATGAATAGGCTGTGACCTGTGCAGACACAAAGGGCTGCATACCCCACTGAAGTGGGTCTGAAGCCTGCCAGGAAGGGCAGTACATCTGTGTACTTCAAAGGCCTGTCTTTGAAGTCTCCCCAATCCAAAGATTCCAATGGTATAAGTATTGGACCATTAACACAACTACTTCAGTACACCTCTAGACCTGTGGATACTCTGCTAGAAAGAAGGGCTGCTGAAAGGACTGCCACCCTGCTGGAATGCCACTCTGAAGAAGCTGCTGCCTTGCTGTGCTGACCTGCCACCTGCGTAACCCTTGCATCAAGAGAAAGAACTGGACTTAGAACTCATCTTAAACTCAGATCCCTAGAGGGGCTCACAGAGCTAGTCCGCTGGCTTCCTGATCTGAGTCTCAAGGACATGACAGTCTCCCCAAAGCTCGTAAACCTATCTTCAATGAGCCCCTGACACCCAAGAGCCACCTCTCAGGTCTTGGGCCTTGGAAGTGGCCTTTCTACTCTTTAGTGCAGGCTTTGGGCTTTTCACAAATGCGAGTGGGAAAGATCACTCCAAAACCTTTCTGTTCAAACAGAATAGGCTCGGTACCCCACAAACTTGTCCTTTTGCACATCAATCAGCGTCCACTTGCGTGGAATGTTACAGTGAGGCCCCAGTCCATCTATCTATGATGCTCCGTCTGCTCTTTGTGCCCGCATACTTCACATGATTATTTTAATCAGTAAGTTTTGTCCCACAGAGACTCTGTCTGCAAAGTAGTGACCCACTGCAATAGCTGATCTGTAAACATTAACTGTTCTAGAAGTGAGTTCTGATGTGAATAAATCAGATAAGTAATTAACTACATAAGCTGAATCAGTTCAAACAGAATGTTTGTTCCTTCAACAACACCAACAAAACCATTTCTCCCAAACCAGTCTATATGCTTTGCTTGTGTCAGGCACCCATGACTTTAATATGAGTCTAAAGCGTCTGCCAAAAACCCTGGGATCTGCCACTGTCTCCTGAAATCCTCCAGGCCATCAGTATCAGTAATCCTTTCTCCACAAGAGGATGTGACTCTCTTCCTGGGTCTGTAATTATTTCCCTGAAAGTTGGAAGTAAGGTTGTTAATTCTATGCTTATTTCTAGTAGGATTGGGAACCAGGCCTGTTACATCCAAAGTGGTGTTATCACTACTGTGACCTCCTTGTTCCTGCGAACGTGCAACAGTAGTCTTGGTAGCATGCCAAAGGAGCAAAATCATAAGGGGCTAGGCCCTGCCAATTCTGTAGGAAGGCATCCACCCCAAGGACTGAGGGTCCTGCCTCCAGCTAAACACTTTTGATAGTTGAGTGTTCAGTCTGTCCAAAAAAAGAGATCCACCCCAAAGAGTCCCCATATTGAATGGATGCTGAGGAACATTTCCTTGTTCAACCTCAATTGCTAGAGTCTCTGAAATTCTTGGAGAAACAATCTGCAAAACCATTGCCCAATTCCAGGACATGCTCCGCTACTACTAAAATGCTCTTGCTCAGACAGTAACTTCAGAAGACCTTGGCTAAATCTGCAAGACACTTGGAGTGACGCCCCCCCCATTTTGTTGACATATGTGACTGCATATACATTGTCTATGTGTAACCTCATTGAGCGCTTCATTAAGTCTTTGGTGAAGCAACAAATAGCAAATGAACAAACCAATAATTCCAAGCAATTGATGTGCAACTCCTTCTCCTGATGTTCCCTGCGTCCCCCTGCTGATTAGTCGGCACATCCTACATCCCATCCCTTTAAACTTGCGCCCAATTTTATCACTACCTCCGGGTCTTCCCCAAAAATGGCTCTGCCATTCCATACATTTGAGTTCCTCAGCCACCAAAATATTTCCTTCTTTGAATCCGGATCAAGAGACAGCATTTGAGGATAAGATTGACAGTCTTTGGAGTGCCCGGTAGTACAAGGAACCTGGGTTGATTGCTTGGATTGTTCAGGACAGAAGGCCTAGGATCCTTGCTAGAGCCCTCAAGGGGAATTTCTTTCTCCCTAAGAGTTTCCTCAATTCTTTGCAAAGTTTCCTTAACTTTTCCCCTAATAATTTCAATTCTGCCCTTATTGTATTTATGACAGAGCTACATTTCCGGGTTTGGTACCATGTCAATTTTTTCCTGTTTATGACATAAACCCAAGTGTTCTAGTACCTGCATAGTAAGATTTCTGTGGTGTGAGACCACTTCTCTGGAATGTGCCATTAACAGGATATTGTCTAAGTAAAGTATTAGTCTCACCCCTCTCACCCCCAGCCATCCCACCACGGTATGAAGAGCCTTGGTGAAACATCAAGGGGCTGGGCGGAGTCTAAAAGGGAGACTGCAGAATTGACAAAGTCTACCCATCCAGGTAAATCGGAGAAACCTTTGGTTTGTTGGCCAAATTGGGATGATCAGGTATGCATCCTTTAGATCTAACCAAGTTAGCCAATTCCCTTTTTCTCAGCACATCTCCTAGGAGGTGCACTCCTTCCGTTTTAAAATGGTGGACACCCATTTGTTCAACTTCTTTAGGTTTATCACTGGTCTCATCCCTTTGTCCTTCTTCTCCACTATATATTGCTGATAAAACCTGACTCCGTCCCATCTCGAATTGCTCCTTTGGTCAACCAACCCTCTAAAAGTCAAAAGAAAGCCTCCATTATCCAATTCAGCCTGGGATCAGAAAAATACATTTAATTTCTAGTTACTGAAAGTGGCCAATGTCCAACATTTGTAATTTTACACTAACTGGCTTACATAATGAATTCTCAATTTGTTCCGTATAATAAATTTGCAGATTCCGCCAAACTATTTTCAGTGCAATATGGGAGAGAGGAGGGAATTGGACACATATTATATAGGTTTAGCTAAGGCTATGCAGATTTTGGGGCGAAATTAATCAGTACTTCACTGACAAACTAAAAGTGCAGCCGATGCTGGATGCCCAGACTACTGTTTTAAGATACTCATCTGACTTAAGAAATGACCTACTGCAAGAAACCAAACATACATTGTGGTCCTACTAGCTTGATCTTTAATACTCCAAAGTTGGGGGTCTGATGAAATTCTGACCTTTTAACATCTACAGTGTAAACTTAATAGGATTAAGGAGTCAGGAAAAAGATATGCATTAAGTTCTGGGTCGTATAGGAAATTTACGACATTATGGGAAACTTTTGGTTAAAAGGCTTCTTTTTATACAGAATTATGAATATTATAATGCAGTTTATATTATATGGTGTTTTCTTTAATGCATTTGTAATGTACCTGGCTGATTATGTATAAAATCACGGTTGAAATACTATATAATATTTGACAAGTAGGTTGTACAATATTTAATCCGATCCTGCCTTTTGTTGTCTTGGTGCTGCTATGTAACAGTCTATTTGTGGATTATGGAAAAGATGAACTATTCTAAAATAAATAAATGAATACATATTCTACCTCTTGTGTTACTAACATAGAATTTTTTTGTGAGAATATACTTTCGGCGGAAATTTCCCAGCGTAGTGATGTATCTGTAAATTCAATCCTGTATCCCATCACTGTCTCTAGGACACAAGGGTCCTGAGTCATCAAATTCCAGTTTCCATAAAATTGGGCTAGTCTGTTTCCCGCCTTCATAGGGGTATCTACAAAGTCTTTCATAGTTCTTACCTGCTGAAATTGCTCTTTGTCTACGCTAGCCTCTGATGCCTATCCCGCAAGGTCTTTGTATCTGTGGCTAGAATGAGTAGCATGGAGCAAAGTTTGGGTGCGCAAATCTTTTTTTTTTTTTTGTCCTCATTTGCCTCTATTGTACCATTTTGCTTTTATCACCAGCGATAATGTCCATAACCTCATTTGCTGACATGAGTTACCGACAATGGTGTAGCTGTAGGGCGCCCTTGATCAATAACACACACCCTGTTAAAACCTGTATGCACCAATATCCGGTGGAGAGAAATCTCCCACCATGGGAACAGAGCTGGTATTAGCGGAGGCGGAAAAAGGCTTAATCATAGGACCCCTGGTCTAACATAACAATATTTTCACCAATTTAAAACAGGTGCCCAAAATTCCTGCCTGCTGCGACCCTTAATTGTGCTATCTAACTTTGCCACATGTTTTACAGAAGATACCCACACTTCATTACTTAGTGAAATTGATGATACCAACAATTTACAGATCTCTCTGACGGCCAGTAAAACCGTATAAAATAATACATTTATATGATTCTTATTTCTTACACTTTCAAAGTCCATCAATCCAAAAATAACTAGTAAAGCGCTTACCTCAACTTAAATCATCAAAGAATCAGAGAGCATTTTACTCACGGCCATCCAAAAGGGCTGGATCTTTGGACAAAGTAAAAACATATGGCTATCTGAGATCGAGTCATTAAAAACAACTTTGTCTGCCACTATTCAAGCAAGGGTTAGGAAGAGATGGGAAACAAGTCGCTTAAGGCATTTTGAGTATGGGGAGGGAGCTAGCAAGCTATTAGCCTGGAAAGTTAAGAGCGATTGGGTTGGAAACACAATTAAAGAGATCAGGTGTGAACAAACTGGAGATTTATTATCGGATAACCAGGCGATTGAAGAGGCATTCTATAAGCAATTAAAAGTCACCCCAGAAGAAGTGCGTAGCTGGTTGGCACAAGACTCGTATGAGCAGCTTCCAACGGAGAAAACTAGCCATCTGAATGGAGAGATTAGCACCGGGGAACTACTGAAAGCAATAGATGAGGTGAAGAAAGGAACGTCCCCGGGACCTGATGGTCTCCCTCACGAAGTTTATAGGGCCCTGGCAGATACCCTGGTTCCAATTCTGCTACACATGTTTAATGCCATCTTTATGTCTAGTGTGGGTTTTCCGGATTCTTGGAAAGAGGCCACTATAACTTCAATCTTGAAACCAGGTAAATCCCCGAAGAATTGTGATTCATTTAGGCCAGTGTCACTTTTGAACTGCGACTATAAGCTATTTACAAAGATCATAGCAGAAAGGCTAAATGGGGTTATTCCCTTGGTTGGCATGAAGATCAAAAGGGCTTTATCCGAGGGAGAATGCTTAAAGAATTGACATTTAATCTTATTGGGGCAATAGATCTGGCCACCACGTATAGTGTCCTTTGGCGGTAATGGCACTGGATGCCGCCAAGGCTTTCAACCGTGTTAATTGGGTCTTCTTAAAAACAGTAGTCAAATCTCTTAACTTGGGCCCAAATATAGGTAAAGTGCTGGAGGGTATATATGCTGCGCCTCTTGCTAGGGTTTTAGTTAATGGACTCCTGACAGAACCAGTTCAGATATCAAGGGTAACAAGGCAGGGCTGTCCTCTGTCCCCCTTTTATTCGATCTGTATATAGAGCGACCAGCCAGTCGGCTTAGGGGTAATGCCGGAATTCGAGCTTTCAATTATAAAGGATGGAGCAAAAAGATTGGTCTATGCAGACGATATCTTGGTCTTTAGTAGTGCAGTTCATAGTGCTCTTGAGGCTGTTTTAACAACTACTTCTGATTTTGGAAAAATCTCAGGGTATAAGATCAATAAGGAAAAAACTGAGATTATGATTTGGAATCTCACAGCAGATGGAATAAGATGTACTAAGGAGATGAGATACCTAGGGGTGAGGATTACAGAGGAGATTTCTAAGCTCACGGAAGTAAATTTTGAGAGAGTTAAGAAGGAAGTAGCCATCCTGTTGAAGAACTGGGCGCATCTCCCTCTGACCCTGTTTGGCCGAGTTAACCTTATAAAAATGTTAATCCTACCAAAGTTTAGGTTCCTATTCAAGTCTATTCCTCTCCCCTTTTCTAAAGCTTGGTTTTTGAAACTCCAGGGCCAGATTAGCTCTTTTATCTGGGCCTCTAAGGGGCCAAGGATTTCTTGGAAGAAGTTGAGAAGGAGATTGGAAAAAGTTGGCCTAGCGTTACCCGATTTGCTGTCGTACTCCTGGTCTTTTATGTTAAAAAATGGAAGAATGCTTCTGCTTACACAATCCAATTCAGAAGTAGGCAGGCTGTTCGAGGTCCAGTTGAGAAGCCACAACTTAACGGAAGGAGGTTTTATGTTTAAGTATGCGGACCCAAAGTACTTCAAAAAAGTTAGGCTAAAAAGCTTAAGAGGCATGGCTGAGACATGGTATAGAGTTAGGAGAACTGTGAAGTTGCCATATTTTAGCCATTATGCTCCTATCTGGGATTCTTCGGGGTCCCGTGAATGGGCCAAGGTTGCGTTGGTCTTACCCTTGAGGGAAGAAGGCATAGCTTTTTGGAATCACCTCCTACATGAGAATCAACTGATGTCTTGGGAGGAATGTAACCAGTTATCAGATCAAATAATCTCAAGATTTAAATATCTCCAAGTCCTGAGCTGGTTTCAATCCTCTAGTACAAAGGTTGGAGGCCATAACGAATTTGAGGAAAAAGTATTCTCCAGGCAGTCTCCAGTCAAGGAAATTGCACTTTGGTACTGGTCTATGGTGGACATGGAGGATGGGAACTTCAACCTCCCGGATGAACTTTGGGGCAGATGCTTGCTGTCTACTACACTTGAAGATCAATGGCAAGTATCTATGCGTACTTTATACAAAATAATAAAACCTGCATACCTTAGAGGGAACCATCTCTTCACCATTCACAGGGCATATTGGTCTCCCCGGAGGTTATCAAAGTTCGGCCGAGGAGGAGATGTGGAGTGACCAAAATGTGGAAGCATGAAGGAAGATGATCTCTATTGGGTGAGCAAATCTTGTGCAATGTCTGAATCTTGAAGAGCTTTGGTCACAGCCAACAAACTGACCATGTGTTCTCCCAGCCCTGCCAAATACCCTATCCTCGAAGACTTTCTTGATGTCTTTCTGGGACATCTGAATTGAGCTGAATACTCCCACATACTTAGCCATGTCCTTGATAAAATCGCCTCCAAAGTGAAGACCCTGGGAAGCAGCTCCCTCCTGCTATAGTTGCCAGTTTGACCAATTTGGGATCTAGTTTTAGCAATATGCTTTTCCTACTTTTATTGGAGAATGCAGTATGTGCATTCCCCAGGAGGCAGAAGGCTCTTTGAGCCCATCAGCGCAATTCCTTAGGGTTAATGAGGGTGTATTCACGATAAGCCACTTCAGCCATCTCAAACATTTTTGTGAGTGGGCCAGTAATATAAAGCAGATGGTCTTGGCAGGACTTGAGGCCCTTATCAATACCTTTTCTAGAGTCCATTCATTCCATGGTGATAACCAGCACCACCTTTGCGTCTTGCTCTTGGAATGATGCCATTTTTTTCCGGGACGGAGGAGCATGGGCATTCGGATCTGAGATGGGACGTGACCTCTTTTGATATTTACTTCTAAAGCCAAATGGAGAAGTATTCTGCAATATGCTGTGAAAGTATCCACTTCCGAGACCAGGAGTGTTTTATGAGGAGCTGGTCAAACATACTCTCTCCGCATTGGTCCACAATGCCCATTTTTGATCTGGAGGCCTTTGATGCCTCATCAGTTGTACTCAAATTCCTCACCTCTATCTCAATATCTGCATCAAAGTCAGAGTAATAGGATAGGTTAATTACATCCTCAAATGTTTCTTTGCTATCAAGTGGGAATATGTACTTACAAGCCTTTCTCTTGCCCATCTGCTGTGCCAGAGGCACCATCCTTGTAATCGGCAAAGTATAAAGTCAATTGTTTGAGGCTTTTGGCTTTTTTACACCCTTAGGTAGGGTTTCCCCTGCAGCCCTTTTCCTCTGGACCTTAACAGCCCCATATGCCCCTTCAGTGCACCCTGGCTGGGATTGCAACAGACCAATTCTTCTGGGAGAGAACTTCCAGTCTTTTAATAATTGAGTCATCCAGTGACCCCATTACCTTATTCCGTATGTTATTTATAAGCCCTTCCTGTCTATTCTCAATAGTATTCGCTGAAGGTACAACGGCCATGGCAGAAGGTAAATATAATTTAAGATTACTGGGCTCAGTGTAAGGAAACAGCTGCTCTGGCATTTTGTTGGCCTACAAATGCTAGAGTTCAAGCAGTTTGCCCAATAAATTAAGATGGCCACTGTAGGGTCTTTACTAGTGTGCCCCAATCTCCTAAAATCCCCCCCCAGGCATGTACAGAGTGTGCCGGATCATCTTTTAAGGGTATTTCATGTAATCATCTAATTGTGAGGTCCTTTCTCTATTATTGTGCCTCAGTCTGTTTATCTCTTTTTTTTGTTCTGTTATTTATTAAACTGTGCGATGGATGAGCGTTGCAGCATTGCCTGAATTTTCATGGGCCAGCAGCCGCTGAGGGGTGGAGCAGTGCTGCTGGCGTCTTTGTTATGCAGACCGAATCCCTTCTGAGGCTATGCCCGCGAGATGACTCCAACGGACTGCCTCCGATGGGTGAGTCACTGCGTGCAGCTCAACGGCCTCAGACGGAAGTTTCCTTCAGGAACTGTTCTTTGTGTAGAGTCGGCTCGTGTTTTTTTTTCCCAAGAAGCTCCCGCTGGCAGCAGGGCACGTGTTCCGGCTTTTCAAACAAAACAGACCTGCAGCAATATATGGCGTGGGCCGGTCTTTGAAAGAAAAGACAGGTTCACAGCAAGGGCGTACTTCTCAGCCTTAAGGAGCCCAGGGAAAACATGGAAAAGTTTTGTTGGGTACAGAGGCAGGAGGACCTCCGGAAGAGAGGAGACATTAGATATAAAACCAACCACCATAGTTTCCAGGGTTAGGCAAAGACACTGGGAGGCATTGGGAAGTTACACAATAACCTGGTTGAACGTGGTGTTAGTACCAGAGTAGTCGGGGTCATTATTCTTATTTTCTATAGGAGGGGTTTTGACAGCATACCCAATTGACAAGCTTTGAGCAGAGGAGTGACCTGTGTGATTTTATCTTTCCATCCAAGGGTGGTTGTCGCCTTGTGCCATAGAGTAATTTTGGGGGAAGTTGGGGTGTGCCTGGGCACATATTTTGCCCCACCATAGAGTGCCCTTGAGTAATTACCGAGAAGCATGTTATGCCTGTCCATCCTATAGGCCGGGTCCAGAACGGGTCGATGCACCCAATGGTTAAGGACTACTAACTGCGAGGCCCAGTAATATCATCTAATAGCGAGCAGGGAGATACAACCGTGGTACCAGCTTTTTTTGAGTTTAGCAAGAGCAATTCAGGGTGTACCTTTATTCCAGAGCAAGGCACGTACCTCAGATTCAATTGATTGAAAATAATGTGGTGGAACCAAATGGGGCGTGTTTTGTAGGGCATAGAAAAAGCAGGCAAGCGCCCTCATCTTATAGGGGGTGGCTCTGTCTAATAATGCATGGGGGTCGTGTTTTGCAGTGTTGCACGTCAGCTCAAAAGCGACACAGGGGTGGTACGGGATTTTGATTGTGGAAAACTGTAAAATGTATTGTAATGTATATTCCTAGGTACAGAAAACTGTGTGTGACTATCTTGGTTTCGCAACCTGCTGGTAGAATTGGACGTTCCCCGCTCAAAACGTAGACCAATGATTTATCCCAATTGATGGTGTAGCCTCAGTATTTTTGAAAAAGGGCAAAAATATGCAGCACGCGGTGGTTGGAAAACCGGGGTCTGGCAGTGGAGTAAAACTATGTATTTGTTGACGACGTACTCAATATAAAAGTCAAACCAGGAATTCTCCAAAATTCCTAGTTACCACCAGTAATGGGTCATTACCCTTGCGGGTCCTGTATGATATGTCTGTTAACTGAGGACACAAAGCAGGACGACCCTGGTCTGGTATCCCCGTGGGAACAAAGGACCCACACCAATTGCAACAGTGACAATGTTGTTTATATGATTAAATGCCTGTGTCAGTTGATGTACATTGGGATGACAAGGAGGAGAATAAGGGTTCGCATTAGGGAACATCGCTGTACTGTAAAGCGAGTGATAACAGCAACTAAACTTACCGCTCATTCGCTGAAGAAAAGTCATAATGACAAAGACATCAAATGGACCATCATTGAGAAAGTCAAAGGCACTGGGAATTTGACCAAGTGACTACTGGAGCGTGAACAGTGTTGGGTCTACAGTTTAAAGACCACGAGAATGGGCTCAATGATTCCATCCCATGAAATCAATTACTTCCGAGATGAATCATTTAGGATGTAGTTTTGAATCTTTTAGTAATTTAAAGAATGCCGCCTATGGTATTATCTATGACTATCGTTTTGCGACAGGTCCAATGTATGAACAATTTTCCTGGCACTTAAGACTCATAGCACCACATCAGTACCAAAGATCATCATCCCTGACTAAGACAGTTCTATTATACAGTTCACTAACATTTCACATTTGACAAATGAAAATTCTTTGCATTAAAAACCGCATCACATTCTATTGAAAAAACTGCACTACTTTACGCAGTACCCTCATCATGTAATTTGTTTCATGAGAGGAATCCAACCTGAGTGAGTCCGTGTGAGCACATCAATAAAGTTTTATCTTTTCAAAACTCACAGCCCGATAACTTTAGTAATATAGAACAACCTCGCTGATAGCTTGTCACAAGTCTATGAGAATACCCATAAATAAGGATACTTTTTCATACCTGTCGGGGTTCCTAATCAATAATTCTTCCCCATGTTTAAACACTTTATAACATTGGTTTTGATATTACTACTATCAGTATACACAGGACTACATTACCCATGATTCTATTACGTTGCATCAGGGGCGTTCCTAATGTTGGCGGCCACACGTTATGACACTCCGAAATGGGCGTGCCGTAGTTCTGTTTTTCATCAAAAGTACCGGTAAAATAATCGGGTACATCCCGAGTATCGAGGAACAAGCCAGAGGACTCGGATACAATACGTATGAATGCTGGACAGGACCCTTGATGGTGTTAGTATACAAGACAAACAGCAACAAATCCTGCTATACAGGTATGGCTTGATCAATCAAAATCATGAAGCAATGCTCCTTTGATCCTGGAGTCCTCGGCGATGTACATACTCTCCCAAAGAGGTGTAAGGGAGAAAGCTATGCATGAAGTGTATGAATGAATAACCATAGAGATTGATATTAGCATGGTGTGGTTTGTTTGGAGTGACACAAGAGTGTTTTCCTTATGTGACCACGCATGCACAGGAGTGTGAGTACAGACAGATTGCAATCTCTATCACCACATTACTGTATATACCACCTAGTTGCGTGTGCTATTGATATGTGCTACTGGAAACACATACTATTTAGATATGCTGAGTTATATCATCGGCACACCCCATCGTCCTGACAGCATGGGTGTCATCACTAGCAAATCACTTATGGGAAGTGTTGAGCTTATACTAAAAATATTATACTATGATCTCATTTCCTTTCACTTATAGATGGAGTAAACAAATTTCTAAAAGACAAATTGGTTGGTTTGTTTTATGGAGCAGCTTTCTGCCATTAACCTCTTCACAGCTAGGGCTTTCCCCCCCTGTGCTAAGCCTTTTTGGGCTATTTGGGGTAGTGCGCGCTTAGGCCCCTGTAACTTTTTGACCATATAAGGTCTCAATGCCAATTTTGCGTCCTTTTCTTCCAACATCAAGGGAATTTTAAAGGTACCCAGGGTTTGTGGATTCTCTTGGAGGAGTTCCAGAAATTAGCCGAAATACAGCAGAATTGTTTTGTTTTTCAGGAAAAATGTGAAAAACGGGCTCAAAATGAAAGCGGATGCATTTTCCCTGCGAATATTATCAAAACAGGGTGTGTAGGGCTGAAATCACCATTTTTCCAGCTTTTAGGGAATGACAGACTTTTGTCAGAAAACCAACATTTTTTGCACAGTTTTGGCATTTTTCTGGGACATAGCCCATTGTTGCTATTTTTTGTGCTTTCAACCTCCTTCCAGTTAATGGTAAAATAAGTGTGAAAGCAATAATGGATCCTGGAAAGCTATACATTTGAGAAAAGTAGATACAATTCTGAATTCAGCAAGGGATCATTTGTGTACATCCATCAAGGTTTCTTTGTAGAAACTAACAGTTAAATATTGGAAACATTGGAAATTAGTTGAAAAAAACAGCCTTTTGTGTCATCGTTTTCACCTGTAACTTCTTGTAATTATGACAGCTCTTTGAAAGCAATATACCGTTACATCCACTGGACATTCCTGGTTGTGGAGATATATAGGACTTGTAGGTTCACTAAGAACCAGATGAACCCAGACTCAAAAACTGAGTAGCAATTTGCAATGGCTTTTGATTATGTACTGGGTATATAGCAATTATTCTGTGTAAATGTATATATGGAAAGATTAGAATGAAAGACACCGATGTATTTCTAAAATGGGAACAAATTATAGAGTATAGAAACAGTACATATTTGCACATTTTCAAAATTGGGAATACTCATACTAGCATGAGAATTATTGGTCATTTTGCAAAATGACTTATTTTTTACACAATGTCTTTCATTTGGAAGGCAGAAGTGATGAAGCAAAGCTTCGCATATTTTGCGGCTTGCCGAAGTCAAGAACCTCGTTTATGTGTAATAAGGTAACAAAACGTATGTTTTACTAACATTTATTTTTGTTTAGGCAAAGTTCCCGAAGCTTGCCTATGTGTATTTCTAATGAATTTAATCCGTGTTCTTTAATATGGCCGCCGCTTGTATTTTAGTTACTGCGCATGCGTCAGCCACACTCACGTGTCCTGACGCGTCTGCAGAAGTGGAGGGAAAGTTATGCGCATGCGTAATTCATAGCTGTGCTTATCATGTGGTACTGCTCGTGCCACTGCTCTTGTGATTGTGTCAATGTAGCTAACATTTAATGCAATAGTTTTATTTCTTGATGATGAGTTAAAAGTACAAACCCTATGATGTATTTTCATAATGACATTATTATGTATTAATTTGTTTTCGCTTACTTTTCATGTACCGCGGGGAATGGGGGTCCAAACTGATTGGGAGCCATATTGACGGTCTCTTCTGCGCATGACCAGGGAGCATTGAAAGGTGGCCACTTTGGACAGTGGAACTCAGCCAGCTGGCAGCCACAGTCAAGATGCGCCTGGGAAAGCCACCTCTGCGCTACGAGAACGGCGAATGTTGCTCCTCATGTGTTACAATGTTAATTTTCACTCGTATTTCTGCACAGTTCTCATGAGAACCCCAATCTCTCTAGGCGGTACCCAAGTATGTTAATGAAGGCTTCAAATCTTGTATTGTGATTGGTGTGTTACCCAAATCCTACCTTAGGACCAATCGAAATTGAGGGATTCTGACACTTTGCAACATTGGGGGGTGGTACACTGTCCCCAAACTGTATATCTACCCTGGGTTCACCTAGTGAACCGTCCGACTTGTCTGGTTTAGCTGACCTGTCACTGACCCAACGCACTCAATAGGTGACTGAAGATACAGAGCGCTGCGAAGCACTCTGTCCGAATTTGACCATAGACTAAGGTTCTACTAAACCTTAAAGTGCTGGCAAAGCACTTAGCTGGGAGTTCGCTGACCCAATCGGGGTCTTGATCGATAGCTGCAGAGCGGGTGGAGCGCAGGCGTTGTTTCCGAACTGTGGGTTCCGGTCCTGTCCTGAAGAGGGTCCTGTCCTGAAGAGGGTCCTGTCCTGAAGAGGGTCCTGTCCTGAGGGTTTGCTGTCCTGTCCTGAGGGTCCTGTCCTGATTCCTATTCCGAGGGTATCCTGTCCTGTCCTGGGTGTCCATTCTGCACCTGCTGTCCTTTGAGGGGTATCCTTCCTTGAGGGTTTCCTGTCCTTAACTGACCCGTGGCCAGGGTTTGGTTTCCACACCTTTCTAGGTAAATATTGCTCTGAAAACTCTTTAAATCTTGCACCTTCTAAATTTCTGACTTTTGCTTTAATAAAGTTTATCATTGCATATGTTATATTTTCCATGCCTTTCCGCAACTATTGAAAGTCAATTACATATTTTTCCATAAGTTTGTTCCTATGTCTTCTCACTTGTTAGAAATTATATTTTGCATTGCAGTCTGTAATTTTATGATATGGTCTAGAACTTCATTGCCTAGATTGTTCAAAGGCCCATTCACCTTAAGTGAAGCGTGCTACTCTTTATAGGCCCTCCCATAGTTATTCATGCATAAAATGTCCATGCTTAAACATTTCTGAGATTTTATAATATTTCCCATCTGCATTTCATATTACATTTGAATGATTACCCTGTCATTATTTCTTTATGCCTATGTGATTTACGTTATCTTGGTTATTGATTGCCTTATTTTACTGTACCTCATGCAAGAAAATATTGAATTTAGATAAACATTTTAAAACTTCCAGTTGTCCGTGGTCATTTAAACAGTATTTGAATGTTATTGGTTGGGTTTGTATTTTGCTGCCTTTCTTTTACAGCTAGCTCCCTGATTCATTGTGGTCATTAGGTACCCGCATCGGTGGATGGTAAGTCGGGTGCACTGAAAATTATTAGCAGGGAACACACACACACAACTTGGTAGAGCTCGTGAAGTCACCTGATCGATGTATATGGTGATTTGAAAAGTATATGGGCCCTGAAGCCGGAAACGGCGAAAACTATTGGTCGGGTGGCCTCGCGCGCTCTATCAGTTTTCTGGTAGCTAGAGGATGGTTAGGGACTAGTTGAGAGTAAGGCAGGGATTAGTTGGACTAGTTGAGTCGGAAGCTGCTATTATATTGATGCTGCTAGAAGAGCGGCTGTTCTAAGAGACCTGATCATTCTCTTGTGAATACGCTGCTGAAACTCATGAATTTTTGCATTGTTTTTATTCTTGTTCTTATATTGCTATATGTACTAATCCATGCATTTGTAAACCGTATCGTTTCGTGTTGTCCGAACTCCCCGGGGAATTGAAAGGGCAAGTGGTGAATAGAATCCATTGTCCTGAGGTCACAGGTTCGAGGAAAGTTAGGTGCAGGTTAGGATAACCGGGAAGCACTAACTAGGGTTTTCTGAATACATGTGTGAATAAATGACAGTAACGGGGTTCATTGGCAAAATTCCCATAGTGGCGTAACCTAGTAAGGGTCACATCGGAAGAGTAGCAGGTTCCTCGGAGCTAGCGTGAAAGCAGAGGGGTCCGCTGAGAAACCTTAAGCTCGGAATATATCCCGGAAAGAAGTGGATGAGTTTAGGGGAATAACAGGTTCACCGATGCTAGAGTGAAGGGTAGGCGGAAGAGATCTGCCCGCAGCGAGTGAAAAGTAAATGGAAGTAGTTTACTTGCAGTAAAAAATTCTTTCTCTGTCTAGACACTTGAGCACTGTGGCGAATGTGTATTTGTTGTAAAATAACCAAGCACTGAGCACTTTAAAAGAAAGAAAGTTTCCGTTACCTTGTGAAGGGAGGGAGTCAGTCGCGAAGCGCCTCTGACGTCACTCTGTGCCGCGCTGGGATTGGTAGAAGCAGCGGGCGGGTAGCGGAGCTGGAATTGTAAAGGAGGGGTGAGCGCCGGAGCGTGGGAACTGTCTCACGAAGGGGCCGCGCACCCATTGGCGGAGCTTATTTAGTGTCGCACACCCATTGGTTGCACGAATTTCTGAAGCGCGTTCTGATTGGAGGTAGTTTGTAAACAAAGTTTACCGCAGAAGTTGTATGTGGCACTCGCAGACTACAGGAACTCGACCTGATCCAAGGCACCTAGGGTTTGAAAGGGATCAGTGGAAGACTAATAGATACGATATTATGTACGGAACAAAGAGAAAAATATCACTTATAAGTAAGGTGAAAAATTATTTTAAAACGGACAAACCGATTAAATCTAGGGAAGGTGTTCTTGTCCCACCACCTAATACTCCTGCCTCATTCATGATGTTTGACCGAGGGTACAATACCTGTGTGTGGCTGGAGAATTGGGTGAAATACACGAAAGATGACGGAGTATTGGCTTTTCCGTTAGATGGTACCTTCAATGGTAGGATCCTATTTAATTTAAGGACTCGGATGAACGAATTGCATCCCAGACCGAGACTAACGCAGTATGAGGCATTAGAGGAATGGGAGATTGAGGCTTTTGAAAGAGAAAGACCCCGAATGGACAAGGGTTTGACCAAGTGGTACCCCAGGCAGAAACAGGAGTCCAGGGATAAAAGGATGAAACAGTGGAGGCAGAGCATGATTGTTGAGGGTCTGTTTCCCATGATGCCGGCATGTCATAACATTGGAGCGGGTGAGAAAAGTACTGAAAAATGTAAGCATTGGGGGGCCCTGGGGGAATCAGATGATGAACTAATAGATGACATCTGTACCAGAAGTCCGCCACCTTACAATGAGGGAACCCGACCTTCCAGTGTAGGAGATGTTCCCCGACGCCACTTCCTAAAGGAAGAAGACAGGTCCCTGGGACTGGGAGGGGGTGGTCAAGTATTGCCCTATCCTGAAAAACCCGAACCGACGGAAACAAGGGATATATATCCCAAAGTGCCCGCGAGCCAGGAAGAAAAATATTCACGTACGAAAATCTTTTTTCCCAGACCCTTGTATGAAAGCGAAGAGAAAGCATCGAATTCAGGACTGCCTTTTGTTCAACCTCCATATGGGGAAGAGCGCAGGTCCTTTAATACTGGAACTTTATTCCCGAAACCAAATTATGGGGGAGGACCAAGTGAAACGCATCCTACTGCCCCGAGTTTTACTCCTCCGTTGACCCCACAGATATTACATGACACAACTTTAAGAAGGGTACTAGTGGAAAAGGAACAAGAGGCTCTAGCTAGACAAAGGACAGAAATAATTCAGAAAATTTCCCAGTTAAATACCAGTCCTGAGGCATTGACTATTCCAGTAACTATTGGACCGGTGGTCCCGTTATACGGAAATGGTCAGGGAAATCCGATTACTCCAGTTATGACCCCAGTCATGGCAACCCCGAGACAGGAACCGATCATCATAGATGATCAGTCCAGTGAGTGCGAGTCTGAAGTTGCGTTCTTGGAATTGCCAAACAAACAGACTGGAAAGGGAATACAGCAGAGGCATAACCCTTTTAATACAAAAGAAATTAAATTAGAGACAGCAACAGGTACTAGGAATGTCTCTCTGGTAACTCCGGATGAAATTGAGAGTTGGAGTCGTGAATTAGAGAAGCAGACTCCGCAAACAAAACCTTTAGACCTCTACAAGCTGAGGGTCGAAATAGAAGAATTAATGGCAGGAAATGTGGGGTTGGATCGATTGAATACCTACTCTGAAGAAGAATTGTCGTTCATATGTAAAAGCTTTACAAGGAACACCAGAGTGCTCAACGAAAAACTGACCGAAACAGCAGTTAGTATGGGGGTAGATATCTCAAAATCCAAGCCCTTACAGAAACCGTACAGAGCAGACTTCTCAGACAAAGATATAGAACACCTGAATGTGGCAGGGAAGAAGTTGCAGATTAAAGAATTAATGGGGGTACTGCAGAAATGGGGAGATGTGGAAAGATGGAGAAGCAGGTGGGCGAAAAAGAGAGAAGAGGTTCGCTCCCGACAAGTGACTCCTGAGTTTGCTTTAAGAGAGGTAGAAAAACCTGAGCAGTTATGCCCCATGCGCGAAGTTCCAGGAGGGAAATATGTGCATGTCCCCTGGTCTAGGCAGGATATTGTGTCCTTCACGAACGATTTTCCAAAATTACGAGAGAAACCAGTTGACTGGTACAGGCAGGTGGAAAGGTTCGTGAAGGTACAGAAATGTCTGTGGAAAGACCTGGATGGGTTTTTCGACATTGTGGTTCCAGTAGATTTATGGACCCAGTGTAAAATAAACATAGACTGGCCGAGTGAGGAGTACCCAAGAAATAAAGAAACAGGGGAGCCATCAAAGGATGTCATGCGAAAATATGAGCAGGTAATTCAGCACTTGAAAGAAAAGGTGCCCGCAAAGGAAACTGATTGGACAAAAATAGATAGAACAACACAGGAAAGGGACGAGACAGTGCACTCCTTCTATGAGAGGTTATTGCAGGTATTTAAAACATACAGTGGTATTGATAACATCGACCTGAAGGATATGACGCACTTTATTTACAGGTTTGTAAATGGTTTAAGACCTGAAATTTGTCAGTGGATAAAAGATAATAAAATCTGTTGGCATACTAAGAAAATGGATGAGGTCCTGCGGTACGCTAAGTACTGCGAGGATGAGATGGCAGAAAAGAAAAAGGCCCTCAAGGAAAAGGTGATGTGGGCTCAGGTGAAGCTCGCAGAACAGCAGGAAAAACAATTGAGTAACATGGTTAAAAATGCTGAGAACAAAGGTCCTGGGGGAGGGGGTGGAGGAAAGCCCCGGCCCAAATTTAGCAGGGAAGAGGCTATGAAGAAATTTCCCTGCCATCAGTGCGGCGAAATTGGACACTGGCAAAACGAGTGTCCCCAATTAGTAGATATTAATGAAAAAACTCCTGATTTAACTCCACAGACGCAGAAAGAAAGACCAAGAAAGACTCAACCCCAGGTAAAAACAGTTCAGGTGCCTCGAGCACCCAAGCAGGTATACAGGGGAAGACAGGCAGAAGATGAAGAGATAGAGGCTTGGGAAAGCGGGGAGAACAGAAATACAGCAACTTCGCAGTATCTGCTGAATGATACCTTCCTTTGTAATGATCAGGACTGACGGGGCCTGAGAGGGGAGGACGAGGAGTGCGTACTTGGCGCTTCCTTGCCGGTAGACCAGTCTGGACCATATATTGAAGGAAAGGTTGGCGGAAATGATGTCACCTTTCTGTTGGACACTGGCGCTACCCGTTCTACTGTAAGAACAGTGGACGTTCCAAACCTACCCCTCTCGGGAGAAAATATCCAAGTAGTGGGTGTATCTAATCAATTGATTAGTACTCCTGTTACCGAACCAATGGAGATTTCAATTGGAAATTTTAAACAGATGCATAGATTTGTCGTCTGTGACACCAGTCCAGTGAATGTACTGGGTCGTGATTTGCTGTGCAAAATGAACTGTACCATCTTTTGCACACCAAAAGGTGTTGAAATACAGACCCCAGATGAAGATGGCATTTATAAATTATTGTTACTTAGACCTGACTCAGAAATTAAAAGATTGACCCTGCAGGACTTGCCCCAAGAACTCCAGGAAGCCGTAAAGCCAGAGGTGTGGGATTTCACTGGAAAAGATGTGGGTTTGATGAAAGATGTGGACCCCATACAGATAGCCATCAAGGACAATGCAGTATATCCTAACACTAGGCCCTACCGAATGAATGCTGAAGTGAAAGCAGGTGTCACTCTAGAAATACAAAAATTATTAGAAGGAGACATCATACAGGAAGTGATGAGCAGCCCATGCAACTCACCGATTATGGGCATCAAAAAGCCTAGTGGCAAGTATAGGGTAGTGCAGGACCTGAGAAAGGTTAACAAAATTGTAGTTCCTTGCTGCCCTATTGTCCCAAACCCTGCAGTGATATTGTACCAGATTCCTTGGGATGCTGAATGGTTCACTGTGATTGATTTATGTCATGCATTCTTTTCGATACCCCTGCACCCCGACAGCAAATTTCTTTTCTCATTTGCCTTCGAGGGTCACGTGTATTGTTGGAACCGGGTCCCTCAAGGGTATACAGAGAGCCCCTCTATCTTTAATCAGATCTTGAAAAAATGTCTAGAGACTTTGACCTTACCTGGGAACTCTGTGTTAGTGCAGTACATAGACGACTTTCTACTGGCGTCTAAAAGTCACAGGGACTGTGTAGTTGACACCATTGCCCTCCTAAATCATCTGTGTGAGAAAGGGCATAAAGTGGCCCCTGACAAACTACAGTTCTGTGCGAAATCAGTAAAATATCTAGGACACCAGATAGAAAAGGGTGTCAGAAAAGTCACATCAGAAAGAGTGAGAATAATTCAAAAGATGCAGTTGCCCCGTACTCAAAAAGATGTCAGAATGTTCCTGGGTGTATTAGGGTACTGCAGGCAGTGGATTCTGGGATTTGCAGCCTTAGCCAGGCCCTTGATAAAAATGACCACGAGAGGAATGCCAGATGTTGTAGAGTGGGACGATGAAAGTCTAATGGCTTTCACAAGACTGAAAAACTGTCTGTGTACGGCCCCTGCGTTGGGAATGCCAGATTATTCCAAAGAGTTTGCCCTATTCTGTGACACTCGCGATAATTGCGCATTGTCAGTCCTGACTCAAGAACATGGCACGACCAGAAGGCCTGTGGCCTATTTCTCTGCCACTTTGGACCCAGTAGCTGCTGGGTTACCAGGCTGTCTGAAAGCAGTAGCTGCTACCTGTGCAAGTTTGGAACAGAGTGAGTCCATTGTCATGGGACATCCTGTGACCGTGTATGTTTCACATGGAGTGGTAATTCTATTGACCAGAACTAAAACACAGTATCTCACCCCTAGTCGGCTGACTAAATACGAGAGGATTCTTGTGGGTGCAGCAAATGTAAGCATTGTTAGGTGCGGTATTCTGAACCCTGCCACCTTACTCCCCGACCCCTTGGAAATAGAAGGTGGGGATGATGATGAACATGATTGTATTGACCTGACAGAGTTCAGTACTAAACCACGCCCAGACATAAAAGAAACGCCATTGCCTGAACATGATAAAGAACTATTTGTGGATGGTTCCTGTCTAAGACATGAACTAGGAGGCTTGAGTGCTGCTTACGCAGTAGTCTCTTTCACAAAAATTGAAGAAGCAGGTTACTTATATAACATCAAGTCTGCACAAGTAGCCGAATTGATAGCTATGATAAAAGCTTGCAAAATTGGGAAGGACTTACGCATAACAGTGTATACTGACAGTCAGTACTGTTATGGAGTTGTGCATGACTTTGGCCAATTGTGGCTGCAGAGAGAATTCATGACTTCCTCAGGTACTCCCATTCGGAATGCAAAGGTTGTTCATGACCTTTTAGAGGCCATCCAGTTGCCCAAAGAACTGGCAGTGGTAAAATGTGCTGCTCATCAAAGGAGCATGGACAAAGTATCACTGGGAAACGATTATGCTGATCGAGTGGCCCAATGGTGTGCCAAAGATCGGTATATGGTAAATCCAAAACGAGGGGGGCCAGGAACCAGCTGCCAGCTTCAGGTGTTTGAAGAAGTGCCTACGTGGGATGAAGTGAGAGAGTGGCAGGAATCGGCTCCTTGGCAAGAAAGAGAGAAATGGAAGGAGGATGGGTGTAGACCGAGACGTGTGGATGGTGTCATTTTGGGCCCAACTGGTATGCCTGTGTTACCCCGACACTTGCTTGGCACAATGGCAAGATTAATACATGAAGGATCACACATTGGTAGGGATGCCATGATTCTGGTATTTCAACAGACTTGGTACAGTAAGAAATTCAGGAAGGTAGCAGAGTCCCTCTGCCAGAGGTGCCTGTCATGTCAGCAGATGAACCCAGGCAAGAGGACAATGGTTGAACTGAGCAAAATTGGGAGATCAGGGGGTCCCTTCGTAAGGATACAGATTGATTTCATCACCATGCCCCGTTGTGAAGGGAAGCGATATGTCCTTGTCATTGTTTGCATATTTTCAAAATGGGTAGAAGCTTACCCTACTTCCCAAAGTGACGCACTGACAGTAGCGAAGTGTTTACTAAAAGAACTAATACCTAGATTCGGGGTGCCATTCATTATTGAATCAGATAAGGGTGGACATTTCCAGAATGACATACTGGCTGAACTCTGTAAGGCCTTTGGAATAAGGCAGAAACTTCATTGTGCATACCACCCAGAGGCTTCTGGAATAGTGGAACAAGTAAATGGAACTATCAAAACAGACTAGCAAAGCTGACTGATGCAACTGGCATGACCTGGGTGAAGGCCCTGCCCCTGGTCCTGATGGGACTGAGAAGTGTTCCTGACCGCAAGACAGGCCTAAGTCCCCATGAAATCATTATGGGAAGAGTGATGAGACAAGCATGGGTGCCAGGAAGCCAACTGTTGAGTATTACTGATGATTTAGTGCTTGAATACTGCAGAAGATTGGGTGACCAAGTGCGTTCTATCTCTCGCCAGATTGGAGACGACGGCATCCTCAATCCAACGACTCCTCTCCACAGCTTGGTTCCAGGAGACTGGGTCAAAATAAAGAAGCACACTCGATCTAATTGTCTGGCACCAAGGTGGGGAAAGAAACGCCAAGTAATCCTGGTAACAACAACTGCAGTGAAGGTCGCAGGTGTTCCCCAGTGGATCCACGCTGGACACACTCAGAAGGTATTACCAGACAAAGAATTTGCAGAAGAGGGGCAACCAGCAGAGGACCCTGCAGGAGCCGGTCCAGAAGCAGCTGACAACGAGCAGCCCAGCACCAGTCAGGTTGCAGGAACAGCAGACGTTGGCCCAGGAGTAGTTGACTACGAACTGCCAAGAAACCAGCCTGCGGAAGAGGTCCAGGAAACTGAGCCAGGAGTAGCTGAAGACGAGCTGCCAAGCATATGGCCAGAAGAATGGATACCGATGATTGATCTGACCGAAGATCCTATCAGAACAAGAGAACGACTTAGTGAAGGTAGAGAGTGGACTAGTCAGGAAAAGCAAGGCACAGGCGAAGAACCTCAGCCGCTTGAGATTCACATCAAAACTGAGGAAGGAGAAGGTCAGACAGGGACAGAGCAGGTGTTCGATACACCACCGCTAACACCTGATGCAGATAAGGGAGAGACTAGAAATAGAGTGATAGTTCGAGCAGAAGAAAATCAAGAGATCGAAGTGCTTGAACAGGATCAGAGAGGGTTAAAAGAACGGGTTCAGGAAACAGAAACAGAAGCAGAGACAATCGAAAGCCAAAAACAAAATATTCCTGAACAAGGCCAGATTAGCAACCAGGCAGAAGAATTTGATGCTAGCCCTGGAACTAGCCAGATAGGGAAAGTAGGAGAAGAAAGTGGAGAAGAATTACCACAAGATAAAGAGAACAAGAGAATAAGAAAAGAAAGTGAAGTCCAAGTACCGACTAAGAGACTAAAGAAAAGAAACAACCTTGAGCCTAGGTTTGTAAAAAGATTGAGACTAAGGATAAAGACAGTGGAAGAAAAACGTGCAGAAGCAAGAAGAAGTGCTCGGATAGCAGAGCAAGAAGAAGACTCTTCCAAAAGAAGGAGTGAACGAATAAAAAGACAAAACAAAAAGTACAAGTCTCCTGAATGGACACTGGTTTTGGAAGAACTTGAAGATCTTGATATAACTGACGTGAGCGACGGAGAACCCGTCCCAGAGTACTCAGCTGAAGAAGAAGACGAACCACCGTGAATTTGCACAAAGTAAGCTAATTGTGTAAAGCCAAAAAGAGGGGTTCGAGAGACTCCTTCTGAGCCAAAATGTCTGATTCAACAGTGAATGGTAGACCTAGTTGCAGCCGTTTTAAGACGTGTTGCAAGGTGTGTATATGTAGTGTAGTAGTACTGATAGTTATCTGGATAGGATTAACAATATTCATTCCCTTTGCTGTAAGTAAAGATACTAACATTGTCCCTACTGAAGTTGTAAATACTGACAATGAGGAGCTAACAACACAGAGTGTAGCACGACATGAAAGAGCTTTGAGACAAACAAAACAGAACTTAGAAGCACCAGATGAGGGAGGACTACATTATCATGGAGTTAAGAACAAGACCCACTTAAATGTTTTCGCAAACTTATTAATACACTATGTAGAGACTATGGAAATTGAAGATTGCTATGTCTGCATGAAGCTACCTACTTCTGTGGCTGAAGGCGTGACATACCATCACCTGCCATTGACATATGGAATCTCCTGTAGCATTTTAGCTAGTTTATTTTACAAAAGGGGACCGTTACAGTATTATTATTCTAACAATGACGTGATCTTTTCTGAACTTCCTATACGTGGGAACTTAAATCCTGTACATACCAAAACTGACACCATAAGATATATGGGAGACTACTTTCTGACTATAGGTAACATTGACATAGCAGACGCACACAGAGATAACTTGACTTGTTCTTTGCGTGAGCAGGAAAAGATGTTCCTGAACATGGCAGAGAAAAGGAGAATTAAAATTCAAAAGAAGGCTAATGACGAAAGTCAGAAAAAGCCAAAGTGGGCAGAGAACATGGAAGGCACCTCATCTGGTGGAGCGGGTCCTGCTCTGTTGCTGGATTTTGAAAAGAAAGGCAAGCTATGTCTTCACCGCGAGAAGACTAGCTATTATAATAATGTTTTCATTGGTTCCAGTGAATGCGAACATAATTACAAGGTAATTGGAGGTTGGGGTTTCAAAAATGGGTCAGAGCCTGTGTTTCCTGGAATTTATTATATTTGTGGGGACAAGGCTTATTTCAAATTGCCGGATCACTGGTATGGAAGCTGCTACTTTGGCATTGTCTTCCCGAAAATATACCATGTGAATGGAAAAGCTGGAAGCAATGAAGATACTAATGGCTTAGTGCGTAGTAAAAGAGAAAGTATAGGTGAAATTATGGGTAGTATTTTCAGTGCACTGATACCTGGAGTGGGAGTGGTTCTGAACACTCACAGAATTTGCAAATTGTCTACTATAGTAGATGTGCTGTCTACTGAAACAGCTCATGGATTTCTGCTGGTCAATACCGAAATGGTTGCGATCAGATCAATGGTTTTACAGAATCGACTTGCTCTTGACACCTTATTAGCGAAAGAGGGCGGAGTCTGCCGGATGTTGAAGGCGCAACATTGTTGCACTTATATTCCGGATAAAAGTGTACAGATCAAAAGATATGTGAAAAACATTACTAATTTGGCAAAGGAACTCAAACCACTCGAGGTTGATAGTGCCTGGAAGAGACTGGTAGATGGTCTCTCAAATGTAGGTCATTGGCTTGCTAGCATAGGTAAAAGCTTATTATTCAAAATTCTGATGCCAATTGGTATTATAGGTCTTATTATACTTTCCATTTTCTTATGCTGTAAATGCCGCAAGCGCACCAAAAAGCACGAGGTAAATGCAAGAGGAGTGAAACGAAGTGTGGATGAGATTGAATTAGAGGAAGTGAATGATCAGATATACAAAAAGGTGAAGACTTCTCATCTTGCTAAAACTGAGAGAGAAAAGTTAGAACGGTTGCTGGAAGAAATAGAACTTTATAAAGTGTGAAAGAAAGTTGGCATCTGGTTCTATTATAATTTGTGATGATAGTAAATATCATCAAAGAGGGGATTGATGAAGCAAAGCTTCGCATATTTTGCGGCTTGCCGAAGTCAAGAACCTCGTTTATGTGTAATAAGGTAACAAAACGTATGTTTTACTAACATTTATTTTTGTTTAGGCAAAGTTCCCGAAGCTTGCCTATGTGTATTTCTAATGAATTTAATCCGTGTTCTTTAATATGGCCGCCGCTTGTATTTTAGTTACTGCGCATGCGTCAGCCACACTCACGTGTCCTGACGCGTCTGCAGAAGTGGAGGGAAAGTTATGCGCATGCGTAATTCATAGCTGTGCTTATCATGTGGTACTGCTCGTGCCACTGCTCTTGTGATTGTGTCAATGTAGCTAACATTTAATGCAATAGTTTTATTTCTTGATGATGAGTTAAAAGTACAAACCCTATGATGTATTTTCATAATGACATTATTATGTATTAATTTGTTTTCGCTTACTTTTCATGTACCGCGGGGAATGGGGGTCCAAACTGATTGGGAGCCATATTGACGGTCTCTTCTGCGCATGACCAGGGAGCATTTTAAGGTGGCCACTTTGGACAGTGGAACTCAGCCAGCTGGCAGCCACAGTCAAGATGCGCCTGGGAAAGCCACCTCTGCGCTACGAGAACGGCGAATGTTGCTCCTCATGTGTTACAATGTTAATTTTCACTCGTATTTCTGCACAGTTCTCATGAGAACCCCAATCTCTCTAGGCGGTACCCAAGTATGTTAATGAAGGCTTCAAATCTTGTATTGTGATTGGTGTGTTACCCAAATCCTACCTTAGGACCAATCGAAATTGAGGGATTCTGACACTTTGCAACATTGGGGGGTGGTACACTGTCCCCAAACTGTATATCTACCCTGGGTTCACCTAGTGAACCGTCCGACTTGTCTGGTTTAGCTGACCTGTCACTGACCCAACGCACTCAATAGGTGACTGAAGATACAGAGCGCTGCGAAGCACTCTGTCCGAATTTGACCATAGACTAAGGTTCTACTAAACCTTAAAGTGCTGGCAAAGCACTTAGCTGGGAGTTCGCTGACCCAATCAGGGTCTTGATCGATAGCTGCAGAGCGGGTGGAGCGCAGGCGTTGCTTCCGAACTGTGGGTTCCGGTCCTGTCCTGAAGAGGGTCCTGTCCTGAAGAGGGTCCTGTCCTGAAGAGGGTCCTGTCCTGAGGGTTTGCTGTCCTGTCCTGAGGGTCCTGTCCTGATTCCTATTCCGAGGGTATCCTGTCCTGTCCTGGGTGTCCATTCTGCACCTGCTGTCCTTTGAGGGGTATCCTTCCTTGAGGGTTTCCTGTCCTTAACTGACCCGTGGCCAGGGTTTGGTTTCCACACCTTTCTAGGTAAATATTGCTCTGAAAACTCTTTAAATCTTGCACCTTCTAAATTTCTGACTTTTGCTTTAATAAAGTTTATCATTGCATATGTTATATTTTCCATGCCTTTCCGCAACTATTGAAAGTCAATTACATATTTTTCCATAAGTTTGTTCCTATGTCTTCTCACTTGTTAGAAATTATATTTTGCATTGCAGTCTGTAATTTTATGATATGGTCTAGAACTTCATTGCCTAGATTGTTCAAAGGCCCATTCACCTTAAGTGAAGCGTGCTACTCTTTATAGGCCCTCCCATAGTTATTCATGCATAAAATGTCCATGCTTAAACATTTCTGAGATTTTATAATATTTCCCATCTGCATTTCATATTACATTTGAATGATTACCCTGTCATTATTTCTTTATGCCTATGTGATTTACGTTATCTTGGTTATTGATTGCCTTATTTTACTGTACCTCATGCAAGAAAATATTGAATTTAGATAAACATTTTAAAACTTCCAGTTGTCCGTGGTCATTTAAACAGTATTTGAATGTTATTGGTTGGGTTTGTATTTTGCTGCCTTTCTTTTACAGCTAGCTCCCTGATTCATTGTGGTCATTAGGTACCCGCATCGGTGGATGGTAAGTCGGGTGCACTGAAAATTATTAGCAGGGAACACACACACACAACTTGGTAGAGCTCGTGAAGTCACCTGATCGAAAAAAAAAGCTCTATCAGAAGTGCATCAAAAATCAATAGGTAATAACAATTGCCTTACAGATCTGAATTACTCTAAGTCTCCTGATAAAAAATGGTACCTCACTTGTGTGGGTAGGTATAGTGTCCACGACCAGGTTGGGCTCAAAACCCAACCTGAACGCACCTCAATTTTGCAGTGAAAAATTACCCTTTTTTGGCAAAGTGCCTAGCTGTAGTTTTTTAACTCTAGCTCTGCCGGTACCTAAGGAAACATAGCAAACCTATCCATTTTTTAAAACGAGACACCCAAGGAAATCCAGGATGGGGTGACTTGACTGCCTCCCACCAGTTTCGGTTACCCGGAATCCCTTGCAAACCTAAAAAGTTGTCAAAAAAACACTTTTCCCCTACATTTCTGTGGTGGAAAGTTCTAGGATATGCGTGGATCCACACATTTCTACCCACCCTGCGTTCCCCAAAGTCTTACAAGAAAAACGGCACCTCACTTGTTTGGGTCGGCCTAGTGCCCAGGAAATGGCACAAAACGCAACGTGGTCACACCTCAATTTCGCAGTGAAAAATGACTCTTTTTTGGCAAAGTACCTAGCTGTAGTTTTTGAATCCTAGCTCTGCCGGCACCTAGGGAAACCAAGCAAACCTATACATTTTTAAAAACTAGACACCCAGGGGAATCCATGATGTGGTGACTTGACTGCCTCCCACCAGGTTCTGTTACCCATATTCCCTTGCAAACCTAAAAAATTGAGAAAAAAAAACAAATTTTCCCTATATTTCTGTGGTGGAAAGTTCTGGAATCTGCGTGGATCCACACATTTCTACCCACCCCACGTTCCCCAAAGTCTTACAAGAAAAACACTACCTCACTTGTGTGGGTCAGCCTAGTGTCCGCGACAGGAAACGGCACAAAACGCAACGTGGTCACACCTCAATTTCGCAGTGAAAAATGAACCTTGTTTGACAAAGTGCCTAGCTGCAGTTTTTGAACAATAGCAAACCTATACATTTTTTAAAAGTAGACACCCAGGCAAATCTAGGATAGGGTGACATGACTGCCTCCCACCAGGTTCTGTTACCCAGAATCCCTTGCAAACCCAAAAAGCTGTAAAAAAAACAATTTTTCCCCACATTTCTGTGGCGGAAAGTTCTGAAATCTGCGTAGATCTACAAATTGCCACCCACCCCGCCTTTCCCCTAAGTGTTCTGAGAAAAATGGTACCTCACTTGTGTGGGTCAGCCTAGTGCCCACAACAGGAAACGGCGCAAAACGCAACGTGGTCACACCTTAATTTTGCAGTGAAAAACAACCCTTTTTTGCAAAGTGCCTAGCTGTAGTTTTTGAACCCTTGCTCTGCCGGCACCCAGGGAAACCTTGCAAACCTATACATTTTTTAAATGTAGACACCCAGGGGAATCCAGGATGGGGTGACTTCAATGCCTCCCATCAGGTTCTGTTACCCAGAATCCATTGCAAACCTAAAAAATTGTTTAAAAAAAAACAATTTTCCCCATATTTCTGTGGAAAGTTCTGAAATCTGTGTGGATCCACAAATTTCCACCCCCTCCACGTTCCCCTAAGTCTTCTGAGAAAAATGATGTGATAAAAAAGACCCTATTTTGGCAAAGTGCCTTGCTGTAGTTTTTGAACGCTAGCTCTGCCGGGAAACCTAGCAAACCTATACATTTTTAAAAAGTAGACACTCTGGGGAATCCAGGATGGGGTGACTTGACTGCCTCCCACCAGGCTCTGTTACCCAGAATCCTTTGCAAACCTAAACATTTTCCAAAAAAGCCACATTTTTCCCCAAGTCTTCTGAGAAAAATGGTACCTCACTTGTGTTGGTAGGCCTAGTGCCCGCGACAGGAAACGGCGTAAAATGAAATGTGGTCACACCCCAATTTTGCATCAAAAAATGACCCTTTTTTGGTAAACTGCCTAGCTGTAGTTTTTATAACCTAGCTCTGCTGGCACCTAGGGAAACCTAGCAAACATATAAATTTTTTAAAAGTAGATACACTGTGGAATCCAGGATGGGGTGACTTGACTGCCTCCCACCAGGTTCTGTTACCCACAATTCCTTGCAAACTTAAAAAATCGTGCAAAAAAAACCCATTTTCCCCACATTACTGTGGTGGAAAGTTCTGGAATCTGCGTGGATCCAGAAATTACCACCCACCCCGCGTTCCACAAAGTCTTCCAAGAAAAATGGTTCCTCACTTGTATGGGTCGACCTAGTGCCCGCGACAGGAAACGGCGCAAAACGCAAAGTGGTCACACCTCAATTTCGCAGTGAAAAATGACCCTTTTTTGGCAAAGTACCTAGCTGTAGTTTTTTAAGCCTAGCTCTGCCGGCACCTAGGGAAACCTAGCACACCTATACATTTTTCTAAAGTAGATACACTGGGGAATCCAGGATGGGGTGACTTGACTTCCCCCCACCAGGTTCTGTTACCCAGAATCCCTTGCAAACCTAAAAAAAGTAAAAAAAAGCCACATTTTCACCACATTTCTGTTGTGTAAAGTTATAGAATATGCGTGCACCCACAAATTTCCACACACCCTACGTTCCCCTAAGACTTCTGACAAAAATTTTACCTCACTTGTGTGGGTCGGCCTAGAGCCTCCAACAGGAAACGGCGCGAAATGCAAAGTGGTCACACCTCAATTTTGCAGTGAAAAATGACCCTTTTTTGGCAAAGTGCCTAGCTGTAGTTTTTGAATCCTAGCTCTGCCGGCACATAGAGAAACCTACAAAAGCCACACATTTATGGAAAGTAGACACCCGGGGTCTTCCAAGGGGGTATGGCTTGCGTGGATCCCCAACGTTTCCTTACCTATAACCCCTTGCAAAAATACATTTTAGCTGAAAAAATCAGTTTTTCACACATTTTTGTGTGAGAAAGTGTGGCATCAGTGGGCTCACACAAATTTCCTACCACCCAGCATTCCCCCCGGTCTCCCAATAAAAATGGTGCCTCACTTGTGTGGGAGGCGCAAGTACCTGCGACCTGCAAGGGCACAAAATGTTTTGAGGCAACATCAATATTGCCAATCAAAACATTTTTGGGACCTTACCTGTCGCGGGCTGATTCTGCTGTTAAAACAGTTATCTGTCTGCCTAGGGCTTGGGCTCTTTCTTTTGCTACAGCTGTTTGAACCGCATTTACAATGTTTTCCGTAAGACTGAATGTTTTTTCAGCTTCTGTGTACAAATGTGATTTGTATGCTATAGGTACCTTTTCTCCCTCATTAGAGGTCAGGTACGTGAATCCGTATCTTCCTTTGATGACTCGGATTACAAGGTTGCGTGTGTTATCGCGAGTTTGCAATTTTGTTTTAGCTAACATGTCTGTTTGCAATGATTTGAATGTAAGTTCTTCCGAAATTCAGGAAACCTAGTATTGATTGTAAGTTCTTCAGCGTTTTTGGTGCTTGGAGTACAGCGCATTTCTCTAAGAAATTGTCTGCTAGGCTTTTGCCTTCACTTGATAATTCATATCCTAAAAATAGGACTGTTAGATGGGCAATTCATGACTTTTTAAAGTTGAATTTGAAACCCTCTGCTGCGAAACCAAGTATTATGGTGTTCACTCTTTTCAAGTGAGTATCCAAGTCATCATCTGTCAGATAGATGTCATCGACATAAGATAATGCTTCATCATCATATATTTGTAGTAACTCTGTTACTCTTGCTGAGAATAATCCTGGGTTCTTCTTGAATCCCTGGGGGAGTCGACAGAAATTTTCTGCGACCCCATTATTGAGAAAGCGGTCAAATACCTGCTTTCAGGTGCAATGTTTTGACAAAAGAATCCATTAGAGATGTCTAATGTTGTTTTGTATTTTTTGCGCACGATGTTATTCATTAGTGCCGCACTGTGTGAGTTTTGTACTGCAAATGTCTTGCAACATGAGTTAAGGTGTCTGTAGTCCAAAACTAGACAATATGAATCGTCTGGCTTGGAGACAGGAAACAAAGGATTGTTCATTTGTGAGGTGCATGTTTCAATCACCCCCTGGTATTCAAGTTGATCTAAGATCTCCCTGACTTGTTTTTTAGCTTCTTGCTTAATTGGGTACTGCCTTTGTGCAGTTGGTTGACATTTTAACTGGATTTTGTGAGAAGGAGAGTCCTCATCCCATCCTACATGATTTTTATATAATGCAGGAGCTTGAGATAGTGCCCATTTTCTTGCATATAATGCCTTTTTATGAATCGAAATATGATTTGAGAAGGCAGGCATAATCATTTCTTCGCCATGAGGGCACTCCCCGACAAACTCTGGTGGCCAGTCTTTCTCAGCTAAAAGGATGTCATAGCCTTTGGAAAGGTTATCCCAAAATAGACCCCTTAATTTCCTAGTCTTATCTCCCTCTATACGTAATGTTATTTCATATATTTTATCAGGTTTGCTAACTCTGGTATCCGCAGTTTCCACCTGAACATATTCATTCGTGTCCACGGTCTGCAGATGATTCATCAGGATCTTGCGAGCTATTGTAACTTCTGCTGCGCTGTCTAGCATTGTCTGGGCCCACTCTCCGTTTTTCAGCTGTGTCCTCAGTATCCTCGGCATGTTTGATTATTTTAATACTGGTTACCTGCTTTTTTGGAAATTGTAATTTTTTACTTTGATGAGCAGGTTCCTTGTCTTTGGACTTGACGTGCTCTTCCCTGTGTTCTGACCGTCCTCTTCTTTCCGATTTCTGCGAGGAAGTCTGAAAAGATCGAGAGGGACGTGTATCAATATCTTGATATCTATCAGGTTTCTTCAGATTATCCCTATTTCTAAGGTTGTATCTTTTCTCAGAGGGCTCCCTCTGGGGAGACTTGTGTCCTTGGTCCGGAGATCTTTCTCTCCGCCGAGGAGACCTTCCTCTGGACTGGAAACTTTTTTCTTTGGGAGTGGATTGTTTATTTCCATCCCAGCTCTTTTTTGGAGTGTTTAGATTATTTTTAATAAATATCTTTTCAGGATTTTCAGTTAGTTGGGGTTTTACTGGTTTCCCACCCAAACTATCTCTTCCTAGTTCTTCATAGGATTTTTCTATGATTCTGGCAAGTTCAATTGGTTGGTCTGCTATAAGCATGAGCGCTAAATCCGCTCCGATCGCGGATTTCGCGAATTTTCGGTAAATTCGCGATCCGCGAACTCTCACGAATTTGCCGAAAATTCGCAATCCGCGAGCGGCGGATTCCGGGGGCAAAAGTTCAACCATTCCTGGCCTGTTTTAACTAATTTACGATGGCGCCGGCAAGATGCCAGCGCCATCCTAAGATAGTTACTAAATTAGCTTCAACAGGAAGCTCTAATAGATAAGATAAAGCAGGTCATCGAGCGCCTGCTTTATTTAATCTATTAGAGCTTCCTGTTGAAGCTAATTTTGTAACTATTTTAGGATGGCGCTGGCAGCTTGCCGGCGCCATCGTAAATTAGTTACAACAGACCAGGAATGGAATAATACCGATTAACTGTGACTCATTCATCTGCCCAAAAACAATCGTGAGCGTTGTGGAGGCTGGGCAGGTGTGCCTTCTTCCCAAATATACCGTCGAAAATCAGCTGTGACGCTGGACAAAGGCCTTTGCATCTTTGACCTTCACGAGCGCAATCCCCGTGCTGTTATGTGACCAGGAGCTTCTGTCTCTACATCTGCTGCTCTGATCAGTCTCTGACCTTTTATACACACAAGAGCCATGTGCACTCGCATGGAAGCGCCATCCGTTTGGCGCCGCCCACACACTCGCGGTGTGCACCGTCTTCCCGCCATTTACCCACTATGATGGGCAGATCACTCAAGGGACCCCTGCGCCCTTCGGCGCGATTGCATAGTAACACACACCTGGTCGCTGTAGACAACTCTCTGGCACTTTAAGCAGCTGTAGTGTAGTAAAAGCACTATACATTTACCCAACGAGGTAGCACTTACTGATTATCCAGTAGAAAGTACTCCAGTTGAGTAGAGGTATGGCACAAAATGGTGGCTTCTTCTTGAATAAATATGAAGGGCAGGGTTCATTCTGGCACGATGGTCCTGGCACAAAAATTAAACCTCAACAGGAAGCACTTACAGATATCAATACAGCACGTGCCCTAGTTGAAGCTTAAATTCAGTGACTCATTCATCAGCCCAAAAACAATCGTGAGCGTTGTGGAGGCTGGGCAGGTGTGCCTTCTTCCCAAATATACCGTCGAAAATCAGCTGTGACGCTCGACAAAGGCCTTTGCATCTTTGACCTTCACAAGCGCAATCCCCGTGCTGTTATGTGACCAGGAGCTTCTGTCTCTACATCTGCTGCTCTGATCAGTCTCTGACCTTTTATACACACAAGAGGCATGTGCACTCGCATGGAAGCGCCGTCCGTTTGGCCCCGCCCACACACTCGCGGTGTGCACCGTCTTCCCGCCATTTACCCACTATGATGGGCAGATCACTCATGGGACCCCTGCGCCCTTCGGCGCAATTGCATAGTAACACACACCTGGTCTCTGTAGACAACTCTCTGGCACTTTAGGCAGCTGTAGTGTAGTAAAAGCACTATACATCTACCCAGAGGACTGTATCTTTCATCTGCTGCTCTGATCGGTCTCTGACCTTTTATACACACAAGAGCCATGTGCACTCGCATGGAAGCCCCGCCCCAAATCCGCGGGTACGCAAATCCACAATCCGTGAATACGCAAATCCGCGAATCGTGGATCCACAAAATCCGCCCATGCTTAGTCTGCTATATCTATTTCTTTCAATTTCTGGAGGTAATTTATATCCTCCATTGCCAATTGAACTAACTCTCTATATGCCTTTGTTAATTCTTTTATTTTAGCTAAGAGTTCTTCGCCTGACATTTTTTCTATGTCGGGATGTGGTGTGTAGCTGGCTAGAACCGGCTACGTTGCTCCTGGTCTACCTAGTGGATCGAGCCTGGTGAAGTGATTATTATGTTTTAGGGCGCCTTTAAACCAGAGCAGGTGCTCTTGGTATTTTAATGGTATTTCAACCTCCTTGAAAGGAGTGTATTCATCCGGAGGTTCATCTATTTTGTAATAGTGGAATTCGTGTGTGACAGCGTTTGCTGCTGGAAAGTTTATCCATGAATAGAATACCTCTGTCTGCCGATATTCATGGGCCTCAATTACGAATACCACTATACCACCTCTCGGTGTTAATCCATTTTCTATAAGTTTAAGAGTTATAGTTTTTCTTATGTTGACCGGAATGAGTATAGCTTTCGGGTCATTCTGTAGGAGACTTGTGTCATCCTCTAGGAGTCGAGCTGCTAATCTAGCTGCCTCCCTTTCGTCTTCACTTTCCCCCATTTTACTGGCAGAAAGCTTTTTGTTGCAGATCAAGTTTCAAGGAAACAAAGATTAGGTGCACAATATTTTTGGAACACTGTATCCTTCAACGTTGACTAAACCAAAAACTATACATAGGAATCTCTTCCTACTAAGTTCCGGCGGATTTTAACCTTTTACCAACTCCAGATGTCTTTTGGAGTATTTACGGGAAAAAGGGTCTGTGTGAAAAAGCATGACTGAGTTACTCTAACGTCTTGCGTTAGATTTATCGCCTTACCAAACGTTGGGCGCCATGTAGTGTAGTTCCTATATTCCCAATAGGCTCTGCGCATTGGAATAATATAAACAGTAGTATAGACGTAGGACTGAGGTCATCTATGTCTCTACTCACTATATTAGACTTAAGGTTTGCCAGCTAGCTCAGAGGTCACTAGAAAATTTCTCAAATAAACGAGACAGAGTTTAACCTCCCTGGATAGACAAGAAGGGATTAGCTTCCGACAACCATATAACATGACAACTTTGCTCCCTCAGAATAAGAGTGTATCTCTAGAGTTGTGTGAAAACAATAGACAGCTATTTCACTCAGTCAAATGTGCGTACTTAGTTTCACCAGAGTGCAGAGAAAAGAGAGATGGGCGTTTTCAATAAAAGGTGTGATTTATTGAGCATTCTTCTTTCTCATGCAAGAGAAATGAATTGCCACAATTGCAATACTCATAGTAAAGTAAAGTGCGTACAGTAAAAGGAGGATTATAAAATAATACTGTAAAAGCATTGATATGGTTTCTTAGCCATATGATATTTTAAAATAGATAAAATATATACATACATATATACATTGACTAACGTACTCAACTGGTGCTTCTAAATACGCCTACCTCGGTGTACCTGACCTAAGCCTAATACGTGGGAAGGAGTAAGTAAGTAGCAGTTTAAGTTAAGTTTGTTTTGCCAAGAATCTGACTCAAGAATTCTCTTCAAGGGTTTAGTCAGCTCTGTACCTGGGTAATAGAAAGCAGGAGGTCTTGTGTCTCTCTCTCAGGACTCGATATCCCAGTAACCCGCGAAGGTATCTGGAAACACCGGAGCTGGATTTCTCGGCAGGAGAAAAGACAGAGTCTCTCTCAGTGCGTCAAAAGGGAGGGGCAGCGTCCGCGGGCTCTCGCATCAGCTGGGCTCTCGGGCAAGTAGATAGCTGCTCTGCTCCAAAACCACCACCGCGTCTTTGCTTAAGGCAACGTTGGTATATTTATACCTGAAAGGTCCCGGGTTTGACGTAAGGTTGGACATAAGACGTCAATAAAGATGTCACTAAGAACTGGCCGTTCTTACAGTGCGTTACAGGAGTTCTAGGACGAAATCAAAACAAAAGCAAAGGGGATTTCCCAGGTTGCTGGAGGTTTGGTTTGTTTAGAGAACTCGTTGTGCTTTCTAGGAGTCCGGGGAAGTAGCCTTGCTTAATGTGACAGCATGTGCTACGACTGAATATGGATATGATTACTATGCCGTTATAGGGATATTATTGATTATAACCGAACAAGGGCATAAAATAGAAATATCGATTCAGGCTCCTTGATAAAAACACAATAGGCCTAGTGGGCCAGAAAGGCCAATAAAATGGCAGATCTGGGGCAGACAAACATCAACAAGAAATGCTCCCATTTGGAGGCGACCCTTGCCCAAGCAGTCTCTTCTATCCAAATCTAAATGCACCCAAATGAGTCCCTGGTGCCTAGTGGCATGTTCTGCCCCCCCCCCCCCCCGGGGGCAAAACGGCAAAAAAAGGGCCAATTTGCCCCCCGGGGGGGGGAGAAAACATTCCTTAAAATATGCCCCCTCAAAGAAGCGACCCTTGCCCAAAGGGTCGCTTCCTTCCACATTTAAATGACCCCCAAAAAAGTCCCTGGTCTCTAGTGGTGTTTTTCTGCCCCCCCCGGGGGCAAAACGGCCGATAAAAATGGGTCAATCCCTGGTGCTAGTGGGGACATTTCGGACGCATGATCGAAATGCCTTGCAAAGAGACATCAGGGGAGTGGAAAATCTCTTTCCTCTCCTCTGATGCCTCGATGTGTTCCCCAAACTCCCCTGGAACCGAGGAATCTTACCTGATCCAACGAACCTCAGGAAGCAACTGGCTTCCAGAGCGTCTGCGACTTCCTGATGATGTCAGTGTGCGCTGTGCATGCTGATGTCATGAGATTTCGATGGGGGGGTCGGGGGTGGCAACGGAAGCTCTTCCGCTGCCACCCCCCTTTGTGGGGGTGAAATTGGACACCCGTGGGGGGGGGTGGCACCAGCGCTTCCCCCGTTAGTGGGACCCATGACGAGCTGGACTCGTCATCAGCACACGTCCACTGTGTGAAATGACGAGTCCAGCTCGTCATCAGCAGGGAAGGGGTTAAGATGTAAATGTAGAATAGGGAACTTCCCTTCTTACTCTAACCAGGGAGGATATCTCTTGTTTGCCATAATGAAAGTCCAGGACCGTTTTGCCAAATAAGGACTGAAACATGCTGGCACTAGGGTCACAGGACCATAAAAATCCCATTTACCTCCCTTGTTGAGCATTTTAGTATCCCTAGCAGATCCATGAATAAAGGTATACCGGGATCTGTTGGTGGATTTTAAATCTTTAACTCCCCCTGGCAATTTTCACCAAGATCTCCCTGGAATATGGTTGAGTCCACCTTGAGTTATAGGGGTCAGGGTGACCCGATGTTAAAGCATGACACCACTAGGGTGTGTGAGGTAAACAAAAGGAAGTGTTTCCTTCCCCACTCTCTAGTGGGTAACGACTAATCGCTTCATATAGATTCTTCCCATATCTAACCGTCCAGGGTTAAGTATACGAACTAGTGAACCTCTTTCACTTGATTGTGCATTACTTTTTGTGAAATAGAATGCAACAAGCACAACAGGATAATATTGATTTGAGAAAGTTGGAAGAACAACTGAATATTGAACAAAAATAAATATATCAGCAAGTGACACTAGAGATTCAGCATGGTTTGATACATTGCTAAAGAATGCCAATGTACATCATTTAAACCTATTTGAATGTACATTGGTGGGCAAGCTGGACCAGGAAAACAAATGTAAGTAACGTTTTGACTAGTTATCTACACAAAACTACTGGATGGCATTTATCTTGTGGTGTAACAGCTCCAAATGGATTAGCAGGACACAACATTAAAGGGATTACATTACATGGCTTAATCATGCTACCAGTTTAACATAAAAATAAGTTGGAATATCACAAGCTATCTGGAGAAGCTTGTTATGAAGAATCAAGAGTACTAAAGAAAATGAAGCTTCTGATCATTGATGAGGTGAGCATGGTCTCAAACGTAATGCTTGCCTTTGTACATTTAAGAACGCAACAGATTTTAAAAACTGATTATGATGTTCTATTTGGTGGAAATCATGTAATTGTATTTGGCAAACTACTACAACTTACTCCTTTGAAAGGGCAACCTGTTTTTAAAAGACTTGTCCATGAAGACACTAGAAAATCTTTGGGGAGAATTGGAAATGTCAATACTTGGTCTCATTTTGAATATAAATAACTTTTTTAGAATATGCGACAAGCAAATGATGAACTTTATGGAAATATTCTTCAAGATATAAGAATTGGTGTTTTGTTAAATCATGGCAAAGAAGCTTTAGAAAGTTGACTACTAATATAGTGTTTCCAAATGAAAACAATGTACCTGAAATAATGTACAAAAAAATTGAAGAAAAGGAGTCTATTGTTTGCCTAATGCCAACACTACAAGAGTGTGCTACATTCAATCAATAACTTTTGAACCTGGAAAAACAACCAATAGTGAAAATTAAAGCCACTGATAAAATGGAATACAAAGGAGTTAGTTAGCTGAACTATCTATAACGGGGGAATTTCAATGGTTTTGTATGAGTGAAATGTCCAGCTAACTAAAACATGTGTGAAACCTATGTTTTTTTCAGTGAATTTCTAAGGTTTTTTAAATGCTAATTCCTAACTATAAAGTGGCTGAAACCTATGGTAAGTTTCGGAGTTTCCTTCATCAGTGTCAACTCTATACACTGCGAGGATGCCATTTAAACTGTTTACCGTCACTCTAGTAACACACTTGATGACGGTGAGGAACCTTCTAACATTACAGGTAAACTGGCGGCCATCTTATCATGGTGAATTTGATGCTCTATTTGATCAGACCACAGTTTAAAAGTACAACAACAGTCCTTTGCACATTCAATGTGTTACAATACTGTAAATGTTCTATTTACATATGTCCGAGTGTTGAATATTGTGACCATATTCAGAAGAAGCCTGCCCGTGTACATTCTATCACATGCCGACATAATGCTTTACTGTGTCATATTTCAGGCATATAAACACAAACAGAGGGAGTGCGGACCCAAAATGGGTAGGCATTTGAAGCACAGAAAGGGGATGGCATGACACCACACACAACATGCCACACTGGAGGCAAAAAGGCACCATGAGACAGCAATGCATGAGAAAACATAACCACAAAAAGCAGTGTGGAGCAGCAGGTCTGCACAGTCTACACAAACAGTATCAAGACACATGGAGGATCAACAAAACACAACACTGACGTGCCAGTCACACTCTCTGCATACTCACAATTGACAAAAACAACAAGTAGGAGTCAGACAGAACTGCATGGGCACACCAACACACTGCACAACATACAACTCACACATGTGCAGTCAACCACATCCATAGGGCTGAAACATCCAAACAACAGGCACCCAAATCCTGGATGTCACATGCGTGTAGTTGACAATGCAGGGGCACACACACATCAACA
The DNA here is from genome assembly GCF_964261635.1 of Lissotriton helveticus. Taxonomy (NCBI): domain Eukaryota; kingdom Metazoa; phylum Chordata; class Amphibia; order Caudata; family Salamandridae; genus Lissotriton; species Lissotriton helveticus. Next base: position 704,602,541 of record NC_136069.1, on the reverse strand, counting down.
CTCCCTACAAAGTCACCCCTTCACACTGCACACTTCTTGACTACCCAAGAGCACACATCTAAGGTAGGCCATGGGACCAGGATGATAGGCCATCACAAGATGACCACACACATACACTGCTGGGCACACATAAAGGAATAACACACATACATGATGACACTGGCCGGCCTGCCTGTGTGCGGACAGTGCCTGCAACCTGACATGAGACGAATCTAGCCAACATTTACAAACCATGAAAATGACAACTGCATTACAGGTAAAATTTACATCATAGAAACCACAAGTATCAGTGTCAGGAAGAACTGAAGAACACTGTCACTACTGTAAAAAAAGAGTAGGCGAGCAAAGACATTGGCAATATTGAAGTGGCACACAGAGCATGGGGCACAGTCAACCATATACATACACCAAAATAACTATTCAGTAAGGACACTGACAAAACAGACAACAGGAGTAACTGTCTTTATTCACATAGTGCACAGATAGCCACCAACTGTAGAGAAGAGTAAGGCACAAAACGCAGAACATGTCCAGAAGAATCTGCACAGGCAAGGGCAAAACAGGAAGGCCAGTGGCCAGTCCAGGGTGCATAGTGAGTATATGAGAATCTGCACAGGGAATAGTCCAACACAGCAAAGAGCAACAAGGCCAGTGTCCAAGGCAAAGTGCAGAGCCAGTACATAAAACGGCTGCACAGGCAAGGGCAAAACAGCAAGGCCAGTGGCCAGTCCAGGGTTCAGAGTGAGTACATGAGAATCTGCACAGGCAAGGGCAAAAGAGCAAGGCCAGTGGCCAGTCCAGAGTGCAGAGTGAGTACACGAGAATCTGCACAGGGAATAGTCCAACACAGCAAGGAGCAACAAGGCCAGTGTCCAAGGGAAAGTGCAGAGTGAGTACATGAGAGGCTGCACAGGGAATGTGTGCGACTGTACCTTTACATGATCATCAACACAGTCAGGGGGTAACAATGGGCAGTACAGGCCCACCTGTTTGAGAGTCGGGTGTGTGAGGGGGACTCAGACTTTGCTGTCAGGTGGACTGGAAGCTGACTGTGTGTTGGGTACAGTAGTAGCACTTGACCGGGGAGAGAGCGGCCCAGCTGAGGTAGAGCTATTAGTGGCTTGGCAAGCCAGAGGGCTGCGTGGACCAGGTAGTGTAGTTACATATGGAGGTGGAGTCATGCTGACATGAGACCCAGTGTGGCTGGGAGATTGTGGAGGTGTGCCTTTCCACTTATTGGGGATTCTAAATGGCTTCCCTGTCTTGGGATTAATGGAAAGCAGTGTGGCCACAACAGGCACACTCACCCACAGGTACTGACACTCACTCTGGGGACGTGTTGGATCCAGCGGAACGCTTCGCCTGGCTTTGCATTTGACCTTCCATCCCATGTTTTCCATATGTAAGCCCTACAGTGCCCTCCTTCCCCTGCTACACTGGGCTTGGAATGGGAGTTGAGGTGGTGAGTGAATCTGCCTTGGAGACCTTCTTAGGTGCACCCTTGCCATGCTTCACCGCCTCAGTAGGCACAGAAACTACATGCCTCTCTTTGCGAGATGCTTTAGGGACAGGAGAGTCCTTAGCTGGGGACGCCTCTGAGGCATGTGAGCCTGAGGTCTCCTTCTTTGCTTTTTGGGCCTTGGTGTTGCCTGATGGGCTTTTGCCTTTGCGCTCTGGGGTGGCTTTGCTCTTCTGTTTGAATGGTGTCTGCGGGCGGGACCACTTGGGTTGTTGGTGCTGTGTGCGTTGCGTGCTGTATCGTGACTTTGATGTCTGTGGACCGTTGTCACTATCGTCAGACGTGGCCACAACCTGGGGGATGGACAAAGGCCCCGTAAGTGTACTGGGAGTGTGTGCCTGTTGAAGGGCAGATATCACTGTAGAGGACACAGCCTGGACAGTACGGTGCAGCCCACCCACGTCTGAATGTATGCCCTCCATGAAAGCAACCACCTGGGCTAATTCTTTGTCATGGTCAATGAAGGCATTGAGCAGAGCTGTCTGGCCTACACATAGCTGGTGCAAAAGCTCCACAGACTCAGCACTGATGGCAGCAGGGGGGACAGGGGCACCAGTGCCAGGTGTGAAGGAAACTCATCCCATCTTACTGACCCAGACACGGGCAGCACCAGAGGAAGTGGCTGGGAGGGTGGGCACAGGCTGCTGTGTAGTTGAAGATGATGCAGAGTACCCATTCACTGTGCCCACAAACATGGATGCCTCCCCGCTGGCATCAGATGATGTGGTACTTTGCGTCTCAAGCTGGGATTCCTCCTGCAGACTCCGGTCTCCCTCTGAGGCGCTGGTGACATCTGTGTGACTGGGCTCCTGTGCAGCTGTTGTGCTAGTTTCACCCACACTGGTGTCCAGCTCCTTTCCCTCCGTGACCACAGGTGATTCTGAATGAGAGAGAGATGCAGGGTCAGGTCAGAGGCAGCAACAGAACAAACCGATGCAAGCAATGCATTACAAAAGATGACCAAATCTACATGTTGCACACCCCCCTCTGCAATCACATCGCGGCAACTTACTACATAGACCCAAACAGTGTGTGTAAACCAGATTTTCAGTCATGATTGAGCCATGCGATGGCCACACAGCACAACACACTGCTTGTGACTCTATTATACCAGACACACAGTCAGCTCTGCATACACCTAGGGACATGATGGAGGATAGCCACTTGTTGCCACTGACAGATCTGGATGGAACAGGAGGGGACAACACAGACACAGACTACAATATGACAGTCCACAATGGCGAAGAGCCCATGCCAACCACCATGTTGTACTTTGGGGCCCACAGACTTGTGCACATTGTTGTCAGATGTCTAGGCCTCAACAATATGGGTGCATGCAATGGATGCATTGATGAAGTCACACACAGATTGGGAACACTGCTGTTCCCTCCCAATGTGATTCCCAAGACTCTTCCAATGCTGAAGAAACCTGAAGAGCACAACTCAGACTTCAATGGAAATGCACGGCATGTAGAATTACCTTTGTAAGTACAGGTAGGGCAAATGCATGACACTCGCACCCAGCCCAGCAGCCACCCACATGCCACTTCATCTCTACCACCAACATCACATGGGCCAGCACCGGCATAGGCTCTTACACATGCAGCTACTCCCAGCCAAAGTCACTCTCCCCAAATACTCACCCCTGCCTTGCTGCTGATACTCCATCAAACGTGCTTCCAACTCTGGCTGAGTCACCAAGATTCGGCCCATCAGTGGTGTCATGCTGCACCGTGCCAAGCACCCAGTGTGAGGAAGCAGGCCCAAGGTCATCTCTGCCACGTTCTTTGCCAGCCGGCTGATGCCATCCTACCTCTTGTGGCAGTGGGTGCGCCGTCGGTTAGGGACCCAAAGAGCTCGCACCTTGGCTGCAATGGCCCTACACACAGCCTTACGCTGGTATACCTTGAGCTGCAGTCACGGGAGACAAGAGGGAAAAATGATCAGTGACACAGTGTTATGTACCGACAACTATCAGTATAGCAGCAAGATACAAATTCAGCGGTATGTCCCTCAGAGACTAGAGTACATCTCACATGGGACATCTGCATGGGATAAGCTGATGTGATTGCATGCAGTTGTGAGGGGGAACACAATCCCTGCACATCTCATACACATGCAGGCTGCCAGCAATTAAATCCCTATGTGGCCTGCACACATCTCCAGTCCATTGTGTTGTAGAGCAACACATACATCACATATCAACCTGTGTCTGGGGGTGGACTCACTGTGTCCAAGACTGCGCAGCACTCAATATCCCTGCCCTGTGAATCGGTAAGTGTGTAATGGGTGTTGCATTGGGAGACATGGACTCACAAACAGAAATTACTCAACACAAGGCCGGTCGTGTGCAATCTACAGGGCTGAGATGGCACATAGCTGGAGTTCAATGTGAAAAAACGAAGGAAATACACAGTAGGTGAAGTGATGTGTCCTTGTCTTTGTGGGTGGGCACTGTGCTGACCATCTGGGCTAACACTGAGATGGACAACAGTGGCACACTCAGCCATTCAGCCAAGCAATCACTGTCCTGACTCCTGCATGACCATCCTACTGCGTCACTGTATTGCTGACAACCCAACACAGTTCACTCATACCTACAACTGCCGGCAAGGAAACCTGTGACATTGGGATGCACAGTCTTCCCCCTGGAGACAGCATGTTTGTCAGTGCATGACACAACCCCACACCCTCAAGCACATACTGCATCAGTCCAACTACATGTGTGCCCCCCCTGCCCTTCACCTCCTCTTTTGAGGACTTACCATGACATTTGGGGCACCATACAGCCTTGGGTACAGTGTGAGCACCTCGTCCACCAGAACCTCCAGCTCCTCGCTTCTGAATGGACTGGCACAGATCTTCTCTGTCCGTGCCATCACTGTGGCCATGGAACAACTGTGGTGGAATTGAAAGGAACTTTCTGTCATTTTCACGCGCGTTTAAAGTAATTAGTAGTCTGTACTTCACAAAGCCCCCGTACCAAAAAGTAATGTGGAAGGTCAGCTTCACAACATGCTTGTGGTCTTCCTTTCAGTTCTCGTGCAACTTTCACTTAACGAGTTGTCTGAAAACATCGACATTCTCCAAACATTGTAAGTGAACGTTTTCACTGGGGCAAATTTAAATTAGGACAACATTTTTCTTTCGGACACAACTTTGATTTTGTCTATTCCTTTTTTGTGTGTTTATTTTGTATAGCTTCCTAGTGAAATGAATAGTGGATTGTACCACATTGTGGAAGAGGTAAGCTGGTTGGATACTGGGTTGGTGCACTTTTTAAATAAAGTTAGAACAGAAGTGTTTTGTATCTGGGCAATAAGAACTTGCATTTCTTTCTGTTACAGCTATTTGGGCCTGAAGAGAACCCCTTAAGAAGTGGGTTCGAAACGCATCAACATTTGTCATTTTGCCAAACAAACTTCTGTTTATTCTCTTTGCTTTCGTGCACTGTAAAGTTGGTGTTATTTCAAAAGTGTTGTATATTTTTGGTAGCAGGGCACTGGAAAGACTATTGTGTAAATAGGTGTTGTTTGGTTGATACCCCTGGTGTTTCAATAATATTAAATAGGTCGTGGTAGCCAGGACGAGATTGTGTTGTGTGGCTGTAGTAATGTGTGGGTTATAAGTGTCTGTGAATGGGGATTGGGAGTTGTAGAAAGAAGAGAGTGTGGTGAGTTTGTAGTAAATAGTTTAAACTTTTGTACAAAGAATGTGTTTCAGTGTTGTTTTTGTTCTAAAAATGTGAAAAAACTTGAGATGATCTTCTTTGAATTAAAAAGTAAAAAACTAATTGTGAAATAAATTTCACTGTGAAATAGGGTTGTAATGGACTTCATTTCTATGCGTCTCTGATGTAATGTTGGATATAATATCAGTATTGGTACTTGCTGTTGTTTTGTTGCATTGAGGCTCAGCCTCACTGATTTGGAGTCAAGACCCATTGTTGTTCTTTGATACAATCACATGAGTCACCGTGATTTGGGTGGCGGAGCATGACAACCGCCATTTGGGCATGTCTCCATGCCAATGACTACTGCACCTGTGTAAATGGGGGGCGCTGGTTACACACCGCTGGGGACATGTGGTAGCTACCACGATTTGGGTGCCATGCAAAGTCAATGGTCATCTGGCATGCATCAACAGTGCACAGTGGCCACATGGTCAAAGGCAAATCATTGTGCACACAATGCCAATGTTCTATTGACTCCTTTGGTGACTACCCATGCCATGTTTGTGTATGTGAGTCGCAGATTGGCCTGTACTCCATCACATGTCACTTATGAATGTGATGGTCGATGAAGCAGGACATGTGTTGAGGTGCAGTGATAATCACAGCAATGCTTGTCTCACTGTATGATGTAGTTTCTTGTATGTCTGCTCATGCAGACAATTGTCATTTCTGCGCCAACTGTGGTCATTGTGTTGTGGATTTGTGTCAGGTTGAAATGATACATTAAGGTGTGACAGGTACAGCAGCTAAGTATGAGACAGTGGTGTTGATTTGTTACACATTTGCTAGATGCCATGCTCCCAGGCGTGCACATGTGAAATGTGGCCATATCAATATGTGCATTCATATGACCTATGTGGTATTTGAGGTACTTGTGTATTGTAATTAGAGAGGTGTGCCCTTTGTGTAGCTCAAGGCGTCCCGACATGTAAGCTGGTGTGTCACTCAATTATTAAGTCAGTCTTTGTTGTCGCTGTGTCATCCAGAACCTGATATGCTGTGCCCATCTCATGATGGATTGCATTGGCATGTGTCCACTTTCATCTCAACTAGGAGGAGGCCATATCTGCTTTGTCACTTGACAGTGCTGGAGCACATAGAGGATGTGACGATCATCCAGAAATTATGTCCGGAGAGAGCCACACTAAAAACCTTTTGTGATAATATGGAGCCCCACCTGCAGGCTCGCCGGACATATCCAACAGCTTTCACCCCAACTTATAGAGTAACGGCATCCCTGCATTTTTTTGCCACTGGATCATTCCAGCAGACAGGCCAGTGCTGGTGGGATGTCACAACCGATGTTTGGCATGGTGCTGCGAGATGTTTTGTCCACCATGATGATATACAAGGACAGATATATCCATTTCCCCAGGGGTGCTGAATTGCCAGCTGTGAAGGGAGACTGTATCCCTTGGGCACATCCCCCAAGTGGTGTGCCTGGAAGATATGATCATCTCCCACGTGTGTGCCAGATTCCCAGGCTCAGTCTATGACTCCTACATCCTGCGGAACAGCATTTGTACAATGCGGGTGTTGATGGACCTCATCAGCAGGATGAGCTCGCGTAATAGGTTGTCTGACTGGCCACTTTGTCCCTGGGCCTGTTCATATGCGCCTAGGACTCTGGTGATGTGTTCCAGGGATTGGGTCCAAGCCTCCTGGTGTCAGTGGGTGACCCTGGCCCTCCCAGCTACCTTGCTGCCATAGACCTGTTGACTCACCACTGTGGGCACCCGCATCCTCTCCCTGCCGTCCTCAGGTGGTGGTGTGGGGTGGTCATCAATCTGGGACAGGAAGGGTGTTGCAGGTGGCGCTGGTGGTGGTGGCGGAGGATGCACAGGCCGTAACAGCAGGGGTCTGCTGTGAAGTTGTTGTGGCAGCAGATGTGGTGAAGGGGAGGATGGGGTCCTGGGACCTGTTGCTCCCTGGCACACCAGATGGGCCGGCGTCGAGCTCATCGTCCAATGAATCCTGGGAGTCAACATCCGAGAGTCCATGTACCAGGGGAGGGGAGACTGGTTCTGTCGGTTGCTGGTGTTGTCCTCTACATTGAGTTCTTGGTCACCTGTGGATTAGATGAGAAATGGTCATTATACTGCACCCCGCAATCTTTGTGTTAGCTTTGTGTCATCCACTGTTTGTACACTACACAATTGACTGATCATCACATTGTTTGCTATGTGCACTACTGTGCCTCCTGACATGATGCAGTGGTACATGCATTACTTGTCCATGGTGTCAGATGTCACTGCATACCATGCAACCTGTGCATAATTCATGATTACAGGGATCTGTTGCCATCTAGGGACGGCACAACATGTTTTTCATTGATGACTCCTTGTTGATTTGTCTCACCTGGCAGACGTTACATCTGGCCATGGACTTGCCATTGTCATTTCTTGCATACCTTTGTCTTGTCATGGGCATATCTTGATCTATACCACCACACTTTATTATTTTTTAAATGGTCCTTGTTGCTCTGGCCCCACGGCGATGCACATATCAATAGGTGCTGTGCATGATTGTGCCCAGACATTCTTCTAAATGTGCATTGGTGTGTCATACTTTAGTAGCTGTGACAGTTTCCTTTGCTGACCTGTGTGCACACTGTGTGTGGCAATGGGGGTCTGTGTGCATATTTGTGCAACAAGAGGGCTGGTATTGTCATATGGCACCATTTCTTTTGTGACAAATGTGTGGGTGCATGTACTGGCTACGTACCTGTTATGTGCTCACATTTGGCTTTGTAATGTGGCACATCTGTGTGTGAGTGGTGGAGGTTTAGATCCTGCTCAGTGGTGTCATGAGAGAGAATAATTTGTCCACCTACCTGTTAGTTTGTTTGAGGTAGGCCATTATTTGCCACATGCATATGGGTGGTATAGAGAGCTCCATCTTGCTGTGCTGGGGGGACACGGGTACATGGTGGGAGTAGTAGTGTAGGCCTCCCAGACCCAAACAGCCCTCCCAGGTAAGATGGCTACCTACCTTTTAGTTTGTTTGGTGTCTTGCAATAGTTTCCAAGTACCTCTGGGTGGGTGAGTGCTCCATCCTGCTGGGTTGTGGGACAGGGGGCATGGAGGGAATAGTGGTACAGGCCTCCCTCCTCCAAACAGCCTTCCCAGGGAAGATGGCTACCTACCTGTTAGTTTGATGAGGGTGATGTAATGGCTGACACATGCTTGTTGTTGGGATGTTGGGAGGGTTCCATCATGCTGGGGTGTGGCACGAGGAGGAATGGTGGGAGTTGTAGTGCTGGCTGCCTGTACACATGCCACCATGTTAATTTTGGTGGCTATGTTTGGGGTGAATGGGAGTGGGTGAATGTTGGGTCTGTGAGACATGTTTTTGTGAGTGTGTGGTACAGATGAATGGTATTTGTCCTAGGTGGTGTAGCTTAGTAGTTGAGCAAGACAGTAGATATCATTGTGATGGTAATCATTTGTTTGTACTTACCAGCCTCCACTCCCCCGGCTACTCCTGTGACACTCTCTGGATGCAGTGTGGTAAGCACCTTCTCCTCCCATGGTGTGAATGTTTTTTGGTGGAATGGGAGGGCCACCGCCAGTCCTCTCAGCCAACTCCCGGTTCTTGCTTCACCTCCCTTTGACAACCCTCTTCAGATCATGCTACCGCTTCATGATCTCCTTCTTGGATCGTGGGGTGGTCCCTACTACATTGACCCTTTGGACTATCCTTTCCCACATTTTTGTCCTCATGGCTAATGGTATCTGTTGGACCAGGCTACCAAACAGTTGTGGTTCCACTCTGACTATCTCATTTACCATGACTGTCAACTCACTCTCTGTGAATTTGGGCATTTTATGTGTTGACATGGTGTGTGGTGTGCAAAGTGTTTTGGGTGCAGGGGTGTGAGTGGTGGGTGTGGTGGTGGTGTGTATGGCGTGTGATGTGCTGGGGGTTGGTGGTGCAGGTGAGGAAGTGGTTGTGGTGCTGTGTGTTGTGTGGGTATTGCTGGTGTGTTGCTTTGCCTATCCTTTGTTGTGAGGGTTGGTGACCTTCAGTCTTGGAAAATTGCAAAGGATTGTGGTCAGGGAAGGGGCTGGTTTTATACTCAGCTATGTGGGTGTGTTCAAATGAGGTATTGCTGTCAGGTGTGTTGTCCTGGGAATTATATTTTTTTTTTTGCCATGTGTTTGTGTCATTGGGATGTGTTTTGTGTATTTGGGGGCCATGGCTAGTTTGCTTTGCGCACTGATTGGCCTTATTGTGGGGTTTTTGCTTCGTCTGCCATATTTTCCACGGATTGTCCGTATGCTGCAGCTCTTCCGCCGGCTCTCCCATTCATTCTAGTGTGCGACCGCGGTGGTTGGAAACAGCGGCACGTACAGCGGAACCATCTGGGATATCCTAATTTCCTGTGCGGTGTCTCCGCTATGCTTGCGGTGGGTTGTTGTTTTCCCGAAGGGTTTCCGACCTCCGCAGATGGATTTTGGATATCACCACCCTCTACGGGCGTTTTTTCTTAGCCAGGTTCTGCCGCGGTCGGTGTCTTTTGGCGGATGATCCTAATTTGACCGCCGGTTTTTCCATGGCCCCAGTGGGTGGTTGTTTTCTGCTTCCATGGCGGTTGGGGTGGTTTTCCTAATCGGCCCCTAGGTGTTAAGCAGCAAGCCTTCCAGCCAAGGCTATGGGGGAGCAGTTGTCCTTCACTACAGCCACTTTTTTGCCCATGTCTTCATGTGATACAGAAACCAGCAGAGTGACGTGGGTCTTTCTGAGCAAATCCATACTGTGGAGCAAAAATGCACTCGTAATAAAAAAGGAAAGCAGCAGGAAAGTATTTTCTAGGAGCCAAAAAATGGAAAGTTCCTTTGTGCCTGTCATATTTCCCTCCATCCATTCTTGAAGACAGCACAGAAATTCTTAAACATTGATACTCGCCTTTTCCCCTTGTGATGTTTACACTGTCCTTGACACTCTTGTGTTGTTTAAAAGCCTTCCCAGCCCTCTTGTGACATCAAGACTGTCCCTGCTCCTTTTGTGATCTCCATAAATCGTTTTCAACTCAAGAATTTTTGCTACCATGTTTCTAAACTCATTTGTCTAATAAACTCATTCGTCTAATAGTATTTATGAAATGGTATTGTATGTGCATATCTAAAGAAAACATTCTGAACATGTTTTTATCCATTTTATTGCTGTGATAGAACTAAAAGCTAGGTTTATATGTGTTGGTTATACAATCTTCCAACATTTTGCCGCAATACATTGTGCAAAATGTCTATAGTGGTCTAGCACTGCAAACAAACACACAAAAGGAGATGAGAAATGCTAGAGTAAGTCTAACTACTGGCAATCGCTTGACACAGCATTCCAACACATTGCTCTTCTGTCCACAATGTCACCTAATTTTAGACGCATCCATATGCAAATCAGCCCTGATAGTGCTCCAATCAGAACAGTTGACCCCAAACTGCCAGGCCAGGTTCTTCCTGAACCTGAACACAATAACAATAATCTGAAGACCAGTGATGTCCTGATTGGGCCTTTTCAGTTGGGTGTAGCTTGTGTCCAGTGGCACAGTGAGCGCAGGACTCATGTCTAAGCATACTCTTGGCCACTTAGGGCATCATATCAAACACACATTGTTGGGAAGAATTCTTACAATAAGTCTAACGACTTGAAATCTCTCAGTATAGCATTCTTATCCACTCCCATACTTACTGTGTGTTGTAAAATTATATTCATTGTGATTATTCTTGTTAAGAGATTCCTAATATAATTTTAATAGTATGTAGACTTGTTATTCTCATTGTGTTTTTTATATATATGTATGAATGCAGCACCATTGAGTTCAGTCGCCATGGTGCTTGTTTGTTGGCATTCCTGCTGGATGGCAGCAAGTTTCTTTGCTCTTCCGGATGCTTCTTGGGTTACATAAATAAACATATAGAAAACTCAGTTGGCACATGCATCATTTTTCATTTGCTGGGTGCAGCATTGTTTGGAGACGAATGGTGAAAAAAGCCACTGGGAATTATTTTTTTTTTAAATGTGTCAGCCCACCGAGAAGTTCATCAGTCGGCAAAATATGCTGCATCACTCAGGAGGCGTATTTGGCAAAAATTTGTGCAGTGAATTGGCCTTTGCTCACTAAATTTGTGTCCATCTTTTAATCAGTTTTGGACCAGGTGAGCGGTGCACGCGTGCATTGAGTAGTCCTGCTTTCTTTTGAGTTTATGCTGACACTCTGATGCACAAGCGTGCCTCATGTGATCTAGTTTTCAGCCCGTTTCTAAGAAACTTTGAAGCTGATTTCTTTGTCAAGTTTAGATACCTGCACAGCTTTATTCAACTTGTGCCTCCATCTTTGTTTGGTATCATTTATAGTCTACAAGTACATTTAACAGCATTGTTCATCATGTTCACTGGAAAGAGCATTCTGGGGAGATTTTGGAACTGCTTTGAGTTCTAATATTGTAAATTCCTCATGTGGATTACTGGCGCTTGCATTACGTTGTGAAGATTGAACTTTCTTATTCCTTTCAAGGTGGGTGACTATTCTAAAGCTTGTTTACGCTACATTTTACTCCTTGCCTTCCCTACTAAGGTCAAATCAGATGGTCTTTTTATAGCAGCTAAAAGTGTTTGAGGGGAGTAAAACAATTCAATGGTATACTTTCAAATTTGTCATGCTTTTAAAGGACCACATACTCCGAATTTTAGTTTTGTGGATTTATTATAAGGCCACAAATAATTGAATATAAACACATCTCAATATCAGAGTATCCAGATACATAATATCAATACAGAGCCAAATCTATAAATATAATTTATTTGACACAAAAGGCATAATATGATGAACTTCAAAATCAAATGCAAAGAATAGAAGCTCAGTCCAATTCTCTTTTCATTAGAAAAGAAAAGTTTATTTCCCTACACTACTCTACATGGAAATCCTACCTATTTCCCCAATAATCTATCCCAAAGGTGTCAGCACGTGTTGACTTCCTAAGACGTACTCAGGTCAAATGGGTTTGATAGCTTAAAGCTATGGAGCTAAGATTCTCCTCCGAAAATAAGAAGAAGTCCCTCCAATTTGTCCCTGCGCATCATACAATAAGGTAATGTTCAACTCACAATACGTCACAAGGCAAACATTTCCATTTGCAATATCTTTCAGTATGTTTCCACAGAAGCTTTAATTTAATTGGTTTGCCTTCCAGTGGCCTTGGTTCGCAGATCGGCCAAATACGAAAGAATTCCTCCTTTTTCTCCTTCCGGCCTTCTTCAAAGACATTCCAGGTATCTCCTTAAATCTAAGAATAACGAGGTTGAATTCCAGCACCTGCAGTAGGATGAGACCATACTGTCTTCGAACACAAAATAGCTTAATTTGATTATAATTCTTGAGCAACCAAGGAGAAACGAAACTCAAAACAACCTGCAGTTTGGTCCTACAATTCAGGCAACTTAAACTAGACACAAAATACATTGCATGAATAATATTTCATTCTGCAAATTATACATACAGGAATTATAAGTTTCTTTAATACATACAAAGTCCTACTTAAATGTATACACTATATTTCAATCCTAATATAAATGCATCTTAATAATCATGAAACACTGCAAACGATAAAAATACATGTTAGTGCGATTAAACCATGAGTATAGTGCACCCATACAATTTAGAGTGCTGTAAGCTCTCTATCAGTTCACCCTCTTATGACTAGTGCCTTAACACCAATATTCTACCCTCTCACAGTTTTCTCATTGTAGAAAAGACTGATCTAAACAGAAGTTGCAGCTTGCCGTCTCTGTCTAAATCTTTCTAACCGTTTAAGGTGCTGATAATGACTGTCCTGCAGTCGTTCCAATTGCTACTCTCGTTTTTTAAAGAATTTTTATTATGACGTGCTCTTTGCCTTTTGTACGCCTTGATGACTCCCAATAGTACTATTATACAAATGACAGCTATTATGATAGGTTTTAAGATGTATCCCAATATTCCTTGCCCCAGGCTTCCAAACCAGCTTCTAACGCTTCCAAATCCCTTCCCAATGTGTTCCCAAAGTCCCTCGGCAGCCAGATCATGTACATCTTAGTGTATCTCTGAAATGTTACTAATGTACGTCCTTATATCCCGACTATTGTCAGGTATATGAGTACAGCACTGTTAAACTTTTAATAATTTACAACCTCCTCCAGCTTTTGCTAATAACACGTCTAAGGCAAGATGATTTTGAAGAAGCATCTCCCCATCAACAAGTAATACGATTTGGGTTGTATTCACAGACAGCTTATCCACTGGTGTTGCCAATTTTCACTTCATTCAAAATCACACCTAAGTTAGGTATCATGGCGCCAAATATATTCCCAACAATTTCACCTGCACTTACACTACGTTTTCCTCTGTGAGATCTTTTCCCTTTCAATGGCCATAAATCATCCACATGGAAGATTTTAGGAAATACCGCAGCCAAATAACACGTATCATACCAATTCTTGGGCAATGTCACATAAGCTCCTTTTCCACACACAAAATACACATTTGGCACCATGGTTAATTTATCCAAAAGCGCCTTCCTTATTGAATCCACAATTTAAAAAACTGTGTTCACAATCACTCTCACCCACAAATATCTTATAATATGTTGAAGGGAGTCTAATGCACAGTTTTCCTTTTTGCTGGAAATCTAAAGCTATGGGACCAGAACTCCCCTTTGCTTTATGATCTAATTCTTCCTGGGTCCATAGAATAACTTTATGCTTTGGATCTGGTCTAAATAAAATCTGGCTATGCCGATATTCTATCTGATCTACAAAGTTCTTCTCGATGTCAGATAACAAACAGTTCAGAAAAGGGGGTAAATAATTTTGTCCACCCTAAGCGTGGAAGGGTATACTCAGATGTGAGTCCCTTCCTCATTGCACCATCAGGATTCAAGCAAGCCGGGCCGAAGACGGCTGAAATGCCAGAAACCGGTCCCCGGAAGCTTGTTTCCTTCCCAGTGTAAGAATTGGCTTTTGTAGTCTGGTCTGCCCTGTTCCCATGATGCACTGGGCCAGGGACAGACTAATTTGCATACAGCCAAGTTCTGAAACTGGGATGGTGCAATGAGCTAAAAAACGGTGTTGGATCTAGCCCTGATCTCTTGACTGGGTGAGAGTATTCTGCTTAATTCAGAGACTCTGTCCATCACCACCCCTTGTTGTAAATAATTTTGTCCACCCTAAGCGTGGAAGGGTATACTCAGATGTGAGTCCCTTGCTCATTGCACCATCAGGATTCAAGCAAGCCGGGCCGAAGACGGCTGAAATGCCAGAAACCGGTCCCCGGAAGCTTGTTTCCTTCCCAGTGTAAGAATTGGCTTTTGTAGTCTGGTCTGCCCTGTTCCCATGATGCACTGGGCCAGGGACAGACTAATTTGCATACAGCCAAGTTCTGAAACTGGGATGGTGCAATGAGCTAAAAACGGTGTTGGATCTAGCCCTGATCTCTTGACTGGGTGAGAGTATTCTGCTTAATTCAGAGACTCTGTCCATCACCACCCCTTGTTGTAAATAATTTTGTCCACCCTAAGCGTGGAAGGGTATACTCAGATGTGAGTCCCTTGCTCATTGCACCATCAGGATTCAAGCAAGCCGGGCCGAAGACGGCTGAAATGCCAGAAACCGGTCCCCGGAAGCTTGTTTCCTTCCCAGTGTAAGAATTGGCTTTTGTAGTCTGGTCTGCCCTGTTCCCATGATGCACTGGGCCAGGGACAGACTAATTTGCATACAGCCAAGTTCTGAAACTGGGATGGTGCAATGAGCTAAAAAACGGTGTTGGATCTAGCCCTGATCTCTTGACTGGGTGAGAGTATTCTGCTTAATTCAGAGACTCTGTCCATCACCACCCCTTGTTGTAAATAGATAACAAACAGGTCAGATTGTGTCTATGGGCATCAAATGTATCTAAAGTAATAGTAGGCACAAAATGCGTAGACATCCTCTTTACCTCCTTATAGTAATCATATTCATTAATATAGTTGAAAACTGTAACTTCTGAGAGTACTACATCATAATTGGAGAAGTAGTACTCAAAATGTGCCTTAGTATAAAAAATGCTCAACAACACACTACATATGATGCCATACATCAAAGGTAAATGATGATATTGAATGCCTTAGTCTACTGACGCTGGCAGTTGCATACATAATTAGCAGTCTTTCGCTTCAATTGTATCAAAATACTCATACAACAAATGAGCTTATGCATTCAACGTGAAATCACCTTTTAAAAAATCTACATGTAACATCTGACTAGTTTCCCTGATCATATCTTTATCTTTTACAGATGCACCCTCTTCTATATCTGAGGCAGGTGGGGTAGATGTCGACTGTTCTCCATTCTTTGCAGCATTGTGAGACCCAACCAAAGATGTAACAAACACCACAATTATGACAATCAGCACCACAACAATGAGGGTACCAATTATGCACTTCTGCTTGAGTCCTGAGTTTCTAGACTCTATTTTGAACCACTGTTTGGATTTCTTGAGGCACAAATGTAATCATCATCATCATCCTCATCTTTATTTCGGCAACATATTGCCATAAAAGGTACAAAGAAGCATTACATTGAGAACGGCTAAAAATAGAAGATTAAGAACATTTTTAAAACCAATCTATAAAATGAGGACCAGCCTCATACATACAAACATTATTACTGAAATAAATTTTCAATTTAGCAGTTGTCATACATTCCCAATTAATAGGTGTCTTCTCTTATGCCAGATTATTCCTAGGTATTTGGCTATTGCAAAAATTATAAGCCCAGATAAGTCGGTCTTGAAGACCCTATGTGAATGCAGACAGTGAGAGAACCCCAGGTTTTTACACACCAGGACGATCCATTTTCTCCTAGCCTGCGCATAAGCATTGCAAAAAAACAGTATGTGCAATTCAGTTTCCTGCTCTAGTTTCCACCCTGGGCAATGGCTCGGCGAAGATTCGGCCCATTTACTGGTACAAATGAAATCAACAAAGTCTCTTTTCTTCTTTCTTTGCCTTATCCTGTTATTTACAATGTTTTTTATTTTCTGTTTTCCATTCGATTATTGCAATTGTCAGTCCAATAATACTAACCTATTGTAGAGATGTAGTCAGCCCTAGCTCTTAATTCTTCTTCTATTGAAAGTCCCTAATTTACATCTTCTTCCACTTGTGCCTAGGTTATTTTCTTTCTAAAGGCTAATAAGTTCTTCTTCCACAGTTCAAGATTCATCGGTATTGATATTAAATCCACGCATAGCAAGAACAAGCTGTAGAATGTGTGCACGAATCTCTACCATTTCCTGTGCGGTGGGCTGTTAACCAAAGGTAGGTAAAGCAACCTGCTTAAGGATCAGAAATCGCAAACCACTCAGCCTTGGTAGATCAGGAACTGTCAGAGTCAGAATTCTAAAAGCATCAAGTTCAGGGACCAGCAACTGAATATCAATTATCAGAGTGCTCTCTCCGTGACTCACTGTACCAGTCCCCAGCCTCCTGGATCTCTCGGGTCTCTGCATCTACAGTCAGGTACAACCACTGAGAAGATGCGTACGTTTGAGACGGTACTCTCTCTCTTCTGGATTGTCTTGGACCATCCGGTCCTTCTTCGGTTTCACTCTGATCTGATTCAGACGTTTCAGGAATCGGAGCAATATTTTTCTCCAATGCAAGCCTTACATTCAGCCTCTCTTTCCTTGTTAGCCACATCTCTGCTTCTGCACCTGCTCTCTTCTCTTCCTCTTGATTTGATCCTACCTGACTAGGCTGTTTGCTCTGATCTGGTTCAAAGTACCCTTCTGCAATCTCATCCATCTCAGAATCTGAACTCAACTCTTTAGCAGCTTGATCTCTTCTTCCTTGCTCAGTTGATCGTCTAGTTTTATCAGGAGTTCGTAAGACTTGACCTGTTCCTTCCTCTCCGGTTGCCTTTTCAGTTGCACTTCTCGGAACAAGGGGAGTCGTTTCTTCCACAGGCTCTAGAACTGGACGGGTCTGTGAAGCGTGGATCCAGTTTGGCAATCCTTCACACTTCACCACTGTACTTGTGACCAAAATCACCTGGTATGGTCCTCGCCAACGAGCATCAAGGCAGCTGTTCCTCATGTTCTTTCGGACACGCACCCAGTTACCATAGTTAAGGTCATGCAGCAGGTCTCTCGAGGTGGATGCAGTCACAGCCTCGACCTGGTGGGACACATCATTAACCATATCAGCCAGTCCCCTACAATAATCCAAAACCAAATCATCTATGGTGTTTATCAATGCTGTAGCTGGCCCCATAGGCAATCGCATAGCTCTTCTCATCGGTATCTCATGGGGAGAAACCCTGTCCAGAAATCAAAAATGTTTGTAGGAGGGTCTAGGGGACAGTATTTATAGACCAACTTTACTCCATACTCCAAATCAAAGACTTGCACAATTACAGGGAGAAGGTCAGTCTAGTGGTATGACAAAAAAACCTCAAATGCTCAAAAGAAACTGTTCACCAGATGTAAATAGCTTGCCCAGTACCTGGCATAAGAAAAGTCTCCATCAGCCCACCCATTTGGCAGAGCTTTGTCATTTGGAAGACTATGAGAGGAGGGGTCCAATGTAGCCACATGTTGCTCCAAGGCTAACATAGATAGATACCTGACCTCATGCTCTCAATGATCTCAGCCACAGTAGTTGTTCAAGATATGAGACAACTGATGGAGTGCAGTGCAAGTGATAAACGGGTGCAAGTTAAAAATGATTACAAGGAAAAAAATAAGTTTGGTAGGGTGGTAATAAACCACTGATCTATTAATTCTTTTACGTGCAAATGTACATGTGCAACACATTTCACTGATTGTCTTTAATGCAGTAGCACTTAACATCTACTAGGTCCTGAAGAAAGCCGGGCTAGTTGGCCACACGGCTGAAACATGTCGACCTCACTATCCGCCAGGAGATAGTTAATTCGTTTCATACTATCAGGCGATCTATTTTATTCTATGGCATTTGGACAATACCTAATGCACTTTTTTTTTCCTTGTAGTCATTTCTCCCAAGATGAATGGCTCCATGAATCTGCCTTGCCATTGGGCTCAATAAACAGTTAGGTAGTACGCTCTGTCATCCGTCGACAAACAAATGCCATCTTTTCTCTATTCACAGCCTGCTCTAACCCATGATGCAGCTTGCTCCTCTGGGGCCTCATCCTGCAGCCGCTTCACCTCATCCAAAGTATCGGCTACAGCTAACATCATGCTGAGCTCGGTTTCTTCTGTGCTCACCCCTGCATATTCTCCATTGAAAACACAAGCATGAATAGCACATAAACGATCTACTTCATCAGCGTAATGATTTCCTTTTCTAATAAAGTCCTTTCCCTTTCCATGGACTGCACATTTTACTACAGCAATCTCCTTAGGTTTCTGCAAGGCATCCAATAATTGGCGCATATATTCTCCATACGGATTGTGGATCCTGAGGACATCAGAAATCACCTATGTAACCATAACTGCCCGAAATCATGAACTACTCCAAACCCATATTGGCTGTCCATATAGATAGTTTCTTGGACTCCATTCGAGATGGTACAAGCACGTATCAGAGCAATAATCTCGACCACCTGAGCGGAGTATACTCTTTTCAAACAGGCAGGTTCCACCACCCCCAAGATGGTGCACATAGCAAACACTGCTCTAAAACACCCTTCATTGTCTCTGAAGCACGAACAATCAACAAAACGGATCAAATTAGATTCAGGCAGAGGTTCATCAACAATATCAGGTCTGGTTTTTGTAGATAGCTCAGTAACATCTAGGCAGTCACGCTCTTCACAATCCTCTCCTTCCTATTTCAGAAAAGGCAATAATGTGGTGGGATTCAAGGTGGTACTGCATTGCAAAGTGGCATTTTCAGAAGCCTGCTCATACTTTGTAAGTCTGTTATTCATTAAATACTGTGTCTTGGTTCTTGTCGTTAACAGTTCTACTGAATGCGGCAAATAAACAATAAACGGATGACCCATCACTATACTTTCACATCTCTCTATGCTGACACCTGTTGCAGAAATGGATTTGAGACATCCGGGCAATGTAAATGCTACCGGATCTAATGTAGCTGAAAAGTAAGCCACTGGTCTATGGGCACCTCCATGTGTCTGTACAAGGACTGCTAACACACATCCTTCCTTCTCACAGCAGAAAAGCAAAAACGCTTTGTTGTAATCTGGCATTCCCAGAGCTGAAGCATGACATAGGCTCTCTCTCAGTTCATGGAAGGCTCTCAAGCAATCGTCATCCCATGGTACCCGATCACTAATGTCCTTTCCAGTAAATATCAATAGTGGCTTTGCTTGCAAGGAAAAATTTGGGATCCACTGTCGACAATAGCCGGCCATTTCCAAAAACATGCGGACTTCTTTCTGTATTTTTGGAGTTCCCATTTGCAGAATTGTCTCTATGCGATCTGATGACACTCTTTGTTTTCCCTTCTCAAATTGGTGACCTAGATACTGAACTTCAGTCTGACAATACTGAAGTTTGTTTGGGGACACTTTGTGTCCATTCTCTGCCAAATGATTCAGCAAAGCAACAGTGTCGATCCTGCAAAGCATCCTCAGTCTCTGAAGTGACCAAAAGGTCATCTATATACTAAACCAGAACTGAGCTCTGGGGCATCACCAGCCCTTCCAGATTCTTTTTCAAACTCTGACTAAAGATAGAGGGGCTTTCTGTATACCCTTGAGGGATACAACACCATGTTAACACACAGTTTTCCATCCTAAATGCAAATAAAAATGATCTATCCTCGTGGAGTGGTATGGAGAAAAATGCCTGACATAAATCGATGACTGTAAACCCTTCAGCCTAATATGGTATCTGAAATAATATAACAGCTGGATTTAGTGCAACAGGACAACACGGAATCACGATTTCATTAATCCTGTGTACATCCTGTACTATTCTGTACTTACCACTGGGCTGCTGCAGTACCATAATAGGTGAATTGCAGGGACTTCCTATTATCTCCTTCAGAATGCCTTGTGTAATCATAGACTTGATTACAGGTCTTATTCCAGCCACAGTTTCTGGAGTCAATTTATACTGTGGAGTTTGTGGAAATACTGGAAAAAAGGGAGAGTATTCCCTGTTAGACCCAGAAAGGACCGGGAAATAGAACTACAAAAAAAGGAAATTCCTTTCTGAGTGTTGAAATTCTAAATTAACAATAACATTTCTTATAGTTCATTTGATCAACAGTTGCCCCCAAGAAGTTTTTCTAATCAAAACATAACATTTAGATGTATCTAGATTTTTATTTTATAAAACAGTTTCTTACATATAATTACATATACAATAACATTATTTAAATTAAAATACAATGAAGTAAAATCACGTAGATTTTTTCACATAGGCATTTTACATGAATCCATTCAATAGCAGTTCATCCTATCAAGATACACAGAAACAATCAATTAGTACAGTAAAAAAGTCTTGTCGACGCGTTTCAGTGTTTTTCTGTTTGGAACACCTTCCTCAGGACTATTTTAAAACATCTTCTTTTCTAGAAAGGAATACATAACATTTGTTAGTTTTTTTAACTGTCTGGGGGCTTTTCATTTAACTGTTGAAGAGAACTTTTAAATGTCTTACATTCAAATATGGTATTGCAATTAATCGCCACATTTGATCCTGGAGTTGTAATGAATTTTAGTAACTCCTCATCCCCGCTATTTCATCAGAGGATCTGTATGTTAAAATGACATTGTTTAGCATTCAATACATGGGTATAGGAACAGGTATTACTTATTCCATATGCCTGATTTAAATATTGCCACCTACTTTTAATTTGTCAGGAAGCCTTTCAGACCATTGGCTTGATTTTGTCCAGCATATAAGGAGAATATCTTCCTTATTCATTCAGATTCGACGTGGTTCTTTATTCCTCATAGACTTATGCATAGATCCCTCCTCTTTTTTCAGAATTTGAGGCGATCACCAGCGTCTAGACAAATGACGAACATTTTTAATTAGTTATTCCCGTTTGGATATATAGCTTAAATCAAAAAACGGGTTGCATCGCGGTTGCGCCAGATTCCAATCCCTGACTCGGTATTCAGTAATTTTAACCGGTTAGATTATTCAACAAAGTCGGGAGAACGACCATTTTTGGAATACCACACTCTTTATATTATAAATAGTAAAGAAGTGGCCTTTCAGGGAAACCTCATATTTCGGTATTCAAATTTGTTAAATGTAACGCAAGTTACCCACTGCCTTACACAATTAAACAAAGGGATCGTTCTACCTGTCTTTATCGAGCGTCCCCCTTCCCTGACAAAAGTAAACGGAGGAACCGTTCTACCTTTCTTTATCAAAACGTCCCCCTTACCTCTCATGAGAACTAGCGCTCAGGCCGTCCGGTCTCCCTGGTATCCCGTGTCGGTTTAAATTCACGTTTAGCGCTTGAAACTTATATACACACGCCAATTGACATTTAAGCCAGTTAACCTGGGATACCGGTCTCCCTGGGATACCAGGGAGACCGGACGGCCTGAGCGCGAGTTCTCATGAGAGGTAAGGGGGACGTTTTGATAAAGAAAGGTAGAACGATTCCTCTGTTTACTTTTGGCAGGGAAGGGGGACGCTCGATAAAGACAGGTAGAACGATCCCTTTGTTTACTTGTGTAAGGCAGTGGGTAACTTGCGTTACATTTACCAAATTTGAATACCAAAATATGAGGTTTCCCTGAAAGGCCACTTCTTTAATATTTATAATATAAAGAGTGTGGTAATCCAAAAATGGTTGTTCTCCCGACTTTGTTGAATAATCTAACCGGTTAAAATTACTGAATGCCGAGTCAGGGATTGGAATCTGGCGCAACCGCGATGCAACCCGTTTTTTGATTTAAGCTATATATCCAAACGGGAATAACTAATTAAAAATGCTCGTCATTTGTCTAGACGCTGGTGATCGCCTCAAATTCTGAAAAAAGAGGAGGGATCTATGCATAAGTCTATGAGGAATAAAGAACCACGTCGAATCTGATTGAATAAGGAAGATATTCTCCTTATATGCTGGACAAAATCAAGCCAATGGTCTGAAAGGCTTCCTGACAAATTAAAAGTAGGTGGCAATATTTAAATCAGGCATATGGAATAAGTAATACCTGTTCCTATACCCATGTATTGAATGCTAAACAATGTCATTTTAACATACAGATCCTCTGATGAAATAGCGGGGATGAGGAGTCACTAAAATTCATTACAACTCCAGGATCAAATGTGGCGATTAATTGCAATACCATATTTGAATGTAAGACATTTAAAAGTTCTCTTCAACAGTTAAATGAAAAACACCCCAGACAGTTAAAAAAACTAACAAATGTTATGTATTCATTTCTAGAAAAGAAGATGTTTTAAAATAGTCCTGAGGAAGGTGTTCCAAACAGAAAAACACCGAAACGCATCGACAAGCCTTTTTTACTGTACTAATTGATTGTTTCTGTGTATCTTGATAGGATGAACTGCTATTGAATGGATTCATGTATAATGCCTGTGTGAAAAAATCTACGTGATTTTACTTCATTGTATTTTAATTTTTTTTTTTTTATTGTATATGTAATTATATGTAAGAAACTGTTTTATAAAATAAAAATCTAGATACATCTAAATGTTATGTTTTGTTTGTGGAAATACAGCATTTGGTTTGGTCTGTATCTTAACAGGTTCAACCCCTTGAATCAATCCTATCTCCTCACCCGTGAAATCCCACACTTTCGGAGAAACCGAGTCCCTAAAATCATGTGGTAAGTCCTCTGTTGTAAGAACCAAAGAATATTTCTGTGCACAAGCTCATATTAGCCATTTTAAAATCGGCGTCATCATCACAAGATTGCAACTCCACACCTCTCAGAGTGCAAAATATAATACAGTTTAGCTTACACAAAAGGTCTCGTCCCAATAGACAGACTGGGCTTGAATCACACACTACAAATTGATGTCTATCTCGGAATGGTCCTATTCTCTCAGGTAACTTGTCTGTTAATGGCTAGTCATTCTCTGATTGGTAACTCCCACCACTTGAATCGATTGTCCTGAAAGGGATATATTTGGGACCACTTCTGTCCTTACTGTGGAGTGTGAAGCTCCAGTATCTAACAAAAAGGTAACAGGATGTACTTTCACCTCTGCATCTACAAACGGTTCACTCTGATCTACTTCCAGGGCCGTACCTAAAGTGAATTCTTGCACCTCCTCTGACACTCCTGAGGATCTTGAGTTTGGGCAAATCTGTCTTCTATTTCAAAATAGGGCATCTGATGATACACCTGATTACTAATTGGTATTCTCGGAGGCTGAAGCATGTGCATTTGCAACTCACAACCTCCTCCATAAATGCCCCTAGGTCTAGTCACGATGTTTGAACCATTGGACATCTGTCCCTCTCCTTCATATTGCAGTTGATTTGCCGGATTGAATCAACACTCGAGCTTGCAATGCCCAATTTTGTGACAATAATGACAAGTAGTGACCTTCTTTTGATTCCCCACCCAATGACCTCCTGTTCCTGCATCCATTCCCCTTCCAGGTTAGGTTACTATATGTTGACCTATTTCCCTGCCACTTCCTCTTCCTCGACCCATCGCTCCTCTAACCCCTTGCATCAGATCAGCCCTTTCAACATTCCTCAACTGCACTAACATCAACGTGTCTTTCAATTTCTTTTGTGCCTTCTCCACCTGCTCAATGCAGTATTTTGCCTAATGCAGACTTTCGTCCACTGACTTATTCTGCCAACATATCAAGTGCTGCTTTATCATTAAACTAATATCAGATGTCAACCCCAGCACAAACTTCGAGACAAACTGTCCAATATCTTTTTGCTCAATAGTGTCCAATACATTATGCTGTTTAAAAGCCACCAAAAGTCTCTCATAATAGTCATGTACCGACTCCTTAGGATATTGAGTAGTCCGCTCGATTTTAAGCCAATCAAAAGTCTGAGGAGCTACTTTAGATTGTAACCATATAATCACCTGCTCATATTTCTTCATTACCTCGGCTGAAGGACCACCGGATCTCTATCTGGTTTTGAAGTGGGCCAATCAATTGCAACTTTACATGCCATCCACAAATCACCTGGGACCACTATATCAAACAAAGTATTCAAATGAATCCATATTACCTTCGAAATCTTGACAAACTGGTCCATTTGTTTGTACCACTTAGCAGGTTTCTCCCTAAGCCAAGTAAAATCATTAGTGAATGCTGCCAAATCACCCCTGCCCCATGGCACATGTACATACCCCTCATTTTGTACTTCTCTCCGCGGGAAATTTCCTACTTGTCCCATCCTTGCACCCAGAGGCAGATAATCTCCTGTTACTTTCTTGGCACTTTTCTTTCTGGCCCACCTCTCTTCCAATTTTTCTAATTCTCTTCACGGTCACACCGCTATCACCAATTCTCTAATTTGTGCCTTTAATCCTGTTGTTCGCTTTTCTTCCAAGCCTTTATCAGTATAGTATAATCTGCAGCTTCCCAGCATCAATTTTGTCTTTGTCAGATCCACCTCATACCTTTGTGTCAAATTTATCAATGCTTCCTGAGCTCGCTTTGCCTTTCTAGTAACATCTTTAGCTACAAATACCAACTCACTTGGGTCATATGTTTCAATTCTGTCCAAAGGCAGATTCGATTCAATCCCCTCATCCATTTCTGCTTTTAATCTTACCACATCTAGCAATGGTGCCTTCATTGCGACTTGTAAAATTCTCTGAACACTTTCACTTCCTGGTTCCTCCCTATCACAACTTTGTGTTCTCCTTTGACCCCCACTCTCCTCCATTCTCAAAACTGGGCGACTTTCTCTTTCACAACTTCGACTTCTCCAATGGTTGTCCTCACACATATTCTGTGTTTCAAACAGTACCGTAGGTGCTTCTGGTCTCATCCCCATCTCGTCTCTCTGTATCATTGACTCCCACACTGGTGGAACCCACATTCTGATGTCTGACTTAGAGTTTGCCAAAGGTTCTGTTTGTCTTGGTTCCGACCCACTGTCCATTCTCGACGGATCAGCTGTAGCTGGCAGTCGAGTACTAGCTTCCACTGGTACCTAAGCCAAACCCGTTCCACTCATTGTAAGACTCCCTGCAGATATAGTCCCTTCCCCTTCTCCTGTTTGCTGTTGACTTCCACCCGTTCTCTCTCTAGGGTTATATATCGAAACCACAGGTCCAATAATATCTGGTACTGTAAGAGATTCTGGTAACCACATGGTACATGCAATTTATCCTGGCTCATGATCTGTGTACCCTATCCCCCCAGATCCTCCTGGAATTCTAGTTCCCACTGAAATCCTCCCTCTTACTCCTGTTGTCTGCTCCTCTGAACCCGTTCGTCCCACTATTAAAGATTCCTCTCTTTGCGGCGACTTCTCAGTCTCCAACCTAGAGTCACAAGGTGGATGGCGTTCTGCTAGCAGTCTTTCAAGAAAACTGTCATCTGTATTACTTTCCTCTTCTGTCTTACTCTTTCCTCCAGACCCTCCTTCTAGCAACCAAAATAAATACAATTGGTCTCCCGCTAAAGTGTCTACTCTCCATCTCTTCAACTGTGCATCCCACCTGGCATCCTGATATGCCTTCATTGCTTTCTTCATTCTTCCCTGTGAAGCTTATCTTCTCTTTGCCATTGCTGCTTTCATCCATGCATCTACTGCCTAAAATTGTCTTAATCTGGGCGGAGGTTTCAGAGAAGACATCACTCCTCGCAGCTGGTACAGCACCTCCATACGAAATGACCTATAATGAACAAAAGCCGATTCTCCCTCTTTCTTTGTAATTTTAGGCCAATTGTGAAGCCACACTATGGTATGGAGTCCTACATTTGTTGCCAAATAATGTGCCGGGGTATCCTCTGGTGGAGCTTCTTCCCTTACCCGAGTCACCACCCCTGTGTCGCCTCTACACAAATCTCGCAACACCTTAAAACACTTCAGTGTTAAAAACAATTATTTGCAACCCAATTTTCACTGTTCCACTTCAGACGAGCTTCCACCAATCCCAGCGTGGCGTTACACCAACCGACCAATCTCAGTGCGGCGCACACTGACATCACTGCTCCGTCTTTGCATCGGCTCACCCTCCTTTACAATTTCACCTCGTACACTCCCTCACACATTCGTACTAACAAGTAACTGTATATCCAAAAGCTATTAAACCAAGTAACTGCTCCTAACACAGTAACAATAACTTACAGTTACATAAAACAAGTAATTATCTATCTGCTATAAGATCGATAGAACACTCTTACAAGAACATTCAACTGCTGTGACCCCCGACCTGCGTTGGTCACTCAATTGCCGTAGTCTACTCCCGGTACCTGAGGCTTTCTACCCATGACGTATTCCTGCATTCACACAAAGTTCCCTGTAACAAGTGAATCTCTGATAGCGCTTCACGACACCCACAGTATTGATCAGGCAATTACAAATACAGAACTATCCTGGGATCTTGGACTTCTCTTGAGTTCGCTCACCAAACTTCCTGATCCGGACGTGTCCAGACCAGTAAACCGATAAACCTAAACTCACTCAACTTGTATTCCAACTTTACAAGACATCACACAATTAATTCATCACTGCAATCTAACACACCACACATTTTCATACTCATGCTACCTCTGTTTCCGCTGCACCATCAATGTCCCCCGACTTCCATCCGTCTTCGCCACCGTCTACTCCGTGTCCAAAGACCTGTTATTTTTCCGATCCTACTCCAAATTTCCCTTTTCTCCCCTCAATTTAAGAGGCTAAATAATCCTCTGCTACCATTTGATTATGCTAAATTGTACTCCTTGCCTTCCCTACTAAGTTCAAATCAGATGGTCTTTTTATAGCCGCTAAAAGTGTTTGAGGGGAGTAAAGCAATTCAAGGTTATACTTTCAATTTAGTCATGGTTTTAAAGGACCACAGACTCCAAAGTTTTGTGGATTTAATATAAGGCCAAAAATAATTGAATATAATCACACCTCAACATCAGAGTATACAGATACATAAAAATCAATACAGAGCCGAATCTACAAATATAATTCATTCAGCACAAAAGGCATAATATGATGAACTCCAAAATCAAAATGCAACAAAGAATAGAAGCTGAGTCCAATTCTCTTTTCATTAGAGAAGAAAAGAAAAGTATATTTCCCTACACTACTCTACATGGAAATCCTACCTATTTCCCCAATATCCTATCCCAAAAGTGTCAGCACCTGTTGACTTCCTAAAAAGTACTCACGTCAAATGGGTTTGATAGCTTATAGCTATGAAGTTCTTTCTAAGATGCTCCTTCTCCTCCAAAAATAAGCAGAAGTCCCTCCAATCTGTCCCTGAGCATCATACAAAAAGGCAATGTTCAACCCACAATACGTCACAAGGTAAACTTTTCCATTTGAAACATCTTTCAGTAATTTTCCACAGAAACTTTAATTAAATTGGTTCATCTTCCAGTGGCAATGGTTTCCAGATAGGCCAAACATGAAAGGCATCCTCCCTTTTCAACTTCCGGCCTTCTTCCAAGACATTCCGGGTATCTCCTTAAACCTAAGAATAACAAGGTCGAATTCCTGCACCTGCAGTAGGACGAGAATATACTTTCTTCGAACACAAAAAGGATTAATTTAATTATAATTCTTGAGCAACCAAGGAGAAATCAAAATCAAAACAACCTGCAGTTTGGGCTTACAATTCAGGCAACTTAAACTAGACACAAATTACATTGCACAAATAATATTTCATCCTTCAAATTATACATACAGGAATTATAGGTTTCTTTAATAAATACAAAGTCCTACTTAATTGTATACACTATATTTTAAGCTAATATAACTTTGAATAAATACATCTTAATAATCATGAAACACTGCAAACGATAAAAATACATGTGAGTGCATTTAAAACAATAAAAAAGTATAGTGCACCCATACAATTTAGAGTGCTATACGAGCTCTATCAAGCTTTATATATTTACAATCCTATTCTCCATCTGGAGTTAACTTTGACGTGACTTCTCCTGTGCATCCTTGGTGTATTGCACCTTTTCTTCAGAATCATGGCAAATGTGTGCTCAAATGGAGAGAATCGTTTAGATCAGTGTTTCCCAAACTGTGGTCCGCGGACCCCCAGGGGTCCGTGACACATTCCCAGGGGGTCCGTAGGCAACAGTTTTAAAAGCACAGAAACATTTCTTGTATAATTAGCAGCTTTCCAGCAACAATAAAAGTGTCAAGAGAATGCCAGTGATTAATGTACCTGCTGGAGAGCGAGGAGAGTTTTGTTCAGTGGCAGCTTTGATTTAACTAATGTAGCACAGAGGGTTAATGTGCCTACTGCAAAGAACGTGTAACATGCATCTTAAAAAGCAGTATTTTATGTGCATAGGTTCGTGGTTACTGCTTTTGTCACAGAGATTCTTTTGTTACTGTGCACTTCATAAGTGACAATCGTAATCTAGCAGAGGGACCTATAAACTGTCATCAAAGAGCTGCTTGCAAACTGCATGCTACCAGTTAGTAACTTATATTTTGTCCCAGTTATTCATTATCCTGATGCTGCATTTTTCATGTTAAAGTCAATGCTAGCCACTGTGTTATGTTTTGAATCCTGAGTTTGTGCTTTTCCAGACCAAGCACTCTAAACATTTTATATATACACACTGATTTACATGTATGATTCTATGTCTCTATATGTGTGTGATGTAAAGTGCTCTGACATCCTACAATGGTATGAGAGATGCTATAAAACAAATGAAATACTTGTGACAGATGGGCTATTACTTCAATATAAAATACTAAGGGCCAGATGTACGATCTCTTTTTATATGCGCAAACGGGTTCGCGTACCCGTTTGCGCATGCAAAAACCTATTGGGCCATGAACATAGCCTATTTCGTGAGTCTCAATTTGATTGCAACTCTCTAAATAGGTTTTGCAACTTGCTATTCGGAAGGGACATTCCCTTCCAAATAGCGAGTCTCAAAACCATGTACAAATGTTTTGCGGTCGCAAAACAGTCACAATTACCACCTACTTCTAGTAGATGGTAATGCATTCGCAAATGGGAAGGGGTCCCTACGGGACCCCTTCCCCTTTGCAAATGCATGCAAAATTATTTTTAAAGGGCAGGCAGTGGTCCCAGGGACCTCTGCCTGCCCTTAGAAAATGAAACTAAAACGTTTCATTTTCTTTTTTTTTTTTAAATTCATGGTAAACAGGCTGCATTTTTTTTTAAAACCTGCTTTATTTAAAAGCAGTCCGAGACATGGTGGCCTGCAGAGCCCGGAGGCCACCATCGCTGGGAGGGCTGGCATTCCCAATGGGCTCACAAATTGCGAGAGGCTCATTAATATTAATGAACCTCGCAATTTGCGACCCCATTGGGAATCCCAAATAGTGTTAAACACACTGTTGTACATTTCATTAAGCAACTCGCAATTTGCCACTCGCAATGTGTCGCTAATTGCGAGGCGCTAAATGAAATGGTGGTACATCTGGCCCCAAAATCCTTAGTACTTTGAGTATTTGTTTAGTGTGCACACATGTGTATTTTTTTTTAATTACTGTTTTAATGTTTGAAATTTAACTCATACAAATTGCTTTGGGGTCCCCGGCTTCCAGTGGTGACTCAATGGGGGTCCTCAGGAGTCAAAAGTTTGGGAACCACTGGTTTAGATCATTTGAAAACTATATTGTGGGGGAAAGTATTCTAATGAAAGGAAAAAGGCTTTGTTATTTGGTTTACTTGGTGATGCTGGCCAGGACATTTTGATCATCTCCCTGAATGTGAGCCTCCTGCAAGGCAATTAATTCCTTTGGATGAGTATGCAGAGGCTGTCAAGAAGTTGGAGAAAAGATTTTCAGAGCAACCAATTATTATGATTGAAAGGCACAGTTTTTTCCTTAGGTGGAGAAATCAATTGAGAAGTATATATCCAGTTTAAGCATGTTAGCAGCCATGTGCAAATTATGTCTGAAATTGGATGTATATTGGATGTATATTTGAAAGGCCAATTTGTTTTTCACTAGTCCAGCAAGACAATACAAGAATGGGTACTTGCCTACAGGGATCCTACTGTTGCAGAAGCAATTGATATTGCTAAAAGTATTGAAAGGCATCTTTTCCAGTAAAGTCATTACAGGTTCAGACATCAGCAGTGATCTGGTGTGTGCCATTTCTAATAAGAGTTGGCAAAATTACATGGCAAAAGGGAAAGTGAACATAGCCGCTCCTAGAAAACTTATAGATGTGGGTCAAAGCAACATATTGGAAATAACCCAAATTGCCCGGCTGTCAACCGAAGGAGCATCTAATGCAAAAAAACTAGGTCATTTTTAGATGGTCTGCCCATCTTCTGGCAAAGGAGCAATTACAACAGTTAGGGTTAATGCAGTGGAGTGGACACCAGACGATTTTGGAGAGGACTTAATCAGCAATCTTGTGTTAACTGTGAAAGATGCCATAACTTGTACTTCTTCTTTCAGGGCGCCGTGAGGTGTTACACTCATTGGTGATCTTGAATTAGAGATAATGGCAGATTCTGGTTCACCTATTAGAATTATGTCAGATGTTTGTTATCAGTTCAGTTCATAAGACTTTATTTCAATCACTAAATATCAGAAAGGTGCAACATAGAACAATATACTAACAAGTACAAATAATGGCATAAACCATTTAGAATACTCGTTTTCGGTCCATTACAATAGCAGCACAATGAAACAATAAAAGTTACATTTTAAAAGACTAGAGAAATTCATCCTAAAATTACTTTAAAAACAATAAAATAGAATGAATATCTACGATAATATATGAAGACATAGTCTACGGGGAGTAATCCGGGTGACATAATACCATTTGGAGGGACCCTTCAATGAGTGGTAGCCTAAGAACTATCAAGGGAACATTTGGCTCCCCTAATCCACATTGCCATTAAAAACTTGGCGGGACAAAATACAACAAAACGAGATGCATCTGACTGCAGAATTCTTTATTTTTCCCTGTGCTTTCTTACTCCCAGATTTCTGCAATGTGGAACAATACATTTAACTAGAGATTGGCTGTATTAGGGACACAAAAATAAAATATGTTTAATTGACTCTGGCCCACCTTGATAGCAGGTGCAGTTTTCATCCACCATGTCCCCTATGTTACACCATTTTCTTTTTTTAAAAAACTACCGGTAGACACCCATATCTAAACTGTAGATATAGCTTCATTGCTAAAGGAGGTAACATTTCATTCATAGTATCCTCAAATAACGATGTTGGTTTAAAATTGATAAATGCAGCCATAAGCAGCCATTTACAGTTCAATATAAGGTCAGTCTCAATAATACCCCAATAAGCAGCTTTAAGGCTAGTTTTATGGATCTGACACAAGGTTTCTGGTTGGTCCCAATATATGTTGAGACTTAACCTATATAGCAGGGGCTTGCGTCAGTTTTGCGCTTCCGATGCGTCACTTTTTGAGACGCATCGGCGGCGTAAAATATGCCTCCTGTTGCGCACTATTTACAAAGTGACGCATCTAAGCAGATGTGTCACTTTGTAAACCCCTGTGCTACATTATACCTGCGTCAGGTATAATGTATGCAGAGGGGGCGTTCCCATGCCAAAAGCCTCTTAATAGTGAAGCAGTGAAATCTATGAGATTTCACTGCGTCACGTTTAGGAAACTGTTGTGTCAAAATCTTGTGCCTGCCTCACAGCAGGCGTAAGACTGATGCAAGCCCTTTCACATGGGGCTTTCCCCATGTGAAAGGACGCATTGCTGGAGTTGCGTCACTTTTGTGACACATTCCAGCAATGCGTGACTTTTGCGCTTACAGATACGTAAGAAATACTGACGTATCTGTAACTCCTTGCGCCATGATGCGTCATACTGTAAATATGACACATCATTGGTCTCGCAAGGAGGCCGCAATGAAAAGTGACGCATCGCTGTTTTCACGCAGCGATGCGTCACTTTTCATTAATGAGGCCCCAGGTTCTTAAGAGTACACAACCACAAGATCTTGCTCACACATGTTGGTGTCATTAGTTCACAGAAGTCCACCCTATAGGACTCAATTGCTGCAGGAGACCATAGCTGATGCCAAAACATAAGCACTCTGAGCTTGATTTTGCAAGTATTTTTTTTCTGGGCTTGATCCAAATAGATTGGAGTCAGCGGGGTACTCACAGGGAAGGTTTAGCAGAGATCTAAAAAAAATATGTTCAATTACTGACAAACTACTAAGTTTTGAGCTACCCCATAACTCTGCATCATGTAATACGGCTCCTAGAGCATTTACATTATAAATCTCTAGAGCTGATGCCACCTTTCTGAATACAGTTTTCTCATGGATTTTTACTATATTCGATGTTTGATGCATCAGGGATAACTGTGCCCTTTCTATCTGTGGTACCCAACATAGATTCTTTGTGAGTTTCAAACCAAGATAATCAAACTCAGTAAATACTTCTATAGGGGTGCCACCTACATAAAATTGCTTCTTGCATTTGGTCGTTGATATCAAGGAAAAGATCATACATTTGGTTTTGGAGCTATTTAGCTCAAAACCCGGCTCCAGGCAAAATGCCTGAAAGTTGTTCAACAGCTGTTGAGCATTGGTTTGTTCCCACTTGAGCCCATAGTTGCTGCATTCCAAAATACTTTTGCGTAGCAAGTTTTTCCACTCTCTCTTTGCATTTAAAATCACTTTCCTATGGTGGGCTCTATAGCTGGCAATTTCTACTTGTGATCTGGTTTTAATAGAGGCAAGGAGCTCACCTTTAGTCTTCTACAAGCATTCAACAAGCATTATACCAAGACTTGGATTGTTGGTTTTGTTTCTTTTTGGCTTGCCCAAGACATCCCGTATTTTCACCCGTTGTTTATCATGAGTTTCATCATCACATCATTTCTAAATTTGCTAGGAAGTTTAGACAGATGTTCATAGTCTGCAAGAAAGATTCCCTTGATGATATCGAGGGCAGAGGGGTTTTTAACTACCCAATCCCACCTGATGGATCTAAGTTTAATGGTGGGCTGAAGTTCTCCTATGTCACAATTACCCCTACCCCCTAGTCCCCTGGTGTAAGTTTGTTTTAATACGTAATGTCAAACTAAGGGTGTTATGGTCGCTAAGTATGTAATCATACTAGAAACTTTAATAAGTCATTGTTGTATACTGGTGTTCATCCAAAAGCTTTTGGTGGACAAGACATTGTAATGTTATGTTATTTTGTTGAACATCTGAGTGTTCTTGGACGATAAAGACTCATTAAAGGTTACATCAGAGAAGGGTCACAATTTAGTAGGTTGGAGGGATTTGACTAGAATGGGCATCATACTTAAACCAGGGAGTGATCAACTATTTGTAATGGGTGAAATGCCTATTGTGTCAATTGATTTATCTGACGATAAATATTCTTGTGAAATTAATGATATTCCTAGTAAACATAAGAGCATATTTGGACATAAAGTAGGCTGTGTTGAGGGTGTTCTTCATGATATAAAACTCAGTACTAATGTACTGCCTGTGAGGCACAAAGTCAGATACATTCTGCTCTGTGTTAGAGATCAATTGGAAAAACTATTAGTTGGAATGTGTAAGGATGGTATAATTCAATCTTTTGATTCTTCAGAATAGGTTTCGGCTATTGTTTTGGCCAAAAAAAGGACGGCAAATTGCGTTGGTGTGCTGACTTGAGGCCACTCAACAAGAACATTGTGGTGGATTGCCATCCTTTACCTAAGATTCAGGAGCTTTTAATGGCAATTGGTGATGCCACTTTCTTTTCTATCATTGATCTCAAGTCAGCATACCATCAGGTAGGACTTAAAGCTAGGTCACACGATTTGACTACGTCTGTTAGACCCTTTGCACCTTTAAAAGTTTTAGATAACCATTTAGGCCACCTTTTGCCACTATTGTTTTCCAAAAACAAATTAATTCATTATTTAAATGCATCAAGGGTTTACAAGCATATCAGGATGAAATCTTGATTTCTGGCAGTAGAATTACTGAACAAGTACTGATAAAGTCTTGAGTATTGTGAGTATTAAAAGTATGACAATTTCCAAGGAAAAGTGCAAGTTTCTTGTTAAGGAACTTGATTATTTGGGACACATTATAACATCTGAAGGTATTAAACCTAAACAGGATTTAATTGATGCTATCGGTAGAGCACCTGCACCGGCTGACAAAGACTGGCTGAGTCTCTGTGAGTATTATGCTATGTTTGTGTAGGGCTATGCCAGGTTTGTAGAACCTTTAAGATGTCTTTTGAGGAAGAATGACAATTTTATTTGGGCGGAAGTGCATGACAAATCATTTTTATAGGTTAAGTACATGATTTTGAGTGCAGCGGCTTTGCAACCTTCCAGTATTTCTGATAGGTGCTCAGTGATTGTGGAAGCAAGTTCTGTTGATCTCGAAGCTGTGCTTACTCAAATTCTTCATAGCAAGCAGTGCACCATAGCATTTAGTCAGAGAACTCTGAGTAAGTCAGAAAAACACTACACTACTATCAAAGGGAAGCATTGGCTTTTGTGGGGTCTGTGGAAAGTTTCAGACTGTATCTTTGGGGACACGCTTTTGATCTATTTACAGATTATAAACTGCTTATATTCATGGTGAATGGTAATGGCACTGGTACAGCTTCATCTAGGCTAGTGCGGTTGGTATCTAAGTTGCAGGAACTTACCTTTGATTTGAAGTATATTCCAGGAAGGAAAATGTACAGAGCTGATTGCTTGTCACACATACCGATCAAAAGAGTATTTCGTTCAGGAGCAGGAATATATTGTTTCTGTTATAACGCTATCCATTTCTCTGGAACCATCACTGGAGAAGAATTCAAATGATGATAGGGTGTTTTCTGAAGTTAAAAAATACATTTTGAGTATATGGCAACCTGTGTGGAATTTGAGCACAACATTAGTTCCTTACAAACACGTTTTGGCAGAATTGTCTGTGGAGAATGGTTTGGTGACCCGACAAGATTTGTACTGCCTGAGAGCTTAAGACAAACTTTGTTGGCAATTGCTCATGTGGGGCATCTAGGTATGTAAATGTAAATATAAATGTGTGGGACTTGTAAAGCGCACGGCTGCCCGTAAGCGTCCCGGCGCTGAAGACCGCTGGGGAACCCGTACTGGCATTCCCTGTGAGATGGTCCCTTCTGGGTATCTCCAAGGTGAAATCAGGCATCCCCGGCGTCTGTGGGGGGCCGTTGTAGAGATGAGGCAAGCTTAAAGCCCAGAGTTGCCAAGTGTGATCCCTGGTTAGAGTAGGCACCGAGGCGAGAATTGTCGAGTCCACTGACCCTGGTCCACGACCCTGCCGCGTCGGGAATTGAACCCTGGTCCCGGGCCATTCTCTGCTTCCGGGTCTGCCACCTCTAACCAGTGAGCCACACCACTCCACACGTTTTGGCAGAATTGTCTGTGGAGAATGGTTTGGTGACCCGACAAGATTTGTACTGCCTGAGAGCTTAAGACAAACTTTGTTGGCAATTGCTCATGTGGGGCATCTAGGTATGTCATACACCAAGAAGTTGTTTCACAAGCATTACTGGTGGCTAGGTATGGATACGAGTGTAGAGCAATTTATTAACAGATGTTCAGAATTTGTACTTTCAGACAAACACTGTAAGCTTAGCAAGTGCAAAACTGATGTGAATTCACTTCCTGAAAAACCTTGGGATAAATTAGCCATTGATTTTTCCGGGGCATTTTACAAATTATCCTGTAACATGCGATTTCTTATAGTGCTTGTGGATTCTTACTCTAAATAGTTGGTTTACGACTTGGTGTCCATGCCCACAACTGATGCAGTTATTTGGTTTTTCGACAAAGTGTTTGCTGTTGAAGGAAGTCCTAAAGTTTTGATTTCTGACAATGGCACTTATTTTGTTTCAGGGAAAATTACTGAATTTGTATAAAAACCTGGCATCAGACATGAAAGAGCCTCACTTTACTTTCCTTCAGCCAATGGCTTAGTTGAAAGGTGTTTTTTAA
Source organism: Lissotriton helveticus (assembly GCF_964261635.1). Lineage (NCBI taxonomy): Eukaryota > Metazoa > Chordata > Amphibia > Caudata > Salamandridae > Lissotriton > Lissotriton helveticus. The sequence goes on along the minus strand of NC_136069.1, from coordinate 704,566,248 downwards.
AGAAGGAATCCAAACAGCTTTTGCTTCTAACATGGATTTGTGCATGTATTTATAGGAAAAAGTATTGAGTTACTTTAACCCACCTCATTCAGTTGCATGTTTTTCTCCTTTTCTTTTGATGAAGGGTACAAAATCTGAAACTCTTCTCACACCCTTTTTGTCTGGTAAATTGTCACGGCAGAATAAACTCAAGGACCAATTGAGTCTTCAGGACTGTGTCAGAAGATATTCTGAACTAAAGCACAAAACTCATGATGTTACTCACTCTTAATTTGAAAATGATTTTGCTGAGGGTGAGTTGGTGTTGGTTACGAAGTCTAGGAAGGTTCTAAAGGTAATTTCAAGTTTTCTGATCCAAGGAATATTATAAGAGTCACCCACTCTGCTGTTTTACTCAAAGATCGAGGGTGGTGGAATAAGGGTTCTGTTGTGAAGATTGAATGATTTCAAGAAGAGATTTTCGAAAGAAGTAAACATGATGTGCCTGATTCACAAAGGTAAACTGAGATGTAAGTCTAACTTTACAACTTTCAGAATTCACAAAGGGCATTTATGAGTAGTAAAATTTGCCTTTTTTCTCAGTTAAACTTAAGTTTTGGTCTTAAGTTTAACTTCGACCAAAACTGGGACAAAAGTCTAACTTTACTACTCGCAAATGCCCTTTATGCATACTGAGAGTCATAAAGTTAGACTTTCATCTCAGTTCAACTTTGTGAATTGGCCCCCATATGTGTGAATCTTATAACAGTTGTGTAGTGTGGTAATTTGGACATGATGGTAAGTATGTGGATGCTAGAAGGGTAGGAACATGTGGAGACAATGGTATGGGTGCAGTATAGGAATGTTTGAAAATGCTAGTGGCCATTAAAATGTGACAAATTGTGGTAATGCTGGCAGTCCTGATTTAGAGTCTAGCTTTGTCAATGTTGATAGTCCTTATTTGAGATCAAATGTTGTCTCAGATCAAGCAACTTGTATTGAAAGTTCTGCTTATCAACGAGGTGTGTCAAACAATTTGTTTTCCAATGAAAGTGTTAACTCCTTTACTCAAATTGTTAATTTATCTGTTCCAGGTCATGTAGGAAACCGTGTGAAAAGGAGAATTGTTATGCCTTCCAGGTACAAGAACTATATGTTGTGTTAATGATACTTATGTTTTCTCTTTTGTTGTTTTTGTTGAAAGGGAGATGTTGCATTATTGTATACATTATGACTCTTCTTATTAAGAGATTCTTATTGTAATTATAATAGTATGTAGAGTTGTTATTATCACGGTGTTTACATTGTTGTATATGTATGAATGTTGAACTGTTGAGTTTGGTTGCCATGGTGCTTGTTGTGGTTCAGTTGGCATTCCTGCTGGACGTCTGATCTGGATGACAGCATATTTCCCTGCTCTTCCTTTCTCTTTGTGGGCTTTATGGTTGTTACTTAAATAAACGTCTGGAAGACTCAGTTGGCACAGGCATCACTTTTTGTATGCTGGACTCAGTACTGTGCAACTGGAAGCAAACTACAGATTCAATGGGAGGCGTAGTCTCTGCCTCTTTTCCTTCCTTTCAGCTAATTAGTCTATAGGCATTACAGTGCATTTTATATAATGACAGAGGGAAACCATTATTCTAACTTTTAGCATTTTCGTTTCCTAAATCGTTCCAATCCTAACAAGGGAGGGTCATTAGGAATTTCTGCACAGAGTAGCTTCAAGGATCTCTAACTCCACAGCTATCATGTCTTATTAATTACATAATTGAAAAGTATTCTCTTCTTTGTACAACATTATATGAAGGACACACAGTAAAAGCTTTGGGTACATTTTATATAGTTAGCAGGAAACGTTTGCAGATACACAAAGTATATTGATTAAATGTTATTATATACTATAGAAACAGATGGATCAACTTTATCATCTGCAGGGGTCTATGGCGGGGGAGTGAGAGAGAGAGAGAGAGATTAACCCTCTTCAATAATGTGTGACTTGTTGACATATCACATACAAATCAACACAGCAACAAACTTAAAACATAACAGGGCACAACTCATCTAAACAGTCAAAACTGAACACCTTACAACATTAGAATAACATATAAAACATTAGAAAAACATCACATTGAAAAAATACTGAACAAAAAACAACAGAACATATCAAATCCATACCAAAAAACTTACGTCAAAGAACAACTGTACACAAAAGTTCATGTCACACATTACCTCCTACAGAATCCTGTTTTCCTGAAGTAATGGTAAAAGGAGTTTTAAGCAAGCGCTTCCTTAACAGAGCACAATTAACCAGTAACGCCAGTCAAAATGTTGTATTAGCCTAATCTTTGTGCTTGACTATAAGAAAGATACATTTCTATATATCAGGTAGATTTTAGATCTGAATGGCTTGAGAACATCTTACTTCATGCAGCCCTGAAATCCTCTTCAACTTCACTAACCTAATGTGGATTTCCATGTGTCCATTATGGCCAGACCAGTGTTGCCACAAGATCATAGACCATAGCCTTTTGTGGTGCAGATAGGGTGAAACAGTTGCACCATACTAAGTTGAATTAAGAAAACTGGGGCCAGAGTTTCAAAGATTTGCATCAGGTTTGAGTCACTTTTTCGATGCAGACCTAACACAAAATCTTTGTGATATTTATAACGCAATGAAAATGGTTGTGTTGCGTCATTAAAAAAGTAACGTAGCACAGAGCATTCCGCTGCATTGCATAACTGTGTGTCAAGAAGGCATTCCAATGATGAATCATGGGCATTCCTATGCATTCACCCATGGATTTAAATCAAAATGGTGCACCTGTGGCTGACATATTGGGGAGAAATCTCTTCATTCTTCCTCAGCATTTCAATCAATCAATCAAGGTTTATAAAGTACGGCTAATCACCCGTTTGGGTAATCCAGGTGCCAGCAGGTCTCTGAGGCTCAATCTAAAACCAGGTTATGGGGGCCCTTTTGAATTCGGCAAGTCAGGTGCTGAGCCCGAGTTGGGTGAGGAGACTGTTACAGGTCTTTGTTATGGTGTGGGAGAAGGAGGCTCCCACTTCTGATTTGGCGGCTGCGGGAAGTATGGGCAAGTGATATGGAGGCGGAGTGTTGTCTTCTCGGTGGTTGGTGGAACTTCAGGCAGTGGTTCATGTAGGCTGGTCCTTGGTTGTGGAGCACCTTCTGTGAGTAGGTCAGTATCTTGAACTTTCTCTTTGCATGAGTTCTGCTTTCTGCAGCACACATTCAAAGAGGAAATAGGCCTAAAGGAACGTGTTTGTGCAGGTATGTAGCCCTGCCTCCACAAACACTTTTATGATCTTAACGCAGACAACATTACCTTATAGTGCAAGTGTTTCAGCGCATGGTGACAGCAGGATTGTCCATTTTGTTGAAAATATGGCACAGTTTTATTCTCTCCAATTCATAACAACTGATTCTGTTCTTTCCCTTCTCATTTGTAACTTTGAACTAAAACATTTTGCAACCGATCTATGTGCCATGGGAGCCTGTTTGTATATGCATGAGAACTTTACTAAATTGATGATAATTTGAACGGAGAGAGAGGACTACTTATGAACATCTGTCAGTTCTCCTATAGTATGTCATGTTTGTCAGGATTAAGATAGTGGAGGCCAACAATATTTTGAAGCTTATTGCTTCTCAGATTAAGATAGAGCTGATACCACTCAACGTTTTGGCCTGACCTTTTGAATAAGTCCAGAATCCTGATCTCTCACATTTTCACTTTAGTCTTTCCACTGTTTATTTTCCAGCTTGTGCTTTTCCTATTTTTGATTTAAGAAGCGAAAAACAGTATATTAATCTGAATACAAAAACAGTCATGTCTGACTAACCATCAGCAAATCATGCAAGTTTAAAGACAATATAGCTCAGTTCAGTATCAATCATTAATCAGCCTCTAAGGTCTAACATTTCCAGCATGTTAAAATTGATCATAAATTTGGGATATCTATTCCATTCTACCACAGCAGTTAAAACAAATCTTTAACATTAATTAGACATCTGAGCACCTGAATCTATCCAGTTCTGAATTCCTAATTTGTTTTTGACCCATTTCACCATTGGTGCTCAGATCAGGGCCCTGTAGTTCCTAGCCATTTTTCCCTCGCAGTTATAGAGGGTTTTCTCCAGATTGTGCATACGGACCAGCTGAGAAACCCGTTGCTCCACTGATGGAGGGTCCGTATTCAACCAAGCCACAGCTGTAATAAGATATGCCATTTCCATAGCTATAAATGCAAAATATAACTTCCCCCTGGGGCTTCCCCACTATGAGGACATTTATCATGGCGCTTCTTCCACCAGCTTTACTTCCTAGCAGGAGTATAATATAGATTAAAAATGGTCTTGTAATGCTGATTCCTCAGACCTGAAATCAGCAGAATGTCCATGCACACCGCAAGCGATTTCTGCAGTTCTATAAGCGTAGGTCCCTCTGTTTCCACCCATCTGCCCACATGGCACTAGAGGTCTTCAGAAACAGCATTGATTAGCACTTTATAAATAGGCCTCTCTGGAACAAAAGTTTAAAGAACGGGATTTCATCAACAGCAAGCTGTCCACTACCGAGCTTAAATAAGAAGACTCTAATCAGCAGGTTCTTAAACATGTTTTTCCATTCCAGGCCGAAATCTAATTGAAGGTCACTAAATGAGTATAGTTGGCCATGATTGAATATTATGCCAAATCTAGCCACGCCTGCTTGTTCCCATAGGTTGCAAACTCCATTATTGAATATTGATAGAAAGATAGCAGATCCCCACAGCTCGGTATATCTATAATATCTTGCAAATGTTATTTCACTCTTAGGCTGCTTCAAACCTTAAAAGCCACTCTGTTTAAAGCATAACTTTCTTGAAGTAACTATACTCAATGTTCCTTGTCAAACAACCCCTAGCGTCCACCCCCAGAGTCAGTACAGAGATGACGGTGGCTCTAGCCATGATGGAGTTATTTCCTCTCTCTGTGATGAGAATCCCCATATATTGCAACAAAGATGACCAATAATAATACTTAAAATTAGGGATAGCCTATCCCTCCCTATTTATAGGGCGCACCATATATCATAGCGCCTGCCGAGCTCTTTAGCACTGCAATAGAAAATGAGTACAGGTGACATCTAGCTTCTAGTTGCAGTGGTATTGCTCTAAATAGATATAAGACCTTCAGCAATAAGATCATTTACATCACATTATATCTATCTGCTAAGGATAGATGTAATACGCAACAACAGTGGTCCAATTAGAGAAACCAACCAGCTGAGAGAGGTGGATCTTTGCAGACAATTTTGAAGATACCTCACTGGAGGACTGAATACTCCAGGTTGCTCCCTTTTATTCTGTCTCTGAGTCCTGCTAAAGCCCCGCTGCTGAGGCTCTAACTGGCCCCTATCCACTTTGTTGGGTCGAAACATTGACATTTAGCAAAAACCCTGGATTGGATTATTCTTCCATAAAAGGATTAAAACTATTACCCCTCTACAATGAGATCACATTTATGATGTACAAATAAATGTAACGGACAGGCTTCTATATGATGGCTATGTTATATATGTGACTTCCTCTTTTCATTCGCTAACCAAATTTCCTTCACTGGCACTCTTTTTAAACAGCTTCTCTCTCTGATCTTCCTGTCTGGAGCTACTGTATGTAAATAATGTAATTACACTCTCAAGTTTCATATAAAAAAACAAAACTCATGCACTTACTTCTTTGTGTGTAATAAGTATTGCTCTTTACCTTATTGAAAGAAGTAATTGCTTACCTCCTACCTCAAGACTGAGACAGTGGAAATTAGGATAAGCTAATTAGTTTAATCTTATCTTTTCTGTCAGTGTCTCTGATTGGACCACTGTTCTCGCATATTTCATTTTACCCAAGTCCTTCAGCTTATTGTTGGGTTACCCCATTGATAAGTAATGGTGAAGAATAAGTGTAAGCCATTGATTCTCCTAAGATCTTGCCTGGTGTTACCCTAATATTGGAGTGAAATCTATTTCCATAATTTTCTCCACTCTAGCAGTGATCCTGGTTCCTCTGTAAGTCAAATTCGCTACTTTTAGGCTATCAGTCATTAATATATTACCAGTAGAAACTATATGGGATAACCTTAATTTCACAATTCAGCCTCATTTTCTATATCAGTCAACGCACTTTGAGGTTCTGGAATGAGCATAGCAGTATCATCTGCATATGCCAGAACTTTGGCATTGAACCCATTTACGCTAACTGGCCTTATAGCCAGATTTCTTACAAGTCGATTAATGAAAGGGTCAATATAAATGTGAAGAGGGAAGAACAGAGATATCCCTGCCTTGTCCCTCTTGTAATCAGGATACTTCCAGATTCCACAAACATTATTTGAAGATGGACGTTTGGAATGTGATATAGTGCTTTCATATCCTTGATAATGTCTGGCTCAAGCCTCTAGCGTCTAAGCTTGACCCAAAGATACTCCAAAGAAACCCAGTCAAAAGCTTTCTCTGCATCATGAAGGATCAAACCAAGGTTGTTTACGCGTCACTTCTGAAATATCCAACAGTGTAGTTACTCGCATAATGTGTTCTGTGGTCCTTCAACCCTGGAAAAATCAATGCTGCCAAGATGAAACCAGTTTGGCTATGATCCTCCCAGTACATGAGAAAATAATTGTTTGATAGAGTTTGGCATCCGAATTAACCAGTGAAATCGGTCTGTATGACCCAGGTTACCTTAGGGGGTTTCTCTTTCTTTCTAAAAGCAACAATATTTGGAGATCTCCATGAGGCTGGACACTGAGAAACGTGTTGATCAAATTGTTGGCCAGTTTAGGAAAAAATACTATCAGTATCTCATCAGGCCTTGTTGCTTTCCCTGATGCAAGGGAAATTTAAACCTCTCTGACTACATCAGGGGTTGTAGCAGACTATAAAAATGCTACCCCTTCGCTCTGTAAAGACCCTTTGCTAGTTTTCCCTAAAGAACCTCCCGTTGGTCCAATGTGATAGTAATGTCTTCTTGGTATAACTCCCCATAATACTCTTAAAAACTCTAATTATAGCCTTTAGGGTGCTAGCCAGGCCATCATCCTTGGTTTCTATAGCCTCTATGCCCCTATCTACCTCTTTATGTCATATATGGAGGGCCAACAATCTTCCCATCGTCTCACCATACTCATAGCTCTTTGTTCTATGAGTCTGGATTTTTTCTGCTAATAATTTACAGTGAGAGCTATCGATTGTAGCCTTGGCAGCCGCTGTTATTTGCTGAGCCTCCTGATCATCCTGCTTGCCCATGATCAACCTCACATGTTGTGCTTCCAGTTCTAGGAGCTTGGCATAAAACCTCCTTACCTCGTTGCTAGCTGCCTCTAGTTCCGAAACACAAAACTAATAGTCTATCCCCTAAACCCCGCTTTTATTGAATCCTGCATCACCCCTCCCGAGGCAATATCTCTATTTACTTCCAAAAAGTCCACTATCCAACTTCTCATATGTTCAATATAGCTGGTATTTAAAAGTAACTTCCTATGAAATGTCCAGTTTTGCAGCCTCCTAGCTAACCCATTGTCCGCGGTTTCCAGAATCAAAAGGTTATGATCAGAAAAAAACCCTTGAGAGTAACTTATATGAACATTAATGACTAGACCAGCTGAAATCAATAAATAATGCAACCGGTCACACTTCATGTAGAGATGAGAAAAATAAGTATAGCCCAGAATCAGGGATTTTAGCCTGTCCCATAAATCCACTAGCCCATGATTACTCATAAACTGGTGCTCTGCTCTGTAAATCAATGGTTTCCTCCCTACATGCTTCTCTGACTGAGTCATGTTGCTTGCAATTTCCATATGATGATTAAGATCGCCACACACAACCAGGGGGTATGCCACAATGCCAATTCTGCCAACTGTCCCTCCTATGACTGCTACTACATCTATATTATAATCATAAATAAAGCATTTGGTAAAACATGACCCCGCCACCTGGCATTCCACTATAGCCCATTTTCTCAGCTTGTCCATGAAAGAATAGCAATAGTGTTTTTCCAGAGCAGGGTGCAGTAATTCAATTCAGTCTTCACTACATGAATTGTATTGATTTAGCAGCTTCAGAGTCAGCACTGATCCATCTTCCTTTGATTGCGAATGAAGTGGCATGGCTGCTACATGCGATTATAAAAATATTTGGGGGCGGATGTATGACATTACAACGCATGCTTTTACCATGCATGCCTTTACAATGCTGTTTTTACAACGCATGCCTTTACAACGCATAGTGCTTTGGGGCGCTGGATAGTGAATAGTTTAATTTACTATTCCAACTCCAGTCCCCGTGGATAGTAGGGAAGGTGTTGGATAGTAAATGAAACCTATTCCCTATCCTAGAGCGCCCCCCAGCGCAATGCGTTGTAATGGTTTGCGTTGTAAAAGTTGCATCATAAAGGCACTGCGTGGTAAAAGTTGCGTTGTAAAGGATGTTTCCCTTTGGGGGCACATGCATCAAGCCTGCATTATGCGATTCCCAAATAGTGAATTTTACCAATTTGATATTTGGGAATTGCAAAATGCTATGCATGTAGGAATCGCAAAAATATTTGCCATTCCTTAACAGAACCTAATAGCGATTCAGCACATAGTGAATCGCTATTAGGTAATGTGACTCCATTCATTCCTATGGGCGAATAAATGGCATTGCATTCGCTAATTGCGATTACCAAATTGGTAATCGCGAATAGCGAATCAAAGCCAAGGGTGCCCAGAGGCCTAAGACCCCCCTTAAAGCACCCAGAGAAAAATGCAAGTGTGCACATGTAAAGCATGTATGCACTACATGACACTTTGAAAAATGCATTTTTGTTCATTTTTTAAAGTATGCACATATTACCATCAACTTGAAGTTGATGGTAATTAGCGTTTCCTGAATGCACAGTTCACATTTAGGAAAGGCTTCTTTCATTTGCATTATGGAATCGCAAATTGTGATTCCGTATCTGCATTCCTAATTCAGGGAATCACAAAAAATTGCAATCACCTAAATTTTGAATTGCCCAAAAGTTACATGCCTCAGAAAAGGCACTTTTGCAATCGCAAACGGCCAATTTATGCGATTCTCACTGTTTGCGATCACAAAATGGCTTTATGCATGTGTCCCTTGATCCTGGATCTAGCACATTAAGGGGTATATTATCAACAGGCAGCGATAATTATCGCTAAGGGCGCTTAGCACGATTTAAAATATCACCAGCTATCGCTGGATTACATTGCAGAATTAGCGCGTTATCATCAACTCTTAACTCCAAAGTGATAAAAAATCCAGCGATAGCGGGGAAATGCCTGAATGTCGCTGGCAATCCCGCGATCAAAAAGAGTGATAGGGAAATCATTGATAATAAGCCATGGTGGACTTATCCTGACAATCCTCCTGCCATTGACAAGATGGCTAAGTCAGGTTTCACTCAGGCGTTCAAATAACAGTGATAATCGCTGTTAGCTCTACTTTTATTATTGCTATGTGGGTCTGGGGCCAGATTGATAATAGAGGGAAGTTGTGTTAGCGACAGTTTTCATGTTATTTTTGTGAGGAATGCCTACTTTGCATATTATTAGCGATAAATATCGCTGACATGCAAAGCGGCAGGATAAACGCCAGCTATCGCAAGGATACTAACTAGTGCAAACGCATGTTAGCGAGTCCTTGCTGATAGTGCGATAGGAAAATCGCTGCCTCCCGGCGATATGTGCCGGAAAAGCGGCAAAACTTTCCTTGATAATATGCCCCTCAGTCACTAAGTTGGGTGTCATGTAGCCCAGCGAGCGTGCCATGGTATCTGGTGCATGCAATAATCTGGGTGAAATGGCTCCTCAGACATCTGGGGCACTGGCAGCCACACCTCTTGCCTGTGTGTAGAATTGGACAGTTTAAAACAATCTACAGTGCATAGTGGTCTCTACCAACAAGTTGCTGAGTTTATGATACCCAAATTGAGATGCCATGTAACACGCTAAGCCCTTAGTTCAGCTAACAGGTCACCATTACATATATCAACGGTTAAACGAGTAAGAATGGGTGGCACAGCTTTTAGTATTGCAGACTCAAAGCTGTGGTACACTCTTCCTCTGTACTCAAATTTAGGAATTCAATTAAGGCGTAGTTGTTTTCTCCATTCTGACTATTAAAGTTTGATTTTCTGTTGTTAGCTGGATCTATGTATATCGCCGTAAAAGTGCATTAATCAAGGGCTTTAAAAAAACAATAAAATAAGGTAAAGTAATACAATTAGTAAGACGATGAAGCGATTCTGTAATCAGCTGCTATTTTAGAATCACACAACAATGACGTGTTTTTCTAAAATGAGGATGAACGAGAACCATGCCTGGATGTTGAGGTGGGTAATAAAATGATTTCTAAAACTGACCAAAAGTGAATATTTACTGTCTCTTTTAAAAAATAAACTTTTGGGGACCATGGTCCATAAAACTATTCCAATCTTTTTTTTAAACAAAAGCATACAAACAATAATATAACATTCCAAATCACAATACCTGCAATCAGCGATTCTATCAATATGCTAAATACATATGACCAGATACATTGATAGCCCATATTTTTCTTTTCAGCCATTTGTAAAAATTCCCCAACTGCACCTATTACCTCCATCGAGTGCATAGTGCATTAAAAACATAACGCTCTCTCGGACGTTCTTATATCAAATTTCATTAAAATGAGTTTTAAAATAAACTTTTCTGAGTGTATTTTTTTAAGTTTTATGAATATGACTTTTTTTAGAAGAAAAAGAATGCATTTCGTTTAAAATTATGTATTAATAAGGTCAGCACATGTCAATGAAAGGATTAGCTATCTTCCTGAGTAATTATTCTTTAAGCCCTAAATTAATGAGATGATTAACTCTAACTACATCAGCTATTTTAAACCCTTCGATTTTTTTGTCCACTTAGGAAAACTAAGGTGAACGTTTCCAGGTGTTTTCAGAAATGATGTTCATGCTTCACTTCTGATAATTGCTGTAAACCTGTAAAACAATATATCAAATATTACCGGAACAAAACATATTCTCAAATGAGAAATACTCTTTATTAGAAACGTTGAGGTATTGGATAGCAATTGATGAATAATTCAGTATTGTTGGTCTACTTGAATAAAGTAGAAAAATTTAGATTGTTGGTGGATAATTTGTCAGAAAGAAGTTGATAAGCTGTGAAAATAAAGGACGTCTCTTGACAAGCCTTGGAAGGTCATAGCAATAAGGACAAGGAGGAATATTCATGAGAGACCTGCATCAACAGTGCGCCACTATTTGTGATGTGACGGCAGCCAGGCAGTACTCCATACTTACAAATTGATGCATGTGCCCAAGTGCATCAGTTTTGGTAGGCCTGTGGTGGAAACTACAAGTGCCAGACTTTGTGTGCACCTGAGGCGGAAAGCCGGGTGTTAGGCTACCTGTGTCATATGTTAATCTTAATTTGGAACACTTATTAAAAACCTGATTTGCGCCGTATTTTATTTAAAATCCAGCAATCCCCTCACATTGGGAAACAACTCACACTGACCCCTGATTGAAGAGTGGTTTGTGGTGGCCATATTGGTGGAACAAGTAAGTCCCAGCGCTCTAGCGCTGCAGACTATAAAAGGAGATGGCCACCCCTCTGCGCAGCGGCGCCGAAATCGCGCCGAAGTCAAGCCAAAGTCCTGCCCGTCTGCGCCCGTCCGCGCTGAGGCCAGGCTTAGGGCCAGAATTTCTGCTCAGGGAACTACGTACGCTCCACCAACCATTGATCTTATCTTATCCCTGAATACCCAATCTAAGTTATGTCCTCAAGCTCTCGCTGTGGATAAGTGGGCAGGTCCTATAGGCTGTCAACACTGTAAACAAAACCTAGAACCCATTACAAAACGACGGAACAGAGAGACCGAGAGAACTCTTACGGGAGGCCTTATAAATGCTCGCTCTATGTGTAAGAATGCTCAGCACATATATGATCTGATCGCAGAAAAAGATCTAGACTGCCTATTAGTAACAGAACCATGGCTCAAAGTCTGGTCCAATCCGGATATTGTCCAGGCTTTACCCCCGGGCTTTTTAATACAGAGGTTGGATAGACCCCGCCAGCGGGGAGGAGGGCTGGCAATTATCCATTGTGACACCCTTAAATTTCCCACTATGGAACTACCAGACATAAAAGGAGCAGAATGTCTTGGTTTTAATCTCCAAGCCCACGGTTCCTTCACATTTGCTGGGGTATTAATATATCGACCCCCTGGACAAGCAACCCAGTTTTTAGAAAGTGTAGGGGAGGCACTTTCCAATCTAACCCTTAGATTTGCAAATTTCACCCTGCTAGGAGATCTAAACCTCCATTTGGATAGTGTTAGTGACCCAAACGTATTGTGTTTTAAAGAAATCCTACGTATCCTAGGACTTACAATACAAACAGTAGAGCCAACTCATACAGCTGGGCATATCCTAGATTGTATTTGCTCCAACATAAACACAATCAAAGTAGAACCACCGCTAATCCAAACATGGTCAGACCATAGGTTCATTGGCTTTAGCTTTAAAGTCGATAATAAAAAGGAAACTAAATCAAGTTCAGGTAATATAAACTCAATCCCTTGCTGGGGGAAAATAATAGAACATCCAGACTTGAAGAGCTGGGTGGAGGCGGAAAAACCAGTTCTGTCAGGGAACGTGACCATTGATAATGAGCATTATAAGGGCTGGATGGAAACTATTGGGCAAAGAATGAAAACCCGAGGCACGAAATCCAAAACTAGACAAGGATAAAAATCTACCCCCTGGTACACAAGCTCTCTAAAGGGAACACTGGGAGAAGTGAGAGTATTAGAGCGTAAATGGCGCCGCCACTACAAGAGTGATGACCGGGAAAGCTATGAAAAGGCCAGGAGGAATTATCATGTCTCAATCAAACTCGCCAAAGCAAGCTACTACACTAATTTGATTGAGTCTACCAATAACAAGCAAAAAGAAATATTCCAAATTGTCAATACCTTTAGGAACCCCAAAATATTATCTCAGGAAATCCCGCCATCCCAGACCCTCTGCGATGAAATAGCAGTATTTTTTTAACAGAAAATTATTAATCTCACAAAAGATTTCCCACAGATCAACCAAGAAGAATTAGATGCAGCATATAAAGCCCTAAAAGAAAGACTGGGTACTACAAGCTGGGAAAGCTTTGCCATGATCAGCCCAGATGAATCCTTTCAAGCCATCTCCGGACTGAATTCAGGTTCCCCTTTCGACCCCTGTCCTCCGGCACTATTAAAAACTATAAAAGAGGAAGTCAATCCAATGATTAACTCCATTCTTAATTCATCATTACAGACAGGAGATATTCCAACATGCTGGAAGGTCGCAGCTGTTAGACCTCTCCAGAAAAAAGCTATCCAAGACCCCACAGTACTATCGAACCTACGGCCCATCTCGCTTCTTCCAGCGCTATGCAAACTTGCAGAGACCTGTATTAATAAACAGCTTACGGCATACCTGGAGGAAAACAATATTCTCCATCCAAATCAAGCTGCTTTTAGGTCCCATCACTCGACAGAATCTGCCCTTTTATTTTCTACGGAAACAATTAGAGCTGCATTGGATCAGGGCAAAAGAGCAGTCCTGATCCTGATAGATCTATCTACAGCCTTCGACACGGTGTCCCACGATATTCTGATACATTGCCTAAGGAGTGCGGGCATAGTGGGCAACGTGTTGAAATGGTTTAACAACTTCCTGACACAAAGAAAGCAGATTACCATGCTAGGGCAGTACTGTTCCGAAGAAAAGAAAGTCCAGTCCGGGGTACCTCAGGGCTCTAGTTTGAGCCCCATTTTATTTAATCTCTACATGGTCCCCCTGATTGAGCTCATTTCTTCCTTTAACATCAGCTCAATAGCGTACGCCGATGATACCCAACTAGTCCTAATCTTAGATGAGGACTCGGCGATTGCTGAATGCTCTTTGAGGGACTGCCTGAAGGCAACTTTTGATTGGATGAACAATAATCATTTGAGATGCAATACTGCAAAAACAGAAATTTTACCTTTCGGTAAAAACAATCTGTTTTCTCCCCAGACCTGTTGGCCGATAGAGGCAGAGGCTCCGCCTAGTACCATCACGGCTGCACGAAACCTGGGAATCAAATTTGATGAGACATTATCCTTTAAACAACAGGCAAGTGAAGTAGCAGGGTCATGCTTCAATGTAATAAAGGGTCTCAGAATTTTTTTTAACCTTCTCCCCTTATCAGGCAGACGAACTGTAGCAGTGGCATTAATTATATCCAGGCTGGATTATTGCAATAGTCTGTATGCAGGAGCAAACAATGCATCCCTGCACAGGCTGCAAATGGTCCAACATGCTGCGGCAAGATTAGTACTTAAATGGCCCAGAAAAACTTCAGCCTCCGCAGCACTGGATATGCTCCACTGGCTCCCCATCCAAAAGCGGATCCTGTTTAAGGTCCTAATAATTACTTTTAGGGCCTTCCATAAACAAGGCCCACAATATCTGTCCAAAAATTTCAATCGCTATCACCCCACTCGAGAACTTAGATCGTCAACAGCTAATTTGATGGTTGTTCCAAAGTTCAGAATCGCTACGAGAGGAGGAAAATCTCTAGCGGTTAGAGGAGCTAAAGCCTGGAATAAATTGCCTTATCAAATTCGTGCAATCACCTGCGAAAGTAAATTTAGGAAATCCCTTAAAACGTGGATTTACAGCCTGGCAGACAGAACCTGTAAAACACTGGTTTAGGATCTTAACGATACTCTCAGAATAGCAACTCTTACCATCTTTGAGTACACAAGTCAAAAGCGCCAAGATGCTCCTCGGAGTGATAGTGCGCTATAGAAATTCCCCCTCACATCACATCAAAACCAGCTGCGTCACACAGAGAAAAATATATTCAAGGTAGGAGTGCCCTCATAAAATCCAAACCTAAAACTGAGACAGTGGTATTCATGGTTTTGACAATGTGTGGCGCATCCTTGACAAGCAGCCCTTGAAATGCATTAAAATTCCTGCGCATCAGCAATACAGGCGTAAAGAATGACGCATTGGTTGTGGTACATTAAGACAAGACACACAAAACAGTTTAGCAAGCTCAACTATGCCCCGAAGGTGCTATTTTTGCAGCTGGGCGTTGCGTGGAGAAACCCACCCCCACCACGTAGGCAGTGCAGGAGAAGGCAGCACGTTTTTCACCAACGGACTACCCTCATGGACCTCAGGGAGGATGAGGTCATCACATGCTAAAGAATCAGGAAGCTCCAGCCACCAACTTCCAGGCCCACCAACTTCAGAACGCAGGTGAAGCTAATGTCTGTCCTTCAAATGCTGGCATCTAGTTCATTCCAGATCACAACTGGCCAAAGTGGCAGCAATATCATAGCCAACTTTTTCTGCCGTCCTACCCTCTGTCCTGGATATCATCATCTGACTCATATCCCACTATCTCCTCTTCCCCATGACACAACAACAGCTGCTGGACACCAAGTAAGGTTTCTATGGCATTGGTGGATTTCCACGTGCTGGGTGCCATGGATTGCATACATGTGCAACTGGTTCCCCCTGCAGCAGCATTGCATCTGTACTGGAACCGGAAACACACATACCTTATCAAAGTCCACGCCATTCTGGACCATCGGGGATGGTCACAAATGTGCTGCAAAATACCCAGGGAGTGTGCATGATGCCTACTTCTTCAGGAACTTCATCATCAATGACTACCTCCAGAATGGCCAATATTAGGATAGACTAATTGTTGGTAAGCAAAACTGAAGTGCATTACAGACCTACTAACAGTAACAAATGCATGATATAATAGCATTATATGTGTTGGTTGAAGAAGATATAGCCATATGTCTGAGGGGTGTGCTTCATGGTACACGTGTAATGCAAACCCCAAGTCACATATGTTAAGACACGCAGAGCCACTTTGTGTGCCTTTGAATGGCGTAAAGGTACAGAACAATTCAACTCTGGCCTAAATGCAGTGTAGCATCACTGTGTGCAAGAGATGGGTTCCATGGATGTTGTGGGGTGTCTCCATACAACTCCCATTGTTCAAGAGGCATGTCACTTTCCCCCCAACAGGTAACCTTTGAAATGTGACAAATCAATTGGGTTCCACAGTTAATTTGTAACAAGAAAACTGAACGGAAGTCAGCCAAGTCACTCCCACTTCCTATGTGTGCTGCACTTTGTGGCAAACATAGTTAGGAGATCATGGCTCCGAGGGTAGATCTTGTGCAGGATGGTTCCCACCCCTGTGCAAAGACAATCCTGCATGCAATGCAGGCACTCAAGTACTGTGTTGCAAGTGTGTCTGTGTTTGTGCTAGGCAGCACATTGCTTGCCAGTATAGGGGGGAAGGTCAGGAATGTGCTGTGTGGCCTAAATACTGTGAACTAGAGCCCTTTCTCTGAGATGCGTGCAGACAGGTGCCTTGTAGCACTGCACTCTGATACTTCCCAATTAATCTGGGCCCTTGTGTCATCTGCACATAGTGGCAACAATGCACTGCAATGAGGAGACAATGATGTGCCACATTGACATGCACTTACTAAACTGTCATTGGCAGTAGCTACAGAACATCAGTGAGTAGCAATGTGCCTCTGTGTGGATGGATGGAACCACATCAAATGCACAGGGTATAGAGTCCTCAATGAAATCATGTGACATGACAGACAAGGCAATTATAACTACAAAGGCAATAGAAGAAAAAAAATCTGAGATGAGTGTTTTCTCAGTGGTGTACAAACTCCTGCTATCAAGTCAAGTTCCACAAGGTCTGTGGTGTGAGAACACGTACTGTGGAAATAAGCAATGGTGTCACACTTGGTTGTAAACTTGTATTTTACCCAAAGTGTCAGGACCAACACAGGAAGAATTATGTGAAAAGATCATGTGTGGCATGCCATTTCAGCGTAGGCCCCAGAGATATGTAAATGTTAATATTGTATAACATTGTGATATAACAGTACAAAACAGACATATGTCTCAGCAATATGTACACGCATACATGTAAGTTGATGGCTGCATTGACTGTTGTAGCCAATGTGATGGCTCACCTGTTCCATATAGTATGTAGGCCAAATATAAAGTAGATATATCCAGCAACGTGAAACTCACTAACTCAAACACAATGCTGTCAAACATGACATACATCATTCACCACCTTATATTAAATTCCAACCTGGACAAGGCACTACAGTGTACTCGCAATCTCAACATACATTTGCCACAACAATGAAGCCAAAATCAAGGCATAGAGTTACGCTATCCCCTACAAGTCACAGTCATATACATACGTGTGAAAAAGCAATTTAGCGTGTCTAAATGTGGAGTGCATAGCTCCTTGTAACAACATCAATGTGTTTGAAGGGAAGAAATTAGGAACTATTGTTTAAAGACCATGGACATAAACGGACTAATGACAGCATAAACTATAGGGAGACAGGAACCATGATACAAAAATATTTTATTGAATTTTCATTTAAATAAAAAAGCACAATTGAATATACATGATTATTATGTGCATGCCTTCTTAGAATATGTGACTTGTTGTCTACATATATAGACTACTGTTGTCTGATCCTATATAATGTTTTTGAGATGATATAATTACAATTGGGATCTATACAAGGCTAATATTAGAGATATACATTAAAACATGGCTAAATGTATCAACATCAATGTGTCCCATATAAAGAAGGCCCACATTGCAACACGTATGTGTGTATCAAAGTGCACCATGACACTGTCTCTAGCAAAAAGCGATAGTTGAATGCCAACAATAAATAGCAAACAGCACATTTTACATGTTTGAACTGCACATAATTAATGCTACAATATCACATGGCAATGTTAGTGAACTATGAAATGGCTGTGCCAATGTCATGTAGCTACCAACAAAATCTGTCGTTTAACATGGACATATTTATGTGTGAGTGTCACACATGTTGACAATGTCACAATCCACCCAGGGAGGAACAGCTAGCCAGCCACATTTCTGATCAACAACCTGTCAGAGTGTTAAACATGTTCGCAATGTGACAACCTACCTAGGGAGGAACAACTGACCAGCTACATTTCTGATTAAAAGTATGTTCTCACATGTAGTGAGTGCACATAACAGAGTGATCAGGTCCATTTCAAAATTCACGGAAATCTACTGTTTACACATGACATTTCTGAAGTAGAAGTGCACCATGTATCAGGCCATGCTCATCCTTTGCTATTACACAGAGAACGGGAACATACGTGTGTAAACATATGGCCAACTGTATAAGTAACACATATTCTGAAATACCGTACAAAATATAAATGAGTCATTCAGTACACATAGCGCACATGGTCAGGAATGTAGCTGTAATAGCGACCAAAAGCATTGACTGTTTTAATTTCCTTTTTTTAATTTCAGCTGACCTAGTATATGGTCTCCAACCGTGGACCATGACACCAGTAGCGTATCCCGACTCTCAACAGGAACAAAAGTACAACCAGGCACTGGTCAAGACTCAGAACATTGTGGAGAGAACCTTTGGTGTGCTGAAGTCCTGGTTCAGATGACTTGACATGTCAAGGGGGAGATTGATATACTCTCCCCCTATGGTATGCAAGATCATGCTAGTACGTGCAATTCTCTACAGCATCTGCATAAAATTGAATGTCCTGCAGGACGTGGACTATGATGACCAGGACCCAATGGAAGATGAAGTAGAAGTAGGCCTCAAAATGTAACTATCATGTCTTCAGACCAGTTGAACAACAGTGTGCCATGCTGTTATATCTATTATTTGCACACATACAGAACAGCTACATGAATCACTGTACTGCATTAATGGGAAGGCCAGTAATGCACCATTTCAAGATCCAACTTGATCTTCACTTTATATTTATTTATTTTTTATTTATTTATACAATTTATATAGCGCACAAATACCCTGAGGTGTCTCGGCGCTGCTCAATTCATGTGCTGAAAGGGGTCACTGATTTATTTACTGATTAAAAACCCATGTTTTTAATTGTTTCCAAAATGTCATCAAGGAAGGACTGTTTTAATATCGAGGGGGAGGGTATTCCATAATCTGGAAACAGCCACTGTAAACCGTCTATCTCCCCAAGTCACTTTTTTTGTCTGCGGGATTGGGAGCAGATGGGCTGTGGATGAGCGTAAGGCTCTTTTAGGAGTATATACACACAAGGCTTTTTTTTTAAATTCTGGCCCTATGTTGTGCATGGCTTTATAGGTAATACACAACACCTTAAATTTGGTGCGACTTCGAACCGGGAGCCAGTGAAGTTGGCGAACAATGGAGGTGATGGAAGAGAATTTTGGAGTACGGGTCAGAATCCTAGCTGCCGCGTTCTGGATAAGTTGCATCTTATTGAGGACTTGCTCTTGAGTATTTAATAGCAGACCATTGCAATAATCGACCCTGAAGAGTACCAGGGTGCACATGAGGGTCTTGCCTGCGCTGGAGGGGAGAAAAGGCAAGAGTTTCTTGATCATCCTTAGAGTGTAAAAAGATGCAGAGACTACCGCATTTGCATGGCTCACGAATGATAGTTCACTCTCCTCTTGCACCTGAGCAGTGCAGAGGTAGTCTTGCTGTATTGTGCAACAGCTAAGTGTACAACAGACAGTACTCAATGAAGTTAGAAATACAAACCACAACCTACCATACCTAAGATTAACCTTACATTGAAGTGTGTCTCACCAATGTTTTCCCATGCAGATTAATGGTGTTTTTCTGTAACTCATGTCATTGCCGATACTATCAGAGATCATGAGTGACAGTTTTCATTGACAAAGGACTAATGTCATGCATACATGTAAAAGCAGTCACTTGGAAAGTACACATATGTTGGACTTGGCCCTTATTGTCCAAAAGAATTTCGATTTTCCCCCTAGCCTTTTTACTGACATGGTGTGCCTGAACTGAAAATATTAAATGTTGTGCAATGGCGTATGCACCTTTATTTCCACCATTGTAGAAATGCACCTTTGTAAAATGTCACTTTTAAAATGGGTGCCATTTCTATCTGCTTGTGCCGCCTACCTGAGGTGGGTTATTGGCCTCGTGTTTGAAGTGTTTCTAAGTGACAGAGTGCCCTACACCTCCCCCACAGTGACAGTTGGGACTGGAACTGCCAGGAGCCTTCTAGAATGTTCTAGCCCTTTCTGGTAGGTGGGGTGAGGGGTGTATAAATAGCGGAGCGCAGATGCCATGTGCTCAGTCTGAGCTGGACTTGATTGGGTGGGGACACTCTGCCAGGAGGTACCACCGCATGGGCCTGTGTGCTGGCCCCTGTCCCAACTGTACTTCTCTGTTGTCCACAGCGCTAGTGAGAGCCCCCTTACTGGAGTGAAGACCGCTGACCCAGGAGGAGCGCCACTTTATGGGTGATGACTGTTCCCAGGAACTGTGGCCCTGTACTGATGAGTGCCCACTGACCGCTATTCTTGCCCAGTAGTGCCGGATGCTCTCCTACCTAGCACCTCGTGAGTGCTACAACTGTGCCCTGCCTGCTGGCTAGCATCTGGAGAAGAAGAGTGCTCTATCTTACTGCGTCCCAGGAGGTGAGGAGCGTGGGCGCTACTTTCATGTGGGGGACTGTGTGCCCCTGGCCCCCTAGCGCCTTGTGAGCGCTACACGTGGAGTGCCAGGATAAGAGGAGCGCTATCATTTGCTAGCTGGTGCCTTAAGAAGAAGAGAAGCGCTATATGGCCCCTGTCCAAATAGAAGAGGAGCTCTGCCTTGTGACCCTGAAGCCCCTGGTGGGACCTAGCGCCTTGTGAGTGCTGCAACTGTGCCTAGGGGGAAGAGAGAGAAGCGCCTGTCCTCTGCAGCGCTGTACTGCCCAAGCGCTATATGTAAATGGCCAGTAAAGAGAGAGGAGCGTGGTTCCTGCAGCGCTGAGGTGGCTACCTGCTGAAGGAGATGCCGGCGTGGAAGGGACTCCCCCTGTGTCTTGAGTCAGTGGGAGCCTACTCCGCGTTAATGCCGCTACCGCGCCTGGCCTGCCTGTGGAAATAACCATGTGCCCCACCCGCATGTTGTATGCTTAAAAACCCAGTTGGTGCCCACCCCGCTTCATATTTAAAAACGGGAGCCTACCCGTATGTGTTTCTTCGCAGGTGCCCACCCCGCAATTGTGCAATCACGCGGGTGCCTACCCGCAAGTGTTTCTTTTTTTAGTTGAAGGCGGGAGTCAACCCCGCACTTCAAAATTGCCCTGGAATCACCGCCGCAACCCGGGTTGTGTAGAAGAGCAGGGCCCCTGCACTGCCAGCAGCGACCTGGAAGAAGGAGGGACCTCGCATGAGCCGGCTGGAAGTGGGTTGGGGCTCCCCGTGACCAGAGGAGAGAACCGAGAGGAAGCGGGATCCTCGCTGAAGACCTGGGTCCCCGGAGGGGGCCCGGTTGAAGTCCAGTGAAGCGCTGCTGTGGGCGGGGGCTCTTGTGGGGTGCAGAGATCCCGCTTGTTGCCGCACATGCAGCCCAGAGAAAAAGAAGCTGTCCTGAGTCCAGGCAGCCCCCACAGGAATCCTGGTGAGTTGGGGCTGGGATTTGAGACTGTCAGGGGCCGGCCGAGGTACAGGGTCGGTACGTGAGGTCCCCGATGCCGAGTGAGCTCCGGCGTTAGTCCCTGCCATCCCAGCTGCACCGAAGAAGCAGTTGTTAAGAAACACGGGTTAACCCAATAATTCAATGGGACCTGGGTAAATGAGTGATATCAACAAGGTGGTCCCAAGTACTATCGATATATACAGACTTAGATAAATTCAGAATCAAAATATCACAGCATTGTTTTTAATCACAACGTGTACAATAGAACAGAATTCATAAAATACATCAATCGAAATAAATCACATGTATAAATGCCCCTACGGGAAAGGGAAGGATAGTAGTGGAAGGAAAGTGGGGAAACTATACAATTGATGAAAACTTGGTCGTTACGACCGCAATAAAAACACTGATGTTGAGTAATAACAAACTAAAAAATAGCATCGCTACGATCACGATAGCTCCAAGCTGCTAGCTAATCAGGTATACTGGTCATCGACGATTAAGTGGGTCTATTATCTGTATTAATTTGACCTCCTTTGGGGTGAAGTCATTAAGGCTTATCTTTCTATTTTTCAAGATTTTAAAAACACAGACTGTATCCACCGGGATACTCATTACATAAGGACCCTTTTGAGCCAGAGGCCCCTCCTCTTTTGATACCACAGATCTTCTGCCCCCTGTCTGTCCCTGTCCTGATGAAGACCCTCTAGCAAGGTTCCATCGCATACCTGCATTAACTTGGGTCGAAACGTCGACATCTGTTGTACCTTCCCAGCCTCCTACTAGATATATCATTTATGATTCTACGCTTATGAGGCATGAGGTTTTTGAAATATTTGTTGTAGGAGATGCTATTTTTTAGTTTGTTATTACTCAACATCAGTGTTTTTATTGCGGTCGTAACGACCAAGGTTTCATCAATTGTATAGTTTCCTCACTTTCCTTCCACTACTATCCTTCCCTTTCCCGTAGGGGCATTTATACATGTGATTTATTTCGATTGATGTATTTTATGAATTCTGTTCTATTGTACACGTTGTGATTAAAAACAATGCTGTGATATTTTGATTCTGAATTTATCTAAGTCTGTATATATCGATAGTACTTGGGACCACCTTGTTGATAGCACCGAAGAAGCAAGCAGCAGCAATGTGGGGCCACTTGAGTCTAGTAGCCCCAGAGTGGGCCCCAATCTGCGCAATTTTTGCCAGTGACTTCACTGTATGCAACAGCCCCGCCGGACAGTGGGCAGGTGCGACGAAGGGCATTTTCGATGATTAGAGTCCCAGAGAAGGGCTCCAGTTTGCCTTGTGACTTGTGGGCCTCATCTTCTTTACTGCTGCACCGACTGGGCAATTCCTTTGTCCAGAGTCCCTGAGTAGGGACTTTCGGTATTCACAGAAGGCATTTAGGAGTCCTAAAGTTAGGACTCCTAACTTCTGTGAATACCAAAATGAGTAAGTGCCTTATGTGAATACCAAAATGGTAGTAAGTTTAGGATTTTGTCTTAAGTTAGTTCTGTGAATTAGGCCCTAAGTGTGTGATATGCACTTCATGATGCATGTTGCCGTCTTATATAAGTCGATCACAGTACAGTTTACATGATGTCCTGTGAGTGTAAACTGAGGGACATTTGATGGGCATATTCACACTGCAGCAAATATAGCCTTCTGATGACACAACGTTTGCAAGCACACAACAAGAGTAGTATTGTATATACGTGGAGAAGTGTGGCTCACCGGTTAGAGGAGGCAGACCCTGATGCAGAGGTCAGACCCGGGACCAGGGTTCAATTCCTGACGCGGCAGGGTCCTAAGCTCCTAATGTCCACGGACTCAATAATTCTCGCCTCAGTCCCTACTCGAATCGTGGGTTCACACTCTGCAACTCTGGGCAATAGCTTGCTTAATCTCCACTATGGCCCCACCGTGATGGGATGCCTGGTCTTCACCTTGGGGATGCCCAGTAGGGGTAATCTCGCAGGGAAAGACCAGGACGGGTTCCCAAAGCAAGCGCCTTGAGACCTTACGGTGATAAGGCGCTATACAAGAGCATATGATTACGATTATATAGCATAACACTTTAATATTTTGACTCATGATTGGTGCCTATGCTGGATTGGCAAACTAGGCACAATGCAGATACACTTGCCCCATGAGGCAGGCATACAGCTGTTACATGCAGGAATGGATGTGCTTGTGTATCTTGCTATTAACCAAATATCAATGTGAGTCCTAGTGCTCCATCTATGTGTGCTGCTGTACACAGGACACCAAGGAAATCAAAGTAATGGTAAAATGTCATGGTTTACCTACATGTAATGTCACTCCTGTGAAGATAGTACTCATTGATGCATTGCAGGTTTGTGTGGTGCCATCTGTCAGTAAATATATATATATCAGCATCTGGTGTGAATGACTACCCACATTCCAAGCTCAAGGCACCCATTTCTGGTGCAGAGTAATGTAATGTAGTGAATTGAAAGATACAGTTGCACTTGGAATTCATCACACGTATCTGGCCTACTCAAGCTGGACTTGTGATGCTCAAACTATAGGCAAAGAGATTTTTCTAACACATTTACCCAGGTGCATTGTGCATGTGTCACACATTGTTCCAAACACAAAGCTCAGACAACAGATGTGTATGTACTAATACATTCCATAGTGGTCGATGGCTAATTTAGTATGCTAAATGATGTCAGCCCGACAATGACAGGTGTCACATTGACCTAACACCATATCTTTCATATCAATCTCATACACTGTAAACTGGCTGAAACAGTCATTGCCTGTGCTTTCCTGAGTGTCTATTGCATCAGTAACACATCCTATGGCAGGAATGCAGACACATATTGTGAGTTAAGAATGTGCCCATATTTGTAAATACAATAGTGTATTTCATTGGCATAGCAATGCAATATATTTTACCTAAAACATGACTACTCTGCAGCTACCTACGTTTTCCCAAGCATAATATAGATCATAAGACCACCAAAATATTTGGAATGTCTCTACACATCAAAATACGTGTGTTTTATTTACATTAATATCTTGTTACTCATAACTTCAGCACAATGAATGTAATGATTCACACATAGGCACAGCTGTACCAATGACATTCAACACATCCAAAGATATCAAGGGTGTCAGGAAAAAAAAAGAAGAGCAAGATAAAAGAGTCTAAGGTCTGTTTACCTGCATTGCACAGCTCACTACACTGCATCTCAGACAATAGGCCAGTTGCATGGGTCAGAACCCACCAATGACCCATTTGCACTTGCATTGCACCTGAGCATCAGTCCAAAGCCACACATTAACACCAATGTGTCAAAAACAATGCAGTGTGCATTAGCATGCGTTGGCTATTTCTGTACCGATTAATCAACAGGTGGATAGGACAATTGTAACCACGTTACACGGAGATATGTTAGATAACCCTCATAAACGCTGTGCATTGGTCGTGCAGTTTATATCTTTTCTCCGCCCCACACTAGCGCTGTGGCATTTATCATCGGGTTAACCAACGTGCTTCATGCCAGCCTCAACCAGAGGCATTCTCTGGTGTTACGTGGCAGTATCCAGAGATCTCCGTACGTACCCCCACATGAAGGTTTTTTGCTAAAAACTTTAGTCTCCAAACAACACTAGACTTTTTTTTTGTTGGTTGGATAAATACTTTAAAAATAATGTGGGTATGCTTAACAGACCGAGTTACTAGGTCTGTTGCATATCACTTCAACATACACCAAAACGTCAACATGTTTCAGCTCCTTATGGCCCAGCCGGGTCTGTGGAGCCTTCGTCAGGACAAAATACACAAGTTTTAAAATGTACTTACACAATTAATGTAGTATATTTGGGTTTTAATTGTCTTACCCAATTGTATTCAGGGGTATTGTTCACCTTCAGACTCCGCGTCTGGTGCTGGCTGTGCCCCCTGGAGAGCCAGCACCAGACGCGGAGTCCGCCCTCCTCGTGGCCTGGGACCAAGTAGTCCATTCCCCTTGATGACGAGAGTCGATTAAAATATCAAGCATATTCAAGGAGAGGTCACTGTAATACGAAGGTGAACAATACCCCTGAATACAATTGGGTAAGACCTAGTAACGCGGTCTGTTAAGCATACCCACATTATTTTTAAAGTAGTTATCCAACCAACAAAATAAAAGTCTAGTGTTGTTTGGAGACTAAAGTATTTTAGCAAAAAACCTTCATGTGGGGGTACGTACGGAGATCTCTGGATACTGCCACGTAACACCAGAGAATGCCTCTGGTTGAGGCTGGCATGAAGCACGTTGGTTAACCCGATGATAAATGCCACAGCGCTAGTGTGGGGCGGAGAAAAGATATAAACCGCACGACCAATACACAGCGTTTATGAGGGTTATCTAACATATCTCCGTGTAACGTGGTTACAAGTGTCCTATCCACCTGTTGATTAATTGTACAAATCTTTGGGAATTGATAGGACATTCATTCCTCCTCCCTAATCCTGATTGCTAAGATATTTCTGTACCGATGCATCATTAAAAACAACGCATATGTTGAAAATGGACATAATGCATTGGCTCTGGCGGGCTGGAAACTAGGAAGCATAAAGTTACTTTCACTTTCACTTACAGTCTTTTTGTCTCTGCTGGCTGTAGGAGTTGTTTTGTGGATTGTGATTGAGAATTTAGAATATTTTGGTTTTGTCGGTGTGTGTGTTGTCCCTGTCAAGTGCAAATTCTGTTATTTGTGTGTTGTATTTTTTACTTGTATTGTTATTGTCATTGTATTGTTGGGTGTTAGTCAATTTAGGGTTTTTGTAGTTTTAGAGGAAGGGGTAGGGGCAAGGTTAAGGGGTATTTTTCATAGTGGTTAGGGGGTATAAAGCAGGTGGGGCCATGTTGGGGAAGGGGAGTGTGAAGGAACCAGTTGAAGGGAGAGTTTGGCGGCCTGCTTTGGCAGCTGGTATGTTATGTGCTCAACATGATAGCTACGAGGGTAGAGTCAGCCAGGGCTACCACACCAAGGAGAATACACAGTGGTGGGAGGTCTTGCGTGTAGACCACACCAGACACAACCTAAAACACTGATAGACGGATGCAATGAGCCACAAGGCACATCTACTAGATCACCTTGGCATGGACATTGGTGGCCCCATTGGTAAGTACATATTTACCATCTGTATATAGTTGTGCTCATTTCTAAAAATGATTTAATCTATTTCTTAACAGTATATATTTTGAGGGGTAGTATGCCATAATACATGCTAAACATGTCAAATGGCAATACCATGCCCCAGGGGGCTGTTCACAGTGACATAACAAAACTCCCTGCACATCCTGCTGTGCAGGGGAAGCTCAGAGCTCCAAGAGGCCCCTCCAGCACTGTGCAGGGACTATGGACCCCTGGCCTGAGAGCTCAGGACTGGGCCCAGAGCGTGTGGGCCACCCTCCATGTATACTGCAGGGAGATCCCCTCACTGTTTTTCAGGCCACTGGCTGGACAGGGTATTTGGGTTACACCAAATCATTTCACATGCATGTATTTGTGTATATGACCTCAATTGACATATGAGCTTGTACAGTGCATGAATGTTTAATGTTGAAATAACCTGCACATTTGACATGTAAGGAGCAAAGTAATGAAAACAAACCTATCATTCTGACCATCTGATAGGTGCTGAATTGCTGAGCAAATGTAATAGTTGGTCACGCTCCTGCCAATGTATCAACTTCCAGTTGGTGGTTCTTCTAAGACCCTATTTTGATATAGCCATCAAAGGCATGTACCCTTGCACCATGCAGCAAGGAAGAATGATTTGTGCCTCCTCTGCTCTCTGTGCACCAGAGACATGATTAGTCAGATATTGTCCTTAAACACTTCCATGTGATGTGGCATATATCTGTCCTTTATTAATCCATGTCAGCTTTGCCATGTGCTATGCGTCCAATGTGCTAAATATACTAGAGATTTGTGATGTCATAGTACTGTGCTTGATATGTACACAGTGTATATGTTTAATATTCACATAGCAATGTACCATATTTTTGTCTTGGAGGTTGCCCTGCAACATACACCCAGCGTTAGGTGGAGTCCTTCAGGATTCCTGATGCTACCAGTGAGTGTCAATAGAATGTGTTTGTAGGTCTGTAAGGATTGTGTGTGATCTATGATATTTGTACCATTGTGATGTGTATGGGGTAGCATATTCTCAAGTAACCAATTTACAGTACATGGTAATTCACAAATGAGGTAGCACACGGTAGCATGTGCAA
Source organism: Lissotriton helveticus (assembly GCF_964261635.1). Taxonomy (NCBI): domain Eukaryota; kingdom Metazoa; phylum Chordata; class Amphibia; order Caudata; family Salamandridae; genus Lissotriton; species Lissotriton helveticus. Next base: position 704,538,375 of record NC_136069.1, on the reverse strand, counting down.
TGGAGAAGGGTGAATGTCAATATACATGTAGGGGAACTATATGCATGCCCACATCATTTATTGCTGTTTCCCTGCTGTGATGATGTTTGACCATCTCCGGTTTGGATGCTTATGGCACATGTACCATCCCCAGCCACATAATCTACATATCGTCAGAAGTTCAATATCATGGCACAAATGTAAAAAACTATAGTTCCAAAATATGTTATGGAAAAGTTGCATGAGAGAGTCTGAGCTTGTCTGGACATGGTATGCTTGCTTATACCCATATTTGAGCATGAGACTATTGGGGTGCAGGGCAACACATATCCCAGACAGCATGAACAATAATCATCATTACAGTGTCATGGAATATATACAATGAGCATCTTTTACAGAATACTATTTCTACTATTGTTGTTTAGCATCATACTATGCTCATACATGTAGAAAACGTTTATCCTAGCTACAAAAATGAGTACAGTGTGAAATACTGTAGGCATTATCAGACATTAATGTTGTTCAACAACTAAAATGTTTTGTGATCCATACATGCACCAGTAGCTATGTGTGTAGCCACTGGCGTAACAACACTTGAGGGAGCCCTCCTGCAAGGTACCTGGAGGGGCCCCATCTGGACTCATTCAAGAGCTCTCTAACCAGAGTACTGTGCTGAGGGGGCCCGCTGGAGCGTGGGGGTCCTCCGCACTGCGGGAGTTGCAGGGCCTGTTTTACGCCACTGTGTGTAGCCAAACTTCACAATCAGAGAAACTTGTGTGACCAAGAGTGCAGGTTAAGCATCACAAACCAACATTCCTTCCTATGAAAGATTCTGCATATGTGGTGGTGAGAGGACAAAGTTATTCCTAATCATTGATTGGAGTAATCACAATGGACATATGCTGGATCAAAGTGTGTTGTGGTGAGGATGTAAGTACATTGTCAGTAGGAATTATTTACATAGTTTTGCCACTTAGGTCACAATTATTCTGCGGTATGGCAACCGTAATCTGGCCTCAGTGGTACCTAAACATCCTTCAGAGTAAATCCATATCATTAATATGTGAGATAGGGTGACAGAAGAACAATTCCCAAAAATCCCATGGGGGATGCAAGGATGCAGGAGAGAAACACTATTTGACCATGGGGTTGCTATTTTCATCTTCAGATCGTCTGTCTGCTGCACATTGCTAATGTAGATGTCCACATGGCAAGGTATGGACATATGACCTGGCGGGTCCTTACAGAATGTAAGGAGCCCCACCTCAGTGCAGATAGAAAAGTTAGGAGTACATGTGGCACATATCAACCAGTCTGCACATGGAAAGGCAGTTAAATGCCTTACTCGTGGCCTCATATACTCAATGTTGTTTACTAGGAAATAATCATAGGCAGGCAGTTTTTCAATGTGATGCAATGTGTAAAGAACCAGTCGCAGGTCTGCACTGTGTTGGCAGGATACAGCCCATTACACTCTTAACCTACTGGTAGCTTTACTCCTACTGGCTAGTACCAACCCTGTCACCCTTGACCCATGGTGGAAAATTGCCTGCTAAATATAGCACAAAGTACTTGTAAACATGAGATCTGCAGCATGCATGCACACACTCATGACATAGATATGCTTTTTTGTTAATGTGCGTCAAGGAAAGCAACCTTGCTGACATGTGTGGACAGACACAAGGATATGTAAAGGTCACCATAGGATTGCTGGAACTGTATACCATAAGCTGTGTGTTAGGGTTCCTGGTATTTCCCTGAGTATATTGGTGACGTGTCCAACAGGTCTGTTTTATGGAAGGGAGTTACCCACCTTCCATCTTTGTTTTGACTACCTGGCACAAGGCCAGTTAAAGCCACAATGTGTTTGGCCTTGTATGTTGTGAAATGAGTTAACCAATGTTGGGGCACACTACCTTTACTTGCTTAACATAACTCATTTCACAAAGATTATTGACCACAAAAATACCCTGTTGCATCATGCATAACCAAAACCAGGGACTCCATATGTAAACCATGTATTCAATTCCATGTTTACACCACATCATGCTTCCAACTCTCTCTCAGGATTGATATGGTTATTACTGTTTGTGTTGACAGTTAAATTTTTTAACAACACTGCCAGCACTTGAGTACATTTGACTTGTTACATTGGGATAAGTATAAGTTTAGAAGTTATATTGTACATTTCTCTTTCCCTAAATGTGATTTTGGGTGGACATGCCAAATACGATGTTCAGAAAATGTGAGCCTACTAGTGCTAACCTCATTTACAAGTTCAGATTTTGTTGATACATATATTTCCTTTACCTCCACCAGACAACATGACAGCAGATGAAACAAAGAACCACAACATCAGGCTGGATCGGAACCGCCACATCAGGAATGTGGCTAAAGCGTGCAAGAGGAAAGTGAAACTCTACAAGAAAGCAAAGGCACTCGGTACCTGGAAGTCAGGCAGGCATGAGCAACCATGACCTTTTAAGGCACCAACCCATCAGGATGTGTCACATCGGCAGAGCCGCACCCCAGTGGCAGTTCCAGAACCATCTTCTGCATAAATGACCAATGCAACACAGGCCCTGCTCCCTACCCCTGCAGTAGGGTCAATTTTTGAAGCACAGGCCCTGAAGGTCCTACAAGAACTAAAACTGAGGATGGCTGCCATTGAGGGGGAACTCTAAAGTCTGCATGCTATAATGCCCACCTTGCAGGTGGCAACAGAGAGGCTCAGTGTCCAAATGTTACTCTCCGTCTGGCTTTTCCCTTCACCCAGTTGGTTACCAGTTGCTTGTATAGTATAGTATTGTTAGCAAAGTTTAGAATAGGTTTTAGCATAGGTGTAGTGTAGAGTAGTATAAGTTAGTTTAATATTTTAATAGGTAGTACTTTTTAGGTGTGTATAGGGATGGGTGTGTTTTTAGTGGGTGGGGGGTTGATTTATAGTGTCTGTTTTAGTAACTGAAAAAAAACATTAAAAAACGAAAAAATATATTTGTATAGATTTTTCTGTTTAGGTAGTGCTTGTTTAGCCTGTATTTGTCTGTTTTGTTTTGCTAATGTATGTGTATTAAGGGGGGGCGAATGTAGATGCTTATGTTGTCCTCTGTGTCTAATGGGTAAGATAGGTTAGGATAAGGTAGGATAGAGCGCATATAGAGTTTAGGAATGTTAGGATGGCTAGATAGGTGTCAGTAGTTTAAAATAGTTCGTACAGTGGAATGTGTTGTTATGTATAGTTAGTATAGGTTAGATGGATGTAGTCTCAGATATATACATGTTATCTACTTGAACTACTTTGACCTCTTTTTTAAATTATGAGTTGCAAGCATGGGGTCAGTAGAGTTGTTTAAATGAGGTAGCGCTGGCCAAGAGTCAGTCTACATCTCAAATGAGTCACTGAAGGACTCTTCACCACTCTTCAGACCCTGTCAATGGACGTTTTTCTGTGAATAAATGCACAGACCTACATAGATAGCCACCTGCTGTAGCCTTGTGTGTGTAAGAGTTGTGGCATGTACAATAGAGATTGATCTGATCTAGAGATTGATCTGGCACCCCACAGTGCCCATTCATGGCTATGTTGGGACACACATTAGTGCCTCCCACTTATGCAGTACACCGTTGTTGCTTGCTGGTTAGCATCAATGAAAGTAGTCCCCACCTGCTGAGAAACCTCATTCATCCTTGGCATCGAGTAATTGGTAAGTGGGGGGACAACAACAACTTGCAAAATTAGATTAAAGAATAATCTGACATTTCTCGTTTGCCTAGAGCTGTACAGTTTGGTTCCAGGGTGTGTGCTCTGGCTCCTCTATATTGTTATGTGTGCATATGGTACAATTGATGTAATGTTTGGTTGCACTCACATTCAATGCAAGTGAGGGATCTTAGGGCCAAAGGGACATAATGTCCCTGTGTATTTCAGTGTGCCTTACTACACCATTTAGCATTTGACACAGGATCCCAAATATGTGTTAGTTACAGTTCATGCTTAATGACATCCAGGATGTAGCACTGAGCTTCTACATCCTTGAGTGGCATAGGTATGATGCTATACAAAAGGAGTCTGACCATTAATATATGCATATTAGCAGAGCATGCATTACGACAGTCCTCATTAGAAAGTCATGAAAACTAAGCAAGATATCTGTTGATGTGTGAGCATGTGTTAGTGGCTCACATGCTTCACAGGACCCAATTTGAGCAGTTTTGCAATTGTGTGATTAGTTTTTTCACTGAGTGGCACTCAAGGTACTGATGCTTATTGTCACAACATGAAGTACAATAGTTCAAAAGTATTTGCAACATAATGCCATGTCAGGTGAGGTCCATAACAGGAAGAATCCTGAACCGTTATTCTGGTTCGTAAAACAAGGCAAAAATATTTAGCACTGTTTTGATGGTATGTAGTACAGAATAGAGAAAATCTATTCTGCCCCAGTCCTTTTTATAGACGTTTCATGCACTGCACCAGAGCAAACAAGAGGAACAAAATAGGGACCCAATACTAGACTTACATACCAAAGCTTTTCTTTTATAAATCACTTTATGCATTTCAAAGATGTTAAAGATTTTACGCATTTCAGAGATTTTATCAACAAAACATAGTCCATGACCAAAGCTCATGTAATATCTCACCAAATTTGTGGCCTGACCCTCCTCCAGTAAATTAACATTTTAGGGCCTCATTTATGAGGCGGTGCGTCACTTTTACGCCGCCGGTGCATCACTTTTTGTGACGCACCGGTGGCGTAAAAAATGCGCCTTGTTGCGCCATATTTACAAAGTGACGCATCTAGGTAGATGCGTCACTTTGTAAACCCCTGCACCACATTATACCTGCGCCAGGAATAAAGTGTGCAAGGGGGGCGTATTGCGCAAGAAAGGGTCATAGAAGTGACGCAGTGAAATCTATGAGATTTCACTGCGCCACTTCTAGGACGCAAATGCGTCAATATCTTACGTCTGCCTCAGAGCAGGCATAAGACTGATGCAGGCTCTTTCACATGGGGCATGCCCCATGTGAAAGGACACATTGCTGGAGTTGCGCCACTTTTGTGACACACTCCAGCAATGCGTCACTTTTGCGCCATACAGATACGTCAGAAATACTGACGTATCTCTAACTCCTTGCGACATGATGAGTCTTACAGTAAATATGACGCATCAATCATGTCGCAAGGAGGGCGCACTGAGAAGTGACGCATCGCTGCTTTCACGCAGCGATGCGTCACTTCTCATAAATGAGGCCCTTAATTTTTAGCTTTAAACATGCTAAGGGTACGTGAGTTTCATCACTTGCGAATTTGTATATTTTCGTGTAGCAGTAAAAAAGCCTGATTTTTGCTTTCATTCCAGCAGACCCACATTCATCCTACAGTCTTGTCGGTCATACACTGTTGTATCATAATGGGCTTTTATGTATTTTTCTTTGAACATCACAGTTAAGTTCAGGAGTGCATTTTAATTTCAAACGGGAATTAATATTGGCCAATTGTAAAGGTTAAAATAGTAATTTACCAGGTTACCGTGCATGTGGGAACAGACTATGAAAAGAGCTTAGTTGTTGTTAAGCCCCTTGCGGCGCCCTCAAAACCAATCTAAATATTTATAACTCATTTCTTTATCCATTTTTCCTACTGTAGAATATCTTTGAGCATCACAGAGAATATCCTATAGAGAAGAAAAGGTCATATGACTTATTGTACATTCCCTGCCACGCTCTGGCACAGAGGAACAGAAGGTAAGCTGCCCAACAAGTTTAATTCATCCGTGGTTCATAGTCAGGCATTTGATTGGCTCAAGGAATATGTGAGACAGCGCTCGCTTCAAAAATTAATAAATATCATAAGCCTTTTTTACCTTTCATGCTTTTTTTGCCTTTTGGTCACATGAGGCTTTTCAAAATGTATCTTGCTTTAAAACATATATCGATTCCTTATAAAACACAATTTTCAGTAGCGTGTATATGGTGTAGAAAATGCACACATGTTGGTCTCTGTCAAGACAAACTCACACCTTAAAAAGAAGTTTCCAAACCTATATTATCGGATTCCTTTGGAATGCGTCCAAAATAAATTGAGTTCCACAAGCTACTATTTTGGCGTGCCCTGGAATTTTATTGACCCAACTAATTTTCAGTTTGATAAACTTTCACTATAGTAAACTGTGCAAAAAATGTTTAATGCTGTGTTTTAAACTGCAATATGTATAGGTCAGTGTCGACCCTTTTAGTATGAATCCATCGTAATACAACTTCTGGAACTCTTTCCCTAATCACGTCCCTTCATTTATTCAGTTACTAAATTGAAGTGCTGTAAGTGTTGGCGTGAGATTTTGACTATGGAACAAACGGGCACATGCATCATTCGTTTTTGCATTCGCAAACGGTGTGATTCGCAGAAATCGGCCATTTGCGAATGCAAAATTGAATTTTGTAATGCATCATTTTGAAAGTCCAATTCGCAAATTAAGGAATCGCAATATTGTTTGCGATTTCTAAATTAAATCGCAAAAAATAAGGAATCGCAATTTCAAGACAAAAAAGTGTATGCATGAAAAATCGCAATTTGCGATTTTCCTAGAAATCGCAAATTGCAATTCTTATTTTTAGAAGAGGTCTGAGCTGGTGGTATTTTTTTTTTCTAACAGTGAATCAGGTGAAAGTGATTAGAAAGGCATATAAGGGGAACACCAATGCATCTTACATACATTCACTATGGCTGCAGTCATTGTAGTTGCACGTAGGATGAGGTTGAGAGCTGCTGCTAGGAGGAGAAGGATGATTAGTGAAAGAATTTTTAGATTGCGCATAACTTTATTAGGGCAGACAGAGCCAGAGATATATGATAAGTATAGGCTCAATGGTGATTCTATTTTAGAGTTGATTGCAGATTTGGACCCAATTTTGCAGAAGCAGACACGTAGGACCCAAGCCATTCCTACTAATGTTCAGGTACTTTGTTCACTCCACCTTCTTGCCACGGGGTATTTCCAGGGTGTCATAGCCATTGCTGGTGGGGTCTCCCAGAGTTCACTGTCTAGGTTTTTTAATCATTTTCTAGATGCTATGTTGCAAAGGATAAGGCATTACATTACTTTCCCTACAACTGCGCAGGATTTGCTTCAAACAAGTTAGACTTCTTCCACTTGGCACATTTCCCACATGTCATAGGCTGCATAGATGGCACACATATTCCTATTTGTCCTCCTTCTGACAATGAGTACATTTTCCGCAATCGGAAATGTTACCATTCTCTCAACATTCAAGCTATATGTAACTCCAAAACTATTATCACTGATCTAGTTGCTAGCTTCCCTGGAAGTGCCCATGATTCCTACATTTTTAGATACAGTGCTATTCATGGTAGACTGCTAGCTGGAGAATTTGGTGATGGTTATTTGCTTGGTAAGTGATTGTAATTGAAATAAATTTAAGTTGTGAAATAATATTTTCCATTAACAGTAATAGCTTGTATTCTACCTTTTCATGTACTGTAGGTGATAGTGCTTATGGTGTCAGATCATTCATACTCACACCCTATCTGACTCCTACTACTCGCAAAGAGCAACAGTACAACCATGCCCATATTTCAACACGCAATGTCATTGAAAGAACTTTTGGAGTTATGGAATCTAGATTTCGCATACTACATAAAACAGGAGGTGCCTTACAATATCGCCCTGAAGTTTACTGTAAGATTGTTGCAACATGTGCCATGCTGCACAACGTAGCAACTAAGAGAGGACTTGAATTGGATTTTGAGGATGTCTTGCAAAACAATGACAACCAACCCCAACAACCCCAAGCCAGAATACATGGCCCAGATGCTGCAGAGGGAAGGATAAGGAGGGCAGAGATCACACAACATTACTTTTAACACAGGTATGACACTTACAATTCTTACATTTTTGTGACATGTTCAGTTTATTAAGGTTAATTTGAAAAAAAATTTAGACATCATAATGGCTCATGGATGAAGCAAAGTTACATGTATTGAGTTATTGTAAACTTTTGAAAAGCATAAATCTTATGATGCCAAATGTATGAAGTCACTTTTGGAAACATACTACTTCCTTCTGCCTCTCACCCCTAAGGCTTTACTTGAGACATTGGCAGTGCCCTTGGTCATGCTGGTTCCTTTGCCACTTTTCCTATTGCTGCGGCGTTCAACAACTTGACTACTACTCCCTTGCTCTGCTATATATGCCCCACCATAATGGACCTCCCCTTCCACAGGCATTTCATTATTTCCCACAGCTTGCATGTTATTTGTTAAAGTCATGAGTGAGGACATTCCTCTGGAAACATCATCACAGCACTTTGTCAGGCCCTTCTGCATGGCAACTGCATTCTTGACAAGCTGTGCGGTGCTCATGCACATTCTATTCATTGCCCTACTACATGATTGCATAGAGATGAATGACCGGTTTGACCTTTTTGACTGTAATAAATATTGTGCCTGCATTGTTGCACACATGGAATCCATGGAAGCTACAATTCGGTCCAGTGTTTGAGAGGACACCTTATGTGCATTTTCCATGACTGCAGATATTTGTGATAAACTTCTACTAATGGCACTAAAATCAACACTCATGTTATGCATTTTTCTCTCAATGACCCTAATGTCTTTTCCTTGCAGCCGTTTAATTTTTAAAAGTTTCAATTCTACCACACTGGCACTGGTGTCATCATCATTATTTGATCTGCGCTGCCCATGACGTGTCCTGCGCCTAAAAAACTGCTGCAGTCTATGACGTCTGCCAAGCTGTCTTTGTGGAGAAGCAGGGTTTTGTGGAGTATATTGGTCTTGCGCAATATCATTTTGTGGTATATCGCTGTCTGACTCTGGAAGTTGACGTACTCTGTGACGTGGATTACTTCTCTGGACTGTTGGTGAGGATGCTTCAGAATGATTTCCAGCAGAATTAAGCAAATCCTCAGTAAAAGACTCAGCAAAGTCTATGAAATGTGTGTCCAGGTCTGCATCTGTGGCTAAAAGAGTGCACAAATGTGATTACTATGTGTGAAATGTACTTTATGTTGCATTAAATAAAGTACTTCATGTCTATATTCAGGACATGTTTACAGCCTACTTTTGTTGCTTATGACTACATTTTTGAATTTTTGTTTTTAAAAAAACACAATTATCTAATGTTTTCTGCATATGTAAATAAGAAACTACAAGTACCATGATGCATTGCAACTATTATGAAAAGTAGTATTGCACACACATCCACAGGTAACACATTGAAGCAGATGGTGAAACAAACAAACATTACTTATGATGTAGTTTGTAATGGCCAGCAGAGACAAACATTACATTTAAAAACACAGAAAGCATCTTTACCTTGAGAAGCTCCTGGTGGCTCTGATGTGTCAATGTCTATTAATCCAATCACCGCTTCAGTGCAAAGGGTTCCTTCAACAAGGTCCTCAAGGGGTGTAGTTGGCTTGTCTTTGGGAGATCCTCCACCAGTCCTTCTGGCAGTCTTAATGCGGGTCGCAATTCTTTCTTTTGCGCGACTGCGCAGATCATACCATCTTTTTTGCAGGTTGGTGATGTCTCTGTGTGCTACGCCTACTGCATTAACTTTGGCTTGTATTGCCAGCCAAAGTTTCCTTTTCACCCCTTCAGGCACCTTAAGGGATTGTTTGCCAAACAACTGCTCCTGTCTCGCTGTGACCTCTTCTATTAAAATTTCTAACTCCTGGTCACTAAATTTCACTTTTCTTTTCCTTGCATGCTGCTCTTCAGACAAATTTTCAGGATCCATTACTGCAGCAGTAAAGACAGGCTCCTCCACTACCAACAGGCACAGCTCCAACTGCCAGGAGTCTCTCCTGCAGTTCAAATGCTGAATCAGGTGCATTTGATTGCTTCCCTAGCATCCTGGCAGTAATTGTATTGAGATGCATCATGTGCGCGATCTCGCTATTTGCGAATTCGCAAAAATGCGATTTCGCAAATAAGAATTCGCTGTTAGTACTCTGAACATTTGTGTTTAATTTTTAATATGGACTTTGGATATCATGGGTACTTAGGAAGCAAAGCAGTACCGTTTTTCTTTTAATGTGTAGAAATCAGCTTAAATAGCAGTAAACAACAGTATTAGAATTGAGGAGGTCAGCTTTTGTTGTAAATGAGAGAATATTATATTTTGAAATCTATTCAGGACCTTCCAAAATGTCAATTTTTAGATTTTGAGAATATAGAACTTTCTACTTGGGTCTCTTTATCCTCTTATTGTGATAACTTTAACCTCCATGTAGCTGTTTAGATTGCAGGTTAAAGCAGATAGGTATAGAGACAACATTTTGAGGCTAATTTTTGTTTACAAGTGCACCTGTACAGGGATGAAAGCAAAGATGCAATTAATGACTGATTGGAGGGATAGTTGGAAGGGAACTTTTAGTTTGTTGCTCTCAAGCTGGATATGGCGATGTTCTTCCAAATCCTTGACATATATATGGAGAAGGTCTGTTGCCTTGTTCTATTTACCTCTTCTCCAAGAGCCAAGAGCGACTAGAGGTGGCGAGCTTGTCAGCTAGATAGACAGTTGTGCGTGTTCTGCTCCCTCTAAGGACAATGCAACTGGGTCTTCCAAGGATGTGGGCCAGAAAAGGGAGCCATCCAGGTTCCATGAGGGTCATGGTGTGGGCGCGGGAGACCCCAACATTTTGACATGCCAACGTTTTATCTCAATAGAACCCCCCACAATTGAACATATCAGAAATACAGTCAATTAAGTGAAAGGGCTCCCTCAATAACTGAGATCTAGATCAGCACAATAAATGAAAGGACATATTGTATTACAAAACTCAAATTTGTTATATGGAATAATTGCCATGACATTTCTCACTAAATAGAGTTTTACATAAAAAATGCAATATCAAAAAATATTTTAAGTCCAAAGTAGGCAGCAAAGAGAGAGATACCGACAGCATTCCGGCCCAGCTTTTGGGGCGGTGGGGCAGTGCGACCAGTGCTACCAGTCGGGCTGTGAAGCTGCGGTGAGGGTTCTGTGTTTTGAAATATCTTAGGTGAATAAAAAACGCTTGCTGCAGAGTTCATGTGCTCAGAAAATTTCAGGCAACAATAAAAATGGCTTAGTATAGCTGCTAAAAAGAACGTGTTCCATGCAGATCACAGTATTGTATTTCTTGTAGAAAGCTCAGTGGGTTACTGCTTTTGTCACTGGGATTCTTTTGTTATGTGCAGTGAGCTTTGAACTGGTATCAAAGCATAGGTTAGAATGTTATGGTTTTCTCCAGTCTGTCAATATCCTAATATTGCTAGAAAGGATTAATTACGGTGGTAATGAATTCTTATCAGTAAAACCTAACACAACCGCTGTGTTAAGTTTTAAATCCTGAGTTTGTGCATCTCCAGAGCAAATGTTCATAATATGCTGTCTACCAGTATGGTTGGCACATGACTTCTATACCTTGTGGTCCTCATTGTCTTATGTAACTTTTCCTATACACTGATTTACACATGTACAATTCATTGTCTCCGTATATCTGTGATGTAAAATGATCTGACACCCAATTCATTTAAAAAATCGTACTTGCCTGCTGGAACCTGCCTGTTACCTGTGTGTCTTCCTGGCGCATTGAGACTCTTGAGCGGCCACTTCTTTGAAGCGCTACCTCTCACAGGACCCGCTCCGCGGGTCCCGCTTCGTGGCGCTTGTCGTTTGGAGTGCGCAGAGGAGGGGAACTTTGTACGGACAGTGCTGGCGATAGGAGCTGCAGGGCTGCGAGCGTGTTGGTCGCTGAACTCCAAGTTCCAGGAGTTCCTGCTGCTGACCCGCCCGAGTCACCTGGGCCGCTCTCCCTGTCAGCCACGCCCCCTGTGTCAAAGCTATAAGCCGGATTTGCTGCCTTCGTGAGTTTCATTCATTTTAAAAATCGTACTTGCCTGCTGGAACCTGCCTGTTACCTGTGTGTCTTCCTGGCGCCTTGAGACTCTTGAGCGGCCACTTCTTTGAAGCGCTACCTCTCGCAGGACCCGCTCCGCGGGTCCCGCTTCGTGGCGCTTGTCGTTTGGAGTGCGCAGAGGAGGGGAACTTTGTACGGACAGTGCTGGCGATAGGAGCTGCAGGGCTGCGAGCGTGTTGGTCGCTGAACTCCAAGTTCCAGGAGTTCCTGCTGCTGACCCGCCCGAGTCACCTGGGCCGCTCTCCCTGTCAGACACGCCCCTCAGACATTAGACTCCTATAAACCACGCACAGCACTTCCGCTGCGCGGGAGCGCGCGGGAAGCGCCCGGGAGAAGCCCGGGACTGTCTGTGGCCGTCCGGGGCCGAAGGAGGCCGGGGCTGGGCCCTGTCCCCTCATTATTAGCCCAAAATCGACTGTTTGGTCTCTGGACTCTATTCTTAATATCGTAAGAGTGTTTTAATATTGGTATTGTTTTATATAGTGTATTATATATATTGTGGTAAATTTTGAATTATCATGACGGCAAAAAAACTCCGCTCTGGCAGAGTTATAATGGGAAGGTCAGGCTCTAAGACAAAATCGAATCCCCTGAGGAATAAAAATAATTCCTCTATGCAATTGAAAGGGCAATGTCAACTTTTCAGTTTATGGGAAAGGGGAAAGGAAAAAATAGTATCGGATGTTTCCAATACTGATAAAATACTCGAGGCAGTTCCTTCCCTTATTAAGGATAAGAACAATCTGATGGAAGTTTCTGCCTTGTTCCATCGGGATAACTGTCCATCTGATATAGTGAAGGAGCTGCCTCCGGCCATAAAAACTTTGCATAGGCAAATATTTCCTCATCCTGTGGTTTCTGAACTTTTTATTTCAAATACTTGTAATGTTTCTTCAAAAACGATGGTTTCTCTTTTGCCAAAATCACCGCATCGGATTACAGAGCAGTCTCCGATTGCTCCTGACCTATCCTCCACTCCGGTAATTCCGGTGGGTGATTTTACTTTACCAGACATTGATCTAATGCCCCTAAAAAAGCACTTGGAAGTTAGTCCTGCTGATTGTATGATTAAAACAAATTCTAATGAAGTTCTTTTAGTCTCTGATCATCATCCTCATAATAGTAATCCTTCATATAAATCTGATTTCATTTTACAACAATTAAATCTTACCTCATGTTCGGGCACTAATTTGGATAATGTTCCTGCGGGTACTCCCACTATTGACGATGATGTGATCTCCAAAACCTTATTTTCTCTAGAGTTTTTATTATCGTCAATTCTGCGTTTACTGGAAAAATTCGTGGGTGGGTCTGATTGCGTTTTGGATATGGTAACTCATATCCTAAGAGTGCTTTTACTTAACCAAGGTGATCCAGTGTCTGGGAAAGTTCCTGAGCCCGATAGAACTTTTTTAAATCCGAGGGAAACTAAAAAGCTTTCAAGTGAAATGGAGACGTTAGATCCTGTACAAATGGTGCAACCTCTCATTCCTCCTATTCCTGATGGTCAGATAATAAAAATGCCTGTGTCAACTCCAGCAAAGCCTAATATCAACAAGGTTGCTTTTGCTGGGGGAAATTGTATCGCTATCTCGGATGAAGACATAGTATCTTCTACGGTCCCCATTGAAATGCAAAATGTGGAAGTACCTCCTATGTTTCCTATATTCAATGTCACACTGAAAAAGTTGAAGTAGCTTGCAATGTTTCATATACTACTGGTGAAAAAGTAGTGACTAACAAGCATAAAAAGAATAGATTAAAAAAAAGGAAACGGATCCGAAGGATTTCTAAGAAAAAACAGAGGAAGCTTGTGTTTGAAAATGATCTGGAGGAGCAGGTAGAGCTTGTCGGCCTCAGTGAATCATCTATTATTCCATCTGATGATATAACTGTTCCTCCTTCTGAGGCAAACCCTGCTGGTGGTGTCGATCCTGAGGGCTCTAAGAATCAATTTCTTCCCATAGAGACTGCAGTACCAGTAAAGGTGCATTCACTTGTTCTTGACCCCTCTAGCTGGGCCTTTTCAGGTTTCTTCCGCAAATGTACTTCCTATTTGTTTGCCTAAACGAGAAAAAGTAAATGTAGATACTGATTTTTTAGATTTTGCTCCTCTTTTTGACACGGACCTAATCTTAAACAGATCGGCTCTTCTTAAATGTTTTAGTGAGATTGAAAGTTTAAGGCTAATTCAGACTGTGGACTTGGCCTCAGTACTATTGTTAGATTCAAATACAGGGAAAATTGCAAGGGTCAGGTTCCACTCTAAATTGGTTTTGAACCATATCTTTCATTGGGCAGAGGAATTGCAAATTAGAGGGATAGATGTGTCACCTCATTTTATGAAAGATTCGAATGACAATCTATTTTCTAAACATTTGGCAACTTATGGTGCTAGCTCGAATTCCTCTGTTTGGTCATCAGCTAAAACTGAGGATTTAAAAATACGGGTATCTAAAAATGAACGCCAAGTTTTGTATAAAAATCCCTCTCCTACCAAACGAATGTTAACGGATGACAACTTCAAATGGAGTTGGTTGCCTGGCGTTCTCTCTAGTAAACCCCCCTCCTCTCGTAAACCCCATTCAAATTTTTAACAAAGAGTTGAAATTAATTTCCTGGAATATTGCTGGCATCAAGAACGCACAGGAAAAACTGACATATTTATCTTGCTTAGATGTTGACATAGTTTGTCTGCAAGAAACCTGGGTCGATGGAAAATTACTGTTAAATAAAGATTACCTAGTATTTGATGGCAGTGCAGTTCCCTCTAGGAGAGGTCATGCAAAGGGGGGAATTGCCTTCTTACTTACTAATAAAATTAACTGGAATTTTACTTATTATTTAGAGCCAAATAAAATGTTTCAGGTATTAACTTTGAAAAATCTGTTTTTTGATTGTCCTAATAAATTGCTTATTCTAATTAATATCTACATTCCCCCGGATACTAAATTCAATGTGGGTTTAAAGTTACTCTTCTCCTTTTTTGCTAAGGTTATGGATGCCTCTCCCGCCCCATATATATTGTTAGTAGGGGACCTTAATTGTAAGATCTCTAATTGTGGTCTTGACCTATTCAGAAATAAACTTAGGGAAGAATCTCTCCAAATCCCCCAAGCCTAGTTCCCTATGAATATCAAAACGAACAAGAGAGGAAAATTAATTTTGGAAGGTCTTTCTAAGGTGGATTGTCTAATTATAAATGGTAGACTCCCCTCTGATATTCCCGCAGCTTATACACATAAATCAAAAAATGGAGAGTCAATAATCGATTATGTAGTGTCAGACAGTTCCTTCTTTTCTTATATGAAGGATGTCTCGGTCGTTGACTCTGATTTAAGTGACCATAAGATTTTGATTATTACAGCTGCTCTTAGGCCTCCTCTGGCTGACCCTTGGCATCTAGACTCCGATGCGGTGAATTTTAGTGCCAATTCTGGGAGATGCTATTGGAATTTACGGACTTGTGATGGGTTGTTGAGAATCTTAACATCTACCATTGAGAATCTGCCCCAATGGGAGGGGAGGGAGTTCCTAAGTTTTGTATATTTCCTGAATTTGGTAACCACATTAGCAAGGAAAGCCCCTACCAGTAAAAAACTAAGAATATCACCTGAACCTCTTCGGAAATTAAACACTGAAATAAATAAACTAATAAGGGGACAATATTTATCCTTTAATCAGGAAAGGCATCATTTATTAACTCTGTTAAAGAGAAGGAGATCAAGGATGAAGGCAAGATTGAGAAGAGATAAA
This sequence comes from Lissotriton helveticus, assembly GCF_964261635.1. Taxonomy (NCBI): domain Eukaryota; kingdom Metazoa; phylum Chordata; class Amphibia; order Caudata; family Salamandridae; genus Lissotriton; species Lissotriton helveticus. Next base: position 704,522,693 of record NC_136069.1, on the reverse strand, counting down.
GTGGACTCCTTATGGATCAAACTCCGGGAGTCATCCTTTAAGGGTCAAGCCAGATTATTCTGGTCCCTGACAGGCAAAGGTTGTGGCACTAGATCTTGCTCCACTCCAATTGCCATAGACGAGCAAATCTGGGTCCACTATATTGAGCTTTTATATAGCAGTAATAACTCGCAACGGAACATCACCCCTTTTATTGCGTCCTCTACTCCATTCGACCCCCCGTCTGAAAAAGACATCGAATTAGCTATTAAAGGTATGCGCTCTTCTGGCGCGATGGGGCCGGATGAGGTTCCCATCTCTGTATTAAAACAGCAGAGTAAACTATGGAGCAAAATTCTTTTTCCTGTGTTTCGGTACTGCTTTTCTAGCGGCACTGTCCCTTTATCTTGGAAAGGGAGTATTTTGATTCCGTTATTCAAAAAAGGGAACAGAGCTCTTCCTCAAAATTACAGACAAATCGCCTTACTAGATGCCATAGGCAAGGTCTTTTCAAAATGTCTCCTTAAACTTAAAAACGATTGGGTGGCAAGGGCTTCTATCTTGCCCTTTGAACAAACAGGTTTCAGGAAAAAACACGGTACCCTGGATAATTTAACTGCATTCCAGGTTATATCGGAGAAATATGTTAAAGTCCGTGGAGGTCGAGTTTATGGAGCATTTATCGACTTCTCCACGGCTTTTGACAAAGTAGATAGAACACTACTGTGGGGAAACCTATGGGATTTAGGGATGCCTCCTTTTCTTATTAAAATAATTCAGGCCTTGCACTCTGACACTTGGTGCAGAGTGTTGATGGGTGGGGAAAGAGGACTATCCAGAATTATTCCCACAGCGAATGGGTTAAAGCAAGGTTGCCTTCTGGCTCCTCTGCTATTCTCCCTTTATATAGTGGACTTACCCAAGGTGCTCTCTGATAGTACAGGTATTGCCCCATCCTTAGGGGGCTCCCCAATTGTGTGTTTGATGTATGCCGATGACATTTTAATACTCGGCCTAACGCCTAATGGGCTGAATAATCGTTTGCAAGCTTTACATAAGTTTGCCGAAAAACATTATCTACTAATAAACATTACTAAAAGTAAAGTGATGTGTGTGTCTGGTAGGAAGAGACCTAAATTTGTGAATTTCTCATGGACAGTGGGTGGTCAAAAATTGGAAGTTGTGAAGTCCTATACCTTTTTAGGTAAAATTGTTATGAGCAATTTATCGGAAAAAGCCCATATAGCCAATAACATCCGGAAAGCTATTGTGCAGGGCAAGAGTCTGATACCCCTTATAAGGCCACAGGCAAAAGACATTTCTCGATATTACTAGATGTTTATCGAGCTAAAATTCCTGCCTCTCTACTCTATGGTATAGAGTTAACGGATATAAAAAGTTGGAGCTTTTTAGACTCCACGGAAGGAAAAATCTTGCATAGCCTCCTGTCTGTCAATACAGGTAGCTCTACAGCTGCTCTCAGACAGGAATTCGGTCTACGAAGTTGCTGGGTTCAAGGTTTAGCGGGGATAGTTCGCTGGGTGTTTTGCTTAGCAAAGAGTGAACCAGGTACGATAAGACATTTAATAAAAAATGAGTTGCTGGGTCTCCTTAATGACTATTCTTTAATTATAAAGAATTTTAGATATGCGGTGAGCCAACTACAACTGGATGAAATTACTTTATTCTCTTTATCGTCATATCAATTAAAAACCCTTTTGAAAGTTACTTCGTGGGAACTAGGGTTTAGACTAGATAGAGAGCTTCGAATTTTGAAAAAGGGTATTAATCCAGCTATTGATTCTTGTCTGATGAGGAAAGCTCAACCCTATGTTCAATGGAATATACCCCATGGTGTGAAGCGCCTTATATTTCTAGTAAGACAAGATTTACTCCCTTTGAAATCGCTCCAATCCAGATGGTATGGCTCTTCCGCGGCTTGTGAATATTGTCACGTAAAAACTCAAGACTTACTGCATGTAGTGTTTGTCTGCCCAGCTCTAATGTCATTTAGACGTAAATGGCTAAGATCTATCTGTTTGCAATTGAATGTCTTGTCTGCCTCTGATTTTATTTCTGCTATGATGATTCCCCCTAATGAAGTATTTTGCTGTAAATTATATAGATTCTTTAAATGTTTTTTGAATCTATATTAAGGAGGCATTAATAGAGATTTTTGTGTAATTTTGCCTATCTGATGTTTGTTTTATCATATTCTGTATTTCTCTTACAAATTTTTATTTGGGATTTGTTTGAATGTATACCTTGTGTATTTTTATGTGGACCTCGTAAGAGTTCCGTAATCATAAATAAATAAATTGAAATTGAAATTGACACCCAACTCTGGTATGAGTAGCACTATAAATCAAATCAAATACATGTGAGATGGTGGCTATAGAGAGATGAGTGGCACTATAGGAGAGTAGTAGTAAGGTACTCCGTGGACAAGGAGGTCATTGAGGGATGCCAACAAAGATTGTCACCACAAGGGCTAAAGCCCTGACAGCATCCCTAGCAGCACCTAAGTCTTCCGGAAGGTCTTCTGACTCACCCCCAAAATAGAGGGTTTGTATGCACTATTTTCGCATATGAAATCACTAAAACGGCAGAATGACCAATGAAGGAAGCTGGTTCTCTATATAGTGTAGTACAATGAAGTATAGTGTACAGAGAGTCCAGTGAGTCCCTTATTGCTTTACAGAGGCAAAAGTAGATAATACTATTGCTCTATTTGTAAAAGTGTGGGTGAGCAGTTAGACTTACCAGAAGGTAGTGCTAAGCATTTTTTGTACTAACAGAAGCAATAAATGAGACACACACTCAGGAATAAATTCAAGATCAATTTGCATTTTATATAAAAAAAATTAGACCAAGATCATCATTCTACAGTTAATACTTTTAAAGTAATGAATTTTTTAGAGTTCACAAAAGGAATCACATTTGTACACATTTAAGCTCCATTGAAATCAATGAGGAAAAATACACAAATGCATATGCAGGGTTTGATGGCAGTTTCTCTGCAGCAGGGCTTTCGTTCTCAGGCAGCAGCTCTTCTTGGTCCATGTCTTCTTTCTGAAGGTTCAAAGTCCAAAGATGCCACCTAAATAATAAACTCACTGGAGTGACAGGTAGTAGCCAATGGCCTACCTACTTTTTGGGTGATTACATTCTCTAAGTGATCACTTCCCGTGGGAAGTGGCGCTACCCTAGCCCTGATAGGTTATTTACCTGCCCCACCTTAGGTGTGGTTCTGGCTGAACGTGGGCACACCATGTAATCTTACTCATTTTCCTGCCTCTCCTTCTGAGAAATGTGGAGTAGGACAGGGTGGTTGGCATACTACACAATCTGGAGTAGCCTCATTTGCACTTCAAAGGCGTCACTGCCTTTGAAGCTTCCTGCTCTAGAAGGCCATTCTGGCTTGGTGGAGGTGTGAAGCGCCTCCACACGGACCAGTCTTTTTTAAGGACTCGGAGAGTGCTGGCTCTCACCCCATAAGGTCTGAAAATGTCTGGTGGTGGCATGCTGGCTATAACTAGTCAGAGATCATACCAGTGCTTGGTAGGTTTTTTAGGGGACGCTCTAAAGGTCTCCTGTGTGTATTTGTTAATAATTCCAACACTGGCATAAGTGAGGATTTATCAACACAAGATGTTTGGCACCAAACATCTTATGGTACAGTGAAACCATCATGGAGCTAGGAAACTCGAAATGACGTGCCTCTCAGCCCATATACTCTCTATGGCTTCCCTGTGCACTTGCAATATCCAAGAATGGCTCAGATAATGCAGGGCCATATCTGCTCATGTAGATGTGTCCACACAGGGAATATAGTGCACCCTGCCATAGGGCTGTAATGCCTGAAGTAGTGGTGACTTACCTATACCTCATGCAGTGTATTGGGGAATGGCACACAGGGCTGGGTGCCATGTTGACTCTTTGGTCGTCCCTGCACCATGACATGCAGCCTGCAATGACAGTTTCATTGTCTTGGTGAGGGGTCTCTGGGGTGGCAAAACTGGTGCGGCAGCCTCAGAGGACCCTCTTCAGTCCCAATGCCCGCGGTACCACAGATGCTATTTACTAGAGACTTATAGGGGTTGCTGAAGTTGTGTCAATCGTGGTACACTTGTGGGAAATAAATCTGGCACTGGGAACCTGTTTAGCAGGGACCTAGTGCACTTATAGAAATCACATCAGACATCAAGCTAAATGGAGTGGCTAACCATGACACAAGAGGCACCTTCCTATAATCATGGTATGTTCAAAAATGTTACATTTTCAGCAAATCAGAGCACATGTGTGAGTATGAGTGTCATATTTGCTTTCATCCCACAATTTAAATGTTAATTCTGACCACTATATGCTAATGCCATTCAGAGATGGTAGAACAAAGGGGCATATTATCAAGGGGTTTATCTCCGCTTTTTTGGCTTTAAAAGCCAAGAAAGCGGAGATAAAATTATCTCCCTATTACCAAGCTGTCGCTAACACCAGTTAGTGACAGCTAATAGGAGATAGCGACCATCTTGGGCCCCGCTTTGCATGTCAGTGATATTTATCACTAATGACATGCAAAGTGGGCGTGCCAAGATGTTAGCGACTGGAAATAGTCGCTAACATCGCTATCTCCTATTACCAACTTTTGGAGATATTCGCGCTAAGCGCGAATATCTCCAAAAGCTAACACCTGCCCTGAGCAGTTCTTCACCATGTTATCCAATGGGAGGTGGATAACATGGCTAAGAGCATTTGCTCGATAATGCATGAATATCGCTGACTTTTCAGCGATATTCATGCATTGAGGCCGTTTTTTATCGCATTTGCGATAAACCTTGCTAATAGCAAGGTTTATCTGCGATAAAAATCGCCGATGTGCGGCGATATTTTTTGTCTCTAAACAAGTTAGAGACAAAAATTATCGCTAGTTGTTGGTAATATGCCCCAAAGTAACTGTATCAGAGGGGAAGAGGTGTTATTTTCACTAAAGAAGATGGTTGAAAAGTATCTTGTTAAATGTTAGGGTTGGTGGGGCTGAAATGCATCAAATGTTAGGGAGGGAATATGCTCTAGTGGCTAAGCTGCTGACTTTGGGACTAGGAAACCTGTGTTGATAACCTTGCAAAACACGTGACTGAAAAAAGGTTTTAATCTGGTCAAATACCTTTATCTCCCGGTGCCTAAAATGTAGATATATGAGGTGCAATTGTGAAGAGACAAAATGTAAATTGCTTCAAGCCCGTAGCAAATCTCATATCTGAAAGATGATACTTTATCCAGTGTTGCCTAGTCGGGCATTTGGAAGCCTTCAGCTATCCTCTGTTGCTAGATTTATGCAAGTTAAATCAAACGTTGTGGGAAGCAGCAAACAATCATATCACTTCAAATGACACATGTAATTCAGAATTCCTTTTTTTATATTCAGTTCTTGGTGTTTTCTCCTACACAGCATCTTCCTAAACAAAATAGTTTTGTGGATGGTCACTTTATCAATGCTATAGTAAAAGAAAAAAGTCTATTAAAACCCTAAAACAATAAATTCTGATATAATGAACGTGTTTACTATTGAAGAAATGTACACATTGTCACATACTTTTTTAAACATTCCTTTTTTATTGCTTTGTGCCTCCCCTAATACAATCATCTTATGAAATATAATGTAATTGTGTAAGTCAAAGATGTTAATCTTCACTTCATATACACAATCTTTAATCGTCTGTCAATGTCGTCACTGCATTATTCCCCAGCTAGGGTTGTGCTATAAAAATAGAAAAACACACAGGTGATAGAGCGGAGTTTACTAAATCTCAGTTTCTTGGTAAAATAGTCAAAAATAATTCCCCACTGGTCAAATGGACCTTTGATTGTCGACTTGAACTGTGAAAAAGGAGATAACATCAGCAATGTATTTCACGGACATTGAAACTAATTTGGCTGCACAAGTATGATGAAGAGGATGGTGTCAAAACCAAAAGGGTTAACAATTTAGTTCAAGTACAAGTTAATTAAGTCAGCAACATTGAAAAAAAGCATGTTGTAAGTGCATGCATATTTAAATGATCATGCATTCTGAATTTATAGATTATGAGGAAAAAGATGCAAAATAGTGTCATCTACAGCAAACGAACTTTCACACAAGCAAGTTCCATGAACTAGGCTGTCTAAATTTTCAGGAGCAGATTAGGCTGTCTAAATTTTCAGGAGCAAATTTAGTGTCTTGTGCTAAATGTGGGCAGGTTGCTGCATCAGACACACATATGTTTTTTGAATGCCCTCATTTAGTCACATTCTGGGAGGAGGTCAGCAACTCCCTTACAGCATCATTGGGAAGACCTGTCATTATAGATTTGCCCCTTGTGATATTTGGTGTCCTAGAGGGTGTACAGAGTTCAGCTAAAAGCCTAGTAGTCTATGCAATGCTGCTTGCAAGAAGGGAGATCTGCAGGAAGTGGAAAGATTCTTCACCTCCCACCTTTAGAGAATGGCAAACTTCAACCCTGCAGACCTCACGTACAGATCTGGCTAGGTCTGGTAATCAGAGCAAAAGGGCTTTTTGGCATTTATTATCGTGGCTTCATTGATTTAACCGGGGTTTTTTTTCCCCCGGGTCCAATGATTGATCTCCTATGGTTGCTTTTAATGTCTGCACCAGTGGAACAGCCGTTACCCGGTCCAAGCCCGGCTCCAATTGGCTGTCACTTACGCCAAGGTTTGCCGTAGCAAGGTAAATCGTTGATTTTGTGCCTCTTTGGAACGCAGATGACAGCTGAGGGATGGATGGTCCCCACTACACTTGTGTCCCTTCCAGTTTTTCTGATAAACTGAGACAGCTGATCTATGTTAATTCCTTTTGGCACTTTGTCTACATGGTGGTTATGAGGACAAAAAAAAAAAGAGGAAAAAGTTCCATGAAGGAACTTCCCTATTGTAAATAAGGTATCCAAAGTGACAAAGGGAAATTCCATGAGGACGGTGTCCGCATCAGATGAACTACGGTTATGGTTCATTGGAAAAAATCTGAGTATTCAAACATAAAGCTCAACACTCTGGGCAGGGGAAATAAGAAAAGTATAGAAGAAGTCTTCTATCAGAGAAGTCAGGACAGATCACACATTTAAAGCAATAAAGAATATTCTAGAAGGGTTCTCCCTGTCGGTTTCAGCCAAATAAGCCAATCCGAAGCCATTGTTCTTGGGTAGCAGGTAAACTCCGTGGGTTTCCCAGGTCTCAACAAAGTGCAATCATTTGGGCAACCTTGGATGTAACATCAGTCTGTCTCTCTGGTACAGTATGGCCTCTCCCACTGTCTCAGTCTCTGTATCCAAGAACAACACTATAGTTAAAAGTTCAATAGCCCCCTAGTCTAATATAACACGCTATAAGGCTATTCTAACATGTTGAAAAGGCACATACAGAGGAGAGAGCAAAAAAGAAACTTGATTTATATCTCCGGCCTGGTTACAAGCCAGATTCAGGTACAGTTAACATGCGTAAGTATAATAGTTACATTTCAAGTATATGCAGAGCGTTTATTAAATTACATGTTGCCAACCAACTAATGATCGATACACTGCACATATTTTAATATGGTTATTGTATAACATGTATAGATAATGCACAAATGCACAAGGCACTAACGTTACGCTAGACCGCATGCACTGGTAGACAAGCTATCCCATTAATATTGATGATATATTGGCACTGTTGAGGAGTTCTGATGTGTATAACTCTTTTTCTTTGGCATACTGCAAGATATAAAAGGTTTAACATGAGCTGATTTGTTTTATTTGATCTACGTTTTAGAATGACTGCATGTTTGCTGCAACTATGTATAGTGGCATGATGCAATTATATGATATATTGTAATAATACAGTGTCTTGATAGTAATCCGATTTCTGTTATTAAAGAACACTTTCAAAATGGTTGTCATGTTTGCTACATCATTATGCTGTATAGAGGACCATTTGGATTGCTCTGTCTGGGCCTATTCATGAGATTATCTTTTGTTATTGTCCTGACGTCCTCGCGCTAGTGTTCTTTCTACTTCTACCAGTATTTGGGTAATTTACCTGTGTGCAATTTTGACATTAAGAGAGAAGGAGAATGGTGTGTGACTTACTGAGAGTGATACTGACTGAATTTACTTTGATTTTGACTATTTTACCAGGTTATAATTGGCAAATTTACGGTGTAACAGCTGGGTAGGTGAAGTCCAGCTTTGGCCTTTAAGATTAGAGTGTAGGGTGAGTGATGCTTTTAGTAAGTAATAACAGTGAGTAAACTGTACTTTATTATGTGTAAGTTGTATTGTATGTGGTGGTGAGGGATGGAGGCTGCGGAGTACCATGTCTCCGCATAGCCTCAGGTGATCTCTGCCTTGGCTCCGCCCCCAGCAATGGTGTTTCAGTTTGGCGAGAAAAACGGCGTCTCTCCGCTCGACGTGTCTAATTGAAGGATTGAAGGATTGTGGTTCCATCGCTCTGCTGTTGCTGCTCGTCGCATCGGATGGCGCTGCGAAGGGCTCTGAGGCTTGGTCCAGTTACGTGTCAGTTACGTGGATGTCAGCGGCTGTGGCGGCATGTTTTCTGCTCCCCTGGTGGGTTCGGTCAGAGCCCAGACAGGTGAGGCACAGAGAAAGCAGCGTGGGCGACAGCTGCGTTGTCTTATGAGCGGAGTGAAAGTAGAGTGAAAACGCGCTGGAATCCTAGCGCTGGAGTCTTCACTTGCTCTGTTGCTTATCTTTTTTTAACGTTGTGGGCCTTGGAACATTCTTGGAGCATCTCTCCTGGATGCAATGGCAGGGATTTTTTCTGTCTGTTGTTTTGCTGCGAGTCCTAGCTGAAGTAGCTGATTAAACACTTCAGAGGGACCGATTTATTCTTTCTTACAGCCTTTCTATGTCAGCTGATAGCTGTATGTAATATTGATCTGAACTTTTTTTTGCTGAGACTCATAGGGGGAGGAAAACACCCTCGGCACCCTTTACAATTTTTGGTAGCTAGAAAGACTTTTGCTTCCTTTTCTAGCTCTCATAAGAGATTCCTTTTGTTGGCAACCCCCAAAATCTACATCTCATTTGGGAGAGCTGGAAGAACTGTGCCTCATTGGGAAAAATAGAAAGGAAAAAAATGGAAAGAAGAGAGAATTGTTTTTTTTTTAAAGAACCTGGAGGTGTTTGGAGGTGTCTGGGACAGACTGGGAAAGACTGTTCGGAGGTATATGCTCACAGTATAAAGGGGAAAAATGGGCAAACTGTTGAACGCTCGTATTAAAGCCAAAACTCGCCGACTTCAGGTCAAAGAAGCAAAAGAAGCAGCCCCGATGGCCGGTACGGAATCCTCTGCAAATTTGCCTGAATTTAACTCCACATTTGAGAGTTCAGATGAACAAGACTCCCCTCCCACCAGGCTTTTAAATCAGACCAGTGTCTCAGTAAATGCGACGACGATCGATATGAACTTAATTACTGCCAGCCTAGCGCCGTCTCTACCGGATAATGCTAGATCTGACGGACCTACAAAAATCAAAACAGTTATTAAGGAGCCAAAGCAATGTTCCCTCTTTGTGAAAAAGCCAACACCACAGCCTCCTTTGAGCCCTGCTTCAGATTTGCAGTCTGCTGTTGAAACCTCTGGGATTGGCCAACCTGTAGCTGCTTCACCACATGCAAAGCTTGACATAGCCAGCCACGGAATCTCTCAAGGTAATACACATTCCTAAACACTGTACCTCTGTTGCGGGTGATATCTCACCAAGTTGAGGAATCATCATTACTGATTGTTCAAAAGGAGCTACGTGCAGGAAGTATTGAACCAGTACAAGTTTCCAATCAGGCGGGGGGCATCTTTAGCACCCCCGGTGCCTCAGTGCTACCGCTGGCTAAATCCCAGATACAGGGTCAATCTGCTCTACAGAAGGTAGAGGTCAGAGGTCTCGTTGTCTCTGGGTGAGCATATGGATAATCATATGGACAATCATCCACCCTGTACCGGGGATCCCTTTAGCCCCGCTCTTAGTTTGAACACTGAGCCAGCGACTGAGGTTTAAATGACTGTTAAAGACATGCTAAATCTAATTCTAGAGGAGGTTTGGGAGTTGAAAAGAACTCAGAGAGCTGAACTTTCTTCTATACATTTGAGATTGGAGAAAATTGAGGATGTAATTTCAAGTTTCCCACTTAGACTCTAAGAAGCTGAAGCTCGGATTTCAACTCTAGAGGATCAGATGACGGTGGTAAAGGCAGAAGTAAAGGTGGCAAGTAAAAGCAAGCAGGCACTTGAAAATAATCTGGATGAGTTGGAAAATTATACGTGGAGATCCAACCTTCGAATAGTTGGAGTCCCGGAAGGGTTGGTGGGCTCCAATACGGTGCAATGGGTCACCTCATTCTTAAAACAAAAAGTCATTCCAGAGTTCGAGGGCGACCTGACTATTACGCGGGTGCATCGCATTCCTACTCGACCATTTCCTAATTCCACGTTGCCACGCTGAATACTATTAGATTTTACAGCCTTTCGCATAAAAGAAACAATACTATCCCAAGCTATTCAGCAAAGACAGTTTGCAGTTCATGAAACAACAAAGTGTCAAATCTTCTCAGATATGTCTGCAGTGGCGGCACGAAGGAGGAAAAATAATTACAGGTTAAAATATTCTACGGCACTATTTGTACACAATGCACAAAATGAATACGTAGATTAAAAAGGAAGTACCAATAACAACATCACTTCTTTGGGCGACCCTGCCATTTAAAAGTCATAAACACCTAATATCAACATTTCTCTTATACCAGCTATATAATTCATGTATTTCTAAAATTTCTAAAAATTGTTACTCATATGTTTTTTAAGAATCTTTGTACTACCCTTATATAGTTCCCTAGAGCGATTGCAATTTCAATAGTAGGCATTTCTGTAAGAAAATTGACCGCCTGGGCCCGTGTTCTTATATCATATTTTAAAAAATTTGGACGAAGACATAGTTTACGCTGTTCTAGAATAGTTATACAGTCTTACAAGATGTGCACTAAGTCACCTTTTGTACCCAGCCTACACTTGCAACACCCTTTGTGGTCCAAAATTTTTAATTGTAATTCTTCGTTTACCAACCACGGGTTAATACCAATTCGCATTCTTAATATCTCCTGTCTATACCAATGGTTCGGTAAGATATCAAGGTAAGGGAACCCGTTTTCATTAGACCAAGAATCCATCATATACTGTAAGAATGTTTTCTTTGCCAGGTATTCCATGCCAGTTCTTTTAGACACTTCTGGCCCGTGAAACTTCAGATCACTTTTAGTGCATCCTACGCGTAGGGATTCTTGGCAGATAACCACCTTTATACACTCACAGGCCTGCACCATTTTCTTCCTACTTGCTTTTGCTCATTTTAGATTACTAGATTGAATCTCTTTTCTACACCATTGTGCTACTTTCTGGCCTTTCTCATTTTTCAGACGTTTCCAGAATCTAATCGCTGCTATTTGGGATTGGACCCCAGGCTGTAATTCCTAATTCTGTTCTTATTGCTTGAACCATTGATGAACGTGGCAGGGACAACAGAGTTTTCAGGCATTTTCCTTCGTCCAGGTCCTAGACACTGTTACCGCTCAAATAAAGGACTTCTGCACTATAGAGTACTTGTGGAGGTATCAATGCACTGAATGCCTTTAACAACGGTCGGTGAGACATATCCCCGTAGTCATGGTTAAAAAATGTCAGTACAGAAATCGATATAAGGGCTTTCGCTTTCTGAGCTTCAAGATGCGTGTGCCACTTTAGGGACCACATCCCTAGGTAGCGATATTCATTAACAGATTCCAATTTGAGATCACCTAAAAACCAATTAAACGTACTTACTTTTTTTCCGAAACATAACATTTTTGTTTTGTCCAAGTTTACTATTAAAAATTTCCTTGCACAATATTGAATAAAAGATTTCAACTTTCGTTGGAGGCCCAATTCAGTCTGGTCTAATATTACCAGGTCGTTCGCGTATAGTAAACAGGGCACCTTTTTACCATCCATTCTTGGACTTCCTTCAACTTCTAGACAGGCAGGTAAATCAGATAGAAATATAGAGAATAGCTGGGGGGCCAAGACGCAGCCCTGTCTCAGGCCATTTTCGATGGGTATTTTTGGCGTCTACGACCCCTCAGTATCCTTAATTACTTGTGCCAAATTATCTCGGTGTAGAGTTTTATTATAGCCAGTATGTTTTTATTTATAAGAGTTTCCCAAAGACAGTTCCGATCTACTGAATCAAACGCTGCCCCAAAGTCAATGAAACAACAGCAAAGTTTACCTTTTTTGTTCCGTCGACTTTTGCGCTATTGCCCACAGGGCAAAACAATGATCTATCATGGAGTGCCCTTCTCTGAAGCCTCCCTGTTCAGTAGGTACGATTGAGAACTCTTCGACCCAATCGTTTAGCCTATTCAGCACTATTTCTGAGAATACCTTTTCTCCTATATCTAGAAGATTGATCAACCTATAGTTTTGTGGCGCGCCCATGCTACCTTTTTTATGGATTGGCCTGATAACAGCACCCTTCCAATTTATTGGCATTCTACCTTCGGCTAATATTATTTGGAACAGTTGGGAAAGGAATCTAGCCCACCACTTTATCTGTGACTTTAGAATTATTGCTGGGAGATTGTCTGGCCCTGCTGCCTGGTTAATTTCAGATTCCTTATTGTGCTTTCTGCATTCTGTTCAGTAAAGTCTGATTTAAATTCTTCCGTTAATGCCTGCCAATGCTGGGGCTCTGTGACTCCAGTATCTACACGAGGTCCATACAGTTCCTTCAAATACTTCTCCCAAGCTGCCTCGCTAACGACACATTTCATTACTCCTGCTGAGGGAACGAATGCTGCTTTTACCAGCTTCCAAAACTGTCTTACATTTTTTGCTTCAATTGATTCTAGCAGATTTGCCCAGCATTTCTCTTTATACGACCTTTTTGCATGAGTAACCATCTTTTTAAACTTATTTTCCAACTTATTAAGATAACTTTGCCTCGCTTGGATGAAATTTTTCCTTAGGCTTCTTGATACTGTCCTTATCTCCCTTTTTTTTATTTGGCTGTCGACGGAGAACCATTTCAGCCAGCTGACCGGGATTGTTGCACCTTTTCTTTTATTTTTTTTAGTTCTATCCGGAGACACTGTACTACTTGGTCTATCTTCTCCTCGTACCATTCCAGATTTTTACTCCCAGAATCCCCCAGTTCAATCTTATGCTGAAAGGTCTTTAGTTTTTCCAAATACTCTTCCATCAATCTTGTTGTAGCTCGCTTGGGGTAATCAACTTCTTGTGGGATCACTTTCTCTCTATGTTCCCTCCTTCTCCCGTATACCTTCAGTTGCAATGGATTGTGATCGCTGCCTTCACTTTGGGGTATCTTAAATCCCCATACTAATGGGAAATTGCAAGCTGGCATAAATACATAATCAATTGGGCAGTTTTGGGAGCCTATTTTAAATGTCTTCTTTGCGGGGCAATCTGTTTTAAATCTGCCATTCAGGCAGAAGAGACCCTTCGTTCCTAGATAGTTTACCAATTCTATGTCCTGTCTCGAGGATTCACAAGCTGGAAATCTGGCATAGTTTATTCAATAGGCATCCAAAAATCCCCTGTGCCAAAAGTCTACCTTCTTTGGATTCAACTTATGGTTAAAATCCCCCAAAATGAAAAACACGTCTAAAACATGCTTTTCACATAAAGAGTCTATATCCTCTTTGAAATTCCCCATCTCAGTTCCATATTCTGCCACATTGTCCCAATGCATATATACATTAATAACAATTACATTTTCATAATTCTTGTCCTGGGTCAGGAGAGCTAATCTACATGCCCATAACCATTTACATTTCACTTTTAACAAGGTTGCATTTCTTATTACTTTTGTCGATATGAGGGTCATAATCCCCCCCGACGGACGTCCAAACCTTTTTTTCTTAGCCGGTCGGTTTAGTTGTAGGTAACTTTCGAAAATAGGGGTTTGGTCGCATAACCAAGTCTCTTGCAAACAGGCAATTTCTGCATTATTTACTAATTTCATTATATGCTCGTGTTTTATTTCGTTTCCTAAGTCATTTATATTCCATGATAAGAGACTTAGGCTATGCGGCACCCCCTCTTCCTATTCCATTTCACTTAAACCACCATCTTCATCCATTCCCTCCGTATACTTCTTGGAGGGGCCTCCATGGTTACTTCTTTGACTCCAGTTACCCCAGGAGTCATCATTTACTGAATTGTTTACCACTATGTTCAAGATACTACCCTCTTCTTTGTTATCCCTCAGTAACCTCACCTGTCTTATACCAAGGCCTGCATGGCACTTTAGGAAGCTACTTCCTGATTGGGCATTTCCCTTTAGTTCACTCTCTGGGATTAACCTTATTCCCTCTAGGAGTATCTCACTTACCGCTTTCCCAATGGCCATTTTTACTAGGTCAGAGTAGAGTAGTACTCTTGTTATTTCCTTATAATTTGTATTTTCTATGAAGCCCACCTGTCTCAGATCTTTTGAGCCAATCTCACTCAGACTTGCACATTTGGAGAAAGAAAGCAATATTTGAGCCATATTTAATGGGTTCATTTTCCTCAGTTTCTTCCCCCTTTGTCCGGATTGCTCCGGTTCTAGGTACAGCCATTTGTTACTACCAACCTCTAGTCCTTTCTTTGGGGCTTCTAGGTTTCGCTGTCTACCATTTACCCATCCGGTAAGCCCCATTTTACTTTCCACTTCTGCTTTACCTTGAGGATGTGGTACTTCTCCTGGGTTATAATACCTCTGAGAATTACTGGTTTGCCCCCCTAGGGATAGGTTTACTATCTGGTTTGCAATTTTGGTTGTTGGTAGTTTCTCTTTTAGACTCTTACTACTCTGACTCTTTACTTGTACAATTGGGGCATTTCTTTTGTCCTCAACTATCGGAGGCTTAGTGGGTACAAAAGTCAGGGCGGAGGCATTTAAACTTAACTCTTCCTCTACCTCCCTTTCCTTCCTTTTTCCCTTTGTTGCTGTTTTAGTTACTCTCTTCCTATTTGTCCTACCTTTAGTATGGCCCCTTGCATATTCACCTCTTCTTTTTATCAGCATTGTGCGTTTAGATATGTATACATTGTCTGGGGTTCTACTGACTCTCTATCTATATTTTGTTCTGTTGGCTGGGGGACAACTACCGGTCTTAACATATGCAGCATTTGCCCTTTAATTCCTACCAGCTCCTCTTCGATCTTTTCTAAAAACAACTTTAGTGATTTCAAAACCCCATTATTCAACATTGTTACTTCTAGAATCCCCTGCAGGGTTTTCTGTAGCATCAATAATAAGTCCATCATTGAGGAGGAGGGTGATGCTGAAATGTCCAAGTCCTGGAGACCGTTTCTCTCAGGGGCTGCTAGGCCTCCTATTCTTGATGTATCCTGCTGGTTTAAATTTTTTAGTCCATTTAGATGTGGTGATAATCGGTTGGGTGAGTAACCCCAAATGAAACTTGGACCTTGGCTTTCATTTCCCAGTAGCCCTGCATTCTCCAGATCCGCTGCATGCATTGAGGATAGTTTTGGGGATGATGAAAGTCGCGGTGCTACGTTTTGGCTCAGGAGGGAGTGGTTTGTTAGAAAGGATTCCGCCGTTGCCTCCTCAGGAGATACTCCCGTGCCATTCTCACTCCGGTGCTCCTCATCAATTTCCACGTATATTACAGGTTACTCTAAACTTTTATAATGTTTCCCTAAAAAGTCCTTAATAGATTTAGTGGCTGAGGAGCTGCCTTTCGGATTAGATGCTGTGGTACAAACAATTTGGGCTTGCAAGGATTTTTTGGTGGCTTTTTTTATTTTTTCTCTTCTTGGGTGCCCCTTTACTATTCTCCTCGGGGGTAGCCTGGCTTTCCTGGCTCTCTTCCAGAGTCCTAGATCCCCCTGGTAACTCGCTCCTCCCTGGGCTTTTCTCCAAAGATTCCTTGCGTGATTTCTGCTTCCTTTTTGGAGCC
This sequence comes from Lissotriton helveticus, assembly GCF_964261635.1. Taxonomy (NCBI): domain Eukaryota; kingdom Metazoa; phylum Chordata; class Amphibia; order Caudata; family Salamandridae; genus Lissotriton; species Lissotriton helveticus. Next base: position 704,506,704 of record NC_136069.1, on the reverse strand, counting down.
ATTGTCCTTTAATTCAGTGCTACCCCCCTTGTTTGGACACTTTTAGCTCTGGTATTGCAGTATGGGTGTAATCCTAGCTTCACCCCCTGCAAATGCCCCCCTACACAACACGATTAACAATTGGTGCTTAATTAGTGGGGCGATGGGGTACTGCAGTTATCCTCTCATTCACACACTCACTTATCTCTGTTGTTTCATTTGACCGCCAAGCCTGCCAAGCTGTATTTGAAGATTTCTTTGTATTTCAATATTGTGTATCTCTGCTCTCTGGTCTGATGGCCTCCCCCTTTCCACTTTCTACTTTCCGTTTATTTTCAGACGGCGTCTGGCACTGCCTGGGGGAGCTGCCACTCAGAGGACTGCTCCACTCCACTTGCTCCCCCCCTTCTGGGGGTTCTTGGGGCACTCGGGGTTCAGGGTTCGTTTCCCGCCTGCTACTGGCTTAGGGATCTTCTTCGCTCTCGTGGCTGACTTGGCCTCTCCCCTCTTCTCCGGGGCAAAGGACCACACAATCACGATCGCACCAGGAGCCTGACTGCGCCTCAACGGCATTGGGACAGCCCGCCTGATAAGCTGTGTCCCTCCCGCTAGAATCAGGCAGTGCAGGAAGACTCCGGTTGGGCTCCGGGTGTGCTGCCTCGGTGCACACTGCGATCCGCTAACTGGGCTGCGCACTCATGTGCTTTTGGTTCGACTCTCCCGGCTGACGGACGGCTTGCTGACGATTAGGTAGGCGGCAACAACAGAGGCGTCTCGTTTCTCTATAATGGTTTTTCGGATCATGCTATGTTAGTTTTAGAGATTCTTTTAGAAAACTCTGCAAGAATACCCAAAAGATGGGTGTTTAATAAACAATCTTGAGCGACGAAGCCTGGGTTAAATCTATGACGGTAGGAATTAAAGAATGTCTAGTTCAAAATAGTGAGTCTGCTCCATTAAACATAGTTTGGGACTCACTAAAGGCCTTTATCCGTGGAATCATCATTGGAAAGGATGCCGCCAAGGTAAAGAAAATTAGAGCTAAGAAGAAAAATCTAGAGCAAAAAGGGCAAGTACTTAGCTCTACAATGCTTCATAATCCTTTTATAGCCAACCAACATCAGCTTGATCAGGCCAAACGTGATCTCAGCGCTAACTACTATGCCCAGAGTGAAGTGGTCTTTCGGCAACAATATCAAAAGATATATGAAGAAAGCAACTTCACGGGCAGATTTCCGGCCTGACAGGCTAGGGAGCATGCTACCGCGAATCTAATTAAAGCATTAAAATATCCTTTCACCAACTCAGTGACAGATGATCCGATTAAAATAGGAGATATAGGGCCAGATGTAGGTCGGTCGGTAACGGCCGAAAATCGGTATTTTCGGCCGTTACCGATCGGTATATGGGTGACAGGTATGTAGGGGGCATTATTTTAACGAATCGGTAAAATTACCGATTCGGTAATTTTACCGAATCGGTAAAATAAAAAATCTGTAAATTTACCGATTCTGAGGCACCGAGATGTAGGTGGGACTCTTTAGAGTCCCAGAGGCCTTACAGAATCGGTATTTTACCATCAAATCCAATTTGATGGTAAAATACCGATTCCGGTGTGCATGCACATGTGTGCATGCACACCTATGCCATGTGACAGGCAGCCCTGCCCTTAGGGCATGTATGCCTGCCACATGGCACTCGAGCCTGTTTTGGGGGTGCCAGAGGGTGTCAAAGTGACACCCCCTGCACCCTTGTGCAAATCGGTATTTACCGATTCGGTAAATACTGAATCGGTAATGCCCATTCATTCCTATGGGCTTCAAAGCCCATAGGAATGAATGGGCATTACCGATTCGGTATTTACCGAATCAGTAAATACCCAATTCTTCAGAATCGGTATTCCAGCACATCTGGAATACCTACATATCCACCCCTTAGATTTACCGATTTTTAATTACCGAATCGGTAAAATTCGGTAATTAAAAATCGGTAAATCTATTTTACCTACATCTGGGCCATAATGCTTAAGCACTAAGAATTCATCTATGGCCAGCACCAGAGAGTAGATACCCTTTTGCTAAAAACCTTCCTACCTAATAATGAACTACCTACGCTTTCAGAAACAGAACATTTAATGGCTAGTTTATTTTCTATGGAGGAATTAGAGAGAGTTATTAAAGATCTTTCTAATGGCAAGGCTTGCAGCCCAGATGGGTTTCCACCGGAATTTTTTAAGGTCTTTTTTTCTCCATTTGCTGATTTTTTTCTCACATTAATAAAATCTATGTTAGAGGGAGGGACCACACCAGAATCCTTCAGACAAGGTAATGTAGTGAGCTTTTTGAAAAAGGGGAAGGATAGCAAAGATCCAAATTCTTATCGCCCGATAACATTGTTAAATTCGGATTACAAAATAGTAATGAAACTTCTATCAATCCGTTTTAACCAATGTACGGCAGAATTGATCCATCCAGACCAGAATGGTTTTATTGCGGGTGAACAGTTAGTTACTAACACTCATTATGTAATTGAGGCTTTGGATTATTTTGAGACACAGGGGATACCTGCCTTAGTTTTTTTACTAGATGCCAAAAAGGCTTTTGACCTTGTGGTCTGGGAGACACTGTTTATTATTTTAGGTCACTTCGGGGTTCCTTTTACAATTATATCTTTGATTCGTAATTTGTATACCAATGCCAAAGCTAATGAAATCATTAACACCTCAGTGGTGGAGTCAGTCTTAGTTAAACAAGGCACAAGACAAGGATGTCCCCTATCGCCAGTCCTTTTTGCCTTTTTCATCGAGCCCTTGGCAATTGCATTAAGGAACTGTGCTGAAATAGCCCCTCCAATTCCATCAATGGCAAAACTGAAAATATATGCTGATGAAATCATGCTTATAATAAAACCTGAATTGAGAGTCCAAGCTAAAGTATTTTAGCTTTTTGAGGACTTTGAAGCCTTGGGGTGGGGGGTATTGTATAAATACAAAAAAAAACATAAATACTACAATGTGGGGGTGAAGCTTTGGAGTTACACTCTGACATTCTATCTTGTATCAACACTAGACTCAAGAGATACCTGGGAGTTCTTTTTTCGGCATCTGTCAGGGATTTATATCAACTGAATTTTCATCCCCTTCTGCGAAAAGTTCATACATTGCTTTCACGTTGGAGCTCTCTACCTTTATCTATTTTAGGTTGTGTCGCTCTAATTATAATGTCTGTTCTCCCCTTGTTTAATTTTTTGTTTTCAACCATTTCATGTTTTTTGTCAGGCTCTTTCTTTACTCGAGTTCAATCCATGTTTACAGCCTTTATCTGGGCAAAGAAAACACCTCGTATTGCACTTAGCACCTTATATGAGGATCTGGCCCAGGGAGGACTTGCCCTGCTAAATCTCAGGGACTATTATAATGCATATTTTGCACAGTATTTATCCAGATTTAAATCTCAACTTCAAACAAAAAAAACTATTCATAAATACTTGATCTAATGTGCAAAGAAAATCAGATACATGCTCCTCTGCAGGTGTTTAAATCTCCCAAATGAGAGAGCTATTTGTCCCTACAGTGTTTTAAAAAAAAAGATATTCTATCCCTGTGATCAACTTAACAACATTATTTTCCAGCATTCTCCCACTGGCTGGGGTTTCAAAATGTTTAGATCTTGCTGTTAATTGGGCGGCGGTATGATGAAGTCGCAGACTTTCTGAGAAATGGGAAATGGATTACCCTGGTGGAAATGTCGCAATTAGTCACTCGAAATTTCATTCTATTTGGGGCATACAACACTGTGCACAATTTTTCATTCAACCTGATATTGCTAAGTTTGACCAACAAAGTCAATTAACCAATCAATTATTAGTTGAAGTACCTGATAGAAAACCGGGGGTATGGAAGCGTCATCTTGCCCAAAGCAGGAAGCTCGATCTCAGTCAGAAGGCGATTAAAATATGGCGGAAGCAGGAAAATCAGGCCATGCCTTTGAAGGTTTGGTCAGTGGTCAATAATTTTAATTTTAGCACATTACGAGGGGCAAATTGGTGAAAAATGTTATTTTTTAGTATTTTTTATTTTATTTATTTTTTAGTAAATGGTTAATTTCCCAATCACTCTCCACATTCTTTTAGATGTATTCATCATTCTCCAGCTAACTGGTCACATGTTATTTTTCACTGTGCTAGGATCTCTACATTTTAGGAATCGATTTTTTGTTATCTTCAGATCGAATGTGGTATCAAGATCGTGGTGAATGAGAAATTAATTTTGTACGGTTTTGATCCTGATCTTTCTTTTCCTGACCAGATGGCTAAATTGTTATATATTGCTATGGCAGTGGCTAGATCTCTTCTGTTACAACAATGGCGTACAGAGCAGATTCCATCTATCTATGAATGGTTGCATAAGATGAAAAGGGTTAAAAGCAGTGAGCGGACCTTCTTTTTACAAGTGGGAGGTATTAGAAAATCTGATAAGAGTTGGGAGGGATTCTTTGATTAAAATCTAGAGGAATTACTGTTATTTCTGGAGGTAGTAGTTTTGTTAAAAGCTCTACAGCACATTATATGTTTATATTGTGATTCAAAATAATTCCCTGCTTCTGGATTGCTTGGTGCATGGTATATGATGTATTTATTAGGCTTATGAAAATGTTTTTTAGACTAAAAGAGCTTTAGAAGTGTTGGTTGGATGTATTTCTATTATAATTTTGTATTGCTATTAAGGACTTCAAGTTGTATGTTTTCCCAACTTTTTGCGGGTAAGGTCATTTGAGTCTATCATCCTCAATTCACTAAAAAGTTGAGGCAGCAGCTTATTTAGAAAATGATGCTTTGTTTGAGGAACAAGCCAAAAGGCCATTTAAGAAAATGTTGTCATGTTTGAGGAACCTTCCAGAGTACACATTAGATATTTGACTTTTAAGAAAGGTCTACTATTTGTATACCTAAGGTAGAGCAAATAGTAACCTACATGAAATGTCTACAGAGGGTTGGCAATGTTTGAAATCTTTAGTATTCTTCCATCAAACTATAACATCATGTATTAAGAAATGGGGACAGTTTGGCAGAAAACATAACGCAGGGCCTGATCATGATGATGGTAGGACCACCACCAACAGCCCATCAGTGGCAGTCCCACCGCCATCGGAACCATGGTATCAGCACGCCATAATACAATGGCGGGCAGATGGGTGGAGATCGGAATGACTGACCTCCTCGCATCCGACGGGCTCCTTGAGCCCGCTGGTGCGGTGGAGGGGGATCATGTCCATACAACAGTAGTGGTACCTACCAGGCATCCCTGTAGGGATTATAATGTCCCTTTCTGCCCGCCTTTTTATGATGTGCACCCACCAGGAAAAGGCAGATGGAAAGGGACTTTGGGGACCTATAGCGGGCCCTCTTATCCCCTGGCCCTCCGATATGGGCACTGGGGGGCCCCTATGGTTCCCCCTACATATGCCTGCACTATGTGGCAGGCAATGCATGGTACCTGCCACATAGTGCAGGGATATGTCAGGTGTCCCTACTTTGCATTGCGACAGGTGCTGCAGCAACAGTAAAGTATAGGCATTGCGACCACCTTGGTGGTGGTTATATCAAAATGCCTATGTTGGGATCATCCACATGTTCAATATGGTGCACCCACCCACCATCCTAATCAGCTCCACAGTGTCCTAGACAAGGAATTGTTTGATACTTTAGTGTCCTCCTATGTTACTACAAGTTTTTTTTAGTAAGATCTTTACACACCCTATTAGTGCCATGCTTCATTATCATATCTCTTCCTGGCCCTAAAAACCAGGATGGGCTTGACCATATTCTTAGGAGAGGTTCCTGCTGGGGGCTGCTAGAAATTCCTCGGAACACCTAGGTATCCCATTATTAATATTGTTCCTGGTACAATTAAAAAGATTAAGGAGGGGTGCCTATGTAGATAATGTTCCTACACCCAGTGTAAAGTCGATATGTTTCAGCCCTATATGAGAGGCCTAAGGGTCCAGGGCTTCCTTCAGGACTAAATCACTATAGTATACCCTGGAATGATACCAGTTTCTTATATATGTACTTCACCCTAAACGTAATTTCCAGTCAGGACAAATCATGACAAATAGTACATATATACATATAAAGCATGCAAGAAGGGCTACTTCGGCCGTTCCCATGATGTAATCACCTTACATTCTGTGAGATAAAAAGCTGATGGACTTGTGTATAATCAGGATCATTATATCCTTGTCAGTTCATTATCACCTCAATCAGTGCAGAAAAAGGTATGGAATAGGGAATCAAATTGGGAAAGGAAGCAAAATAAAAAGCCATTATAGGCGTGGTATATCACGCGGGTGTCTTGTCGCCTTTATCTGTAGCTTGTGAGCATTTCCATAGGCAAACATACAAGGACAAACAACAGACATAACATATAAATACATGCACTGAGGTTGGAAGAGTACACTTCCTGTTTCTAATTGGTCTTTTAAGAAAATAATGGCAACAAACGTGAAGCACCTGCCCTGAATTTTCGAGAAGTCAAACTAAATTGGTGGAGTGGGCTACATGTCCCTTTGGTCACACACTGTAGTTAAAAGTTAAATATATAAACAAGTTGCAATCAGTTATTGTGCTACATTAAAAAGCTTCATTCGGTCATATTGTAAAGAGCTACTTATGTCTTCAAGTGTAAAAAGTCACCTATGCACCTATTTGGACCTCTTCTCCACCCCACCTATAAATTAGAACTGAGCTGTATGATGTATTTATTTTCCACAGTAGGAGTGGTCAACACGCGTCACCTGCTGCATAGCGAGAGGTGTCGCATACCGTCACATTATTGCCTCATGGGAAATGTAGTCCCAGGGTCTGTGTATGTCGCTCTAATGGGCTTCTCATCAAATTATTGCCAAAACCAGTACTACCTTCTCAAGATAATTGGTTGCCGATGCCACTGACGTGGTTTATCTAACAATTGGTATTATGCTACAAGGAAGTGGACTGTAATTGCATACTATATGCACAAATCTTTTTGTATCCATTATCTTCTAACAATCAATTCATGAGTGGCTTAATTCATGACATAGACAAACGTTTTATTAATAAAATGACACATTCATACTCCTAGGTGGACAAGTAGTGGAATCAATTTGAAGGCATGTTTTACAAAAGTCGTATTAGTTCTCACAAATGTGAATGAATTTTAGGGCTGTGTTCAACAGTTACTGACCCAGTATGGTTTTGGTTATTTTGTGCATTGTTTCTCAACATATACTCAAAGTATACTGGGAGTGAGCTTTGAATGATTTTGGATACCATTCTTAGGAACGACAAGCCCTGCATCTATTACAGGAGAGGACCAATAGGTCTTGTGGCCTGGTAAATAATTTCATTGCTGTCTTTACTGTATGCCTTCTGTTGATATGTTCAATTGAGTCCAAGGGATGGCATTATTCAATCCAATGAGATGGGGTTTTAGTCTGTGGACCCAATGTTGTTTACTTTCATGACACATCTTTGCCATGTTGGGTATATTCTCAATGTTTTCAATACCTGTCCATGTTATGTCAATCAGTTCTAGAAAGTGTGCTGCTAGGCATGAAGGTATTGGTCTGTAGCAGATGTTGCGGCGATGTTTGCATATGCAGGTTTACATTTTTCTCAATGTCCCCCCAATATGCATTTTGCCACATGGACATTTAATCAGGTATACCACATTAATAGAATTGCAATTGGTATGACTCCTCTGTTCCCAGTGCATCTTAAAACCAAGGTTTGGAGAGGTAGTGCATATGCACAGTGAGCAATGGACACATGGAAAATTCCAAGTCACCCTTTGGAGGCCCATAAGGTATGTTGTTCATGGGACATAATCCTAGCTCGAGTATGGAGTAATATGTCCCTTAGGCTGGTGTTTCTTTCCAATCAGAACAGTGGTTTTTCAAATTGGAGTCTACCACTGCCCAAAATGCACCAATGTTTGGAGATCATTTTCTTGACCTCATTTGAACTGTTACTTTTTGTCCTGTAACCCTGGGCGATGAACTCTGCTCCGCTCGAAGAGTTTCCCGTACACCCTGTTACGCGTAGTTCTAAAAAACTCTGGTTCACGCAGCAGAGCAGAGTTATTTTCCTCGATTGCATTCATCAACGTCAGGTTGGTGAGCGCAAGCAAGGAAAATCCACCTCCCGGTGATATTTTTCCTTGTTCCCGATCGAGAACATAAAGTTAGAAAATAAACCTCCCGGTGAGATTTCTCAATGCGTGGGGGGGGCAGGTTTCTCATTGCAAGTGGTCGCGTATGCTCACACCGCTCACATTGAGAAACTGCCCGTTGGCATTGAGAAAGCTGCCGCTCGAGTACAAATCTACTCGAGCGGCAGAAAAGGTAAGCTTGCACTGCGCATGGTGCTGTTCACAATGATTGCACAGTACGGACAAGCATCCGGCACTGTGCAATCACCACAAACTGCATTTTTCTACCGTAGCACGCCGCTTGTGGAGCTCCGCATAGTGCAACAGAGATTTTTTTTCCGTGAACTCTGCCCAGGGTAATGTCCTGACGCAAAGGAAATGTGGCTCATTCTTCTTGATTGTATCATCCAATAGTGCCTCTCTGTTGCTGTTATGAGCCCTCTGGTTTCCCTTCCCATCATCTTTGCATTGCATTGACCTAGTCTTAAGTTTGGAAGTGTTGCTTCTGTTCTATGATATTATTGGTCTAAACAGTTTCTCTAAATCTGGAGAAATGGTCTGATAGGGAGGCGTTCCCTGAAGGACCATGGGGGTGAACTCTCAAAGTCTAACATACTATTCTTGTCTGTTTGTTTCTTGTACATATATATTTTTTTGTTTACTCTACAGCTATGATGTTTACATTTAAAAAAAGGTATCTTTTCATGGTCTACAGTCATTCTAAATTTCAATAACTGGTTGCAAGACCCCAGCCAATAAGGATTTCATATGCAATCTCTTTGGTGTCCAGCCAGACGACAAACACATCGTCAATATAGTACTGCTGCAAAGCAACTTTTGATGAAAAAAGGGATATTCTCCCATACATTATCCTTCTTAAAATGATGGACGTACAGGCATGCCAAGCGTGGTGTAAAAGTTCTTTCCACATGGAAGTACCATACTATTGCAGATATATGGTGCCTTCAAATTCAAAGAATTATTTATTTAGTGCTTTTCTTGCTAGGCTCATGATCCAATACACAAGAGCTTTATATGTCCATTCTTTTTCAGTTAGTACACCTTCAATGGCTCATAAATGTTCTTCCTGTGGTACACTTGTACAGAGACTCTATATCGAGTGTGATGAGCAGATTTATATTAGGGTCAAAGTCAATTTCAGCGTGTATGCTGAGTAGGTGCTTAGTGTCTTTTATGTAAGATTCCATTTTTATGACTCAAGTATAGGAACCAATCAACAAATTCTGACAAGGGTTCCAAAACTGACCCAATTCTGGAGACGATTGGTCTACCCGGTACAGGGAAACATTGCCTGTGAATTTTTGGAAGGGTATAGAAGTATAGGGGCTCATTACAATGGCGGATGGACTTTCGTCCGTCCGCCATCCTTTCGGATTTGGGACTGGCAGCCCATGAGGCCGCCTCCCCACAATCCGAATTATGATGCGACCACCACCATGGCAGTCGCATCACCTATATTTTGCATTGTGGTGGAGATGCGATCAACAGCCCCGCCGCAATGCAAAAATAAAGGCACTTGCATATCCCTGCACTACGTGGCAGGCACCAGCCACATGGTGCAGGGATATGTAGAGGTGACCTTTACCCAGTCCCAGGTATCAAGGAGGGCCCATACCCAAGTATATTTCAAATCCATCTCTGCCATTTGTTTTGCTGCTGTTTGTCCACCGCAAAACAAATTGTTAAAAGGGATATCCTAATCCCTACAGCGGTGCCTGCAAGGCACCACCGCAATGTTGGGCTATGTTTCAGTTCCAACAGGCGGTCAGAAAAGGACTGCCTGTCAGAACCGTCCACCACGCATACCAGACAATAACCCCCATCATATTATGGCAGGCGAAAACAGCCGTACGATGGCGGAAGGCCTGCCACCAACTGGCTGTCATCGTAATGAGTCCCATGGTGTTCTGTGTTTGGTTACAGTTAGAAATTCCACCTCTTTCTGTGTAATCCACCCATTGTCTTTTGCTGAGTCCACTAAAGTCTTTACCTGTGTAATGCAGAAGTGAGGTGAGTCATTAGAACCTTTTAATTCCTTTACTCCCAGAGTAGGATAAGGCAAGCTTCACGTTATTCGTGTTTTGATTGTACTGCAATTGCCCCTCTCTTGTCTGCTTGTTTTGTGTCAATGATTTCTATTTTTTTAAGGAATTATATGCCCTGTTTCTCTTCCTTGCTCAGATTATGGTAGTGGATTCTGTTTGGATTTGTTTTTGAATATCTTACTGACGGCTTCCTCAAAAACCAATATCTCAGGTGGTAGGGATACGATTGGTGAGTTCATGGAAATCTGTACCCAAGTATATTTCAAATGCGGACTCATTCTTGGCTTTTAAAAAAAATCTGAAATCCTGGCTCTTCACATCTTAGGGCCCCATGCGGATTGCGGGCAGATCGTCCCGCCGGGTCGGCGGTAGTCACCGCCGGCACACCAGGGGCGATCCGCCCGCCATCCGTACAGCAAAGACCCCCTGCCAAATTACAATGGCTGGGGGGTCCGCGGCGGATGGAAAGACCATCCGCCGCTTTTCTGCCCGGTCGTCAAGTTGACTCGGGGCAAAAGGGTTCAATTTGGTGGGGGTGTCAGTTAGACACCACCAGCCATATTACAATGTTGGCAGGAACATGCCTTATGGGGGCCCGTTGTAGGCCCCCAGTGACTCTGGGGGATGGGGGTGCACATGGGGGGTACCTATGGTACCCCACTGCCTTTCAATGAACAATGTGGCAGGCACAGCGCGGTGCCTGTCAAGTTGTGCATTGAAAGGCACAACCTGCCTTTGTGGCATTCCGGTGGGCGGTGCTTTCAGCACTGCCTGCCGCAATGTTGCAAATGCACTTTGCACCCGCCAATGTGGCAGGCGCATACTAATTGGGAGTGCGGTACCGCCGCACCCTCAGGGGCCGGTCCCGTTTCTCGGGGGTATGGCGTGTGGACTTTGTTCGCTCGCCATACTAATGACCCCATTGATTTTTTGTTTCTTTTGGCCGCCTCTCATTTGGTGTCCTGCTGGTCTGCTATCGCACTGTTACGCCTCCAGGTATTAGTACACTTTACAGGTGCTTTCCTATCCTGTCCAAGGTTGATTTCCTGTTTAATCCAGTGAATCCCAGTTACTGTCCACCATACTATGGCGCGCTTATGTGAGGATGGGTGTGAGAAACAAGGCAGCTGCAGACCTAACCCAGACAGGAAGACCGACTAGCATGAATTACTTCAGCAGTGATACCTCTGGTTCTTTGGAAAGAGGCTGTGGCAAGGAAATGCAATGATGCATTGTACTGGGGTTAGGATAAAATATCGAGTCAAAAATATAGGAAACTATAATCACGACACAAAAATGTTATGTTTCACAAATACCTTTGCAAAGAATATTCAAATAATTGCAAACTAAGTAATATTGTTTTGTAAGGTATTGACATTTTTAATATCATTTTCAATAATATAGCAGTTAAAATATCAGTTTACAAATATTTGAATGTGTTTAAGTTGATATATACATTTTTAAATAATAATTTCATGTTTTATATACATTTTATATTTTTTTAATTATAGCTCGTAATATGTAGTAATTTAGAATGCTTGGTTTAATTTTTAATAGTAATTCATAATGTGATAGCTGGTTGTTTGATTGGTAGGGGGAAACGGTGGGCAGTTAAATAGGTAATAATTATTTGTGAATTATTTAATAAATTGTAAGGAATTGTATTGCTGTTATTTAATATTTAAATTATGTAAAACTGATTTATTTTCATTAAATATCATTTGTAGGCTGGTAGGTTTGTAGTTCTTTAGGGTGGGAAGTTAATTAAGTAGATATTAATTAATAGTTATTTATTTATTGTTAATTTATTATGTAATTAATTTATAATTATGCATTTTATGGAACACTTATTTATTTTACTTTAGTTTCAGGCTGCTAGGTTTGTAGGTGCCTAAGTTGGGAAGTTAGTTATGTATTTAACCATTTATTATTTAATGTTAGTGAATTATTTCATTGATTTCTAATTATGTAAAATATGGAACACTGATGTATTTTACTTATGCTTTATTTGCTGAATGATAGGTTTGTAGGGGCATAGGGTCAGAAATTAAGAAAACATTAATTAACTATTAATTATTATTTGTAAATTAATTATTTAATCAGATTTTAAATATGAAAATTATGGAATGCATATTTCTATCAATTATATTTTAGTTGTGGGGTGGAAGGTTTGTAGTTATAAGCTAATAAGTTAAATAAGTAATAACTAATTAACAATTATTATTCAATTGTTAATTAATTATGTAATTGATTTTAAATACGTGCATTATAGACTACTTATTTTTTAGACATATTTTAGGTGTGCCCTGCTAGTTTGGAGGGGTATAGGGTAGGAAGTTAGTAAATACATAATTGAATAACAATGGTTTATCAATTGATAATTGATTATTTTATTGAATAGTAATTCTGTAAATTGATTGTTGATTTTTTTTACATTATATGTATATATATATATATATATATCAAAGCTCCACTTGCACCTGCCCGACGCACTCTCAGGCTGGTGCCTGCTCGTCGGGGGTGCACCCGACCATAATATCCGCTCAGCAGTCCCTCCCCGCAATTCCGGGAATTAGGTAGCAGCACTCCGGGGTAAAGTCACAGTTAGGTTTTATTAATCAAAACGCGCTTTCGGCACTCGGCCTTCGTCAGTGTTATGACCATTTTATGTTAATGTTTTTTATATCAAGAGTTTAATATTTTTTCTAAAACCATGGATTTACTTATATATGTAATATTTTGTTGCAGGCCAACTCTTTCCCTACTGTTGTATAAACTAGAGTGGGAACAGTTTATTTAAAATTCTTAGACTCCAATAGATTTTATAATATTGGTAAACTAGATTTTATTGCAGTGTTTATTTATATTTCTTATGCCTTATTTTAATGTTTATAGTAATTTATTTAGTAACTGTGTTTTTTTGGGTGTTACATTTTTTATATTTTACTGATTGCCTGCATTAATTAATGTATATTTTCTTTCGAATTGTTTATATTTGTATGGTTTGTATGTGTATGTATTACATAATAATTATACTAACTATGATGACCAAATTATTCTATTTTTATACAAGTCAAATATCCAACTAACTATAACGTTCCTGAAACCTGTGCTTTATTTCTGTGAATATATATATGTATATATATATATATATATATATATATATATATATATATATATATATATATTCACTGAAAAAACCATAGGTTATAGACCATATATAGTTAGGAATTAGCATTTACAAAACCTCATTTGAGATGTCATCAGTGATGTCATCAGTGATGTCACTGACCATGTCATGAATGATGTAATATGTGACATCATCAGCAGTGGATTACGGGTGCGCGATATATAGTTAGTGCAACTAACTATATATGGAATTTCAATGGTTTTGTGTGAGTAAAATAAGGTTTTGTAAATGCTAATTCCTAACTATATATGGTCTATAACCTATGGTTTTTTCAGTGAATTTTCAAGGTTTTGTAAATGCTAATTCCTAACTATATATGGTCTATAACCTATGGTTTTTTCAGTGAATTTCAATGGTTTTTAATAGCAAATATCAAAAGCTTTAAAATGTATTCTTCTTTAAATCGAAAAATATATTTTATATGTTTTTAATACAATTTATTTATATATATATTTTTTTTATTATTTTTTTTGTTTCGCTTTTGGTCAGCGAACCGGGTAGCTTCCGGTTAGCTCAATTTGCTGCCGCAACCCGGTCCGCGAACCGGTAAACGTTCCGTTTACGCAACTGCCGCGTTAGAAAACAACATCGTAACGCGTTGCGTAACCGCGACGTATCGCATTGTCGCGTAATGCGTCTTATGACGCGCCGCGTTAGCGCACCTGGAAGTGCTCCGGTGCGCGAAGCGAGGCGCGAAGCGCAGCTTCCCGGAAGCGATCCGGGGCGCGGCGCGGAGCGCGTAACGTAAGCATAACAGGTCATGTGACTTGTTAATAACACTTTTCATTGGTTCATTTCACTTTTGGTTTCCTCATGATGTAAGGCTAGGTCATGTGACCTAAAAATAACACTTTTCATTGGTTTAGAACTATTTTTTTCCCAAATGATGAAAACCCCTCCTTGTTTCCTCACTCTGACTTTCATCTTTGTGAGAGGAAGACCTTTTTTCATCACTTAGCAATGGCAAGTGTTGTAGCTTCAGCTGGTGCACCCCCACCACCACCACCACCTTTTAGGAAGAGAGGACCACCTCCTCAGGTTATGGTTCAGCAAGAGGAGGAAGAAGAGGAAGAAGAGGAAGAGGAAGAAGAGAGGCAGTTTTTGCGAGAAGAGCCTAGGAGGTCCCGTGTCAAAGTGAATTTTATTTGGCAATTTTTCAAATATCCCCAGGGCCAAAAAAAGTGAATGCTCGGTATGTAACTTGCCTTATTTGCAAAAAAGATCTGTCCAGAGGGACAGATAAAAAATATAGTTATGGCAATTATACGATGCATCGCCATATGGAGAGGTGGCACCCTAACAACTACAGTGCTGCGCAGGTACGTGACCTGCAGGATAACCCCCCTCCTGTGGCCAGAAGATCAAATGTAGAGGAAGTGACGGGACCAGAGGCGAGGGAGACGGTCCCAAATATACAGATGAGGTTCGGGACAATCAAACAAGTGTGCATGCGTTGCGGTCAGTTGATTTGCTACAGAGAAAGTAGCATCAATTTAATCAACTTAGCAATTGACAATCATGATTGTCCAAAACGCCCCAGAAAATAAATTATCTTTTTTTTTTTGTTGCTCCTGTTGAGCCCTTTACAATGAATCGTTTTCGTTTCCCCCCCCAAAAAAAACAAAAAAAATATAAAACCGTTCAAAAAATACAAAAAAAGTAAAAAAATGTTCAGAAAAATAATAAAAAAAATATAAAACAACAAAAATAATTAAAAAAAAGTTCTTTTCAGAACTACCTCCCCTTTATAAAAAAATTGCTAGAATGTTTAGCACTCTGGCAACCTCTATTTCTTTTGGTTCGCTTCCCGGTTCGCTCACCGGTACGCGAACCGGAAGCGAACCAGAAAAAATATAAAAAAAAAAAAGAGGAGTAAGTATAAGGGAAGGAAACAGAGAGTAATGTTAAAAGAAAGACAGCTATAGGGAGTAAACCAGAGATACTGTTTAATAGATCTATTTACCGAAGAAAAGATGGAAGAGGGTATAATTGTGAAAAACAAAATAGATAAGGAAGTGAAAGAAAAAAAGGAGAGTAGAAGAATAATAAACAAGAGTTTCTTAGAGAATGTGAGTGAATGTTCAAAATAAGATGAAAACATGTGGAATAACAGAGAGAAAAACCAGAAAGCAGAAAAGAAGTAACAGAAAAGGAATGATTGAAACAGCAAAGAAATGTAAATAACATAGGGGCATATTATCAACACAGGCAATAAAATTATCGCTGCTTTTGCGGCAGAAAACTGCCGCTAAAGCCGCTTTTGCGGCAGTTTTCTGCCGATAAAAGCAGCGATAATTTTATTGCCTGTGTTGATAATATGCCCCTTAGTGTGCTTGAACTACAGGGAGAAAGCATAATGAACAAGTAGTGAAAGAGTGATCAGTCAGAGACAGTGAGAGTAATAGAGACGGAGTGAGTGAACAAGAGTGAGGAACTATGAGAACAGAGGGACTGAGAAAAGGAGTGGAAGGAGTAGAGTAAGTAAGTAATAGAGAAAGGAATGAGAGAAGTAGCAAAGGCAGGAAACTGAGGGTTAAAGAAATGAAGCAGTGGAACTAATAGAAGTTAAATGTGATAGAAATGTAACGAAAAGAGTACAAAACACTTACCTTATAATTGTCGTTAACTTAGTCACTTGTTATTTTTATACTTTCAATCTGTGAAAGAAACAACAAAAATTTGAAAAATATTAAAACATGTATTTAAAAATTAGAAAAGAAAAGGGAAAATATTGACAATCATCCAATTTTACAAAGAAATAAAGTTAGAGATAAACATGCAGAAAAAAAGAGAAAGAAACGGTGATAGACAGTCAGAGACAAAAAGAAATTTAAATACAGTAAATTACTTAGAGAGAAAAAAAGAAGATACTTTCAGTGACAGAAAAGAAGGATAGAAGAGTAAACTAAATTGAAGTTGTGTAAGCTACTAAAAGAAAGTGAGTAAGGTAAACTATATAAGGAAAGGGTGAATAAGGAAAAGAGAGTGAGAGAGAGAGGAGACAGAGGAAGTGAAGGAAAGAGTGTCAGATACAGACTGAGTGAGGCATCTACACAATGTGATTCGTAATGTTAGGAAACACAGGTAATGTATTTGAAAAACGTGCAATTTTTTTTGCTCAATCCACAATCACATCACTTGTGTTTCCTTTGCTTAGGTATCTCATTGTGCAGAAGTAGTCTAGCATATGAATGAGTACGCAGAAGGGGAGCACTGTATGCAACAACTTTGACACTTACAGAAGCCTCAGCTTCTCCATGCCCCCCACACAGTCCTAAATATATACATTTTAAACTGACGGTATCTTGTTGCAGATGAAGTGAGGCCAATCTTGCAACATGGTGCATCTTTTGCACTGCTGCTGCGTCACAAAAGTGACGCAATGGCGGCGCAAAAGAGGCGCACGGCCATCATAAATCTGCCCCTAACATTTTAAATGATTGTTTCAGGATGCCGATAAGGTGTGGCCTATCCAGAGATTTGTTTGAGGTGAGGCCTACTCAGGGTTGCAGATGAAATTTAGGCCTATTGAAGAGTACAGAGGAGATAATACATGTGCAGGCCTACCAATGAAGTGAGTCATGTCCACTGCACTCTTGAACAAAGGCCACACCTCCTCTGTGTCCCTGGACAGGCCTAAACCTCATCTGCACAATGTGATTCGTAATGTTAGGAAACACAGGTGATATATTTGAAAAACGTGCAAATATTTTTGCTCATTTCACAATCACATCACCTGTATTTCCTCAGCTTAGGTATCTCATTGTGCAGATTTAGTCTAGCATATCCAAGAGTACGCAGAAGGTGAGGACTGTATGCAACAGAGCAATGTACATTACTCACCTCCCTTGACACTTACAGAAGCCTCAGTTTCTCCATGCCTCCTACACAGTTCTAAATGTATATCATAAATACAAAAAGGTACAGAAATAATTATACATGTTAAATGGTTTATTTTTGATGTTCTCAGAATATATCAAATTTCACTAAAAACAGGGAGTTGAAGGTATTCATCATATAACAGCGGGGAAAAAAAACACAATCAAAATGATTGTGTTTAAAAAACCGATATAACATAACCAATCAGAAATCAGAACTCCTGAAAAGTAACTTACTTTCCATGACGTCGAAGGATGTCCTATGAACAGCTTATACTCTGTTGTGCTGTTATTATTTTCTGCCCGCCACTTTCTGAAAGAAAAGCTCCATCGTATTGACAAATATGTTACATACAATAACTGACTTCTCGCTCTCTACCGCACTTCTCCTCAAGGCCAAATCGTGTAAGAGCCATTTATAACTCTTGGAATTCTTCTAAGCAAATCCCGTCATTTTCTTTTTCCGCAACTTTCAGAAAGAAAACGTCCAAGATCGCTTTCACAATCCTGTACTAGTAATATCTCACCCTTCTTGCTCACTCATGTTCCACAGTAACTTTTCACTCTGTACTACACTTATCCTCAAGGCCAAATAGTGTAGGAGCCATTAGAACCTCTTGAAATTCCTCAGAGCAAATCCCGAGATTCCTACCCTAAAATTTTGGTTGTAAAAACACCAGGTAAGAATTTTTAAGGTCAAAAGGCAATTTGTTTTTGAAAGTTAAAACAGAATCATTGCAGAATGACCAGCCGTGTCTAGACTTCAAATAAGCTGTGTAATGTCCTGATGTTGTTGAAGGACCGTCATGATATATAATTGCTGCAGTTACAAAAGTCCTTCCTGATATTGACAACTGCGAAGCCACAACATTTTTAATTAAAGTTGTCAATTTTGTTCCATCAGCCCTACATCGTTGGAACATTAAAATGACATTAAAATGACATTAAAATGACATACTGGCCATATGTTCGTATAAATAATGTGGAGAACATTGCAGACTTACATTGGCTACACTCCATGTTGTGATCAGCTGCTTTTACTAGCTTACTAAAGGACACTGATTTACTGTCTGGCAAAGTTAAATATATAAATCTTTCAGACTCTACACAAGTAGTACTTGATACCCTACAGTTCTCGCAGTCATGCTGCCATTGATAAGAAAGGCCAAACAGATGATCTACATCTACACCTTCATCTTGCAATACATCAAGCATATACATTAAAAACTCCTGACAATCTTGCTGAATATTTTGAGAGAATTGCATTTGACCTGAACATTTGTCTAACAGATTTCGAATTTCAGACACACTTTCTATTTTTGTTCTATCAGTGCTACATTTCTCTAACACAGAATTCAACAAACTGCAAAATCTTTGATCCGAATTGACCACAATCTCTTCTTTTAAAGTTTCTAGAGAAAAGACAACATTAACCTCTACATTAGCATAGCAGTTGACACCAGAACTATTTTCAAATTGAAAACCAACAACATCTTCAACAGAAACCATTTTTTTTCTGCTTATAATTTCAGGTTCATCGACTTTTCGTCTTTTTGCTACAACCTCCCTACTATTGGTCACATTTCTTCGTTTCCGGCCTACCACACGTTTCTCAAACAAAGGATATTGAGGCAAATGTGGCGCATACTCTCTTCTTAACCTATTGTATTCCTTAACATAATCTAGATCCGCACAAATGTTTGTGACATCACACTCAATCAAGTACAATCCCGATAAACTTCTGACTCGTGACAATGCCACATATGCCATACCCTCCTTGAACATAGAACTGCCAATATTCACCAATGCACTGTCTACACTTAAACCTTGTGATTTATGGATTGTCACCGCATATGCCAAGCAAACAGGAAACTGCTTACGGCGAACATATAAGTCTTTTACAAGCAAAAACCTAGCAGAGCAACGACCAATTAGCTGTACTTCCTCAATGCCATCAAATTTAATTTTTAAAAATTCAATTCCATCTCTATTTCTGTATTTCTCAAAATCAACAACATTACCCATTGATCCATTTACCAGACCTCTTTCAACATGTAAATTCCTTCTTAAAATTATACGGCAATTTAAGCACACATTCAGAGTCTTTTCAAAACCTGCAGTTTTAGATATAGTCTTCTCTAATGAATCCAATTTTGATTTCAAATTCTCAGACAAAATAATTGTTGATCCCATATGCTCTACTCTGTCAATAGCTTCCAGTTTCACAATCTCTTGGTTTTCTAAATGCAACATTTTGTTGTTGAAGATGGCACATTCTGCAAGAGTTGGCATCAAACATATTCCAGATTTCTTCTCAGTAATTTTCCGAAAAATATTCTCAGGCACAACGTCTTCTTCTGGATACTAATTTGACAGTAATCGTGCATGTAAAGCTTCTTTCCCATGCTCGGTCACTTTTCCGATTCTAACATCTTGTAGAATATTCTTATAATCTTCATCCTTCGCTTGACGCATATTTTCACGCAGTTCAGCATAATTGAAGTTTAACCATATATTGACGTTGCCAATGCTCCCTAGGCACTTCCTGGTATCTTCATGCGTGAGCATTTTGAACACAGGTTGTCCTTTCACTGGTGTCAGCTGCAGAAGATCACCGAAAACAATGATGTGTTTGCCACCAAATAACACATCATACTCTGTTTTGAGAACTTCTTGCATTCTCAAATGCACAAAGGCAAGCATGACATTGGAAACCATGCTTACTTCGTCAATGATAAGAAGTTTCATTTTCCTCAAGACTCTTGAAACTTCACAACAAGCATCTCCAGATAACTTGTGGTATTGTAATTTGTTATCATGCTCCAGTGGCAGCATCAGTAGACGATGCAAAGTAATACCTTTAATGTTATGTGCTGCCAGTCCAGTTGGAGCGGTGACAACACAAGACAGCGATGACTCGGTCCTTTTCTGCAAATAACATGAAATTGCTTTAATGAGGAAACTTTTTCCAGTTCCCGCTTCTCCACTCACGTACAGTCGGACAGGCTTCAACGACGTACATGAGCACTCTTTCTTCTCATGACTTAATCCATGATCAATTTGGTTGGTAACTTCATCATATATTTTCCTCTGCTCAACGTTGAGTTGTCTTTCCAAGTCTTCTAAGTTAACCGCATCCTCCTGAGCATGTGCCATGGCTCTTTCCACTTCAATCATGGCAGTGGCAGCTTCATTTTCGATAACTGGTCCTCCTAGTGGATCCTGACTCAATGAAACAGAACTCTGACTGTCCTGAGAACTGTCTCTAGCAATCTCGGCTGCAATCATTGCTTCCTGCTCGATTTCTGCATTCAAAATTTCTAGATATTTGGGAAAAACAGGACATTCTATGGTCTCCTTGGCGGCATTGAAAGAGTCTTCGTAACAGAGGAAATCTCCAAGCAGTTCCTCTTCTACACGCCAAGGCTTGAAAAGTTGCAAAAGAGCTAAATAGAAAAACTCTTTTCTTTCAGGAGATTCGCCACTCAATTTTCGATGGTTTACCAATTGGCATTTTCTTTGCTTGACCAGACATCCCTCACTTCCAATTACAGCATACACTCCTTTATCAATATCTTCTTTGATGTTCCTCTTGAATATGTAATTTTGTAGAACCTCATACAGACAAACATTCTCGAGGTGACTGCTTCTATTTGGATAATATGTATCCAACATGTTGGTCTTCAAAATATCGGTACTGTTTGGCTCCTTTTCCGCCAAATACTCAATTTCTCGCACAGGTTTCAGAACTCGATTACGCGTTGCAGCAAGACCAAGACTCGCCCAAATGATACTCCTAGATTTGGCATAGAGACTTGCTGAAGATAACCGGTCAGAACATTCATAAGCTCCGATTTCTCGATGCGACAACATCTTCAGACTGAAACTGTACAACTTCTTACTGAGGCTTTTTTCATGGGAAATGTCCTCCCACATATCCTTCAATTCTGTCTTTTCTTTTTTGGTGATGTAAGATGTCACATACCGAGCCACAGCCATACAGTTATCAGCCACAAACTGTATATCCATGTTAGCGTTCCACATGGACAAAATCACTGGGTTGTAGTCGTTGATGTACTTGGACTCTTCGTTCCTTTTCAAATTGTATGTATTTTTGGGTGATTTCCTAGTCACATTATGTCGCAGCGAAGACATCAAACTGTTCACTCTTCCTTTAGAAATCACCGGTCGTGGAAAGCCGAAACGAAATTTTGTGTAGAACTTGTCCTTGTTTCTGAATTTACGACGACAGTACTTTCCGCAACGATGGCTTTGGAAGCGTAAAACTTGTTCTCTTATGCTTTTGTCTTCCTTTGTCTTTGGAACAGCACATGTAGAATACTGTTCTATGAAACTCATCACTAAGTCATCCGGATCTGTTCCAAATTTGGGTGCATCTTTGATCCATAGCAGCATATGTATATGAGGAGCACCTCTTGCTTGGTACTCCTTTCTCCAGAAGAAATCCAACACCTCTCCAAGAGGTGGATTTTTCTTGTTCATGATGAAAGCCATCATAGCTTCAAACCTATGATTGAAGTACCTGCTTACATTTACTGGATCCAAAGAGCACAGTTCTCCGGGTGTCTTGAATTCGATATTTTCAATGTTTCCATTTGCCTCTCGTAGAAATTCAAGTAAGTCTTCCCAGCCATACTCGGCACAGCTGAGAGTGAGGAACCATGTGGGAGTTCCTAAGTTCCTCAGCATACATTTTAAATCACCATGACGACGGTACCAGTACTCATTAGTACCACGCTGACACGCCATGAGATTAATCAGGTGAGAATCCAAAATACTGTCTTGCACATTGACTTTATCCATAAAGTCCCTTGCCGAGATATTTTGCATCTGTACACCACTTTTCAAGATGTGGTTCACTGCATATGACAGTCCAGACAGATCGCTTTCAAACAGGAGATGAAACAAATAGGGAATGCATTGACGAAACCTAGGATCTTCTGCATACAATCGTAAAGTACGGTATTCAGAAGCAGGAATTTGATCAGGTCGCTCATCATATCTTCCTCCTTCACCTGTTGGAAATAGCTGTGGGAAACACCGAGCTTCCAAACTTTCCTCCCAAACACTAATGGGACTCCCTTTGGCTTGTTTCATTTGAAACAACTCAATAGCATTCCCCATGACTTCCTTGGAATGCAAAGGATGAACACTATAATGTTCATATATTCCTTCATTTTTAGAGGCTTCTACTTTCTCAATTTGACCAGCACACAAATCGCTATCCTCTTCTTCACTTACTTCCTCTTCTGCAACATGTACATTCTTATAGTACTTATTTTTTTTCTTCAAATACAATGTTGCCTTTTTGACTTTCCTAACATCCACTAAATCTTGCCATATTTTCTTACTCTTTGTCGGAACCCCATTAACTAAGATAACCAGAGGTTCCTCTTCCACTTTCTCTACTCCAATTGTATTAATGTTTTCTTCAAATCTAGAGGCAAATAAACAACTCTTCCCTTTAATCCTCTCTGTAAATCTGATGGAGGCAATTTCCCTGTCTTTGGCTCCATTCGTACAATAGCCTGAAAGGGATGGACACTTTGAATCAAAATAGATTCATAAGTATTTAAATCCTTCAATTCAGAAGGAATCTCAACCAATTCCAGATTATTATGAACCGCTCTAGCAGGCATCCGGTTTTGATTTAATTTGTTACAACAATAAGTACACACACGTTGATCCAATCCCAAATCAAAACAATTTTCTACCATCAAGTATGTTGCGAAATCCTTCCATTCACTATTATTTTCTCTTTCACTTTTTGCATATAAATCCACTAACTTAGTCTGATTCTTATAATAAGTGCGTCGACAACACACACAAGTGAAATTAGGCCTCTCACTTCATTTCACCTGAAACGTGGCAATTTCCTTCTGAAAATGATCTGTACTGGAAATCTGTACACTCTCTTCCACATTACCTTCTTCTTCTGGGTCAATTTCAACATTCTCCTCTTTACTTGCAAAGTAACAAAACTCAATTTCTGCACAAATATTCTTCACATCTACTTCTGAACCATGCAAAAGAGCAGTGCATAATTGTTTAAGCATAATTGCTGGACTCTTAGCATAATACAACATTCTAACTAATTTCCTCACTTTATTATGATGCACTGCTAGCATCCTGAAATGATGAAAAACACTCTGGCATACTCTCCTGGAAAGACAAGCCAATGAATGACCATGCAAACCTGTCAGTTCTCTCAATCTGCAAGGATCTAAGTCTTGCAACAACTTAATTTTTTGTTTCAGACTTTTCTTACCATATGTACGTAAGAAATTACAAAACAAATCAATTGATTCCTGTCGCACACTGCAAATACTACTACACTTCCAGGTGTACACTGGACCCTTAGGACGTCTCCCTTAAACTTCATCACCTAACACCGCTTCTGCCTCTGTTGTCACAAGTTTTTCTTTTTCAACCACACATCCATCTTTCACCTCATATGCTCGACCACTGGTGTCAACTGCATGCACCAAATCATTATCCTGGAAATAACTCTCCTCATTAAAAATGCCTCACAACTTGAACTATGCATCCATTCTCCTGAAAAAACTTCACAAAAATTACTACGATTAACTGTTCTCTTCCATCTACTATTTGATTTGAAATCATAAATTGCCTTGTTTAGTTTCCTAATTCTATTGATTATCAAAATAAATAACTTCCGCTTAATTTCGAAAGCCTGATCAATAATTTTCTCTACATCTTTCTTTCTCTTATAAAAAGCCACTTTCTCTTGACTTTTCTTAATATTTTTTAACAAATTGCCAATTATCCTATTGCGGAACATTCGTCTACGAATGTCCCTAAACTGATTTTTCCTTCTACTACCATGCACAGAGTTATCTCCTGCTCTAGCAGTAACATTTTTGAGTGGCCTTTCCTTCCCATTTAAATTGGCTCTCTTTTTCTGGACTAAAACATGTTCTGTACTGATACTTTTTCGTCTGCAAATGTTTCTTAAAAAAGATTTCGTTGTCTTACCCAGAGCTTTCTTGGTGACTTGACAAGTTTTTATTGTAGAGGACTGCTGCAAGCATTTAGTAAGCTGCTGTGTTTGACGTTTTGTAGCCTTTTTCCTCCTGTCCTTCGAAGGCATCGTATAATTTTGAAATGATCTGCAGTTGAATCTGTGGTAAAATATAATAAAAATGTTATTAACCACTATTACCAAACAGTAAATCAATAACAGTCGTCAAAAAATTAACAGACTAGTTGTCAATTCTACATACAATAATTTTTAGTGCATTAGCAAATTTAAAACTCACAAATAGTAGCAAAGAAATGGAATGCTTCTACATTTGACCTGTGCTCTTTTATATGTGAATCTGAACTAATTTTATTAGCATATTTCACTATTTTAATAAAGACACTTCACACAATCTGTTTTTGAAGTTGTATTTAATTTTAAATGAAACGGTTTACATGGTTACTTTTCATTTCGAGTAACTTAAAATTATTTTTAAAAGTCTTTATAGGTTAATAGGCTCGAGCAGGTCAGCTGCCCACCCTATGTCATACAATTCTGACAAATCAGCATCCTCATCATATTCTTCCTCATCCACAGGATATAAATCATCCAAGGGATCTACTTCCACTGACGTTTCAATAACAAGTTCAATGATAAGATCGAGATCAACAGATTGCTCATTATCACTCATGCTTGATGTTGTCGTGATCTTTAAAAAAAGAGAACAACAATGAGATGTTGCAGAGTAAGAGACAAATCTCAGAGACTATAATAGTAAAATTGTTTAACAAGAGTAACATTTTGCAGATATTATTTAACCATGTCCAGCGATACTGAGGAGGTGAGGCCTATGTCCAAGTTTTCAGTGAACAGGACTCATCTCTTCTTAACCTTGGATAAGCCTCACCAACACTGTGTCCCCTGCTAATACTTAAATTTAAAGGAGCAGATTTATGTTAACTGGCGCATCCCCAGGGATGCACCAGTTAACGTGCGCCACTGCTCTGCCACCCATGATGTGCCGCATTTACAATGCAGAGCACCATTGAGCAAAAACAGCACAGATGCCTCACGCATCTGTTCCACAAAAACGGCGCATTGCAGGAATCACGTCATAAGCGCGACATATCTACTGCAATGCACAGGGGCAAGCCACACATTGCATGGTGCATCACTCCTTATGCCTGTTTCAAACAGGCGCAAGGATTTGATTCAGCAATGCCATAAAGGTGACTCAGTGAAATCTTCTTAATTTTACTGTGTTAGTTTTACAGGGCTTTCATGCAAATGACTGCCCACCCTACAACAAAACACTCACATGAAACCTGACGCAGGTTTCATGTGGCACAGGACTTTACAGCATGACACATCTGCCTAGATGCATCAAGTTGTAAATATGTCGCAACATAGCACATATTTTGCACCGCCGCTGCGTCACAAAAGTGACGCACAGCGGCGCAAAAGAGACACACGGCTATCATAAATCTGTCGCTAACATTTTAAATGATTGATTCAGGATGACGATAAGGTGTGGACTATCCAGAGGTTTGTTTGAGGTGAGGCCTACTCAGGGTTGCAGATGAAATTTACGTTTGTTGAAGAGTACAGAGGAGATAATAAATGTGCAGGCCTACCAATGAAGTGAGTCATGTCCACTGCACTCTTGAACAAAGGCCAGACCTCTTCTGTGTCCCTGGACAGGCCTAAACCTCATCTGCACAATGTGATTCATAATGTTAGGAAACACAGGTGATGTAATTGAAAAATGTGGAATTTCTTTTCCTCATTTCACAATCACATCACCTGTGTTTCCTTTGCTTAGGTATCTCATTGTGCAGATGGAGTCTAGCATATCAAAGAGTACGCAGAAGTTGAGCACTGTATGCAACAATTTTGACATTTACAGAAGATTCAGCTTCTCCATGCCCCCTACACAGTCCTAAATGTTTACAGTTTAAACTGACGGTATCTTGTTGGAGATGAAGTGAGGCCTATCTTGCAACATGGTGCATCTTTTGCATCACTGCTGCATCACAAAAGTGACACAACAGCGGCACAAAAGAGGCGCACGGCCATCATAAATCTGCCCCTAACATTTTAAATGATTGATTCAGGATGACGATAAGGTGTGGACTATCCAGAGGTTTGTTTGAGGTGAGGCCTACTCAGGGTTGCAGATGAAATTTAGGCTTGTTGAAGAGTACAGAGGAGATAATACATGTGCGGGCCTACCAATGAAGTGAGTCATGTCCACTGCACTCTTGAACAAAGGCCAGACCTTTTCTGTGTCCCTGGACAGGCCTAAACCTCATCTGCACAATGTGATTCGTAATGTTAGGAAACACAGGTGATGTAATTGAAAAATGTGGAATTTCTTTTGCTCATTTCACAATCACATCACCTGTGTTTCCTTTGCTTAGATATCTCATTGTGCAGATGGAGTCTAACATATCAAAGACTACGCAGAAGGTGAGCACTGTATGGAACAATTTTGACATTTACAGAAGATTCAGCTTCTCCATGCCCCCTACACAGTCCTAAATGTTTACAGTTTAAACTGACGATATCTTGTTGGAGATGAAGTGAGGCCTATCTTGCAACATGGTGCATCTTTTGCATCACTGCTGCATCACAAAAGTGACGCAACAGCGGCACAAAAGAGGCGCACGGCCATCAAAAATGTGCCCCTAACATTTTAAATGATTGATTCAAGATGACGATAAGGTGTGGCCTATCCAGAGGTTTATTTGAGGTGAGGCCTACTCAGGGTTGCAGATGAAATTTAGGCTTATTGAAGAGTACAGACAAGATAATACATGTGCAGGCCTAACAATAAAGTGAGTCATGTCCACTGCACTCTTGAACAAAGGCCAGACCTCTTCTGTGTCCCTGGACAGGCCTAAACCTCATCTGCACAATGTGATTCGTTATGTTAGGAAACACAGGTGATGTAATTGAAAAATTTGGAATTTCTTTTGCTCATTTCACAATCACATCACCTGTGTTTCCTCAGCTTAGTTATCTCATTGTGCAGATGTAGTCTAGCATATCCAAGAGTACACAGAAGATGAGGACTGTATACAACAGAGCAATGTACATTACTCATCTCCCTTGACACTTACAGAAGCCTCAGTTTAATATTTCTCAGTTCAATATTTATTTAAAGAAGCAGACACCAATATGACCTTCTCAAAAATGTGAAAAGTGTTTTTAAAAAAAAAAAAAAAGATTTTCTGGTCATAATTTGAAAACACAACACAGGTCCTATGTAGAAGCACACCCTATCAGTTCTTAAATTAGCCAAGCACACATGGGGGCGTATTTACAAGGACCTTGCACCACGGGGAAATGTCTTAAATTAAAATGGGAAAAATAACATCAAAGGGACTCAAAGGCCTTGTAAATATGCCCCAAGCAACCTATGAAACTCTAGCAGTACATATCAAGAAACCTAATTGATTTCAAAAAATGTTTTTAAACACATCATGTTAATCAATTATATACCTACATTCATGGGGAAGTGACTTAAAATGCCCTAAGACACATGAAAGCGTTTTTTAAGGCCCTTGCACCATTTTAGCGTCACTTTTAACATGGCTATGTAACTCAAAGAATCAAAATCTAAATTTGCCAAGCACACATGGGGGCGTATTTACAAGGACCTTGCACCACGGGGAAATGTCTTAAATTAAAATGGCAAAAATAACATCAAAGGGACTCAAAGGCCTTGTAAATATGCCCCAAGCAACCTATGAAACTCTAGCAGTACATATCAAGAAACCTAATTGATTTCAAAAAACGTTTTTAAACACATCATGTTAAGCAATTATATACCTACATTCATGGGGAAGTGACTTAAAATGCCCTAAGACACATGAAAGCGTTTTTTTAAGGCCCTTGCACCATTTTAGCGTCACTTTTAACATGGCTATGTAACTCAAAGAATCAAAATCTAAATTTGCCAAGCACACGTGGGGGCATATTTACAAGGACCTTGCACCACGGGGAAATGTCTTAAATTAAAATGGCAAAAATAACATCAAAGGGACTCAAAGGCCTTGTAAATATGCCCCAAGCAACCTATGAAACTCTAGCAGTACATATCAAGAAACCTAATTGATTTCAAAAAACGTTTTTAAAACATCATGTTAAGCAATTATATACCTACATTCATGGGGAAGTGACTTAAAATGCCCTAAGACACATGAAAGCGTTTTTTTAAGGCCCTTGCACCATTTTAGCGTCACTTTTAAAATGGCTATGTAACTCAAAGAATCAAAATCTAAATTTGCCAAGCACACATGGGGGCGTATTTACAAGGACCTTGCACCACGGGGAAATGTCTTAAATTAAAATGGGAAAAATAACATCAAAGGAACTCAAAGGCCTTGTAAATATGCCCCAAGCAACCTATGAAACTCTAGTAGTACATATCAAGAAACCTAATTGATTTCAAAAAACGTTTTTAAACACATCATGTTAAGCAATTATATACCTACATTCATGGGGAAGTCACTTTTAACATGGCTATGTAACTCAAAGAAACCAAATCTATTTGTAAAACACTTGACACAAAGCAACATTTTAAATACACAACTTTCTTCATAATTTTCTCCTTAAAGCATACTAATCTCTATTTAAATTAAATGAATCTTTTCTCACCTTAGCAAATACTTTTTGAGTTTCAAAACAGTCTCAGACACACACCAATTTGTCTTCAGCAGAACAAAGGGTATGCACTCCAGAGGCTGCAACCAACAATGGCACAGAAATGCTGTAATTCATCACACATATCTCTCATGTCACCCAATCAAAACTCTTCCCTCACTTTTTTCAAATCAACACCCTTCCCCCTTCTGCCTTTTTTGCATAGCAACCACCTCCTGAAAGACCTCTCATGTTTGCAACTTCACACAACAATGTTTCAATTGAACTCTGAACTCTCAGTACACCTGCGTATCCAGTGCAATCTTTCATAAAATGATTTTTTCTTGACCATTCAAATTACATCTTTCAAAGAACTCATCCATGCACCCTAACTTTCTGTTTCCAGCAATCAAAATCCACCAATCACTGCTACTGATTCATTAGCACAGAAACTCCACAGTTTTTTTCATTACATACTCGTACTGTTTCAACTGCCATTTCATTACCACACTTCATCTGACTGCAGCAGAACCTCCTCTCACTATGTTTTCTGTCTGGATTGTTGGACATAGTTACATCCATTGGGCTCAAAGGTATGCTGATAACAGAAATTTACACAACCTCAATTTACAAAATGTGGAAATCAACTGGATTGGCCAAAGAGGATTAAGATGTCACCAATTGATACCATTGGTGAAAACCTTTTTGCATTTGCCAAAACCTGACCTGTTAATTGTGCACTGTGGAGGTAATGATTTGGGCACTTTGACTGGGGTAGGTCTGGAAATGCGTTTAAAGGACACCTTTGAACAATTGATGGCACTTTTTCCTCAAACTGCCTTGGTATATTCAAATATATGCCAAAGACAGAAATGGAGGTGGTCCAAGCAATTTTCTCCACAAATTGAGAAATCGAGGAAGCATGTAAATAAGTCTGTTTCAGCTTACATGAGAGACCATGGAATGGGCTCCATCTACAACAATAACTTGTGTTACTACATGCAAGATATCTACAGAGAAGATGGAGTTCACTTCTCAGATGAGGGGAACAGAGTTTTCATCCTGAATTTAAGACTATGTATTGATACCTACTTATAAGTACCTAAATCTACCACAGACCCAAAAGCTCTTCTCAGAGCTACCCTAACTATGATCACTATAAACACATTTTAAATGTAACTTTTTTTTTACTAATTTTTACAATTTACGCTTTCCGGAGCGCTACCCGGTACGCGCACCGGACGCTAACTGCGCGAAAATTAAAAAAAAAATGTTTTTTTCCGCACACACATGGGCCTCCTCAGCCACCCTCAGAAAACCTAGGGGGTCAGGATACATCTACCGTGCCCCCTTCTACCCATTCTGAACATTATTTGCCCTCCATCTTGTATCTCAATTCTACCGAAACACAAAATGGAGGACTCCGGTAACGCTGCCGGTTCGCGTACCGGGGCGCGCACCGGGAAGCGCTCGCTGAAAAAAGGTGGGAAAGTAATTCACAGAAAAACCACTGGAGACGCTTTCACCAAATATAGACGAGCTCATACTACATACCAATCCCTACCATTTTCACAAATTTGATTGGAATTCCATTTAGCCATTTAGCCTGTAGACCTCTCTAAATACCCTGAGGTAAATTACTTCACAAAACACATCTGAAGTGTTGGAATTGACAACCAATTAAAATGTTACTTTCATTTTCTACTTTTTTTACCTGACATTTGATTGGTTATGTACCTGAATATATATAAAGAAAGAGAGAGAAACACAGCCATTTTGAGTACTACTTCCTGAAGTACATTGCAAGAGCATTTTCACTGACAACTTAAACTTGTTTTTAAAAGGTAAGATGTTATTTTGAAAACTAAAGTATATTGTGCACTTTAAGTTAATATGGACAACTTTTTCTGATAGTTATATACTATCCCTCTGTAATAGTTATAGATTTAGATAGACTTTTCTGTTATAGTTATGGATGGATTTAGGCTTGTCTTGTATAATTATGAATTTACTAAGGTTTCATCACATACACATTTTTATATTTCTACTACCATTCTGATACTATACACTGCCCAAAGATAAATTCACTGTTAAATTAATCGCAACAGTGCCCTATCTCTACTGATATATATATTTTTTTATGCAAATTTCAGGCAAAATGGAAGGAGAACAAAAAGTGTCATTTGAAATTTTCCTTGAAGAGACCAATCAAGAAAACATTGAACCAAATGACATTGAATTCATGGATGAATCACAGGACCATGAACTACTACAATGTGTACAATCTGTAGATTTCCTCCTTCAAAATGAGGACATTTCAGACACTCAAATGTTGCAAGTTATGTTCACTCAAAATAAGGACATTTCGGACACTCAAATGTTGGAAGTTATGTTCACTGGAAATGACGACATTTCGGACAGTCAAATGTTAGACGTTCTATTACATTTTGAAAAACAATCACAAAAAAAAAAACCAAACAAAACGAACAATCAATAAACATACAATATTTGAAAAGTCTATCATTCTTTTTTCCTCATAGTACGCTCCCCGGACCGCTTCCCGGTGCGCGAACCGGGCGCTCCCCACGCAAAAAAAACAAAAACTTTTTTTTTTTTGCCCCGCGGGGCCCTTTTAAAGCCTCCACATCAAACCTAGGGGATCAGGGAGGATCTACTATGCCCCCTTATGGTCATTTCCCCCTTTGTTTTGGCCTCCTCTTGTCTCTCGATCCTACCGAGAGACAAGATGGCGGCCGCTCCAGACTGTTTAGAATGTTGACAGACACCGGAGAGCCAATCAGCTTCGCTTCGCGAAGTTTCGTTACGCATCAAGTACGCGAACCGGGGCGCTAACCGGGGCGCGCTTACAGATATATATATTTTTTTGAACGTTAATTTATCAAAATCCACTGGAGCACATATATTGAGACCTAGCAAAGGCACATCGGGCAAACAATATCTACAATTTTGCCATGTTTCGTGGAAATCCATTCAGCCGTTCGAGCTAAAAGTGAGTCCAACCGCCCTATGGAAAATTGCATGGGAAAAACGCGTTTTGGGACCCCCTTTTTTCTTGCCCCCCCCTTGACGAAACCCCCCCAAATTTTCAGGGGCTGCTCAGAAACAAAATGTTCCATTTTCCTGAAAACTTCAGCCAATTCCGTCCTCAAACGCCAACGTTATTCGACATAGAATTTTCAAAAATCCCATAGGAAAAAAATCCTAACTATATATACCTACTGGCGACCCCCAGTAGGTAATATATATATACATATATATATATATATATATATATATATATATATATATATATATATATATATATATATATATATATATTGACAGAAATAAAGCACAGGTTAAAGAGAG
This sequence comes from Lissotriton helveticus, assembly GCF_964261635.1. NCBI lineage: Eukaryota > Metazoa > Chordata > Amphibia > Caudata > Salamandridae > Lissotriton > Lissotriton helveticus. Next base: position 704,474,384 of record NC_136069.1, on the reverse strand, counting down.
GTTATAGTTAGGCTGATATTTCATTTGTACAAAAACAGAGAAAATGTAGCCATTATAGTTAGCTGAACTAACTATAACTTGTGCCCCCGTAATGCACTGCAGATAATGTCACATATTACATCACTCATGCCATGGTCAGTGTCAGTAACATCACTGATGACATCTCAAATTACATCACTAATGACACCATCCACATAATCTCTGATGCATTTATTCACAACCTAATATAACCTTTCATAGATCCACTCTACAATACATAGTACCTTTCTCAAAACCAAAGACACACCAATACCAGTTAGTACATACCCATTAACTGATTCATAGGTCTACACACACATCCACTCATTCACCCATACAGCCGCTCATACATGCAGTCACTCACTAATGCAGTCACTGATACATGCACTAATACACCCATACAGACACTCACGCACTGCCACTCACCCATAGAGTTACTCACACACAAAAATACTCTCCCAAAGAGTTAATCACACTGCCATTTAGTCACGTAACAGTTATATACACACCACCTCACTTATTCATACAGATACTAACACATACTTACTCTCTTATACAATCCCTACCACAAGCGCACACTCATCCATACAGCAACTCTCACCATCACACACTCTCACATACAGTCACTTATATACTCCAACACTCACATATACTGCCTTACACATATGCAGTTACTCACCCATATACCACTGAGACATCCATTCCCTCAATGAGTCATACACATACTCACTCATCCATTCAGCCCCTTGCAGACACAGTCATGAACCCACACAGCCATTATTAATATTTAGAAATGTATAGAGCGCACTGCTACCTCCCACGGAGCTGTCCCGGTGCTAAGGCAGCTGATTCACACGGAGGCACAAAGAAGGACTAGGTATGTTTGAAGAGCCAGGTTTTTAGAGCTCTCCTGAAGGCTGATTCTGGTTCCGCCATTGGGAGATAAAAAAGCATGGCCTTCCAGAGCTTTGAGATTCTGACCGCAAATGCTCTGCCGCCAACTCTGACCTTAGAAAAGGGGGGAGTAGTGAGCAAATTCATTTGGTTTGATATCAGGACCCTATATAAAATGAAAAAATCAAAATATAATGACAATTTACCCATGATGGAATGAGAAGCCCTGGAAAATCTTATCAATGACCATGAAATTGAGATCAAAATGGCAGATAAGGTGAAACGTGGTGTTGTGGGATCGAAAATTATACACCACAGTAGCATTGCGTCAATTGACAGATTGTCAGTATTATGAAAAATTACAATCAAATCCAACTGCAAAAATTAAAAAGGACATTGATGTGAAATTGAACATATGGGAAACAAATAAATTAATTGATGATGAGGAAAAGAAATATCTATCTGTAGATTTTCCAACAATAGCCACCATGTATTTCCTCCCAAAACTCCACAAGGACTCCACAAAACCACCAGGGAGACCAATTGTGTCAGCAAAAGGTTCACTTCTAGAACCGATGGCTAACTTTATCGATCATTTTCTAATGCCATATGTGGCCGATCTAAAATCTTACATTAAGGATACGACAGACTTTTTAGGAACCCTACAAAGCTTAACATGGCAAAATACTTATTGTTTAATAACAATGGATGTAATAGCCCTTTATACTAATATTGACAATACTCTTGGTTTCAATGCCTCCCAGTATTTTTTGAAAGAGAGAAATATCCATTATAAAGAGCATAATGAGATGCTGATGAGCATAATTGTCTTTTCTCTAACAAATAATGTCGTCCTATTTGGTGAGGAATTATATCGTCAGTGAAATGGAGCAGCAATGGGTTTTTCCTTTAGCCCCAGTTACGTGTGTGTGGTAATGGGGTGGTGGGAAAACGAGGTAGCATGGAACATCAAAAAGGATTGGTTCACCAAACGAATGGTTCCCTGGAAAAGGTTCATAGATCATCTCTTCATCGTTTGGAATGGAAGTGATCAGGAATTCCAGGAATACTTTGAAATCCCCTGTTTGGACTCAGATCAATGCAACGCACTTGCTGTCTTTTTCAGGGAGAAAATAGACCGCATCTATGCTGGTTTCGATGCCCCTTCACGAGCATTGGACAACTCCCCCAGTATAGACCCTGTCACCACCTTCCCCCAGGTTACGACTACTCTTGTTCATCACTCTCCCATTGACAAATGGGACCCGATTTCATTAGAACTCTTTTTTGAACTCATGGCAAAAATCAAATCTGGCTCCCCATTGGATGCCATGCCCCCTCAAATTCTCAGCACCCTTGACACCCCCGTCCTTTCACCCATCCTAGCTCTCCTGAACGCATCTCTGTCTGAAGCCACTGTTCCTGCAGTTTGGAAACACGCCATAGTGGTTCCCCTTCTTAAAAAAACTAACGCTGATCCCAATAACCCCGCTAGTTTTCGACCCATATCCCTACTCCCTTGCTTGTCCAAGGTATTAGAAAAACACATTAACCTCTGCCTCTCCTCTTACATTGAGGATACGAAATTCCTACACCCGTCCCAATCTGGCTTCAGGGCTGGATTCTCTACTGAATCCACCCTCTTAGGTGTCACAGAGGCCATCAGACAACAGGTGGACAGAGGGGAGACGGTGGCGCTTATCCTGTTGGATTTAAGCGCTGCGTTCGACACCGTCTCCCATGACATCCTGCTCTCCACCTTAAAGGCTGCCGGCATCCGTGGCACAGCTCTTGCCTGGATCGCTAGTTTTCTGTCTGCACGCACTTTTCAGGTCTTCTCCTCCACTTCTGCCTCCACTGCCCTCCCGTCCCCTCATGGTGTACCCCAGGGTTCTATCTTAAGTCCCCTTTTCTTCAACATTTATGTCAGCCCTCTTGCCTCCTTGGCAGAACAATCTGGTCTCTCCATATTTTCATACGCCGATGACACCCAAATCATTTTTTCTCTCTCTTCTAATAAACACGCCACCACTTCATCTCTCCGTTCTGGGCTCACTAATATTGCCAATTGGATGCAGACCAATAAACTAAAATTAAACGGCGACAAAACCGAACTTCTTTTATTCGGTCCTGACAGCTCTCTGTGGGGCCCCAAACATTGGCCTCAGCAAATGGGTCCCCTGCCGATTCCAGCCACCAAAGCACGTAACCTGGGAGTTACATTTGACAACCAACTGTCCATGAAGCAGCACGTTGTGAAAGTCTCAGCCACCTGTACTAATATCATACGGTGGCTGAGAAAAATAGCATGGATGCTTCCTCCAGACACACAAAGAACTGTGGTCCAGGCTTTAATAACCTCCAGGTTAGACTACGGCAACGTACTCCTCCTGGGGGCTTGCAAGGAGGTAATACGCAAACTACAGGTGGTGCAAAACATGGCAGTTCGCCTGCTCTGCAACCTGCCCAGAACTGCCTCTGCCACGGTTTCCCTGCGCAGCCTTCATTGGCTGCGCATTGAATCAAGAGCAAAATTCAAAGCCCTCTGCTATATGCACCGGATTAAAACAGGCAATTCTCCCCCCTACCTTTCTAATTTAGTTCACCCGTACTGCCCAGTGCGCACCCTTAGATCTTCTTCTCTTGGCACCTTTTCCGTGCCCCGCTTCAAACGCACCAGAGTGGGTGGTCGTTCCTTTTCTTATTTGGCGCCTTCATTATGGAATACACTCCCCATCTCTCTGCGCTTTGAAACTTGTTACTTGAAATTCAGGAAAGGCCTGAAAACCTGGCTTTTTTCTGCTTAATCGCCTTCATTTTGGTCTCCCTGCTTCTTTTCCTCTGTTAGCGCCGGGAAACCCCAGGGTATCTGTGCGCTTTATAAACTCAAATATAATAATAATAATCCTCAATATAAGCACACCAGGATTGAAATTCAATTATGAAAAAAGTAAAGAAAATGTGGTATACCTGGACGTAGAAATGTATGTAAAAGACAACTGTTTGGAAACAACTCTACATCGAAAAGCTACAGCTATTAACGCAACTCTGGAGGCAACAAGTTTTCATCAGCCATCCTTGATAACAAGTATCCCCTACCGGGAATTAATGCGTCTGCAAAGAATTTGTAGTGAGGAACAGGAATGGAGAAAACATAGCGCAGGAACAATAATGTGCTTCAAGGAAAGAAAATACAATAAAGGCATCATAAAAAAATGCTGGAATAAGGCAAATGAAAGAACAAGTATGGTGTGTTTAGCTCTTAAAATCAGTGAAGAGGTACACAAGGAGGAGCCAATAAGGCTTATTCTAGATTACAGTCAAGAGTCTAAAGAAATTGCAAATGTAATATAAAAAACTGGAAATTTTTCCAATTGGATACAACTATAGGAGAAAAAATGGGGCCCCATCCAGTAATAACGTACCGGAGAGCCAAAAACTTAAAAGATTTCCATTTTAAGACAAAACCAAAAATAACAACATGGTTGAAGACCAAGGGTTTCATAAAATGCCATAACTGCAAAGTGTGCAAAATTGCAAAACCTACAAAGGAGGTTGTAATGGCAAACAACAAAGTCTGGCAAATAAAGGATTTAGTTACATGTAAGAGTCAATATGCAATTTATGTCATCGAGTGCCCATGCATGTTAAAATATGTGGGCAGCACCATTTGTGAACTTAAGAAACGCATACTCAAGCATGTTCTAGCCACAAAAACAAAGACGGAAATAATGCTGTGGCAAAACACATGGAGACCCACCACAATGGAAATTGGAAAGTTCGCAAATTCTATGGGATTAAAACTATACCAGTAAATGATAGAGGTGGCCACCGAGAAAAAACATTGCGACAAAAGGAGTCTCGACATATTTTAAATCTCGGGACCATGAAACCGTTTGGTTTAAATCAGTCTGAAAAACTGTATATACATCTGTGAATGTCAAATTTAGCTTCTTTTGTATGAATGCGCCGGAAAAAAGAGAATGATGGCAAAATGTGTTGCCTAAACAGGCCTAAACATATTAAATGAATTGATTAAAGAGGAAGGAATAAGAGGCTCAATCAAAGAATGTCCACTGGAGGGCCAAAAAATGGGACATTGACCGAAAAGGAGGAAAGGCAAAAAAGTAGACAGTCAACACACCAATGTACAAACATCTAAAACTGTTTGCCCACTAGAGCAGAGGTCTTCAAACTTTTTTGCTCAGAGCCCCCCTAAGTAAAATGTTTTGAGGTCGGGCCCCCCCCACAATTTATGCAAGAATTGGGGTAACAGAAGGCTGCGTGCAGGGGTCAGGGCTTATGACATACTTTCAGGAGTACTTTTTCTATAGCTTATAAACCGCACTAACTATGAGATTTATAAAAAGCAAATCCATCAAACAAAAACATGTATTATCCCAAACATACTTATCCCCATAATTCGGGTGTTATAAGCCCCTCACACTCTTGGACCCCAATGCAACCACACCTGCTGCACTAATCATAAATGCAGTTCTGAGTAGCAGGCAATAGCCTCTGAATATTTTACCTCTTCCCCACCATGACGGACCATCACCTCGGTCCTAATGCTAGAAAGGAAAATAAGCTACCATGCACTTTTTTTAAAGGTACACAGTCTTAATTGTGATGCAGTGGGCCCCTGAAACTTCTGGACCCCAGTCCGGGCATTTGCTACCCCTGGTGGGGTGTTGAAGTGTTTTTTTTCATCGAGTAGCCCGCTACTCTGGAACCCATACAGCATTAGTGGTGATTTAATATAATGAAATATGAAAGTAATTTGAGTGGTGGGCTGTTAGTCAGTGATTTGGATTGAGAAGGATAGCGAAGGGGTAGAAGAGGGAAAAAGGTTTGTATTTATATAGCGCTTGCTACACCCAATGAGGTGTTGTAGTGCTTTTTCGGCAGTAGCACGTTACCCTGAAAGCCATAAAGGATTACTGGTGAATTAGTATAGTGAAATATGAAATTAATTTGAGTGGTAGACATGTTACTCTGTTATTTGGATGGAAAAGGATAGTGGAGGGATAGAAGATGGAAGGATTGAATTTTTTGTTTTTGTTTTTTTGTTTTGGAGCTCATAGCAGTAGGAGGCTAGGTATGAGTAAAAGGGAGGTGGAGGGGTATGAGGGCAAACACATGCCCTCGCAGAGAACGCACTAGTCCACCAAGCCACCAGACCCAGCATTGCTTTCCGGAGGGAGGGATTTGCATTCCACATATTTCTAAATCCACAGATTCTCCCCCCCCAATCCACCGCTCCCCCCCCCCCCTTGCTAGCTTACTCGTGGCAGGAAGCAAACAGAAGTTACCCCAGCACTGCCAGTTCCAATGAAATACACAGGTGAGTGTGGTAAAACCAAGGAAAATTCACACTTGCTTAGTTTGCATTCAGATGTGGAGCACTGTAAAAGGCCTAGTGTTGATTACAGTTGTAGAAGAGCACCTACAGAAGGTGGTTTTTAATTTTACAGAACATTCAATATAATGTTACTCTGTTTCGGTCATAAACAAAAAAAAAGAAAACATTTGACTTGGTACAGACACTGGTGATACAATCAGCAAGCGCTGTAAAAAACTTTAGAAATAAATAAATAAATAAGATGGAAGCTTTGTCGTATGACGAAAGAAGCCGGTAAAAATGTAATATTCGTTTTCTACCAGCAAATTCGTATGGTGGATGCAGCTCAGTTTACTCAAGTCAGTCATTTTCTAGGTTAGTTTAATCACACTCCAATTATTCCATGGGTCAAATGTTTTCTGTCACGAATGGAAAACCTCTGGCACACATTTAATTAATTTTGGCAATAATCAAAAAAGAATATTTCTTTCATTTTGAAGAGCCCAAAATAATGCTCACAAATTAGGGCAATGAGGTCCCAAACAAAACGCAGTGGCTGGAATATTCTTCCTATGGAATAACAATGTTCCAGACTCTGACCAAATAACAGTAGACACATTTGCTGAAAGAAACACACTGTTTTCCAGAAGTTCAAAATGTGTTTTTCACATGCAGCCACTGACTGTGGGCCTGCTCACGCCCTCCAGTGATGGCCCTCTGGAGTGAGACAGAACATGCAGATGAGGCCTTGGACTCCCTGGTGAGTGCTCTTCTCACGACATGCAGGGCATGAATCTGCTCTAAACAGCTGCACCACATTAAGGGGCACCTATGAAGATTATTAGGTGCTAAATAGGTTGTTTTGAAAGCACCCACTAAACAGACTTCACCTCTGTGACACCTTGGAATCTCTCAGACCCCTTTTAACTACTACATTACAGTACAATAGAAAAAAAATAAAGCACACAGAGCTAACATTCTACCTTTTTCAGAGCGTGTCAATACAAAAATAGCCTACACTGCTACAGCTTGGAGGCTAGATCGGGCTTTTTTTTTTTTTAGCAACCACTTGACCCTGCCAGCACCCTCACTGACCCCCGCCCCCATGATCGCCTCTGATCGCAATTCACACTTCTCGGCTCCAAGTAAATGAATTCAGCCTGAAAATGCAGGCAATAAACATCGGTACACTTCCAAGCCATCCTCATTTACATGTACTTGCAGAGACATCTGTGCCCCCCTGGGAACCCATCGGCGCCCCCCCCCAGGCGCGCCCCACAGTTTGAAGACCTCTGCACTAGAGGGACTAACATATATATTGTCGGGTAAAGAAGGATGTACAAAAATATGCCACAGGTGGAATTAAGGTGTAAGTGTCCCCAGACATAGACCAATAGCAAAAATACTTTATTGATGCCTCTGTTGATCAGAATAATGCAATGGAACAAAATGGGTTCGGAATGTGAATCTATGCGATTGTCGTTTAAAATGGAAAATAGCCTTGTGGCATTGCTAGATGAATCAATGCATTCTTCTCTAGGATTGAGTTTTTGGTGTAATTATATTTGTAATGAGTTGTAAAGTTTGCGAACTATAAAGCCCATAAATCAGTTGGTTAGTCTTGACAGCAAACAGGAAATGCCGTAATCAGGGTTTCCTGTCAAAGTTATCATAAAAAAGAAAAAAATCATGTGACCAATTAACCGTGAACAAGGTATACGGGGATACCGGAATGCGTGGGCTAATCTGTGCTGGTGTTTACAAATGGATTGAAGAATAAATTAACCTTTAAAAGAATACGGCTGGTGTGCAGCTTAATTGTTTCCACTGGAGGCATTGTTGGTATATATATATATTCACTGAGAAAACCATAGGTTTCAGGGGTGTTATAGTTAGCTACACATTTCACTCGTACAAACCATTGAAATTCCCACGTTATATAACTTGCGTGCCCGCAATCCACTGCTGATGATGTCACATATTACATCATTCATGACATGGTCAGTAACATCACTGATGCCATCTCAAATGACATCACTGATGACATCATCCAGTGAATGCTGTTTGGTTTGTTATTTAAATATGTATTATATATAAATCAATCTGCATTGAAGAATTAGTGGATATATAAGTGTTTGGATGGAGGATTTAGTAGCACTGTGACTGATTGTCTAAATGAGCAATTTAAAGTGGCTCACTAAATATATGGGATAGTGATTAAACTGTGTGAATACCTGTATCACTGTAACTCTTGTTGTGTAAACTACTACATACGTTGGTTACTAGCTATTTGAAATTCTATATTAGTTATTAATTACTTAACTGATTATTTGTATGGGATAGTGAATAAATGTGTGTGTGGTAGGGTGGGAAGTGTGTGACTGTCCAAATATATGTAAATAGTTGATTTAGGAGGTATATGAGGATAAGACTGTATGTGGAAACAGTTGTTTGGGTGAGTGAATATCTTTATGGGTGTATTGATGAGTAAATATATTTGTCATTGATATATGTCCAACAAACTAGTGTAATGTAGTTCCTATATTCCCAATAGGCTCCGCACATTGGAATAATATACCCTGTAGTTTAGATGTAGGACTGAGGTCGACTAGGTCTCTACCGAATCTACTAGACTTAATTGTGAGTGCCAGCTAGCTCAGAGGTCACTAGAAACTTTCTCGAATTCACAAGAAGGGATTAGTTTCTGACAACCGCATAAACATAACAACTTTGTTTCCCAAGAATAAGAAATCAATCTCTGGAGTCGCGGAAACAATAGATAGCTATTTTACTCAGTCAATCGTGCATGCTTCGTTTCACCAGCGGTGCTGAGAAATAGAGAGACGGGCGTTTTCAATAAAAAGTATTTATTGAACAGTCTTCTTTCGCGAGCATAAGAAATGTACTCCTACAATTGTAATACAAGGCATAAAATACTGTAAGTATTATAAAGTAGTACTGTAAAAGCATGATATGGTTTCTAAGCCATAAAATACCTAAAATACATAAAATGCATACTCTAAAGCAGCCAGAGTATTGAAGGATGCATTGAAAGCTAACCCGAGGGATTTACCCCGGGTTCGTGCCCTTCGACTTAACTACAAAAAGACAATCGCAAGCCGCAAGGCGGAACTGAAGGAAGCAACCTGGTGTGAATTGGTAGACCCAAGCACGTTAGGTAGTAGTGCTAAATTTTGGGGCATTATCAATAGACCTCTTTTTGAAAGGGTTATGGATGAAGGACTTGGTACTAATATACTGGAAGAGGACTGGGTCTCGCATTTTAGCCGTATGTTTAAGAACGATTCTCCTCTAGTTCGACCACAAGCCAGCGTTGAAAATAATGCCCTGGTTGTATTCTCCCAGAGTGAAGTGGAGAAAGGCATTTCTCGTTTGATGTGCAACAAGGCGCCAGGTCTGGACGGTATCCCGCCGGACCTTTTTAAATCAAATCCTTTGCTTTGGTCCTGCAGGGTGTTTATAATGCGGCCGCTAAGGCGGGCTGCCCAAAGTTTTGTGCCTTATCCACTATTGTACCAGTGTTTAAAAAAGGTGATCGCAATAGTACACTAAACTATAGGCCGATTTCCCTTATTAACTCCGTAGTCAAGGTTGTGGGAGGGGTTCTTGTGTACTGTGGGCTGAGCATTTTTCAAACACCGGCAGGTACAGGACTGCGAGGACCAGCGGGCCTTGCGAACCCTCATCGGCCGCAGCTGGTGCCTCTTCCCGCAACCTCCCCCTTCCAGCACTTAACGCCTCGCGGCCCCCGCTCTGCGGGAGCCGCTCGCAGGCGAGGACATTGGCTGACCTTTACTTCTGCAATCCAACGGAGGCTGACCTGGAACCCTTGTGTACTGTGGGCTGAGCATTTTTCAAACACCGGCAGGTACGGGACTGCGAGGACCAGCGGGTCTTGCGAACCCTCATCGGCCGCAGCTGGTGCCTCTTCCTGCAACCTCCCCCTTCCAGCACTTAACGCCTCGTGGCCCCCGCTCTGCGGGCGCCGCTCGCAGGCGAGGACATTGGCTGACCTTTACTTCTGCAATCCAACGGAGGCTGACCTGGTACCCTTGTATACTGTGGGCTGAGCATTTTTCAAACACAGGCAGGTATGGGACTGCGAGGACCAGCGGGCCTTGCAAACCCTCATCGGCCGCAGCTGGTGCCTCTTCCCGCAACCTCCCCCTTCCAGCACTTAACGCCTCGCGGCCCCCGCTCCGCGGGTGCCGCTTGCAGGCGAGGACATTAGCTGACCTTTCCTTCTGCAATCCAACGGAGGCTGACCTGGAACCCTTGTGTACTGTGGGCTGAGCATTAGCTTAGAGATATTACCATCGCAACAAAAATTTAAAGTAGAATCGGATGAAAAAGATATAACTTCCTCCGTATACAGTTTGCTGTAAAATGATCGGAAAACCTCCAGAACTTCATCAGGCTAATCATAAATTTGTCCCGTCTCATCCTGTATTTTATCTATAGAATTAGCTGCTTCTTTTTGCCTGATTTTTTTAGCCAGGATACGTCCTGAATTTTCCCCAACCTCATAAGGTTGTGATCTAAAATCTGAAACTTGTTCTGCAAGCTTGGTAGCAAAGAACTCATATAACCTGGCTTTATGTATAGAGAGGCCAGCTTTGATATTTTCAATATCTTGTGAGGTATTAATTGCTATAGCTAATTTAGCTTCCCACTCCTGCACTTCCTTATAATAGGAAGCTAGCTTATCCCGACACTTTCTTTGCTTATTAATTAAAAAAGACCTGGTCTCTCCGCGTACCCCCGCTTTAAACGCCTTCCAGACAATTTGAGCAGAAGCAGAGCCACGATTAACCTAAAAAAACTCCTTAATCCATTTCACCATATGGTCAATATAGAGTGGGTCTGCTAATAATTTGCGTTCAAACAACCAAGCAGATGAGGTAGATAGAGACCCCGGATCTTTTTTAATCTATATCACGATGGGATTGTGGTCTGAGATTATTCAGGGAAATATCTCATATTCAAGGTTACTGATAAGACAGGAGGGGACAAAAAAAGTAGGCCAAGCGGACAAATTTCTGATGGGGTGCGGAGAAAAAGGTATAACCCAATGAAGTAGTTTTTTTAAAAAAAACGACATCACTTAGCCCAAATTCTTTCACTAAACCTACTAATGCTTTATAAGTCTTTTTTTTAATCCAGTATAAAGCAAGTCAGACCGGATATCAAAATTTCCCTCAAGATGAATATTAAAATCTCGACAGAGTATTAATGGGGCCGGCCAACCAGCTAAGGCCAACCAGCTAATTCTATACTAAGAAGGTTTAAAACATCTGGATCATCCGAATTTGGACCATAGATTGAGCAGATGGTCCAAGGGTTACTATCTATGAGGATTTCAATTATTACCCACCGGCCATACTGATCTGATTTGATACGTTTCCAGCTACCCAGTCCTCTTCTAATAAGAATTGCCAGCCCCTTTGTAGTAGTACCTTGGCGAGTACATCCCAAAATTTGCATACCTAAATCATTAAACCAGCGTCTGTCATCCCATGTCAAATGAGTTTCCTGTAAACATAGTATATCTATCCTCATACTCTGAATTATTTGTACACAAATCCCTCTTTTCTTCGGATTATTGAGTCCACAAACGTTCCAGGAGCAAATCCTAAGTTTACCCATATTGATGTTTTATTTGATACATGGACAGTAAAATCAAAACCTAGAGTTTTATCAAACTTAAAATCTACAGTTTCTAACACAAAAAAAATCGTCAAATCACATTGGAAACAATGTCTCTCTTAAGGCTAACATGTCTGCCCTTGCTTGCCCCACCATCATCCCAACCCACCCTCCCTCTAGTGCCCCCCCACCCCGAACCCCACCCACATAAGGCAAAGGGACTGAAAAGTCCCTGAAAGTGATGGCCAGAGAAGCATTGTGCGTCTCGCATTAGCTTCCCGTCGTCACCTTATAAAGCAAATTAGGTTGGCACATTCAACAGCCGGCCCCCTTAATGAACCAAAGAAGAAAAAGGAAGAAAGAAAATGAATACAAAACTAAATGCAACTTTGAAAATCCAATAAACAGTGCAGTCATTAAGATGTTCGGCAGCAGGTCCTATCAACCAAAATACATTAGCAAGAATGGAAAGGGGCGACCACTCGGTCCCCCCGAACGTATGGTGGAGTACCCCGATCCCCCCGGGAAACCGTTTTGGGCGGGAGGCGTGGCTTGGCTGGTATGCCCGTAGTGGCGTAGCCGGGGCGCGCCTTTTCCCGCCCAAGAAGGGTTGTCCTAGACACATACACCGTTCGAACCGCCCCGTAGGCGTGTTGGGGAAGGCCACGCCCTCCCGAAGAAGGATAAAAGGAGCATCTTGCCAAGGAAGCATCCTCTTGTTCCTGTGCTTGGAAGCTGCACCTCCTCGTTGCTCATGAGCCCGAGACGGAACAAGGAGCCAATTTTGAGAACTTGTAATTTTTTGTGTTTCTCTTTCAGTGAGTCCGAAGCTTTGGATCCAGGACCTCGTTGAATCCCGCGATACGATGCCTGGCAAGAGGGTCGGAAAGAAAGTTGGGACTGAACAACTGCTTCGCACGCTGGTGAAAGATATGGCGGACATGAAGAAGCAGATGGCGGCAATGAATGGTAGACCGAAGAAGACCATCGGGCCAGCATTGCCGGGAATAGTCCCTGCCGGGAGAGGTAAAAGGGTCAGGAGTAGGGCGGCAGGTGGGGAGGCCCCGGTTCTTGAGTCACCACCGGCGAGCCCGGTCGGTCCAGTGGGGGCCCCAGTTCCGATCCCGAACGCGGGACAGCCGATCCCTGTGGTAGTTACGCCCGTGAGTGAGGGGGATATGCCTCCCGAACTGGCCGCTCAGTTGGCGGCATGGTTGGGCAAAAACAACGAGAGTGCTCCGGCACCAAGAGACACGGCGGCAGGGGCCAGGCTGATAATGAAGCAGTTGCGGCAATCGAGAGATGCTGCGAAGGCACCTTGTCCTCTTGTTTCCCCACAGGTTCACTCGGATAAACCGGCACCGGTCGTTGGAACAACAGCTGCAACAGATACGGCTCATGGTTCTGGTAAGCAGCCGTTGCCGATAGCAGGGGAGGGATCGTTACCCTCTAGGAGGGAAAAAATTGTTCAGCATATCCCGATGGATGTGAAAGAGAGGATTTGGGCCGATAAATATGTGAACATGTTTTCGTTGTTAACCGATCACTATGAGATAGAACATGTTAAAAATCAGAAGGAGTTGTTGCATCCGAGCGTATGGCGTGCAAAAATGGCGGGTTTCAGGGTGGAGGAAACAATCGCTAATTGGGCCAGGGCGTTCGGTATGTTTACTGCAATCATGGGGGAACGTAGGCCTGAAGTATTATCAGAATTGGCCTGTTATCAGACACGTATTATGGAATTTTTTGAAGCATATGAAGGTAATCAATGGATGGGTTATGATAACAAATTTCGTAAGGCCAAGGAGCACGACTCATCCCTGACGTGGGATTGTTTCGACTCCATTTCCTGGCAGAAGCAAGTTATGCCGAACACTGCGAGGTCGTCTTCTTTGGGCGGGAATGGCGCAGAGCCTCCCCGCCATTACTTGGCGGCGCCCTTTCGGGCAGGCGCCAATGGGGATCAGCACAACAAGAATAATGGGAACTCAGGTAAAAAAGGGGTGTGTTGGAGCTTTAACAGAGGCAAGTGCACTAGGCCACAAGGAACATGCAAGTTCAGGCATGAGTGTGCAGGGTGTGGACAGTCCTCACACCCCGAGAGTTCGGGCAGAGCAAAGAATGGTGAGACGGGAGGTAGAGGGGGGGCCAAACAGGTCTAACATCGCCCGAGGGGCACAGTTACCTACTCCTGTTGACATCATGGCATTGATCCCTTGGCTGAACCGATACCCAGACCATGTCTCCGCTGGGGTGTTGCGAGACAGTTTCTCATATGGTTTCCGCATCCCGGCGGGGGGTTTACGGGGGGAAACACAGTGTAAGAATCAACTATCTGTGCAACGAAACACGACGGTGGTGCAGGCAAAAATTGCAAAAGAGGTGACCCGAGGTCGGGTTGCGGGGCCGTATGTGCACCCGCCTGTTGTTAATTTTGTATGTTCACCGTTGGGAGTAGTCCCCAAAAAGGACCCAGGTGAGTTTCGGTTGATCCATAATTTGTCTGCTCCCAGGGGTCTTTCGGTGAACGATGCGATTGACCCGGGACTGTGTTCGGTGCGGTACGCATCCTTTGATGAGGCCGTCGCCATGTTGAATCGCCTAGGGCCCGGAGCGCTGATGGCTAAATCAGATATTGAGTCAGCGTTCCGGTTGCTCCCGGTACACCCACAGGATCAGCGCCTCTTAGGTTTTGTGTTCCAAGGACGTTATTACATGGATAAATGTATGCCGATGGGTTGCTCCATTTCTTGTGCATATTTTGAGAAGTTCAGTACCTTTTTGCAATGGGCGTTCACTAGAGCCACGGGCCTCACACAGGTAATGCACTACATTGATGATTTTCTGTTTCTGGCGGCAGCCGGGGGCACGGAATGTGAACAGGCTTTGATGGAATTCTGTAATCTCATGAAAAGTTTTGGTGTACCATTGGCACCGGGCAAGACAGTGGGGCCATCTACGTCTCTCGAGTTTCTTGGAATTGAGCTGGATTCAGTAGAGGGGTGCTTCCGTTTGCCCAGGGAGAAGGTAATGAAGTTTAAGGCCGCACTAGAAGTATGCATTGGCGAGAGAAAAGTAACTCTCCATCAGCTGCAACAGGTTGTGGGTCAGCTTAACTTTGCCCTCAGAGTAATACCGATGGCCCGCCCCTTTTCCCGCTCTATCGCACAAGCCATGGTGGGTCTCAAGGAAGGACACCACCGCACAAGACTGTCAGCCGAGGTTCGCCAGGACATGCGCATATGGTTGGCATTTCTGGTGGATTTCAACGGTCGTGTCGTGTGGAACAAGCCAGCAGTTTCCTCCGAGGAGCTGGGGTTGTGGACTGACTCGGCAGGGAGTGTGGGTTTTGGCGCCATATTTGGTGAGAAATGGTCGGCACAAACATGGCCGGCGTGGTGGCACGATAGTGGGCTCACAGGTAACATCGGGTTCCTCGAGCTGTTCCCCATTCTGGTGGCCTTGAAAACATGGCCAGAGGGGTTGCATGATCGTGCTGTGGTGTTCTGGTCTGATAATATGACTGTTGTTGAATGTATCAATAATCAGGCAGCACGTTGCAAATGGATTTTGAGATTGCTGAAAGAAATTGTCCTGCTATGTATGATATTAAATGTCCACTTTAGGGCAAGACACGTGCCGGGGGTACTGAACCAGGCAGCTGATGCACTCTCTCGTTCCCATATGCAGGCCTTCAGGGGTTTTCTGCCCTCAGCGGACTTGGTGGCGGCACCATTTCCCGAAGCTCTCTGGTCTCTCGGTGCCCCGGATTACAAAACCTCGTGGGAGAGAGTTTAGCACCCAGGACAAGGAAGGCATATGAAGGAGCGTTCCGTTCATATTGGTCATTTTTGGGTTCAACGGGGGGGGAGCATTGGGGACAGGAGGAGTCTGTTCTGCAATTTCTGGTAGCACTACATCAGGCAGGCCGATCACTGGCAACAGCCAACAGGCACAGGGCCGCCATTGCCTTCATGGCACAGGCGCATGGCATCCAGGACCCCACATCGTCCTTTCTCGTGAAAAGAGCGTTGCGTGGGTGGCAACGCCTTGAGGGTCGGAGAGTGGATGGAAGGCACCCGATAGATCTGGCTAGGTTGTCCCTGTTAATGTCCGTACTCCCTGTGACTTGTTCATCTCAATCAGAGATGGTGCTGTTCCGGGCCGCTTTTGCATTAGCATTCCATGGGGCTATGCGGGTGAGCGAGCTGGTATCAAGGAATAAGTGGGATACGGGGGGAGGTCTGTGTCGAGACCACATTCAGATCAAGGGTGACACAATGGTGGTCACAATAGCCAGTTCCAAGACCGATCAGGAAGCCATCGGGGACAGTGTGGTAGTCCAGCGGATCCCGGAGTCTCCCATGTGCCCGGTAAAATGCGTGGAGGAGTATTTAGCGCAGAGGGCGGCATCATGGGGGGGGAGTTTGTTGAGACACACCGATGCCACCCCACTGACGAGGTTTCAGTTTCAGCGGGTGTTAACAATGGCAATCGCGTCAGCGGGCTTGGACCCGAGCGATTTTGGGACCCATTCCTTCCGGATAGGGGCTGCTACGGAGGCTACAGCCAGGGGTCTGAGTGTTGAAAAAGTGAAACAATTGGGGCGTTGGTCCTCGAATTGCTATAAGAGGTATGTGCGGTTGCACATGTTGTGAAGCCTATGTCATGCACTCACGCTTCTTGTTTTCTGTTTGATTTTCAGTTGCACGAGCAGGCCTTGCGGGGCGGTCAGTGCTGTTGACCCGACACCTGGGGACCAGCGGTCAAAGTTCACCGGCTGAAGAAAGAGTGGTGTGGGTCGTTGGCCACTCATACGTGAGGCGCGCCGCGGATGTATTCAAAGCAGGTGACATGATTCACGTTGCGGGGGAATACGGGTACAGGGTGACCTTCCACGGAAGGGGCGGGCTCTGTATTGACCAGTTTCAAGGTTTTATGGAGGGTTTGTTAGGGCGGACAAGGTCACCGCCGTCTGTAATCATAGTACATCTTGGGGGCAATGATTTGGTGACCATTGGTCGACGAGTACTTCTTGAGTTAATCTTGGCCTCGGTAAGCTGGTTGGCAAGGAGGGTTCCGGGGTGCACGATCGCATGGTCACACATGATTCCTCGGAAGGTGTGGCGGGGGGCCCTCTCTGTGTCAGCTTTGAATCACTCGGTAAAGAAGGTTAATAGCAAATTAGGTAGATTGTTTCGCACAGGAAAGTTGCATTGTGTACCACATGGATGTATCCGGGGGGACCATATGTATCTGGAGGATGGGGTCCATTTGTCCCGGGAAGGAAATGTCTTACTCATAGGGGACTTCCTAGCTTGGTTAAAAAGTTTGAGTAGCCATGACCTATAGTAGGAGTTTTTGGGGGGTCCGGATAGCCGGTCAACTATCCGGCCTGTGGCGGTAAGGTCATGATCGGTGAGCAGTAATTGGAAGATCCCTAGAGGTGGGGCGCCACCCATTATGGATGGGAGCGCCCGGGGTGAGGCGGCCATTGGCCCCTCACACGGGGAGGCGGTACCCTCTAAGGATGGGGACGCCGAAAGGGAAGGCGGTCATCGGCCCCTCCCTGGGGAGGAGGGGCTACGGGCCCCTCCTGGGAATTTCCCGGGGCCAGGACATCCGCGACGGCGGATGTGGTAAGCAGTGTGGGGTGGGAGGGGGGTCTACGCTACCTTCTAGACACCTCACACGAGTCCTCGGACGACCACCAAGATGGCGCCGAGTAAATATGGGGCCCCCGTTAAGACAAGGGAAATTGGAAGTTGGCACAGAGGTACAGTCCTCTGTGCACCCGCCCCTCACAAGTGAGGGGGGAGTTATGGTATTAGGGATCTGACACCGGTTACGACCTTGCCGTTGGCCCGTAATGCTCGGATGTACAATTTGATTTTGAGAAAATGCATCGTAATGTGTAAATGAAATTGTACATGATATGAAACTGTTAATTTAATGTTTTAATTTTTGTTTCATATTTTAATAAATACGGCCGGTGAGGGTAACTCCCTCACCGCCTTCCAAAAGCTCAAGAACCGTTTCCGTCTTCCCATTCTTGGGATTTGTGTTGGGAGGGGGTGACGGGTATCCCGCCCATATGGAAAGGGGCGACCACTCGGTCCCCCCGAACGTATGGTGGAGTACCCCGATCCCCCCGGGAAACCGTTTTGGGCGGGAGGCGTGGCTTGGCTGGTATGCCCGTAGTGGCGTAGCCGGGGCGCGCCTTTTCCCGCCCAAGAAGGGTTGTCCTAGACACATACACCGTTCGAACCGCCCCGTAGGCGTGTTGGGGAAGGCCACGCCCTCCCAAAGAAGGATAAAAGGAGCATCTTGCCAAGGAAGCATCCTCTTGTTCCTGTGCTTGGAAGCTGCACCTCCTCGTTGCTCGTGAGCCCGAGACGGAACAAGGAGCCAATTTTGACCCACCCACCAGCCCCTGATGACAGCGATTTGTATTGCAATAAAGTCAATTGACATGGATATTATCTCTTCTCAGGTTGTTTCGGAAAAGTTGGGATGGTCGTGATATGACAATAAAATGGTTGCTCTTTTCTGGCGAGGTATCACAGCTAAATGTAAAAACTGTTAGGGCATAGTTGGAGGTTTATGTTTTTAAAATGCCCAGTATAACTGTTATTCTCTTTTAGTTTAAAAACTGTCGTATTTATTTTCTGGTCGGGCGGTAAGGTCATGATCGGTGAGCAGTAATTGGAAGATCCCTAGAGGTGGGGCGCCACCCATTATGGATGGGAGCGCCCGGGGTGATGCGGCCATTGGCCCCTCACACGGGGAGGCGGTACCCTCCAAGGATGGGGATGCCGAAAGGGAAGGCGGTCATCGGCCCCTCCCTGGGGAGGAGGGGCTACGGGCCCCTCCTGGGAATTTCCCGGGGCCAGGACATCCGCGACGGCGGATGTGGTAAGCAGTGTGGGGTGGGAGGGGGGTCTACGCTACCTTCTAGACACCTCACACGAGTCCTCGGACGACCACCAAGATGGCGCCGAGTAAATATGGGGCCCCCGTTAAGACAAGGGAAATTGGAAGTTGGCACAGAGGTACAGTCCTCTGTGCACCCGCCCCTCACAAGTGAGGGGGGAGTTATGGTATTAGGGATCTGACACCGGTTACGACCTTGCCGTTGGCCCGTAATGCTAGGATGTACAATTTGATTTTGAGAAAATGCATCGTAATGTGTAAATGAAATTGTACATGATATGAAACTGTTAATTTAATGTTTTAATTTTTGTTTCATATTTTAATAAATACGGCCGGTGAGGGTAACTCCCTCACCGCCTTCCAAAAGCTCAAGAACCGTTTCCGTCTTCCCATTCTTGGGATTTGTGTTGGGAGGGAGTGACGGGTATCCCGCCCATAAGCCTTTTGGTTAAAGAATCAACCAGGATTCCATAATTCAATACCAATGCAGTATTAAATAAAGTTAGAAAGACGCTAATAGCTCCTTCGCAGCACTCTCCGAAGTCAAGAAATATGTTCTTTCTTTATATATTACTTTGAGCTTTGAAGGGTTTAGAAGAAAGGCCTGGGCTCCCTTGGCTTGAAAGGATGGAATGAGTTGAAGGAACTGCCAGCGCTGCTGGACTGTGGCATGGCAGTTGTCCGGACGAACAAAGATTTCCAGGCCTTTCCCCTTTCGTTTACGATCCGGGCGTGCCAGATCATAGAGCGCCTCTAGAGCCAAGAAATTATTTAAGCTGATCAGGATGGCTCTAGGCTTGTTAACGGAAGCAGCCCTAATGTTCTTTTGTTGAAAAGGGAATCTATGAGCCCTTTGGAGCTCAGTATCCCACTGGCACTGGGATAACTCCGGAAAGGCTTCCGTAAATAGCTCGATAACAAATTGCCTGATGTTAGCCCCCTCACTTGCTTCAGGTATGCCTAGGATTCGTAGGTTGTTCCGCCTAGATCTATTTTCTAAGTCCGTCAGCTTCCAGTTAACGTCTTCCTTTAAAGTATCCAACGAGGAAAGTTGGGATTTTTGTTGGGTCATAGCATCTTCGATTGCCGATATTCTACCTTCAGCCTCCAGAACTGTGGCTGAGGTTTCGTTACAGGTTTTCACCACACGCTGCAGATTATTTTGGAGCCGCCGTACTGCCCTTTGCGTACGCAAATTCTCCATTTTGGTTTCCTCGCGGTGTTGGAGCATGACCTGATAAAGTATACCTAAGGTTATCTCTGGCAGTTGAGAATGATGATCCTGAGTGTCTGCCACCATGGTGCTTAATACTGGAGAGGCCTGAGTGTTACCAACACCTGCCTTTGAAAAAATGGCTCTACCAATGACAGCTGGAGCCTTGCGAACAGTATTCTCTTCAGCCCCCCACTCCATTCTAGCCGAGGGGGATATTTCATTATCTCCATTCTCTTCAATGTCTGAGTTCCCCCTGTCTTGCGCCGAGCCAGTTAGGCTGGTGACACTTAGATCGTCCCTCCACTCCCCATCCAAGCTCTCTGACTCCAGAGCATTGGAGAGATCCGACATCGAGTAGAAGTTGCTTGCTGAGTCAAACGTCTCTGTATCCCCAGCAGCTTCCGCTTGCTCCCGATTATGACTACGAGTATGACTAGAAACATGGCACGCAGGAGGAGCAGGCAAATTATCTTGAATGTTCTCCGGCTCAATACCATTAGATGAATACTCTGCCTGGGTCTGCCCAGATTCAGCCGCCAACACAGACATCACCGGGATCTGCTCAGCTATGCTAGACCCAGGTAAAATAATTGTGTCCTTAACAGTTCCCATATTGTTACCATCCTCAATAACGACCAAGTCGGCGTTAGAAACAACCTTCTGCGGAATATTCAAACCTGTAACAGTGTCTTGCCCATCAGTTACAATATTTACATTTTTTTTCTTGAACATACCGGGTATTTTCAGGGTTGCTCCCATCCTACAACTCCCAGCATTCACCATTAATGTCTGTTTAGTGGAGAGAGAGGTCACCGGAATCGGGTACCTCCAAGCCAGCCGCAATGTTTGAAGAATTTGAGATAATGGAGGCTAAATTCGGAACGTCACTCAGGGCTGGCTCCGCTGTCATATTCCCCTCCGTGACCGCCGTTGCTGTTGCCGCGGTGGTTGCTCGAGTCTTCGGTTTTGAGACCTTGGGGACCGTGCCAGTATTTGGGTTTTTTGGGGGCATCCCGGATAGGCGCGTCAGTCTCTTAAACTCTCCGTGATCCCAGGTAAACCCCAGCCAGCGTTTCCAAAAAGCCGAACCTAGCCGAGCCGAGCACGGGCTACTGGTCCGACCCAGCCGCTCCAACCGAGCGGGGTTAACGGCTACAGGACGCCAAACCGCATACAGTAGCCGGTGATAGTTACACTGGAGGTCCAGCCGCATTGCCCAGGTAAGGAGGCTGTGAGCATCTACAAAGTATCAGCCAGGGAAGTCCAGCAAAAGACGGGCAGAATATCGGGCAGAATATCGGTCATTCCACCGATGGGAAGCGACACGCATTGATGAGGTGCATGTTTCAATCACCCCTTGGTATTCAAGTTGATTTAAAATCTCCCTGATTGGTTTTTTAGCTTCTTGCTTAACTGGATACTGCCTTTCTGCAATAGGTTGATTTTTAACTCGATTTTATGGTGAGAAGAGTCCTCATCCCATCCCACATGATTTTTATATAATGCTGGAGTCTGGGCCACAGCCCATTTTCTGGCATAGGTGTATTTTTTATGAATAGGAATATGATTTGAGAAGGCTGGCATAATTATCTCTTCGCCATGTGGGCAAATTCAGGTGGCCAGTCTTGTTCAGCTAGAAGAATGTCATAACCCTTAGATAGCTTCTCCCAAAAGAGTGCTTTTATTTTTCTAGGTATGTCCCCCTCCATTCGGAGTGTTATTTCATATAACTTGTGGGGTACACTAACCCTGGTGTCGGCAGTTTCAACTTGAATGCATTCATTCAAGTCCACTGTCTCCAGATGATCATTCAGGATCTTGCGAGCTATGGTTACTTCTGCTGCGCTGTCTAGCATTGTCTGGGCCCACTCCCCGTTCTTGAGTTGTGTCCTCAAGATCCTTGGCATGTCTGATCTTCACGCTTGCTACCTTCTTCTTGGTGAATTGAGTTTTCTTATTTTTAGGAACATGCTGTTCGTCTTTGGACTTCACGCATTCTTTTTGTTCTGATCGTCCTCTCCTCTCGGATTTCTGCAAGGAAGTCTGAAAGGTACGAGAGGAATGTGTATCAGTATCTTGATATCTATCAGGTTTTCTCAAATTATCCCTATTTCTGAGGTTATATCTCTTTTCAGAGGGCTCCCGTTGTGGAGATCTACCTCCACGTTGGGGAGATCTTCCTCTGGACTGAGAACGCTTCTCTTTAGGAAGTGTCTGTTTAGTCATCAGTGATGTCATCAGTGATGACATTTGGGATGTCATCAATGATGTCTTGAGTGATGTCACTGACCATGTGATTAGAGAGGTAATATGTGAGATCATCAGCAGTGCATTGCGGGCGCGCAAGTTATAGTTAGCTGAACTAACTATAACGGGGGAATTTCAATGGTTTTGTATGAGAGAAATATCCAGCTAACTATAACATGTGTGAAACCTATGTTTTTTCAGTGACTATACATATATATATATATATATATATATATTTAATTCGAAAGTGGGTGACACACTTCACACGAAGGCCACAGGAAGACTATTCAAGTTCAATTATTTTTATTGCCAGCATGCAAACAAAGGGCTTCACAGCGTTTCTCTTCTATTTAAGTTATCTCGCCTGACGCGTTTCAGGAGTTCACTCTCCCTTCCTCAAAGGCGCTTTTTCTTCTGGCTTCGATGAACCCATTTCCGGCATTCGCGCTAGTTATTTTCTCACCTGCCCTATGGGCGTGGCCACACACTTGGCTCTCTGGGTGATGTAGTGCTTAGCTCGTTATTCCCCAGTGGGTTAGTTCATCGTGTCCAATGTTAAAATCTTGTTTCTTCCCTCGTGGGTTAGAAGCGGAATGCTGCAGTCCCATGCTCCGCTTTACTGCTGACAAAATGAAGGCAAGCACCTTCCCACATGAATGCTGGCCTGCTTCCTTCTTGTTTCAAAGCTTCACTCGATGCCTTGAAAAGATCCGCTAGCCTGCGGTGGGCCTCTGTGCACGACCGTGTCAGCCCGTCAATAATTAATTCGAAAGTGGGTGACACACTTCACACGAAGGCCACAGGAAGACTATTCAAGTTCAATTCTTTTTATTGCCAGCATGCAAACAAAGGGCTTCACAGCGTTTCTCTTCTATTTAAGTTATCTCGCCTGACGCGTTTCAGGAGTTCACTCTCCCTTCCTCATGATTGCTGGCCTGCTTCCTTCTTGTTTCAAAGCTTCACTCGATGCCTTGAAAAGATCCACTAGCCTGCGGTGGGCCTCTGTGCACGACCGTGTCAGGCCGTCAATAATTTCAGGCGAGATAACTTAAATTAATTATTGAAGGCCTGACACGGTCGTGCACAGAGGCCCACCGCAGGCTAGCGGATCTTTTCAAGGCATCGAGTGAAGCTTTGAAACAAGAAGGAAGCAGGCCAGCATTCATGTGGGAAGGTGCTTGCCTTTATTTTGTCAGCAGTAAAGCGGAGCATGGGACTGCAGCATTCCGCTTCTAACCCACGAGGGAAGAAACAAGATTTTAACATTGGACACGATGAACTAACCCACTGGGGAATAACGAGCTAAGCACTACATCACCCAGAGAGCCAAGTGTGTGGCCACGCCCATAGGTCAGGTGAGAAAATAACTAGCGCGAATGCCGGAAATGGGTTCATCGAAGCCAGAAGAAAAAGCTCCTTTGAGGAAGGGAGAGTGAACTCCTGAAACGCGTCAGGCGAGATAACTTAAATAGAAGAGAAACGCTGTGAAGCCCTTTGTTTGCATGCTGGCAATAAAAAGAATTGAACTTGAATAGTCTTCCTGTGGCCTTCGTGTGAAGTGTGTCACCCACTTTCGAATTAATATATATATATATATATATATATATATATATAGAGAGAGAGAGAGAGAGAGATACATATATATATAAATAAAATGATATTTTGTACAACTATATTCATGACATCAATATCCTTTTTTCGATATTTTTGTACTTACCATTATAAATATAGGATCTCGATATTTAAAACTCAATATTGTGGTATGGGGATATTTTAGCTGGTGATATTGTGTCAGTGAACCGTTATGGGGCAGGAAATGGACAGGTGGGTACTTTGATATGTTGTTATGTGCTAATAGGGCTCAGGATGCATGCTGATGCACATTGTTGTCACCTTACTGGTTAAATCACCACTGGTAGCAAAGAATTGTGAACTTTATCCAAAATCCTGATCACATGTTTTTTGAAATGCAGGGTATAATAAAAAATCTCAATATAGAGAAATATGAAAAACATGCATTGTAGGTTTTAACAACGAAAATGGGAGTATGCGCATGTCTTGTTTACCACCTTTCCAAAGCACAAGCAATCAGACATGCAGCAATGTGCATGTGAATGGAAACCCTAGACTCATCTACTGATATGAATAAAATTCCTCACAGATGTCATTGCCAGCTCACTATATCTACATCGACAGGAACCATTCTAACAACCTACAACACAAGCACAATATAGGTACAAGTATGTGCAGGTAAGTGCAAGAGCCACCAATGTATGTGCATTTCAACTGTTTCAAATGTTTAGACCATGTAGTGGTTGTACTCTACTGCCCATGATTTGCAAGTTTATAGTGACTTGGCCATCTGTCTGCATCATCACATTCATTTATGGACAATTACACTTCCTGGTACAGGAAGCTCTCCCTCTGCAACGAGGTGCAAACTGAGCTCCACTCTTCCAGGGGTCACATGTGTAAATCCATAGATTGGCAACTTTCTTTGCATGAATCCATGAATAAGGCATTATAAAATAGAGACTGTTCTGCCAAAAGGCTATCCATGATGAAAGAAAGTGGAGAGACATTCTGCATGTCTCCGTGTGGTCATAATATTGAGCAGTGCATTGAAATGTATATGCAGCACAGAAGAACGTGTTTAGTATACAACTCCCCAAATACTTTTCAAAATCACCGAAAATTAGGAAGGGACAAATGAAACAAGTTGTAAAAAGGACAGTGAAAAATAAAATGTAACGATAGCAGTCTATCACTCAATCATTGTTCAGTGTCATCATAGCATTTAGGATAAGAACTCACTGAAGTCAATAAAATATGGCACATTCAGTACTGCAAATAACCTATATCCACAATGGGAGACTATGTAATGCACTGTAGTAGTTGTTAATGGATGTCAGATGTTTGTAATGTCATTGAGGTATAAGGTATAAGGTCAGTAATCTGCAATTTTAATAATATGTTGTAAAGTAAGATATTAGCTAGGTATATTTCCAGTTTTACCCATAAGTTCATTGGTATGACCATGTCCACACGCTGGCTTTCTTCTGTCCAACACTGAAAACTTTGCTGTGAGTCTGCAACTGGTGATTGCAGCTTCAGGATCCAGTTATGCACATCACACAGCTACACACTGATAGCTAATTGTGTAGGTTTCTGTGTTAAAAGCAACATTAGAATCATTGTGGTGCACATAGTCAAAAGATCCTTTTTGCTCAGCCCAAATATCAGGCATCTACATACATGGCTTGTGTCAACAACGCTTATGAAACAGGAGCATCAAATGGTTCCTGTTTTGTTGCCCAGTAGTTCACACAATGCAAAGTCTATCACTTTAACTTCTTTGAGACTGTGATGGACGGGGCATGCCATCACCTAATTACAGATATAAATCACACTAACAATTGCCCAAACATACATGATGAAGAGATCACATAAGTGTTCAATATTGAATCAAATCCTACTTGGCAGTTTTCTATTCTTCATCCTTCCCATGATGTTCATATCAAACAGAAAAGACTCTTGGATAGCCCCAAATCTTCGTAAGATCTCCAACCTCCAGCTCCAGATTTGTAACAAAAATATCACGTGTAACAGAGGGCAGATCTATATGCAACGCATCTTTGATATATATTGCATTTTTGATTCAAATAGTGGCAATCAATACACTATACATTCTCAAGTGCAATACATCTGGTATGACACATATCATATTTTTTATTACAACAAATCTGTCCTGTTCACAACAACGTATACTGCATGAACCTCACGTTGAACAAACTTTTCTCCGGTCTCCTTGTAAACAGTGTACAACTGTACGGTATGGACTTGTGATTCCGTGCATCATATCGCTTTTAAATTTATCACAGAGAACACTATGAATGAAGAATTTGGGAGGATTACATCAGCACAACTGTGCCTGTTTCTGCTTCACTTTGCAAACTGCCCGGTCCATTGACCGTACGTGGGTGAATGCTGGAACTAAATAGTTATTCCTCATTCCTGAATTGGTGGTTCGCTACCTATATTCACACTGGACCTACTTCTGCATGGAATCTTTTATTTAGTTTTCTTTTTAACTTCCCCCTTGATTTATATATGCAACATTATATTGTACAATGGCTTCTCAGTTTATGAGGACTGTGATCTCCTCGCCCAGTGTGCTTGTTCTGCTGAGCCAGAAGACATTATCGATGTCACCATGATGCAGTGGCAGCTGCTACGTGTTAGCAGCAGAGGGGCGGAGTAAAGGAAGTGGCGTGGGGGAAATATGTAAAAAAAATAGCGTACATCCTGCCGCCTTTTCTACGTCCTCTTCCTGGCTTCTTGGGGGAGGGAGACAGTAAGCACCCAGGCTTCCAGGCTCCCTGCAGCCAATCACAATCCTGGAATTCAGCGTTGTGATTGGTCTGAGCGCAGTGACACAGTGCTCAGCCAGGGGTTGGAGAGGTTGGCATGTTCTCCATGCAGGCTGTAATGCAGCGTGCATGGAGAACACGGTAGGGGCGCATGACTATTTTGGGCTGCCCAAGAGGGCCGGCCAGGCACTTTTCCTCACATAAAGAATGAAAATCCCTCCTCCCCTGATCTGAGAGCAGCCCCACCCCACAAAGACTCCATAACATGAAAAACTAAAATGATAATAACCTCGGGTTATTATCGTTTAAAAAAAGAAAATACAATGCAAAAAACAGTGGGGTGACGCTCCGCAACCTTTTCGGAGGAGCCGCCATTGCCATGATGTTGAGACATGAACTAGTCAGAGATGTTTACTCCCTTTCTGATATTTACTGTATCTTTCAAGGCTTTTATCAGTAGAAGCCATCCTTGCTTCATATGACAAGGCGAGGTAGGCAAATGCAATCTTCCATTTGATGTGGTCTCTCAATCTGTCATCTTTATCAAATTGCAACAATGAAGGCGTATAATGGGCTCAAAATATGACACAGTTATGCTAATTGCTGCAGGTGCTTGCAAGACAAGATACTATTGCACAACTTGCGTCTAAAGGTATCGGTCAAGACTGACCATACTCCAAGGGAATAAAATGGGTATAAGACCATGGTAAACACCACATTTCGTTGCTAATGACACAGTCATAATTCCACATCAGTGAAGATTGCTAGTCAATAATTTCAAATAGATTGATGATGTTACCAGCTCCCTGTGAAATGGTGTGCTCATTCCAATAAGTTTAAACCTTAAGGGTGCATCGTCATTAAAAAGAGATAATGAAAATATTGATTTCACTTGTTCCATAATGCCTATATGTGCACCAAGCCGTTTGTACAGTTCCTAATAATGACATTCATGTGGTCATGTGTCGATGATGTAATAAACAATTTAAATGTAAATGTTTTTGTACTTGTATAGGGCACAGCTACCCGCAGTGGGTTTCCCGGCGCTTGTACGAACACCGCAAGGGAACCCTTCCTGGCTTTCCCTGTGAAGTGTCCACTCCTGGACACCCCCATGGTGCAGACCAGGCATCCCTTGGCTTTGTGCACAGGATGTACAGAAAGCATAATGCTCCTCTGTATGATCCATATTTCTAGATATCTGGCAATTATTTACATTCAGGATATGAGTAGAAATAGGTGTATAATAACAATACATTGATTATGTGATGTATATTTGAATGGTGTCTGAGTTCAATTTGAACAAAATCTACCAATGGCAAAATCACAATTTATGAACATCAAGGGGCGGATTCATCAATGTTTAACGCAACGCAATACAACAAGATCGCTTGCTGCACTGCATGAAAGAGATAGTGCATGAATATCCTCATATTTAACATGATATGGTGCATTCCTGTCCTTTCCTCACTCTGGTGTAAAATGTGCAGCCTTTTGCCAATGCAGACATCCTTGCGGCATGGCGCAGGGGTGCCTGTTTTTTAGACAGTATTGTTTTTGTGTAGGAAGGGGCACATTCACACTCCTTAACACAGTATAATGCAAGGCAGCGACTTGCACTGCCTTGCGTTACCCCAAATGTATTAAGCCACGCAGGGCAGCCTTGTTTGGATTGGTAAATCTGAATTTAGGTTTTGCATCACCCTCATTGCCTTGCAGGGCTAAGGGCGTTGAAAAATACTGACAAATTTGTCCTCAAATTTGAAAAATGTATTGAGTGAATGAGAAACTCAATTTCCTAGATGTCTGGATAAAGGTGGATAATGCTACCCTCTGTACATAGACACAGACAAAAAACATATTTTTTGGTTTCTCAAATATCCATCCCAGACGCCTTGGAAATAATCTGCCCTATGGCCCACATAAATGCACAAATCAAGGAGAATAATTTGAGAATTCACAAAACACACCTGAAAAAGTTAAGACGAGGCAATTATAAAAAAATAAAACTACTCAAAAACTCAATGAAAAGAGCATAGTTTATTCCTAGGGAGACAATGCTTGTCAGAAAACAAAAGTATGCTCACCTGAATGTATGTGTTTTTTCTGGCCAAATACCATGAAGTTCACGAAGGCTATAACACAGAAATGGCATATATTGCACACTTTGTTGTGCCACTTGAAAAACCTGTGCAGACCATCAGAAACAAACAGAAATGTAAGAGGTGACCTAGTTTGGACAGGAATCTACTTCGCCCCAGAACCTTGGAATGCTACAAAACACAAAAAGCTGATGGGAGGATGCTTGCAACATGGCTAACCACGGACTATTGCTTGGGGAAGAATACCAACCATTGTTCTTTTGCCTACCATGCCACCTCAGATTAGACTCAGCCATATGTAAATCACGCTCCAATGGGAACAGGCCAGCCCGAACTGTGATTTTGTAGATGTGCTGCATTGGCAGAATGAAAGAGGGTATAAAAGAATCCATAGCTGGATTGCGTTTGTTTGTGGTATACACTTAGAAACCTGTGGCTCTATTGCGGCTTGGAAAGCACCTGTTCTCACCAGCATCACATCCCGATTGCTTTTCTTCCTACAATGTGATGATTGAAGAAGTGTGGTGGATGCTCGCTGAGATTTTCTGGAAAATACTTTGAAATTATACATGTTTGTTCAAATATTTATCTGTGAGCTAATACCAGTATTTACTTTTCGATCAACCTATGGGATTGTCACCGACTTTGCTGATTTGTTAAGGATAAGTAGCAAATTACGATTTTCATTAAAATCAACTTTAATGAAGGCTTAGGTTAGGCTTAGATATGGGAACAATGGAATTGTGTTGGGTGTCGAAGTAGTAGTACGTTCGATTTGAAACTTTGCTTGATGTACTTTTTGTGTGGTTAGATACTTCAATGCAGAGCCTTGTTGACTATATAGTTTACCTTGAATTAATAGCATACAACAGTGCAATTTCAAAGTAACAGGAAGAGGTGTTTGCATTTCACAATCTGTTTAGCACTCTAAACAAGCATTGGCACATCCTATATGGCATACAGTAATATACCAACACATGTTAATACAGTAATTCATACATGTTTGTTTACAAGCATGCACAAATAGTATATATCTCATTAAGGACAGTCCTAATTGCCTTGCTAATCTTGGAAAAACGGACTGCTTTCCGTCTAAAATGAATATAAAAGATAAGTAATTGATCAATGAAAGACTACTTTTCAGCGGAAACAACCATTACAATGCACTACCTTTACAATGCAGCTGTTATAACGCAACTGCCTTTAGATCGCATGCCATTACAAATCATGTCACTACGACACATGCCATTACAACGCATACAATTACAATGCATCCCATTACAATGCATTATAAGGTAAGGAATGGGGATTTTTTATTTTTAGGGTGGGTATGGGGTTTGGGGTACATTGGAATAGTAATTTTTACCCCTACACTATCCAACACTTACCCCACTGTTGCTCTAAAAGTATTACGTGTTGTAATGGTATGCATTCTAATGGTATGTGTTATAATGGTACACGTTGTAATGTAGTTTCTAAAAATGCATTGTAATGGCATGCATTGTAAAGTCATGCGATGTAATGGCAGTTGAGATGTGAAAACCGTGTTGTAAAGGCATGCGTTGTAATTATTTGCGTTGTAACGTCATATATTCCTTTTCAGATGTAAAATAATCCCTTGTGGATTATTACCACAGAAGCGCTTCCTAGAACATAAAATGAAACACAAAATAGCCAACAGCTTGAGATGAAAGAGAAATATTCTTTTGGTGGATGGAAAGCCCATTCTACACATAACCTAGAGCACTGATAGCAATAGGGCAGCAGACACCTACAATGTGAAACCTAACCTAAAAACGTATTCGGTCCATGCATGCACTCTGAGACTACAATATTTTGCCAATATTCATCTTTCACACTCACAATTAGTTATATATGTAGCATCATACAAGCTATATAGAAATGCAGAATTACTTTTGTTGTTGCATTTGAATAGGCACACATTTGCTTTGTTAATGGGCATCTAAAGGCAAGCCCAGTTGATTAGGTATTCATCCAGATTTGCCTTAGTATTTGTGTTTTGGGGGAGGGTTACAGCAATGTGTTCATGTGGTGTGCTTACTGCCTGGACTTTTTTTCCTTGCTCCCAAGCATACATAATTAAACTCAAGAGAATCATGTCTATGGCCGAGAAGAGTGTTGTGCTTCATACTGGGTTGTCCAAAGTTGTTTTTTATTGTCTTGTTGGGAAAAATGGGTTTATTGCATTTCAATGTCTGCACAAAACAACAATTATACTTAGATAAAACAAATCATGTCTGTTTTCATATAACAAATGCAATCCTGTCCTCACTGAGCTTAATACATAAAAATCTACATTTCAAGATTATCGGAGCCACACCAAGGATTTCAGCCAGCTTTCCAGCTGGGCCTCTAGATTTGTAACAGCAGGTCATTACCAGTTCACTGTTTGGCACATTCAAGCAGAAACGATTTCAGAGAAAAGGGTAATCAAAATGCTGCACTACCACATTATTCAAAATTTGCATAGAACAATGAGTAAATAAAGAACATACTGTTTTCTGACATTTAGAAGTGTACTAAAGTCTACAAAACATAGAATAGTTTGTTTCAGAAGATATTCTTTAAAGTCATCGGACCAGAGAAATTAGCAGAATTACAAAACTCAAAAAATAATTAGCAGGAACTGTTGGCATTCAATCATACTGTATAATATATACAGTGATTTAATATACATTATGAAACCCAGTGTAAGAAATTGGAATATTAATCGGGGGATGTGACTACCCACCTCAAATAATAATACCAATCATTGTCAGGATGATCCACAAAAGTCAATCAATAAAATGAAATTGTGTTTACCCACTGGTAGTTTGGGACAAAGCAGTCAGGCTTAACATACAGGTGATGTGTACAGTGTTTATGCAGCACTCAATAAACCATTAAGTGAAAACACAACACAAGAACAATTCCAAATCAATTTAGAAACATAGAGAATCTTTTTTTAATGACTCCAAACCAAAAAAGATCCAATAAGTAGAGAAGGAGATATGAATTTCAATTTTTTTAATGAAAAACAGCTCACAAAAGCACATAGCACCAATCCTGATTATCAGGTCGTCCTAGACTGGGTAAAACCCAAAATTAAGGTTGACCATGACTTAAAAACATAAGGAGAATAAGTGGTCGGTGACGAGTTGTTAGCTGGCAAGCTGCAAGCCAGATCCAAAGTGAGACTCAGCAATGGTTGGTTGCTGAAGTCCAGGGTCCTGGTGCAGTTGTAAATCTTAGAGTGCTCAAGCCTGTTCCCAACAAGGCCTCAATATCTATCGACTGCTGCTCAGCATCAGTCCAGATGAAGCCCTTTAGATTTGGTCTTGGAAACCTTTCTGTAAATCAATTCTCCTTCAGCGGGGCAAACCTGCAAGCTAAGGCCAACTGGCAATTCAACATCGATGACTGTGTCTTTGACAGCCTCCTGGTCTCTGTCAGTTCTCAAGGCAGAACGTTTGCAAATAATTCTAATTTCCAAATCTTGCAGTTTAGGGATAGAAAGAGAACACTCAAAATCCAGCCTAGCATCCAGGATTTGGGGTGCACCACTTGAGGGCCAGGGCTTACCCCAGAAGAGGCCAGCAGAAAGGTCAAGGGCAGGTCCAGTTGAGGTTGGTCAGCTGGGCAGTTGCAGGGAGGTAGGCCTCTGGAAGCTTGTTGTGTTTCTGTAGCTAAAAAAGAATGTCAGCTAACTTACCCTTGGAGTCACTTCCGGGGTCCTGGGTTCAGAGAGTGTAGGTACAATCTTCTTTCAGGTTCTTCAGACAGCTAGACAGTCTTTCTTCTGATTCTTCACAGGTCAAGGAGGGTACTGGGGATGCCACAGTTATGCCCGGCATCAGCCTTTGTATTGTGTTGGTGATGTGTTCTGCTGTTTTTTGTGTAACCATGTTTTTCTGCTTTTTGATTGCAATGTGATTTTGTTGTGTTTTTCCTGGCTGTTGATTTGTGTTATATTTTGCATGTTGTGTAGAGATGTGCCATTTATGTTTTGATTGTATTGTTGTGTTGCTTGTGAATTTTATTGCATTATGTTCAATGGTGTACTTCAATAATGACACAAATGTTACTGTATTACCAGAGAAAAGCAGAGCATGGCTTTAAAGTTCTTTTGACAAGCAACCATTTACCACTCTCTAAGGTCATAAAATAGTGATGCTTCAGTTCTTCAATTACTCATGACACCAGTGGAGGAAACTGTGTCTTGACTTACTGCTCCCAGTGTTCACTTTATGTGATCTTTCCCTGGGGGTTTCATTGGAATCTCATTTCTTCCATGGAATTAACATTATTTATCTCACCCATTCCTTCATAGACATAGAAATGTTGGAAATGTCCCCAAAGGGTACAAGTTGGATCCTCTGCTGAACTGTATTGGAGCTTTCCTTTAATAGTATATATTGCTTATATGAAGTCACAAGAGGGATAATCCAACATGCTCTAGTGACAGACTCTGAGTGATGGCAAAGACATGGATGTTTGAGAATCAGCCATCAAGTCACCACGGCATGTGGACTGCTAGGAAGATATTAATTGCATTGAAGAATGAAAGGACGAACCATGGGACTGCAGAATGCTACGTTACAGTTTGAGGACTGATGTGGGAACTTTCACTGTTGGGACAATGAAAAATACAAAATGGGATTTTATTCAATATGAATATGCTGCAAACATGTCCATGCTTCACTTGTCTAGTCTTTTGGAGTGCTGTTGATTTACTGTCTAATGCTTAAAGTGGGAGTTTGCCATCCCCTAAAAAAGATCTATGAAGGCAGATCCTGATATAAAATTCTACAGTAAAGGAGCAGTCCATCTGTTGGAAACCCTGGCCACATGGCTGCTAAATGCCTGTGCAAGGTATACGCTTAATT
Source organism: Lissotriton helveticus (assembly GCF_964261635.1). Classification (NCBI taxonomy): domain Eukaryota; kingdom Metazoa; phylum Chordata; class Amphibia; order Caudata; family Salamandridae; genus Lissotriton; species Lissotriton helveticus. The sequence goes on along the minus strand of NC_136069.1, from coordinate 704,440,710 downwards.
GCACAGAAAGTGTCCCACAGGAAACAACATTAAATCCAAGAAGTAAGATGAGTTGAAAAGGGCTTCCTCCCGAATTTTGAGTGGTAGCTGTAACTCTCAGTTGTCTATACCTATTTAATTCAGAGAAATATTTACATGACCTCTGCTTGATATCAAGATTTTAGTTGTACTGAAATGACAGTGTATGAGATGAGATGTCAAATAGACCTGAGCTGCTATTGCTTTTGCTTCATAGATAAGGATGCACTTATCAAGGATAAAGGGCATCTTCATAGATGAAGGTGAATACAAGGTGTGGAGAAAAGAGGTACAATCATAAGTGGAGACAAGGTCAAGTAATCCTGAATGCTGCTTTTCATGGTCGCAGCCCCAATAATGCATACTTGAAAGAAGTTCCATTGTATATACATTCTGAACATAGCCAGGACAGGTTTGTTTCACTAATTTAGATTGAAGAAACAAGCAAGATTAATAATCACATGTTGGAATGCAAAGTGAAACATCCCAATTGTATGCCCAATTCATTTTGTGAAATATTTTGAGTTAACCATTCTCTTCTACTTAAGTCCATTCAAGCCATGGTTTCCTGAAGCAGTACTATTGTAAGCATTTTCGAAACCTAGAAACCTATACCCGCTATTACAATGTAAGTGGGATGGATGAGACTCCCACCATTTTCCAAAGTAAACCAGAGATTGCACCTCTCTCTGTGTGCACATATTCTACACTAAAATATTAGTGTAGAAGAGGTAGCTGCACCTGGACGCAGTGGGAAACTTGCTGTCACTTCCGCAGAGGGCTCCGTCATCACTGCTGAGGGCTCTTTCATTCACTCCTCGCGGAACCCGCTCCGCGGGTCCTGCAGCGCTACCTGGACTCCTCTGACCAACGGGCGAGCAAAAAGGAACATCACCGTGCAGGCAAGGCTGCGAGCGTCAGGGGCCGGACTTCGTGTCCCAGAAGTCCCGGTTGCCCTCGCCTCCCGCCATCGGGCCGCTCTCCTTGCCTGCCCCGCCCCCCTCTCGCTGTAGAAGAGGTAGCTGCACCTGGACGCAGTGGGAAACTTGCTGTCACTTCCGCAGAGGGCTCCGTCATCACTGCTGAGGGCTCTTTCATTCACTCCTCGCGGAACCCGCTCCGCGGGTCCCGCAGCGCTACCTGGACTCCTCTGACCAACGGGCGAGCAAAAAGGAACATCACCGTGCAGGCAAGGCTGCGAGCGTCAGGGGCCGGACTTCGTGTCCCAGAAGTCCCGGTTGCCCTCGCCTCCCGCCATCGGGCCGCTCTCCTTGCCTGCCCCGCCCCCCTCTCGCTGTAGAAGAGGTAGCTGCACCTGGACGCAGTGGGAAACTTGCTGTCACTTCCGCAGAGGGCTCCGTCATCACTGCTGAGGGCTCTTTCATTCACTCCTCGCGGAACCCGCTCCGCGGGTCCCGCAGCGCTACCTGGACTCCTCTGACCAACGGGCGAGCAAAAAGGAACATCACCGTGCAGGCAAGGCTGCGAGCGTCAGGGGCCGGACTTCGTGTCCCAGAAGTCCCGGTTGCCCTCGCCTCCCGCCATCGGGCCGCTCTCCTTGCCTGCCCTGCCCCCTTATCTCAGCCAATCATTGTCCTACACATTTAAGGAGAGCTAATCCCCCGCGGCGCGGGAGCGTCCTGGGAGAAGCCCGGGACAAGGGCGGGACCGTTTGAGGCCGTTCGAGGCCTAAGAGGACTGGCCTGGCCCACCCCCCTTGGTTCGCGTCATTGTGCCTCCACATCGATACCAGTGAGTACACTACTGGAACTGTAACTACCATACATCATGTGCTCTCGGGGTAGTCGCAGCAAGACTGCACTGGGATTGAGCAAGCCAAATGGGACTTTGGATGATTTTCTTGTGAAAACAAATTTGGCAATTGACGCCGAAATTATTAAAATGCAGAAGAGGGTTTCAATTGAGCTAGATGCTGCGCGCAGGCTTTCTCAAACTTTTGCAAACTCCCAAAAATCTTCCTTGGGAAAAATTGCGTTAGCTGCATCCCCACAACACACCTCATGCCCTCTTCCTTTGATAATTCACGCCGATATTCATCCTTCCCCTTCTTCACCACTCCCACCAGAGCCCACCTTTATCTTTACCTCCATGCCCTCTAAACCTTCTGAGGGACATGTGCCCCCTGGACCTGGAATCACTATCACTCTGCCGGACATCCCTACCCGTGCCCCCCCCTCCTCTGTAGTAAAAAGGAAAAATCTAGATGGCTCAGCCCTGAAAAAGAAAAATTATGCAAGATCTGCTTACGCCCGTAAAAAAGCAAAAATTGCAAGGCAGCAGTTTTTCAATCACAGAAGAACACTGCCCAATACAGGGGAGCTCACACAAACATCAAATTCAGTCATCCAGCTAACAGGGGGAAATAGTGAACACAACCATTCTAACATCACTCTCGCCCCTGTCTTAGAGCACCTCCCTGTTTGTGGAGAGAACTTAATAGGGGGAGGGCAAAACGAGCTAGGGAGGGATATGGACAAGGCGGGTGACGATGAAGACTTTCTCAACACAGTCTGGGTTACTTTAAAACAACTATTGTCACCTTTTGAATTAAGATTGTCACGTATTGAGAACCATCTCCTTGAGATGGATAAGACCTTAGTATCCCTGGCCACTCTTAGCCTAAAACAGCTGGAGGCCACATATCCCCGCATCGCTGAGGGTGTCCCCCAGGAAAGCAATGATGGCATCCAACCGGCTCTAGACCCTAACGCTGGCATCCAACCGGCTCCAGACCCTAACGCTGCCCCCCATGCTCATCAAACTTTGCTCCCACCACTACCAAAACCTACTCCAATTCCCAAACCTCGGACAATTCCAAACGTTTCTGTTCCCCCCACATCAAACTCATTAAAATCAGACTTAAAACCCCCCAATAAACAGATACAGCCTAAAACTATTCCTAGGGCAGCCCATAAGTTGAGCAAGATCACCAGCCCTCTTTCTCGGCGTATAGTCAACCAACACCAAAGTCACCAGAATTTTCGTGGGGGCTACATTGATCTCCCCCCTGATGCCGGGCCCTATGTTGTCATCCTGGCTGGGGTACCTCAACTTGATCCTCATTCTGTGGAGACCCAGTGGTCTCTAAAGAATAAGGTGATCCACTGGCTAAACGCCAATAGGCAGCTCTCTAACACCTCCAGGAGCGGGGTCCTAATGGTCAGGCGAGTCCCTTGGGTGGGTCGCACTCATAAATCCATACCTGGAGACTGTATTGTGGTCTCATTTGCAGACCCCCATACAGCCCAACTCATCACCGCATGTGATCCATATGTTACTGACCAATCTATTGTCACCAGACCCCTCACTTTCTTTTACCCTCCTAAACAGACTGCAGAGCTACCTGGGGCCTGGTCTATAGCCCACAATCACAGATGGAAAGGTCAGGGGCACGGATGGCAACTCACTAACAACTGGTGGGAAGGAGTACCTATTAGGAATAGGTTTGAATGCCTAGACCAGGTGGATTGACTGGGAACTACTGTTCCTTCATCCCCTTCTAGTACCCATAACCACCCAATGGATGCCATTAAGAACGATAAATTATTGCCCATTAACAAAAATTCAACCTTAATGGGGGTAGATCAGTCCCGCCCTGAACAGCATGCCCCTCCTGTACAGGTCACACAACAGATAGAGATGGCACACTCCCTAGATCTGAAGGATACGATGGGGAATGAGGGTCAGCTTTATCAGAAAAACAGAAACTCAACGCACTCTCTCCTATCCTGGAATGTAGCAGGCTTGGGTAGTAAGATCACCCATAAACCTTGGTTGGAGATTGTGAAGAAGTATGCCATTCTTTGTCTGCAAGAAACCTGGCTTATGGAGGAAACTCACATCCAGGGCTACCGAACATTTCACTCACCCGCTGTCCCATCACCCCAGGGTCACAATAAAGGGGGCCTGTGCATATACATCTCGAATGTAGGGGACGTAAAAGTACATAATTTTCATTCTGATCAGTATTTCCAAATTATTTTATTTAAATGGGGCACCACACAAAAGGTGATATTAGTAAATTTTTATAATAACATGCCACCTAAGGAAGTGGAATTGATCTTGAATAAAATGATTTATCATATTCACAAACTGAGAGATCAAAGCACGGGGGACCACGTAGTACTGTGGGTGGGAGATTTCAATTGTGCCATCTGTCCGTCTTCTGAGTTAGGTTTGTGCGGCCTTTCAGACCTCGGGGAGGATGGTCCTTTTCACTTCTCACACACCAATCTGGGGACTCTCCTCAACAACATTATATTCTCTTTTGACCTCACTTTTATCAACCAGGCATGTTCCCCCCCGGTTGCTTTTGCCCCAACATATATTGGAAGAGGCTGTGAAACTACAATCGATTTTGCACTAATATCACCCACTAATCCCAATTTTATAACTTTTTGGGAGATTGGGGATATCCCAATAAGCGATCATTATCCTATCACCTTTGGGGTAAGGTTGACAGAGGAGATAGCAAAGGAATCTAGCGGGGCTCTTTATCCACTTGAGGTAACCCTAACAAAGATCAATGGGTATGTAATAAAATGGGAAAAAATGAATCCTACAACTTTCTTCCAGAATTTCATATCGTCCTGCTCTACAGACATATTTGTCTGTTTAGAAGAAGACTCTGACCCAAAGGCCATCATGACTGCTTTCTTTAATATCCAGCAATACATAAAAGATGCACTAACCAGGAGACACAAAGAGAATGGGAAGCACAAACGCGGGTGGTTTGACTCCAGGTGTACAGCTGCTCTGAAAAAACTAAAGAAAGCTCTATCAGCTATCCCAAAAGACAGGGTTCAAATTTGCCATGCGAGACGAGAGTACAAGCAGGCAATTAACCAGCGCAGGGCGCAAATGAAAATGGAGGCCTGGGAAGCCCTGGGTGAAGCCGCTAGGAACAAGGACACTAATCTTTTTTGGAAAGTTATAAGATCTGTATATAGCCTAAAAGATAGTGATAATTCCATAGACGTAGCAATTACGGCAGAGCTCTGGGTAGAACATTATGGCAACCTTTATACCAACAGCCAGGGTGACACCCAGAATCAACAAAAGGCGACTTCATCCTTGGATGAAACAACGGAGGATCACCCGTTAAGTGCCTTCCCAGCATCCCCCTATCCAATTGAACTGGTTTTTACCACTCTTGAAGTGGAAAATGCCCTTAGGGAAAGCCCGTCAGGGAAAGCTCCTGGCCCTGATCAGACACCAGTGGATGTTTATAAATCAAATCTGGTTTTCTGGGTTCCATTGTTAACCAATGTTTTAAATATGGGAAACAAATGTGGCTTTATTAATACCTGGTCAGATGCAATCGTAGTGCTCGTCTTTAAAAAGGGGAACAGGGACGATCCTGCTTGCTACCGTCCAATATCGTTATTGGACGGACTCATGAAAATTGCAGGAAGGATCGTCCTTAGGAGGATTCAGTACTGGGAAGCAGAGAAAAAGGTCATCTCGGAGCTCCAATATGGGTTCCGAAAGGGACTGGGGACACAGGAACAATGCTTAAACCTGTCTTTATTGGTCTCTAAATACACTGAGGCCAAGAAAGGGGACCTGTTCGTTACCTTTGTTGACCTTAGCTCCGCATTTGATTGTGTGGACCATGCGCAGCTCTGGTCAACATTGGAACACATTGGGGTGGATCCAATCATTATCATATTCATAAAAGAATTATACAGAGATGCCGGGGCAAGAGTGAGGTTCGGGGCCCAGGGGCAATGCACTCAAAAATTTGCCATAAACAGAGGGGTTAGGCAAGGCTGCATACTTGCACCCCTGCTGTTTAGTTTTTATATAAATTCCATCGCAGAGAACTTAATAAACTTGCCAAGTGATTACCCAGCTGTCAATGGTAGGCCTGTACCCATTCTTTTATATGCCGATGACGCGGCAATTATGTCTAGGACAAAGGTGGGTTTGCAGAGAGCTGTAACTGAATTTTCATTGTTATTGTTATTGTTATTTGTGATTTGTAACGCGCCCAATCACCTGCAGGTCTCTAAGCGCTCGGGAATCGATGGTACAAACAACAACTTTAGCAACACAGAGAAAAGCGTCCACTATCCTAGTTGGCACTCAAGGACTTCCTGAACAACAGCGTTTTTAACCCCCTTCTAAAGCGTAGGAGGTTCTCTTCCCTGCGCAGCGACTCAGGTAGTGAGTTCCATAACTGAGGAACTAACACCGAGAAGGCTCTTCCTCCCTTGGTAACAAGTTTGTACCGCGGGCAGACCAGTAGTTGAGAGTCGGAGGATCTGAGAGTTCTCATTGGGCTGTACACCGCCACACGATCTTTAATGTATGCGGGCGCCATGCCATAAATGGCTTTGTGAGCAATGCACAAACTTTTAAAATCCACTCGCTCCTTAATAGGGAGCCAATGAAGGCTCTGTAACAGGGGAGATGCTTTGGCTCGTCTTGGCAGTCTAAAAATAAGACGAGCCGCATCATTCATCACAACCTGTAGCCTATTTGTCAAGGTTTTTGGCAGGCCAAGGTAGAGGGCATTGCCGTAATCTATCCTTGAGATCACGGTGGCTGCGACAATCGAGCGCAGCATGGATTGGGAGATGACGGGTACTAGCTTTCGTAGCTGCCGGATGATGTTAGTGCAGCTACCCACCACTGAAAGGATCTGATTGGCCATTGATAGGTCGCAGTCTAATTTAATCCCCAAGCTCTTCACGTTCAGACTGGGTTTTGGGGCCGGGCCTAACTCTGCGGGCCAGTAGAGGTCACACCATGGTGAGGTGGCAGATGGAATCACCAGTACCTCAGTCTTGTCTGGGTTGATTTTTAAAAGATTTCCTGTCATCCATTGGACTGTGTATCTCAAGATGTTCTGAGTTTGAAGTTGTGCAGCACTTGTGTTGTCGACACTCAGCAACAGCTGCGTGTCGTCCGCGTAATTGAATACTGTGCAGCCCATGTGCGCCAGAGAGGCAATCAGAGGTTGCAAGTATAGGTTAAATAGAAGTGGGGACAGGGCCGAGCCCTGGGGCACCCCACATTCTAATTTCCCCACTGCGGAAGTTTCTTCCCCCAGTTGTATTCTTTGGGTCCTTCCTAACAGAAAGGACTGCAACCAACTGAAGGCCAGGCCTTTGATGCCAAAATCCCTCATTCTTTCCAGAAGCAGAGCATGGCTGACGGTATCGAACGCCGCTGAGAGGTCTAACAAGATCAGGGCGCTCGGTTTTTTACCGTCAGCCAGGCCTCTCAGTTCATCCAGCACCGAGAGCATCACCAACTCGGTGCTGTGATGTGCTCGGAACCCTGCCTGTCGTTCATGAAGTAGATGATGAGACTCCAGATACATAGACAGGGATTTTAGTACGTGTTGTTCCAGTACTTTAGAGAGGAATGGTAGCTGAGAGATTGGCCTGTAGTTTTTTAGTACTGCGGGGTCTGCGCCTGGCTTTTTCAGCAAAGGTCTTACACGCGCTTCTTTAAGTTCTGCTGGTAATTGCCCGGTCTCTAAGGACCTATTTAGGAGGGAGATGACACGCTCCTCTAATAAGGGACGGGCTGCCTGAAAAACTTTAGGTGGACATGGGTCCGCTGGAGATCCAGACTTGATTCTATCCATCAGCTGTTGCAGACTCAGAGTATCAATCTCTGGAAACAGTGTGATGGAGCAGTCAACTGATTTATGAGGGGCTGTAGGTGTAACCATCCCATTTGACATACTACTTTTTATTTCCTGGATAATAGTTCTGACTTTCTCCAGAAAGTAACCCTGAAAGGAATTACAGTTTATGGGGGACTGAAAGCTGTCTGGTTTTTTAGTCAGCTCCGACAGGATCTTGAAGGTCTCTTTCTGCACATTGGCTGCCTTGCTTAGGCGGGATTCATAATATTCGGCTTTAGCAAGAGTGATAAGTTTTTTATATGCATTAAGAGAGGTTCGGTAGAGGATCCTGGCTGAATCCTGTTGAGTTTTCCTCCAACCTCTTTCCAGGGCTCTGAGTTTCCTTTTGTGGTCCCTCAGCAAAGGCGTAAACCATGGGGCCTCCTTACCAGGTCCTTTTATCAGCTTAGTTCTCTTGGGTGCTATCTGATCAATAGCTAGAGTCAAGCTCCGCGTTAAGTCCGCGTATTGCTGGTCCAGACTATGGTCTGAGCTTGGAGGATAGTCCCTTGGCGGGAGCGCCTTGGTCAGGGTTCTCAAATCAACCTCTGCCCATTTACGAATTATCCTAACTTCCGATGGTGTATTTATTTTTTGGCCATTAATATGTATCTCACAGGACACTAAATGATGATCAGACCATATACATGGGGCTACCTCCTTCAGTGTCACATTTGGGTCTGTAGTCCACACCAGGTCAAGAGTGTGACCTTTAATGTGTGTGGGAACCCTCACCAGTTGTTTAAAGCTTAGTGCTGACATCAAAGTGTCCAATTGGCGCATAGGTAGATCCCACTGGGGCTTGTCCCAATGCAGATTAAAGTCTCCTGTGACTAGGATTTTTGTATAACGAGTACATAGATCTGACATAATGGGGCCAAATAGGTCCTGGAACGTTGGGGTTGCATTGGGTGGGCGATAGACCGCTAGCACCACCCAACATGAGTTATTAACTGTGATTTTCACCCCGAGTAGATCAGCCAGGTCGACTGTCTCTGATAGCAGTATTTCCACTGACAGAGCCTTTTTGAATATCACAGCTACTCCTCCCCCCCTTGCATTTCCTGGGCGGTTGTGCCATAAAGCATCATAGCCGCTGGGAAGAGCGGCAATGATGTCTGGCATCGAGCTCTCGCCCAGCCAGGTCTCTGTCAAGGTCAGTATATCTATCTCGTTGTCTTGCAGCAGAGTGTAAACTTCGGCGTGGTGACAGTGGAGTGAGCGGGTATTTAAGCTCGCTATTTCCAGTGAGGAGTACACCTCTAAAGGGGTCGCATTGTGTGAGCTGCATATCGCGTATTTTTTGAGTTTCTGCAGGGTATCACTATCCAAGCTTGCCTCACCTTTGTCCAGGCTGCGTAGTTCCTCCGAGGAGTAGGAGCGCAACTGGTCAGAAGTCCGTGCCCCCGGGCCCGTCCGTGCGCGGACGGGCGCAGACGGGCAGGACTCTGGCGTGACTCCGGCGATGCTTCGGCGAGCCCGCCGCGCGTGCCCGCTGCGCGTTAGCATGGCTGCCTTAAGTACTGGTCTAGCGTCCTTCTGACGACTAGACCGCCCCGATCCTAGCCCTCACCTAAGATGTCCGCCGTTCTGGCGGTGTGGTGTGCTTCTCAATGGGCATCCTACATGGATAAAAGAAACCTGAGGGTGAATATCTCTAAGACTTTCTCCATGTCCTGCTCCCAAAAAAATAAGACACCACAATGCTCAATATATCTGGAGCAGCAAAAAATTGCGATCACGGACACCTTCTGCTACCTGGGCGTTGTTTTCAATAGGAGAGGAAGGTGGAAACATGCAGTGTCCGCTAGGAAACTTGCTTTCACCCGCGCTATAGGGGCCCTATGAACCTTTGCAGCCAAAATTGGGGGTAAACCTATCGCTGAGATGTTACAGATCTACCGGGCAAAGTGTATAGCGACGGCCACCTATGGAGCGGGTCTATGGGGCTTCGAGAATGTCTCCTCACTACAAACTTGCGAGAACATTTTTATCTGCTACTTATTAGGCGTGCACAAAACCACTTCGACTTTTAAGATCCACATTGAGGCTGGCCTCAAATACCTCAGTGACATTATAAAGTTATCACCCTGTCTGCTTTGGCATAAAATTTGGACTACCGTGGAATGCCAATTGAATAGAGAGCTTATCAAAGACTGCTTGACTTTGGATGGTGTATCAAAGGTTAAATGGTTACGATACGTCCAGATAATGTTCTCTAATATTGGACACCCCGAATTTTATGATGATCCAGAGTCTTTAGTAACCTTGTCTAGGCCGGCTCTTAAAAAACTTTTAATTATACACCTAGAAAGTACCAGATGGAACAATGAGAAACTTAAAAATACCACCCTGAGCTACCAGCAAATTACTCCCACTGAAGGCCTTCAACTTTATCTCAGGACTGAAACTGCACCCTATCCTCGCATGCTCCTTACTAGGTTGCGCTTAGGGATTTTCTTTCGCATGGTCACTTTCCCAAAACAGAATGATTGGGCCTCTTTGAACTTAATCTGCCCATGCGATGATCATTCAGCACAGAGTAACATCCATATCATGTTCTTTTGTAACCTGTACACCACCCCGAGGAAATTGTTTCTTTTACCACTACTTAAACGCTGGGGCATAAGAACATGTAAATCTGCATATCTGAAATTACTCTTGCTGGATGAGGAGCACGTCATCTTTGTTGTTTCTCGCTTTTTAATGTCAGTGATGAAATACAGAAACTCTATGATTTAACCTTTACACGTTCAAATTAACTGAATACTGTAAAATGAGGCCTTCCGTTCAAATGTCCACTACAGACTTTTAATTTTTGGAAAAATGTTTCATATATTTCCTGCTTACGTTTAAACTGTTTTTAGATTGATGGTATAAACTGTACTTGTATGCTTTTATGATTTTTTGATAAATCGAATAAAGCTTATTTTACTTACTTACTTACTTACACTAAAATATTAGCAAAATAAATTAAACAGTTTTTTCAGATACTGTGGGAGAAGAATGTCACAGCTTCATTCCTGAATAGAATTAGCATGATCACACCAATGTCACAAAGCTCGATATCATTGTGGAAGTTACCAAGACAAAGAGGCTGCAGTTTGTGCGACATCTGACAATGAGGAAAGCCCTCCGCATTATGATGCAGTGGGCGGAGGCATCATGGTTAGGGCCCTTCCGATGGGCTCAAGGAGCCCGTTGGTATATCTGAAAACACACTAATCCTCTAATGGACTAATCTGTGACCCGACCGCGACCAGCGCCAGGATCCCTGGCTCTCCAAGGCCTTTCCGTTACAACTCTACCACCCTCCACACACTAAATCCCAGAAGCCAAGTCGGCTACGCTAGATCCTCGCCGATCACCACCCACAGGCAGTTCTCATGCAGGCCCTGCACCAAAACCTTCACCATCATCGGCATCCTGCTCAACGTGCGCTCCCTGCACCAACATGCCATAGAAATCCTGCTCGACATCCTCTTGCCTGACGTCGCATTCTTCATAGAAACCTGGACCAAAGCCACCTCTGGTCCCGACCTCGCCACTGCCATCCCGGACAGCTACAAAATCCAGAGAAAGGACCGTCCTCACCGCCCAGGAGGGGGACTAGCCACACAAGACCCCCCTCCGTCACTCCACATGCAGCACGAGTGACCCCCCACTCCAACACAGAGCACCTCCACTTCCAGATCCAGAAAAAAAAACAGTACCACGCTACGCGGCACCCTCATCTACAGAACACTAAGACCTCGCACCCACCACACAGCAACCTTTGCTGACCTCGCTGCACCTTACGCCATCACCTCCGCGGACTATATTCTACTCTGTGACCTGAACTTCCACCTCAAGAACGACAACAATACCGACTCCACTGCCCTCCTCGAAAACCTTGCCAACCTAGAAATGAAGCAGCTCGTCAACACACCCACTCACAGGGCAGGCCACACCCTCGACCCTATCTTTGCGGGAGGAACCAACATCCACTTCCACAACACCATCCAGCCCCCCTGGACAGACCACCACTGCGTCCACTTCACCTTCAACATCACCTCTGCACCCAAACCTGCCCCACATCTGCCACGATGGAACAGGAGCAAGGTCACAAAGGAACTCCTCAACACCACCCTGCGCCAACACCCCCCAGTGCCACGACAGACCTGAATGTAGCAGCCAGGGATCTTTACCACTGGGTCTCCTCTGCACCGACAAGCTTGCACCCCTATGCACCCTGCAAAACAACGCCAGCCAAAAGCTGCCTGGTTCACCTCAGAGCTTCAAAAAGCCAGATGCTACTGCAGACGCCTAGAGAAATCCTGGCGAAAATTGAAAACCACAGAAGCACTGTACAACCACAAGATAGACCTAAAGGAATACCACCAGCTCATCAGAGACACCAAACAGACCTTCACAAGAGACAATGTTCAGACCAACACCAAGGAACTATTCAACATCATACAGCAGTTCGCAAAACCCACCTGCAAAGCCACGGATGTCACATCCTCCCAGGAACTCTGTGACAAGCTCAGATCCTACTTCCATCTGAGGATCAAGGCCCTCCATGGCAAATTCAGCAAACCCACCGCCTTACCCACCACCGCAGACAAACCCACCATCACATCCTGGGACCCTGCTACCGCCGATCTCATCACAGCTACCATGAAGAAGACTCACTCCAGAGCCCAACGGACCCCTGCCCACCACACATCTTCCACAGGGCCGTCACCGTCATCGCACCTAAACTAGAGTGCACCATCAATGCCCCCTCAGATTAGGCATCTGCCCAGATGACTGGGAGCAGGCAGAGGTTAAACCCCTCCTCAAGAAACCATCAGCTGACCCAATGGTGCCGAAGAACTACTGGCCCATTTCTCTCCTCCCCTTTGCAGCTGCAGTCTCCAAGAGACTAGTGAACACCCAGTTTACCGCCTTTGTGAAAGAGAACTCCACCCTGGACGCCTCTTAGTCTGGATTCCGCAGCAACCACAGCACGAGACTGCCCTCCTCGCTGCCACTGACGACATCCACATGCTGCTCGACCATGGGCACACCGTGGCCCTCATCCTTCTTGACCTCTCAGCAGCTTTCGATACTGTGTCACATTGCACCCTCGCAGCCAGTCTACATGAAACAGGAACACAAGGAACCACCCTCGAATGGATCCAATCCTTCCTCTCTGGCAGAACCCAGAGGATCAGACTCCCTCCCTTCCTCTCTGAACCCACAGAAATCAACTGCGGAGTCCCCCAGGGATCTTCACTCAGACCCACACTTTTCAACATATACATGGCCCCCATCGCCACCATCCCCAGACATCATGGGCTCAGCATCGTATCCTTCGCGGACGACACCCAGCTCATCCTCTCGCTCACGAAGAATCCCGAAGACACCAGACTCTGTTTCCAGGAGGGCATGAAGAAGATAGCAGCCCGGATGAACGAGAGCTGCCTGAAGCTAAACTCAGAGAAGATGGAGGTCCTCATCATCGGCCCCTGCACCTCTGCCTGGGACAACACCTGGTGGCCCTCCGCCCTCAGGAGCCCACCCACCCCTACAGACCACGCTCAGAAATTCTGCATCATTCCAGACTCCTCCCTCTCCATGAACCACCAGATCAATGGCGTCACCTCCACAAGTTTCAACTGCATGCGCATCCTCCATAAGACCTTCACGTGGATCCCCCCAACTGCAGAAGGACAATCACCCATGCACTCATCACCAGCAGGCTCGACTACAGCAGCGCCCTCTATGCCAGAACCAAACCAAATGCTCCTACACAGACTCCAGACCATCCATAACGCCGCAACAGACTCATCCTGGGAACGCCATGCCAGGAGCACATGACCCAACACCTACGAGTCTACACTGGCTCCCCGTCGAGGTAAGAGTCAGTTTCAAACTCCTCACCCACGCCTACAAATCCCTCCACAACATCGGACCCAAATACCTCAATGAGTGAGTATCCTTCCACGTACCCAAGAGGAACCTCTGCTCCGCCGACCTCGCCCTGGCAGATGTTCCCCGCATCCACAGAAACTGAACTTGTGGGAGAGCCTGCTCCCACATCGCAGCCAAAACCTGGAAAATGCTCCCTGTGAATATCTAATGCTCCATGACCCTGCACACGTTCAGGAAGGACCTCAAGACCTGCTCTTTGACTGATCCGGAGCCGCACCCCTCCCTCCGCCAGTGCCTTGAGACCCTCTTGGGTGAGTAGTGCGCTATATAAACCCCCTGATTGATTGATTGATTGATTGAATGACGGTGGAGCCAGACTTGGCTCCACCATCGGGATTATTATGACAGTTTCTGACAGCTCTTTCATGATGGTCTTTCTGACATGGAAAGGCTGTCGAAAGTGCATTTGAGGGCCCATAGCATGTCCCCCCGGCCCTCTGCTATGGGGGCTGGGTGGCACCTATAGTTCCCCCCTAAATATCCCTGCACCATGAGCTGCCTGCCACACGGTGCAGGGATGTTTCTAAACATGCATTTTACAATGGAAGCATGTGCTGCAGTCCATTTCCACCCACTGCACAAGCTTCCATTGTAAAATGCATGTTTACATTGTAATACTGAGGTTGGAAGCATCAACCTAAGGGCGGGCAGTTCAGGACCGCACGTCCGTCCGACATTGTAAACAGGCCCTAAATATTAATTCTTTAAAATTCCCACCCTTTACCTCTTTGAACCCCACAACTCACTCTTAAAAGTACACTTAAAAACATAATTTTATATCTAAAAAAAGTAATTGTCAATTAAATTTTTACTAGTATTTAAAAACTAATTATTAATTAATTTAAAATAATTTATTCCCAACTCTTTAAGCCTATAAACCTCACCTAAAAAATAACTACACAATTTACATAATTAATTATCGATTAATTAATATTAATTAACAACTAATTATAAGTTCATCTATATAAATAAAAATGTAAATGTTTGTTCAAAATCTCAAATCTCCTAATTGCTTTGAAATTTTGACACAACGTTGGATTCGAATAGGGGGGTGGTTACATACACAACGTTGGATTCCAATACGTGCATGTTGAATACGCGCATGTTTTTAATCGAAAACCCGAACAGACACATACAAATGTCAATATTCCTTTGCTCAAAATATAAAATCCCCGAAAGTTCTTCACCGATTTATTTGAAATTTTGACACAACGTTGGATTCGATTAAGCGCGTGTTTAAATATACAAAACATGGGATTAGAATGCACGCATGTCCAATACGCGCGTGTTTTTAATCGAAAGGCCGAACCAACCATATCGATTTGGTTGCTGCGCAAAAACTACAAGAGACGCATAGAGACAATAGTCTACATATATGAGAATGGACAGTTGGTGTCAGGACGGCAGACCGGGAAGTGGGTGGAGGGAGGGGGGAGGAGTTGGTTCACTTTGCAACATCGTTTGCTCAAAATCCCAAATCTCCGAAAGTTCTTCACCGATTGCTTTGAAATTTTAGCACAACGTTGGATTCGAATAAGGGGGTGATTTTATATACACAACGTTGAATTCCAATATGCGCGTTTCGAATACGCGCATGTATTTAATCGAAAGCCCGAACAGACACATAAAAATGTCAATGTTCCTTTGTTCAAAATCTTAAATCTCTGCAAGTTCTTCACCGATTGATTTGAAATTTTGACTCAATGTTGGATTCAATTAGGCACGTGTTTATATATACACAACGTGGGATTAGAATATGCTCGTGTCCAATATGCGCATGTTTTTAATCGAAAGGCCAAACAGACCATATCGATTTGGTTGCTGCGCAAAAACTACAAGGAAAAGTTCTTCATCGATTGATTTGAAATTTTGACACAATGCTGGATTTGATTAAGCGCGTGTTTATATATACACAACGTGGGATTAGAATACGCATGTGTCCAATACGCGCGTTTTTAATCGAAAGGCCAAACAGCCCCTATCGATTTGGTTGCTGCGTAAAAACTACAAGGAACTACAAGGAAAGCATAGAGACAATAGTCTACATATATTAGGATGGACAGTTGGTGTCAGCATGACAGACCGGGAAGTCGGTGGAGGGGGGAGGAGTTGGTTCACTTTGCAACATTAGGACGTGTTTATGTATACACCACGTTGAATTCGAATACGCGTGTGTTTTTAATCAAAAGGCCGAACAGACCCTCACAATTTGGTTGCTGCGCAACAACTACAGGGGGTGCATAGAGACAATAGACAATAGTCTACATATTTTAGGATGAACAGTTGGTGTCGGGATGGCAGACTGGGAAGTGGGTGGAAGGAGCTGGGAGGAGATGGTTCACTTTGCAACATTAGCGCGTGTTTATTTATACACAACGTGACAATAGCACAAAAACATATTGTGTGCCCACAAGCATTGTGAAATTAAACTTATTAGAAACATGTGCTTACTCTTTTCTTACTCTTCCATTTAACCAGACTGAGCCACAGCAACCCGTGGCAGGGTACAGCTAGTTAAAAATAAATTACTTCACACAATTTACCCCATAAACCCCACAACCCACACATAAAAAAATAAAAATTACACAATTAACATAATTGATTTTTAAATATTTAATTCCTAATAACCAACAACTATTTATTATTAATTCAAATCAAATTACTTCACACCCTTTACCCCAATACACCCCGCAACCTGCACATAAAATTTACATTAAAAGAATTGATAGCAACTAAATAAATAATATTAAATACAAAATAATCATCCATCTATTATAAATAAATTACTTCCCACCCTTTACCCCTATAATCCCACAACCCGCTATGGCACTAAAAATCCCAAAAATGAATTACATTAAATTTAATGACTACTAAAAATGTAACAAATATATTGAAATTATTAACAATAATTATACAAAAAAATTACATCATATACATTTAAAATATATACTAAAATACATAACAATAATTAAAAAACTATATTTTAAAGAACTATATTTTTGCAAACTATATTAATGACTTAGATATTTCAAAAATGTATATTCTATTTTGGACAACGATATTCTTGCTGAAGATATTGTCATATTGCGATATTTTGGACACTATATTTTGTCTGAATACTGATTAAGGCTACATTATAAGCTTGTGTAGTATCAAGAAAGGACTAGCTTAGTTGTGTTGGGAGACTCAGTGGGTATGTATGTCGGCAAACCAGTTGGTTTGATTATGAAGCCCTCACCCACCAACCCATCAACCTAGTTGGTGGCATGCTTCATCATCGGGCCCACCACAGTGACACCGAATGTGGCCCGGGTGTGCTTCGACTCCAGATTACTGAGGAGCTGGTATACTTGCTGAGTGTGCTGTGTTGTGGGTGTGAAGGTGAATTAAAAGCTATGCAGTGGGTCCCAGTTCCCGAGGGTATATGGATAACTTTAATGTCTGGGCCCCTGCTAGCAGATAAAAAGGCAAACGGACGCTGTGGAGTGAGTTATGGGCTCCCACGTCCTGTGTGGTCTACATGTTTCAGCCAGGCCTTTTGTTTACATCTGGCTTTCCTCAGGACCAATGAGTATGTGTGGTGAAAAATAAACTATATTAAGTGGTTAGTGTTGTTTTATAAAAGTGTCGCACGCGCTAAGGTGCTATACGGGGGGGATTCCCTCTGCTTTACTGTACACGTAACATAAAGACAGGAACAGACAGACATAAAAGGTAGAGTCAATAAGAATGGTATTCTTTAACACAACATGTTGCCGGCTTCTAAGGTGTGTGAACGACCTAGACCGGCAGGTAGAGCGTGGCCATGTGGGTTACATGGCAGGTGTAGTTTATAGCGTTTAAAACGGGGTGGGTTGGTGGGCTAAACAGCGAGAAGAGCGTGAGGTGCAGGTAAGTATTATACATTTTCCTCACACTTGCTGTTTGCTGTTAAAGCTTCCTGGGTCACCTGGCAGGGGGAGAAGACCCTAAGCATTGTAAAAAGGCATTGGTTAGAGCCGAGCCTGTAGGGAGAAAGATTCTGCTGCTTACCTATATCGTAGTGGTGAACCAGCATAGTTACTCACGGAATTGCCAATCTGCGTGCTCCTGAGACCTATCGTCCTGCTGCGGTGTCCCGAGTATGAGTGTGAGGTCCTCGGTCGGGTTTAAGTAGCCCGTTTGATTCACAGCACCTGCAGCAGGAATTAGGAAAGTGGGTGCGGTCGCGCAGAAAGCGCCGAGTCATCTGGTGCCCTGCGCATGTGTGCGAGAGCAGTGCTAGTTGTAGCGCATGCGCATTGTGCGGGATCAGTGCTGGTCAGCGCATGCGCATTGCAGGTTAGTGGGGAACCACTGAGGCGCATGCATAGTGGCAGCGCTTAGAGGTAACAGCCCGTTTTGTGGCCGATTTACAGTGAATAAATTGCACAGAGATTTAAAAATGTACAGAGACTTGAAAATGGGAGAATTAAACAGGAGTGAAATACAGACTGGGAATAGTCCACGAGTCAGAACGGGGCTAGGACTACAAACGGTCAGGTTAGGTTAGTCTGTATAGATGTGGCTGATCAGGTGGTCAGCGAACTCCACGGGATGGAATCATTAAGCCCATCTATATGTGTGGAGAGGCGGTATATCCAACGTTGTTCTTTAGTAAGGAGAGCTTTCTCATTGCAGTTGGATACTTCAAATTGTTCAATCACGGTCCACGTAAAATCATTTGGGGTGTGATTGTGGGTGAGAAAGTGTTCAGTCAGTTTACTTATATTTTTACCACAGCGTATGGTGCTTCTGTGCTCGGTCATTCTTGTCTTGACTTTCCGGGTAGTCATACCAATGTATCTGAGGCCACACCGGCACGTGATAAGGTACACCGGGTTGGATGAATTGCAATTAGTGAACTGGCACTGTATCCAGGTTTTGCTGGTTTCCAGGGCCAGTGTCTTGGAGGGGGAAGTCAGGTGGCAGACGCTGCAGTTGTTGCAAGGTTGGTGGCCAGTTATTTTTGGTAGGCCCCAGGCGTTCAGGATCGTGTTGCCTGTCGGACGGGGGCTTGTTCTTGGTCTGGTAGATACCAATTGGTCTTTTAGATTTTTTGCTCTTTTATAAGCGAAACGTGGGGTCTCCCACTCTCTTGTTCTTGAATTGATGATTCTCCAGTTTTTGCGGATTATGTTGGACACTTGATTTGAGGCAGTGTTGTACGTGGTAACAGGTGGTTTGATAATGGTTTCCAAGAGAGCCTCTCTATTCTGATTCCGCCCTCTTTTGCAGGTCTTGGTGATGATTCTGGTGGGGTAGCCACGGTCCTCTAGTTTGTGGACTAGTGCTTTGGACTGTAATTTGTAATCTTGAATCTGCTGCAATTGCGTCGTATGCGCAAAAATTGGCCGAAGGGTAAGTTCTCCCTAAGCGGTCTGGGGTGGAAACTGTCTAATCGCAGTAATGAATTTCGCGATGTTGGTTTGTAATGTGTGGTGGTTGTCAGGCCATTCTGTTCTGCTCTGATGTTGAGGTCCAGAAAGGGGAGTTCAGTGGGGCTGCTGGTGCAGGTGAACCGTAGGTAGGTGTCACGGTTATTGATCCATGTCAGGAAGTGTTTCAACGTATCTTCATTTCCCTCCCAGATGATGAAAATGTCGTCGATGTAGCGACGCCAGTTTACAATGTTTGCTGAGTAGGGGTTGGTTGGTGTCTCAATGTGCGTCCGTTCAAAATGATGAACATAGAGCCCTGCCACGCTAGGGGCAAAAACACTCCCCATAGAGGTTCCATTCGTCTGGAGAAAGAACTTGCCCTCATACTCGAAATAATTTTCTTTCAAAGCCAGGGCAGCACAGTCAAGAATGAAGTGCCGGGGGGTACGATGTTGCCAAGTATCCTCCATGAGGACATCATGAAGTACTTGTAAGGTGGCATCCTGGGGTAAACTTGTATGCAAGCTTTCTATGTCCAATCCGACAAGGAGTTGTGTTTCTGGGTTGAAGCCGATGTCCTTAATGATATTTAGGAGATGTTTTGTGTCCTGGATGTAGGACAGTGTCTTCTGGACCAGCGGGTCGAGATAGAAATCACAGAAGCGTGATAATGGTTCTAGAAGAGATTGAATGCCTGACACAATCGGTCTGCCTGGGGGCGGAGTGACCCCTTTGTGCACCTTGGGCACTGTGTAAAAATAGGGTACTTTGGCATTTTGTGTGCAGAGGTAATCCGCCTCCTGTTTGGATATGTATTCTGCATCGCTGGCATCTTTGATGAGCTGGTTAATTCTCTTTTGTAGCTCTTCAGTAGGATCTTTTTTCAAACATTTATAATTCCGTGTGTCACTCAGGAGTCTGCGGCATTCCGTGTCGTAGTCGCTTATATTCATGACCATGATTCCACCCCCTTTGTCCGCTGGTTTGATGATACGGGTGGGATCATTTTGTAAGCGCTTGATGACCTCCCGGTCCTGGTGGGAGAGGTTGTTGAACGTATTTTTGGGTTTAAGTTTCTCTATTTCTGAGTAGTCTGCGAGTTCGAATATTGTTTTTCTACTGGTATGCTAGCTGGTGGGGGGGTGATAAGCTTAGCATGCAGACATCATTGAAGGCATCACTGATGACCTTGTCCAATGAAAATTATTGTTTCTTTTATGCTTTTCATACTGGAAGGTATTGAACAAGCTACACCTAGAGTCATCTCTGTGGTGCTAATGGACGTAACCTTTTGCTTCATGCAGGATATAAAGCATACCTGGGAAAACACCCATATTTAGTAGAAATTATCCTTTTTTAACTGGTACTCAGGTCCATAAGAAACATAAAGTCCGTGAACACATTAATGCAATCAGTATGCTATTAAACCCTAAATACCTTTCAAAAGAGTGTTTGTTAATTATTTAACTTAAGAGATTTACCTATTAAACACCTAATCTGACATAGAAATTTAAGTCAGTGGCTTCACATCTATTCTTCAGCCACTGATAAGGCTGGTGTGTACAAATGCCTTACAGATATTCTTGAAATGAGCTGAATGGTATATACTATTTCAATAGGTCTTATAATCATTCTCTACTGGAACCATTTGCTAGTCACCCATAGGAAATCCTTTTTTTCAACCATATATAATGTTTCAGAATTTTTGTTGAACTTCAGGAAATAAATATCTGTATCTTATAAATCTACACTTTATATAAAAAAATTGTAAATAGCACTGTATGACAAATCTTCAATGTCAAAATGTGCACAGAAATCTACAGGTGAATAATTTAAGCATACGCATTCATTTTTTAACATACTTTGGCAACAGACCTTTGATTTAAGCCACAACCTATTTATTACATACATCTGCAATTCACACTACAATTCACACTTGCTGCACTCAGTCCCTACCTTGCTTAAATGAAGTACTGTTTACACTATTTGTATTTAATAAATGCACACTTGAACATAGTCAATTTATGCTGTATATGTTTGTGGGTCATTTACAACTTACTTTCTTTTGTCAAATGATCGAGTGGTTGACAGTGTAATTTGAGGAGCAGTAGTGGTGATGATGCCACTAGTGATGTCATCAATGATGTCATTTGAAATGTCATCAGGGATGTCATCATAGATGCGATTTAACATGTCATAAGAGATGTTATATGTGAGGTCATAGGCAGTGCATGGGGGAGGTGCAAGTTATAGTTCTCACTGAAATATAACTGGTGGATTTCAGTATCTTTTTCATTATTAGGAGTTAGTTTATTACAAATTTGAACAGCTAACTATAACTTTGCTTTAACCTTTGTTTTCAGTGAATTTCTATTTTTTTTTACATAAGCTAAGATCTTATTACCTAAACTAACTATAACTTCATATTTACCTTTGTTTCTTTCTGTAAATTTCAGTTTTTTATGTTCACAGCAGGGAGGCCAACCTACTGTGGCCTGCCCTCTGTGGTCAACTTGCTAACCTGACCCTGCTACCCTAGTGCTTGCCCTTCAGTCTCCAGTGCATGCTCCAGGTCCACCTGCTGCCCTCTGTTCTCCATATGCATGTCCCTTAACCCTCCCACCTGCCCTTCGTGGTCAGCCGGCTGGCCCTGGCTCCCTTCCTTTCCTCTGCTCTCCATGTGCATGCTCGTGCCCCTCCCTCTTTTCCTCTATTGCCTAACCTGCTTCCCATGGTAAGATTGATGTTACTGCCCTCTTCTGGCTGCCCGCCATTCACTAACTGCATACCCCTGTTCCATCTGGCCAGCCCCCTGTGGACATCTTATTGCCCCTGCTGACCTGCCCTCCATAGTTAGCTTGCTGCTCCTGTCCCCTCCTCTCTGCCTTTCTTTCTCTGTGTGTGCGCCCAAGCCCCTTTCTCCTTTTCTCCTCTATCCACGGTCTGTAATGCTTCCCTTGCCCAAGCCGGTCTATGCTCTGAGGTCAGCTTGCTGCCGCCGTACAGCTCTTTTTTTCTCCATTGTCCAGGTCTATGCCTACTGTTCTCTCTCTCCAGTCTTGTATGGCTGCTGAGCTGCCACTGCCCTTCCCACCTGCCCAGCATGGCTAGCTTGCTTTCCGTACCCACCTCCTCTCTGCCCTCTTTTGTTGTAGTCATGATCCTTCCCTCTCCATGTTATTCTCATGGTACATTGTTCAGCCACTTCCCCTCCTGCTTGCCCTCTTTGGATAGCTTGCTTGCTTGCTTGCTTGCTGTCCCTTCCATTGTCACCACCCCCTGCCGTCTGCCCTCCATGTTTCATTCTGCTGCCCTTCCCTCTTTCCCTCCATGGCTGTTGTGCTGATGCTGCCCCACTGCCCTCCCCTGCGATGTCCCATTTCCCTGCCTCTTTTTGTCTGAGTCCCTTTTCTTCTGCCCTGCATTCCCATGCCCCTTTCTCTTGCTCATCATGGTCCATTGTGCTGCCAATAACCCCCAATCACCATGTGTGATCTGTTGTGCTGCCATGGACCTTCCCACTTGCCTGCATTGTCAGCTTGCTGTCCCTACCGTCTTCCTTCTGTTGTCCCCATGTGTGCCATTCTTCCTTCCCTGATGCCCTTCCTGCTGTGCTGTACTTCCACAGCCCCTCCTGTGTGCTCTGCATGGTCAGATTTCTGCTCTTGCCCTGCCTCCTCTACCCTGTACTCCATTGCACAAGTATGGGCTACTGCACCTTCCCACCTGTACTTCAAGGTCTGTTGTGTTGCCACTTCCCCTCCTGCCTACCCTGCATATTCCATTGTGCTGTCACTGTCCCAAGTATCTGCCTAGAATGGTTAGCTTATTGCCCTTGCACACTCCTTCTCTCCATTGCCTGTGCCCTCATCTCCTACCTTCTGCTTTCCTGTGTCTGCTGATGAGCCCCTTCCCAATCCCCTTGTCCCTTATGCTCTGCTGTGCTGCCACTGCACCTCCTGCCTCCCATGCGCGATAAGCTTTCTGTCCTTGTCTCTTCCCCTTGCCCTTTGTTGTCCATATGCATGCCCCTGTCCTCTCCCTCTTGCCCTTGATGGTCAGTTGTGCTGCCACAGCCCTCCCAAATGACCTGTGTTGTCTAGTGTGCTACCTCTACCCCTAACCACCTGCCATACATCAGTTTACCGCTTCTGCCATTTCCCTTCTGCCCTTTATTGTCAGCCTGTGTTACTATCCCTGCACTTGTGCCCTCCATAGTCCATTGTGCTTCCCTTCATTGTCAGACTCTGTGTCCATATCCCACTCCTTGTGCCCTCAATAGTCTGTTTGCTGCCAAAAACCCTTCCTCCTGCTCTCCGTAGTCCATTGGGTTGCCGCAGCCTCTCTGGCCAGTCCTGCATGATTGGCTTGCTGGCCCGCTGTGTTCCATTCTACTGTCTATAGTCTTTTGTTCTGCCACTACCCCTCCTAGTTGTCCATTGGCCTGCCTCCCCACTGACCTCAATTGACTGAGTCCGTGACCCTGTCCCCATCCTCTCGAAAGTGTTCTAATGAACAACTAGAATGCTAACATGCTCTATTTATGCCAGAAGTGTGGCTTACCAGAAATGATCCTTTAGAAATGAAATATTGGGGTTCTTTTTGTCCTCTAAATTATGGTTTATGCTCTAAAAAGTCAAAATTAGGACACATATTCTAAGTTCCCAAATAACAACAAAGGGTTTTTAACCTAGTTGCTCTTTATATTTTTTTTATCCAACTGATCCCGTGCCTATGTGTTTCACAAGTTAGTTAGGTGTTTTGCACACTTCTAACATTGGGCTATATGTACATAGTAATCAGGTGATCTTATGGGACATTTGGGCTATTTTTCCTCTGGCAGTCATCTTTGGACAATTTATTTAGTGTCAAGACCTTCATTTGCTGCAGGATTCTCTGTAGGAAATGCTTTTGGTTTTTCAGCTTTAATTTCTTCAAGATTACATTCATATATCCACGTTTGATATAAATCCAGAATGTTAGCACTGTATAATACTGTTTTCACTCGTTAGTAGGCCTGGGTGGAACGATAATTCCCCAAGCAGAGTTTGCAGAATTCGATAACTCTGTGCTACTTGTGTAATGCAGAGTTCTCTCTAAATTGTTCCATCCGACGGGTGGCAGAATTATGATTCCATTGGCTAGGGCAGGACTTGGGTTTGCACTCGCTGGCGTGTGCAATAAAATTTGCCGGCTGAAAGTGTGTGTGTGCGCGAGATTTACCGGCTGCTGGTGCGGCTTTAGGTTACAACGGAGCCTACTAGCACCATCTTCAAAATGCTGGTGAGTGCAAGCGGCTGATTATCCAGCAGATTCTTTACTCATGAAAAATGAAATCATCTTGAATAGATGTTTTCATCTTCCTGACCAGCAGTTTTCTCCCAGTGCTTTGTACATGTCCTTGTGACTTTTCATTTGGATTTCAAGGTGGAAGGATCACTCTCTTTGTCTGCAATTCCTGTTGCATATATACTATTATATTTTAGGGACATTGTTTTTATGACATCACAAGTAGGTTCAAAAACCTTTATTTGAGGGTGTTATTTGTTTGTTAGAGGGCATGCACCAGTATTTATTTCTACTTTTATTCAATTTTTAAATTTGATTTTGGTTGTGGAGGGTGGCGTGAACCATCTTGGAAGGCTCTAACAGCAATGTGTTTTAATGGCTCAGGCCTCAGAATTGGATTTGTCACCAGGGAAAATGGCAGTAAATAGTCAAGGCCATTGCAGATGTTAACTATTTGGTGCATTGCATTAAGCTGACTGTGTGGGAGTTTCTCAAAAAAGAAGATATAGTCAACTACATACTGACCACCTGCCGAAGCATCTGCACTCATTTCAGTCATTCTTTAAAAGCTCGGCAGCAGTTGAAGAACATTCTGCATGGTAGTAGAGTGCCAGTTAAAGCCCTCATAAAAGAAGTGCCAACACTTGGGAACTCAACCTATTACACATTGTAACGTCTGTTTGGGAGTACAAACCGATCAATGACTATGTCATTGAAAGAGGAGGGGATGCAACTGGAAAAAGCAGGACCATGGAGGCGGACAAATGGGGCCTAGTCAAATGCCTGACACAGATGCTACTTCCTTTTGATGTTTTTACATGGGAAATAAGCATGGATGACAGTACGATGAGCCATGCTATCCCTTTGTTGCATCTGCTACAGGACCAGTTAAAACAGGTGTTGCAAAGGCTCACCAGTGTGAATGGCGAAGCGCATTAATGGGATGAGAGATTAATCCTTTGCTTGGCTGTTAACCGAAGGCTGCAGACATTGTGTCATCCAAAGAGTACATTTGTGCCACAATCCTCGCTCCACTGTTCAATAAATACCGACCACTTTCATTCCTTTTTCAGAAGTACTTGTTTCATCATACACGACGTGTCTTGTCGATCAAGTGAGAGACCTGGAAGAAGAATTGCTGTAAGTTAGAGTCCCGGGCAGAAGTTGTTGTATGCAGCCTTCAACCACCGGAGAGCAGTGATGTTGTCTCACAGCAGCCAACACCAGCAACAAGAACACTGGCAACAAACACTGAAACAGAAGAATCAGACATAGCCTCTACAATGGCTTAGTTTCAAGTGGCAAGGCTTAAGTCAATCACAGAGGTGAAGGCAAAAGAGATCTAGCAAGTGGCAGCACCAATGACCATTCAAAGGAGGTTCCAAGACTATCTGGATGACCCAAAAGATTTATAGGTATATCAAAACCCAGTGGTCTCTTGGGAAGATGCACAAATGGCCAAAGCTCAGCAGGCTGGCAATACATTATCTGGCTTGTCCCATAGCCAATGTGTTTGCTGAGTGTATGTTCAGTGCAGGTGGCACAGTTGTCACCGTTAGAAGGGCCAGTCTCTTGCCTCAAAATATGGAAAGATTGACAGTGATTAAAGTGAAACAACACTTCATACTACACAATTGCACTGTTCCTGAGACACCACAGGGAGAGGTTGATGAGGGCGATTGGTCAGACTCAAGTACATTAGCTGACCAACTTCTGGAAAAAAAACAGAGTTTGAGAACAAACTCTACTTCCCTGACTGAGTAGGTCACCATTGAACTTTTAGATATCAAACTGCTTTGCCACAAAAAGGGATACAGCTAGAGGAACAATGTATATTTTGATTGTGTCTAACTTAATCAGCATCACCATTTAGGCAAATATATGACTGGATTGGAGTTAGACCAGTTTACAGTAAAGAAGCCACCCTATTCCCTTCAAGGAAATTGGACACAATGCCTGCCTTCATCCCATGCTTATCCTTTTTTTCATTACCTACCAAGGCTGCCTCAGTAAAGATTATTTACTTTGAAATACTGCCAATGTGTTGCTTCCATGGGAAAATAGGAGATTTAATTTGAAAATTGTGTGCCACCATGCATGGATTGGAATAGGTAACTATTGCACCCATGAGTGATACATTATTGAGTGAGTGTTAGTGATGATAATTGATGATACATGTGGTGGCAGACAGTGAAGAAGGGTGTTCAACTAATTTGTCATCTTTATTTCGATAATTTGCAATGCTTGGGTGTTCACGGGGATTTTGGCTGAAGGTGATTGGCCCTTTTACACTTAGCTAAATTGACTTGCATGGTACACTCCTTGCTGTACTTTTTTTCTGGTTTTTGAGACAAGCCCAGTTAGTATAGTTAAGAAATACAAATCTATACAAAATACTCAAAAAATGTTGCTCTTCGTGTTCCAGCAGTGCACTTCAGGTCTTGAGGCCATATGTAGGTAACTTGGAAATACCGATTCCTATATACCGATTTTTACCGATTCGGTATTTAGGAATTGGTATTTCATATGTAGGGAATAATTTGGTAAAACATACTGAATCGTTAATATTCCTTATTACCGAATCGGCAATACTGATTCGGTAATAAGGAATCACCTCTGGGTTTAATCCATCACCATTCTTTAGCTCACTCCGCCTCCCCAGTTAAGACATGGCCATATGCAAATCAGTCTGACCCTGTGCCTCATGGGAGCAGTCCAGCCTGAACTGCCAAGTCTTGTCTTCCCGGTGATGGATTAAAACCAGATCTGTTGACTGGGTGTGAGTGTTTGATTGGTTCAGATGCTCCGTCCATCACCACCCCCTTTTGTACCACTTTGTTTGCCATAAGTTGGCAGGGTATGCTCCGACATGAGTCCCTTGCTCACTTTGCCACTGGATTCAAGCAAGCCGGCCGGGCTGAAGATGCCAGAAACCAGTCCTCGGAAGCTTGTTTCCGGTCCAGGGAAGGCATGGCTTGGCAGTTCAGGCTGGACTGTTCCCATGAGGCACAGGGTCAGACTGATTTGCATATGACCATGTCTGAACTGGGGTGGCAGAGTGGGCTAAAGAACGGTGATGGATTAAACCCAGATCTGTTGACTGGGTGTGAATGTTTGATTGGTTCAGATTCTCCGTCCATCACCACCCCCTTTTGTACCACCTTGCTTAACTGCATAACCTTTTCCTGTCCTGAGTTCACTACTTTTGAAGTGAGAATTTTGCAAGGTTAGTTTTAATTGTTTTCATACATTAATTAAAGAGCTCCCAATTGTTCAGAAGTTACTACTGCTAGTGTTATAATAGGCCTTCTTTTGTGTCATGGTGGTGGTCTGGTCTCACACTTTGATAAGTTATGAAAAACACAACCCACTAACTCTGTATTTTCTTGCAATTTAGTTGCCTGTGATGGATAATCCTTCTGAATAATCCTACAGTTGGAGTTCACCTAGGTGGTTGTGTGACCCCCACCATTAAGAAGGCACCATGGGAAACCCTGCAATAAGGTATTGGAAGATTGATAGTGGTAGCAGCCATTGCTTCATCTATTCAGGTAAGAGAACTAAGAAGTGAAGTGTTCTAGTTTAGTTAGTAACTTCTACTGAAGATTACATCTTTATGTATGTAACTTGTCACAAGGCAATATAGGCATAGGCATACCTCCCTATTGGTCAATATAGTTACAGAGGATAGTAGGACAAGGGTATAACTAACTGGTACATACACTTTGAAAACGGGCTTGGTGCTGGAAAAGTGGCAAAAGTTAGGAATAAGACAGACCTAGGTTGTGTTCCCACTCTGCTAGCAGGGTATTGGTTGTGTATAAGATAAGTAAGTAACCTACCAAATAAATAATTATATGGCAAGGGACTTTAGAATCAGCTAGGGAAATTCTAGGGTGAAAAGTCGATGTACAGTCATGTATCTGTTCAGTGGGTAGCGCTTCGACAATTAAGGCTATACTAAAAGCAGCACAAAGACAAAAGACTTGAATACACAATTCCAATTCATTTTTTTAACCAATACAACCCACCCTGTCCACCAACAACAGGCCCTGCACTCTCCCCAAACACATAAAGATACCACCCTAATCAATGACCAAATTCCAAACAGTCCAAAACTGACCCAAGTGCCCTTGCCAATTCGCAACCTCTCCACCCACAACAAACATCCCTCCCATCAAAGAACATATCTTAAACAAGGGCCTAGAGAGCATCAGTGTGGATGTGGAGGTGTACCACCTCACATCGAAGCAACACCAGCTTCCGTAGGATGCAGTGAAAGAGGCTGGTACTGAATGCTGAGGAGGGGGAAGCAGTGGTGCATCCTAATTGCTGACTGCATTGATGATGGTGTGTCCGGGACGGAGACACTTGTGCCTGGCTAGAGGTACAGGGTAGAATGCCACATGCTTCCATCTACTCCTCCTCCAAAGCCATCAGCTAGCGTTATTAGGCCTGAGTGGCCTCCATCTGGTGATGCCAAAGCCGAGCTACTCTGTCCTGCTGAGATGGTGGACCAGCAGGAGTAGCTATATCAAGAAAAAAAAGACAAATTATAAAGAATTCTCAGTGCAAACACGTGTTTGTATAGTGGCACAGTAGTTGAACATTGCTGGTCTCCTAGGGACATTGCAATTGTTGATGTGATTAGTGGCTGTTTTTCAGTCTCTAGCTGCTACCATCCTTTTTTTCAGCCTGTTGTCTGCAGCGCCGGGACACCGCCGTGAGGGGTAGCTGTGCGCTTTATAAGCTTTAAAAATAATAATAAAATAATTAGTCACAGGGCCAAGTTCTCCCCACAAATGCATCACATAAAGCACTGACTGCAAGGAATTAGGCCATAATATCATCAGAATAAAAGTACTTTTTTTGTTTAAAGAATTTCATAGTAAGAACTAAACAGACGGTTTGTGTGTAAAAAGACTGATTACCTCTCATTAATGAGTAAAGCATATATGCAGCACAATCAATACTATTGTAATCTTGCTGTGCAACATTAATGGAGGCATGCTAATGTTGAATCTGGCACTCTATGTAGTCTGCAGCTCCAATAGCTGTAATGGACAATTTACAATCTTACTTCAATTCCAATGGCCCTGCTCTTCTCAGACTGCCTTTCAGTTCTACCCTATCCATACAGGTACATGAATAATAAAAATAATATGTCAAACACGTCATATATAAAAGTGGATATCCTTTCTGCTGTAAGAAGAAAGTGAAAAAAATGATGCACTGCAGTACAGGGAAGGGAACAGGATATATATTTTCTTTGGCACATTCATGCCAGAATATCCCATTCACAAACTCTAAATCAGGCACTCAGTCCAACTTTACACCATGGCCTCGCCCTCCACCACAAATTATATACAAGAAATACTTTCACTTGGCAGTAAGTTAAGTTCCTCTACCGCAAGGTATGTTAGAGGGATTAGGCAAGGTAGAGCAGAATAGTGGGGTGTCACTGATCACCATGCACTAACAATTTGCTTTGTCAGTCACTGTAGTTGACGAATGACAAAAAGGGAAATAATTTGAAGAGGCGTAGATCCATCATGGAAGCCATAAAATTTAAATACATAAATCTCTTGGCCAAGAAAATGTGGCACATGCCAGGAAAGGATATTTCAAGTTTTTGGTAGGCTGGGACAGAACTTGGGAAAGACAATTGGGTGAAGTACTTGTTGGAGGTGACTGAGGGGGCACTAGGAAACACACCTTGTTTTCAATATATAATGCATTGAAAACTTCATAATGCCATATGAACTGAAGCATACACACATTGCACAGCCAACACTGCAGTGCCAAAATGAGACATGCAGCAAATAGGTTATGGTGGCAAAATGCCATGGGTACGGAGGTGATGAATGATGATGGGTGGGATATCTGCCTCGCTTAACAAATATAGTATACCTAATTTGTCAATAAGCAAGCAATGTGACTTACCATCACCACCTGTCTCCTCCCCCCAACATCTTCCTTGGCCTCCTCCATCGTGCTGGTGCTGCCATTGTTGGCCCCGGAACTGGAGGTCTGTGCTGCAAGAAAACAAATTACACATTTTAACACCAGTACAACAGCAATACCTCACTACAGTTTGAATAGCAGTATCTTCTATCGAAAATATCACTTTGGGAGATTTGTTGGTTGACATGTTAGAAAAGCTAGATAGTCAAGCCAACCAAAAATGTTTCATACTGGGGAGATAGAGCTATGCTGACTTAGAGCCATTGAAATGCAATGAAGGGATGGAATGACAAATATGGAACATATGGTCTTGGTTGGTAAATGTAATGGGATCTCATAATTTTATGCCATACTGCACTGTCATGAAAATGCTGGTATACTATATAAATGAAGAATAACATAACATTGGGGGGCTCCATGACCATTGCCACTCTCTCGTTTTGATTGTTTGCACATGAGCAAGAAAGCTTTCTCAACAAACATGAGTTGTGAATAATAGCTTACTTGGGCTTGTAATATTCTCAGTGCCAAAAGTCTGTTACCTTAGTCTTACAGTAGCACACAGCAAATAATTAGAGAGAGAATGCTTACTAAAAAGGCAGAAGAAAGCTACAGACAGGAGGAAATCAGTTACTGAAATATGAAATATAGAAAAAAATATAAAATTCAGGGATAACAAAAACTTAACAAACATGAGATAGAGGAGTTTAAAAAAGGAGACAGTAAAAACAAAATTAACACAGAAACAGTATTCTAATAATGGAGAGAGGTAACATTTGGGAAATAATAATAACAGGACTTGCTGAGGCCACCAGAACAGTTGCACAACTCTGGTGGTAGTTGTGGTGGTTCCACCCACAGCTGCACTGGTTGTGGAAGCCCCTTCGACCTGCTGTGATGCTCACTTGCCTTGGCTGCTTATGTTAGAAATAGGAAAGATTAAAAAAGAAAATTGTGGTACAGGTAATCTCCCAAATGATATTTTGACAGGCAAAAGCAGTGGTATTGTACTTTTTTAAATCAGATCGTCGTTTGCCCTAATCCTAACTTGCTCAAGCCCTATTCCAAATTTCCTAAAGTACATTTTGAACTACTTATGCATGGCAACAAATGATCATTGCTTCTCCAGCCCCTTTGATGAGCCAACTTAATCTCCCTTTTCAATGCGAACTACACATCACTGGGAGATTGGGACTGTGTGAGCTACATAAAAAAGGAAGCGAGAACACTAACTCCCTGATATACTACTATCTTTGTGACAGGACATAGGAGTCTGCTTCAATCCTTAAATAATCAGCCCATGTAAGTGCTGATGAATACAAGTAGGTTGCTCTGAGCACCTGGCTAGCTTAAGCTGAATCATATATTATGTGTAACATAAACTTAACTTATCTTTGAGTCTGAGCAACGTGCTATTTAAAAAAAAAAACGCATTTTAAAAGAATAAAAAATAATTACTCAAAGAGCCCCAAAACCTCGACACCCAGCAGGTCGAGCAGGTCCTGTTTCCAATCTATTAGGTCCATGCAGCAGTGCATTAACTGCTGTATGATGCATTGGTTCCCTGTGCTGTGGCCCACAATCTGGAGAACTCTCCTCAACAATAACCTACGTTCCCACAGGGCGTACACTCTCCCAGGCCTGCCACCAGCTGCCAGCATGGAGGGTAGGTTGCGCTGCACAAAACAAAAAACAAATTTTTCCGCACTGGCATCGCCACTTCCTCCTACCTGTTCTGCCATGGGGCCGGTTGGAAAAAAAGTAAAAGACAAAAACAAAGCAAAAGTACAAAAAGTGACAAAATAAAAAAAGATGAAAATGTAAAATACATACACACCCTCAGAAATGTACTGAAAAAACAAAGGTTACAGTGGCTATGCAGTTAGGTGAAACGTTCAGTACAAACACAGGATTTTTAACTAAAAAACTTTAAAATTAATCATTTATACGTTACTCAGGTAGCCATGCACAACAATGCCACT
This sequence comes from Lissotriton helveticus, assembly GCF_964261635.1. NCBI lineage: Eukaryota > Metazoa > Chordata > Amphibia > Caudata > Salamandridae > Lissotriton > Lissotriton helveticus. The sequence continues at coordinate 704,408,437 of NC_136069.1, read as the reverse complement.
AATGATGTCATTCAAAGAAGTCATCAATAAACATGTCATGAGTCATATGATAAGTGAGGTCATAAGCAGTGCATGGAGTTTTTTTTGTTTTTCAAGATTATTTACACTTTACTATAATATCATTTTAACGTTAGTTTTTTGAGTACATTTCTGCAGCTTTTTAATGTAAACTAAGATCATATTTCCATACCTAACTGTAACACCACTTTAATCATTATATTTTATATATTTGTTTTATGCATATGATATTATCACATTTGTTTACAAAAGAAAGAAGTACAATTAGAACCACAGTTATAGTATAGGTATGGTTGTGAGCTGAATGTAAAAACCACACTGAAATGCCCATTCTTAGGTAAGGGCCATATTTATGGCTAAGAATTGTAGTGCAGTGCAGCAAGTCACCTTGCTGTGATGTACTGCGTGACCGGAAAAGGTCAGGATTGCACTATTTTCAAACAATTGTGGCACATTCATGCCTTTCATCCCGTGCTTGTGCTCTTTCGGCTGCCTAGCACCAATTCAGGTACTTTTGTACCATGGTGCAAGGGTGCCTCTACTGCATGTAGTACAGTTTTTGTGCAGGAACGGACACCTTCCTATACTAGAAAAACCCTTCAGGCTTTTTCACTATTTGTGCTGCAGAATGCAACACATAAAGAAAGAGGAGCAAATAATGAGAAATAAAGCTATTTCTCCTCATTAATCCTCACCTGGGCATAAGTTTTAGGTCCATTTAAAGGTCACTACTTCTGTAAACCTGGGAATGAATCAAAATCCATGAATGTTGCATGGGAATACCCATGCAGCACCAAAGGAGATGCCTTTCTGACACAGAGTAATACCACACAGTGATTAGGGCTGCATTGCATTACTAGAGATGTATGAAGCCCCTGAGTCTCCAAATCATGACTTGATCCCATCCTAACATTGGACTCTCATCCTGCTGCACACAGCCTTTAGCCATGTGAAGCCCCGGTTGGAGTCATGCCCTAAGAGTAAGTAGAGACAAGCCCTTTTGTTGAGTAATGATTTTAAGTTGCTTTTTTTGTTCTTTCAGTAAACATTCCTCAAACTGTAGTGGTAAACAGTCACTTTAAACTTGCAAACATGGTGGTGCCTTTATTTGGTTTTGTATTTCTTTTTGTAGTGGCCTTCAAACATTTTTTTCTTATAGAGAACTACTATTTGCTCCATGCTATAGCTTTGTATTGCAAACATTCTAAAGGTAAGGTGAAAAGGTATGAAATGTTCTCTTCTTGAATCCCCAGGAGATCCTCTTCAGTAATACTTTCATGGGATTATGTTTCCTCACTATTAGGTAATATTGTGGTTTAATTCTTTGTAGACATTGTTCACAATGATTATTTTTAAACTCCTTGTTATGCTTCACCTTCAGTTCGTTTCTAATGTGTGAAGTTCCAAAGAAGGACAGATTTGTTGTCCACTGTTTAACTTCAAGTCCCACAGTATGTAGGGTACTTTTTAGAAAAATAGAAATTCCAACTGCTGGAGTGCAAAAAAAAAAATCCAAAACAAAGAACTTCTTAGTTGAGTTCCCTCATTCTATAGTATCTTCTATGAAAATCACTGCTTTGTTTTCCGCATCTTTAAAGTGGAGAAGCCGATGAGGGCCCTAGAACCATCCTTTCTGTAATTAAGTAGGGCTAGGATGTGGAACACAGTAGCCATTCTCTGTAGCAACTGCAAAAAACTCCTGCTCTACAGTAAAGCACGTCGAATGCCATCTGTCATGATATCAAATTATCAGATTATCACATTGGAAGGCTCAATATGAACTAAAACTCTGAGGTGCTTATCCACAAAGGTAATTTATACTTGTGAGCACTTGACTACGTGTCTGTGTGCAGTAACTGCACTTTTGTACTAACTTACACTTTTGTAGTAAGTTCAGCAATACACATGGCCAACCACTGGTACTGCAACATGTACCATGCAAAATAATTCAGGAAGATACTTACTACAATAGAGTAAGTTACGCAAAAGTGCAGTTTGTGAAGTCTAAAAAGTAGTAAACTTACTCAAAGTGTAAGTTAACATAAGAGTACAGTTTATGAATAGCACCTTGTAAGTTTTTTGGTACTACTGTACTACTACAAAAAGTACTACAAATGTACTACAAAGTTCAATTTGTGAATCAGGCCCTCCATTTTAACATACACTTTGTTGTGGAGAATAGCACGGGCAAGTTCATAATGACCTGGCATTCTGCCATAACACACATTTGATGTGGAAGACACAATCTTGCAAGAGTAATATATATATAAATAGCATGATCCACTTTTTCTTGAATATTGTTGTCATTTCTCACCAAGACACATTGTGCAGTTAAAATCAGTTTGGAGTCAAATATAGTTAATCATCTTTCTTTGATCTTTGTTTGAAACTCAAGAGTTTGATAATCCACAAGTATATGGGAATCATTCTATGATCCACATTTAGGGTAATTTGCATTAGGTGCACAATACAATCTGTTCACAATTTTAAACTGTTATAGATTTAAATAGGACAACTTAAACATTCAATGTGACATCATAAAATCATTCTTAATTCAGTAGTGAATATTGAAACATTCTGTAACAGGTAATATTATCAAGATACTTCCAGAAATCTATATGCCCCATATTGAGATCTTGTGAAGGGATTTTCAAAAACTAATCATGCACCTGCAGATATTTGAAACTGTTACACTTTGTTCTGTTGAATTCACTTACAAGATCAATGTAGGTGCATAGCAATCCATCTGAAAAATGCTACCCCACACTCCTGATATCCTTCTTTTGCCATCCCATTACAAAAGGGTCATGAAGTGTTGCTGTCAAAGTCAAAAGGCCCAACAGTGATGTATATTAGTTCATTTAACAGCAGTGAAATAATTTACAACAATCAAACCAAATAGAATGTAGTGGTTTAACAAACTTAAAGAAATCTTCCATAACAATTAGGGCCATTTAATTTGTAAGTCAATAACTGGTGTCCAGATCAAGGCTCATTGCAGCATTTCTTAAAAGAGATCACAAAGGAAATAACTGAAAAGATAGTTACTTATAGCAATATCAAGATGTTTGAAAAAAGAAATCAAGAACAGAAAGTGGGAGGAAGTGCAAAAGATAAAGATAAAAAGGGGAGGGGGCTGGTACATGTTATGCATTGCATTGTTTACTGATGTTGACACGGCGGTGGCCTCCAGAAAGTGTACTGTTTATGATTAATACTGTACACCGCCTTTTTGACGATTGGAGCCGCCGTGATCTCGTTTCTCGCCATCAGAATTTCAAGTTTTATCGGAAATCATGCCAAAAGGAAACTAAAAGAAAGGAACCTCCCCATATCAGGAGAAGTGACATATTTAAAGCAACATCGATACCTATACAGATACCTACAATTGCGCATATCGTACACAGTTAACCCTGCCCGTTTGACGGCGAGAAACGTAAATCATCCTATCTATTTTACCAGACCCGGCTTCAAAGAACAACCACAAATTTAATATAAACTTTGATATCAGAACAAACTCGTGCTACTCTTATCCTCGATATCCTGATATTCAGAGTAGACATCAATTCACGTGTCCACTTAGTTGCCCTTCTGAATACCTTTGATCAAACGAATGAAATGTTCTAAAGAAAGGAAATCATTTGAGGCAGCCCAGCTTTCACCTTATTATATATATCGTTTTGAAGTATAACATATTTGGCTTCTCCAGAAGAAGGCGCTGGTCGCCGAAACGCGCGTCGAGAACTATTAAGCCATTTCAATTGTTTTAAATGAATTTTGTATAATGAGTTGTGAATTATTGATGATGTTTATAAATTCTCTTCTATGTTTTATTGCTTTGTTATTCGTTTTATGTATATACAAATTTGTGTTAATTTTTTAATACATGTGTAAATAAATATCAGAATGTGAATTCATTTGGTAGCTCCTTTTTCCTTTTAAAATCTTATGTTGATTGTGAACTATTTATTATGATTGCCTAGGTTGTTACTTATTCATTATATGAATAATACTGTGTCATTGCTGGATGGTCAATATCAATAAAAAATTTCAATAAACATAGTTTTATAAAAAAATAAACACATTTGGGCATTACATTCGTTTTGACAATAATGCTGCAACCAATTAAGGTCATAGGAAGATATTGATAAAGTTGCATGGCCACATTCCTCAAAGTTGAGAGGAACAATCCACCCTATATCCAAACATAATTACATTCCCAAGTATGTTGTAGCTTAGTCAATACATGTATCCACTGCATTGTTCTTGTAATTTGTGATGATTTGTGTATTAGAAGCATTGAGCTTATACCCATAGACCCTGTGTATAGGCTCAATACTTCTAAGACACAATGGAACCACAGAGGCATGAACTTTAGAAAGTTTCATTTCAAATAAATTCATACACTAAATTACAATGTGACCCTAGCCCTCTTCTAAAACATTATGAAAATGAATGAATAAATTAATACAATTACAAAGAAACATAGATGTCTTGAGCTCATAGATTTATATTTAGTGACAGCAAACCAAAGTCATATTGAAGTATCTTTTTATTATGTAAGTGCAAGAATTTTCCACATTATTGGTATTCAATTTGTAATTTGTTGGCTGTGTTTATGGTAAATATAAACTTTTGGTTTGCAAACTAGAAGCTGGAGGATCCATTGACATTATAAGTATACTCTAGTTCTCTGGTTCACACTCTATCCCTTAGGGTCTGTGAACCTTGTGCAGAAAACAGATTTTGCTGCAATGTCTTACAGTCACTTTGAGATCCCCATATGTGTTTGAGGGTCACAGTCCACTCATTGCGCCTCCTTATGCCCTGCATTTTTCCTGTATAGATGCTGAGCATCCCTTTGGGTAATAGACAATTTTCCATTTGTAGCCAGCCAATCAGAGTGCTTGGGGTCATGCAGTCCAGTTGGATATCAGAAAATCTGAAAAGGATAAGAGGAGAAAATAAACTCTCATACCATGGGATTCATTACATTTTAGAATTTTTGGTTTCCAAACTGCCGGATAACCTGTTATTTTTATAATTCCATGATTTAGTGGACCTCATATCTCTATAAATTCTCTTTTATGTTCCTTTCAACAGATTTTGTAAAGACTAATTAATTTAACACATTTATTCCATAACTAGCATAGGTTTCAACTTAGAGGGCAGATCTGAATGGAACAGCTGGATAGATCAGAATAAAGCTTTACATGCTGAAACGTAGCCACCAATGTTTTTTTATTGTAAAGTCTTGTGAAATTGTAACAAAAAGTGCAAAAAATACAAGCAAAGTGAAAATAATGGGGTACGTCTGGATGTCAAAAAGTTCAAAAACAATTTTAAGTCCCACTTCAGAAAGGAACTTTGTCACTTTTTTAAAGAAAAGCATAGATGTTTTCTTGTAAGCTCTAATGTAGAATGAGACTTTCACACCATTTGAGAAGAAAATCCTCCCCATGTGGGAAATTGTAACAGCCACTGATGAAATGACGGCCGGATACCTGAAGCAGGATGGTACCTCTGGAGCTTTGGAGCTTTTGTGCTGAGAATTGTCTATGTCCCAGTGCAGAACGGGACTTAGTTGATTTTTTGGAGGTGCTGATAGACCCATATGAAACAAAGTTGAAATTCAATTTAACACCATAGAACGGCCGGTCTGTTACTTTTTCCATCAGGTCCCGCTGAAGCTCTGGAAGAAAAGTTTTCAAATGTTTCCAGGCTTTCTTCTGATTCCCGAGCAACAACAGCAGTAAACTTCTAAAACTACCGGGGCATCAGAGTAATGCTCTTGGAGACTCTTAGGGTGTCAGGTACAGACCCTCAGCAAAGTCTAGTCCAATCCAGGTCCAGTTGCCACTCATCATCTGGCTGGGTCAGGGAAAAGGCCTTCTGCAGTTTCTTACAATTCTGTAACCAAACAGGATTTCAAACCAACTGTCCCTATCTACTTCTTTGTCCTGGTACAAAAGGGAGCAGGTCTAGTCCTTCAGGGCTCCTCTCGGGTTACAGACAGCAGGTCAAGTACTCTTCTGTAGGTCCAGTAAGTGTTCGGAGGAGGGTTCCTAAGGGCGCCATATTTAAGCCTGGCACCTACTAGTCAGTGGGGATGACTCGTGAGCACTCCCAAACGTATTGGGGAAAGGTTCTTGATGGCAATCCTACCCACTTTTTCAGTAGTTCCTGTTTGCGTTACTGCAAACACTCCCAGATTGCCTCCCACTCTCAAAATTTAATATAGAGAAAAACTCCTCCCCTTGAGCAGGGCATGTGTGCACACGCAGAGGTGTGGCCAGTGCAATAAGCAGCCCCCTACTCTGGGATCACTCAACACTAGAGCTAGGGGTAGCTTTCCTCCCACTGACTTTGATGTCAGCATGACTATGGGGACAAAGTCCGGGCCTTTCCAGATATCACTTCACATTTGTGTGTGACAGGGGAGGCCGATTTGAAAGATAATGAAGTTCATGGGTCCACGGTGACTGGTCTTTCACGAAGGAAAGAAAACACCCCCTACACCCAGTCAATTGCATTGTCTCTCCTGTAGGATCAGATTTTAAACCTCTTTCACACCTCATGCAGGCCAAGTACAAACGGGCAAGTGCCAAAGTTCTTCTGCAAATTAGCTTTCAGCAGGGTAAATGTAACTTTCCAAAAGATAATTTTCCAGTTATGTAATAAAAATCAGACTTCACCATCAGATGTGTATTTGAATGGAGTCTAAAACTGCTATTGGTCAAATGGTATAGCTTAAAATATATAGTCTATACTTTGACTTTTTCTATGTGCCAGTTACGGGTGTGACCAGTGGAAATGTTGTTTGCGCCTGGTCACCAGGGGAACATTCCGTTTAAGTGTCACAAAAATTCCACTCCTAAATATTATGCAGCCTAATTTGTAGGCAGCAAGATTTGCTTTGGGCAAATTATTTAACATTTTAAATCAGGTGTTCCTGCCTGTCAACATGGTGGTTTTGACAGTTCAAGCTGTTGCTATAAAGCTACATACAGTAGGTCTGTTTTCACTGTCTCTGTAGTGGATGGCACAATTGAATGTGCAATCTACTATTGTATTTATCTTTGCATGTCAAGGGTGTATTTTTGACCCATACTCTATAGCCTTTTAGGAGAGTTAATTGCACCAATCAAGTTTAGGCCAATTTGAACATGTTTAAAGGGGATCACAGGCACTTTACTCCTGGTTACCAAATGTAAAGTGCACAGAGTTGTAATGCCATCAAAACAAATAGGGCACACATTTGTGGGGAAACCACAGAATAATGTTGTCATTTCCTTCACTCTTGTAATGATATATAATAATGAAGTATTTTAATGTATTACCCTAATTAAGAGTGAAATAGCATGTAATCCTCCTGCAAAATTTCAATATGTCTTGTAAAAAAAAAGGAAACAAAGAATGATAGTGACAGAGTACCTTGGAAAACAGTGTGTTAACTCCACTCTATTTTCCTGTTTCTTTTTAGAATTTTGGGCAAGATATGCATTTAAAATAAATGTAGTATATTGTGCAGTGTTAATAGGATGCACACCCTTTTCCCAAGAATGTATATCCTTCAATAAATGTTATATGTGGTGCATTGGGCATTATTGTTTTATATAAATGACGTTGAGGGTCTTTTTACCATACTGAGTGCTAGAGGAATTCATGTGCTTCTACAATCATAAGCAGGAGGTCAAATAGATTTCCCAGAAAATTCAACCAATAGAGAAGACTGATGTCCACAAGCATTTCTGTTGGCAGAAATGTACTAACAGTTGTGTTTCATGATTACATAATGTTCCTGATCAATGGAACTCACTGATGCCCCAATATGTGGATGCAGTCCTCTGTTGCAAAATGTACACATGAAATGACAAATGCCTAATGAAAAAACATAGAATAGTGTTAATATAATCAAACAAATGTATTAAATATTTTTGTCTTATATTTTCGTTTAAAAAATCTTATACATTTTCAATAAATGTCAATGAATTTAGGAAGACATTATTGATATAAAAAAGATATCACCAAATATACATCAAAAGTTATTGATGTTGTCACAAAATGACAGTGAATACAAATGTATTACATCAGTTCTAGATTTCTGCTAGTAGTTTTTTTTTATCTATGCAGTCATGTCAGTATTGTAATCAAAGATGATGCGTAGTCAGGGTCTAGTAGTCCATTAAGTATATTTATTCATTAGTACAGGAAGATGGTAAGTCCAGTTAATACCTCAGTAATTGCCTAAGTGTTTGCCTAAGTATATGCCCCACCAGGAGCAGCCTCCTGGCAGCTCAGCCATCCAGATCCAACTGATACTCCACTCATTCTAATCCACTCCAACATTCTGCATGACTTCATCACAAGTTGAGTATGTAGGCAGAGAGATACCATAGAGGGAGTGTAACCAGTAGAGTAAGACTACAACACATCTCCCTCATTATAATAATAGAAAACAAAGAGAGAGAGTGTGAAGCTGTTGGACACTCGTGAAGCAAAAGAAGGTATAACTGTCAAACGTAAGGTATTAGTGTAGTGGAACAAAATAGTGTAGCGGATCAACAAAAGAGAGGAAAGAAAGATGCATGAAATAAAACATACCACACAACTCATCCTACCCCTTTGATAACGCACATACCACACATCCTACCCCTTTACTCAAAAATGCATAGAGATGGTAAAACGCACAAGACAGAAAAGAGGATGCACTACAAAAACTAATAGAACACCCTATTCTCTGATAAGATAAGGAAAAACAAGGAATGCAAGACAAAAGATACAATCAAAAACTAAAAAACGGCGTTTCCAAAAGGCAACACACCACACGGTGTAAAAAAAAAACGCCACATGACAGGTCCAACACCCATAAAAAGTAACAGTAAAACCAAAACTGTTAAATTATGGGTACTAAAACTCAAGGCAAACGTGACATGGGTCACCCTAAAGCAAAGCAAACATGCCATGCCAACTGCAAATGAAAAACAACAACCCAAACAAAAACACAGCGAGCTACAACAGCCCAAAAGCAACCCACCCTGGGCACTCCTTCACCCGAAGGACAACAAAATAAGGGAAAAGAAACAATCTCAAGTTAGTCAAAATTTTGGGGATTACAACACCCAAAGGAAAACAAAATATTGAAAATCGCCATGCCTAAGGCAAACATCAGATAGGTTTCTTTAGACCTAGAGCAAACAGATTCCGAAAAACTAAAAACCCACGACAAGCTAAAATAAGGAAAACTTATAAACCTGTGACACACACGTACAACTGGATGAGGGACACTCCACCAGAGTCAAAAGAAATAGCACATACACTTAACATCCACAACGCCAGGAAACAAAAAGACAAACTACAAATGACCAGAAAAATAAGAATGTCTCATGCTCCAGTGAGTTGTCACAAACAAGGAATGTTGTGAATACGGGAAGATTTGCGACGTCCTCCACGAAAACATTAACACTTCTACCAAAGTCACAACAAACATATAACTGTAACATGACCCCATCCAGATATTAAAGTCACAAGGTAAATAAAACATAACAAACTAAAACAATAAACGTGGTCACCGTAGTCTAAGATGAGCGATACCTCACCCGAAAGTCCAGTCCAATGAAGATGAGCGATACCTCACCCGAAAGTCCAGTCCAATGAAGATGAGCGATACCTCACCCGAAAGTCCAGTCATCAAAACAGAAAGTCAAATCTATGGAAGTCTAATTCAAATATTCATTCATCCTAAATCTAAATGTAGCAGGTAAGTAGATATTTGCGCCACAAATAGCACCTCCAGATTGAGATCTCCCATCATAGTTGTATGAATGCATGAATGTAGCTGAATACCATGAAATCCACATTTGCGTTAAAATCCAAGAAACACCTACTTTTGCCACAGCTTTAATAAGATCGATCTCCAAGTAAAAAGTTGTAGGCAAAAGTAAACAATAGCCCTTGCGATGTAGTTGCGCTTCAATCTTCAAAATGAAACGACGTGAAACTCAGCATATTAAAGGGATTCTACCCAATGAGTCAAAATGGCCGCCATAGCGTCGTACTGCGTCATTTACTAAAGGAATTAGACCTCACTTGGACGCTGAGCCAGACGCTGTCATAGGGTCAAAGGAGACTTCCACCAATACTCCGGAGGATTCCAATGTCGTCATCAAAGCAAAACAGGCAGGCGAAGTGGAAGGTGCTCCTGAGACCAACCGTCACCGCTTTGACAAACGGTGAGTTGGCAGACATTGATTGAAGCGCAGGCTCAATTTCAAAATGTTAAGTTTCTTCTACTGTTAAAACACCCTGAGAGCGCAAATTCCAGTCTGTCTACCGGCAAATGATTCTAAGAAAGTAACGTTTCTTTTTACTGCCAGTACGCGCTGCAAGCGCAGAGTCAAACAATTAACTTGAAATCAGCTCGCATTAGTCACTTGGAAATGTACTCCACAAACGTCGCTTTTAAACTGCTGCGAGTAATTCTCAAAACATGAGCTGGCTGTAAAAGCGGTGAAAATTTCCAAAGCGGTAAACAAAATGCAGCAGTATAAATGTTTCCCAAAAACGATGTTGTGCTTTCCCCTGTCTGCTTCAGCTTTCCTCACGTTAAAGTTAGCAGGTTGAGGTCTAATGACATTGGGGAAACATTAAGCCCAGTCCAGCAAAACCAATAAGTAAAATCAGGTACATTTAGCACTCACCCAAATATAACAAGCACTGGCACTTCCACGTTGGGGCCGACCGATCTTTGGTCACTGGTGGGGCAAGTGGAGAGCCAGTTTGTTTTTTCTTCGTGCGTTACTTCTTTTTCAATGTTTCTTTATTTCTAGGAGTTTCAGCTTCTTTTTCTTGTGATTCTTCAGTTCCATATGTTCTAGCCCATAGTTGTAGGGTAATCTTTCAGCCTTTAGCCACGCGTAGTCCTTTTTACCTCGTCGCCAGTATTGTAATCAAAGATGATGCGTAGTCAGGGTCTAGTAGTCCATTAAGTATATTTATTCATTAGTACAGGAAGATGGTAAGTCCAGTTAACACCTCAGTAATTGCCTAAGTGTTTGCCTAAGTATATGCCCCACCAGGAGCAGCCTCCTGGCAGCTCAGCCATCCAGATCCAACTGATACTCCACTCATTCTAATCCACTCCAACATTCTGCATGACTTCATCACAAGTTGAGTATGTAGGCAGAGAGATACCATAGAGGGAGTGTAACCAGTAGAGTAAGACTACAACAGTCAGAATATCAGATAACCATTTATTTCACAATGTAGTCAGAAAAACATGATACAATAAAACAGCTGCCGGTAAATTGACACTACGCTCATTTCGGCGAAGCCTTCCTCAGGATTCCGTCACAGCGAACAAGATTTGATGATGGGTTCTCTGGGTCAGCTGTTAATAATGATCATGGCGACGTCTGCACACTTGAAAACCTTGAGGCAATGGCTGTATGGTTCCAATACTGATTCATTTGGTGTACGTAGCTGCTGAATAGTTTAAAATGCCAAGCTAATATGGTATCCAACGAACGCAATACGTCCAGTGGAAAATTGTAATGGAATACCCTCTACCGAGAGCTCGTGAGATCGACATCTAGAATGCCTTAATGGAATGGGCAGTTATCAATCATGGTCCTTGCCTGTTCCCAGAGATGTAGAACTACCAATAGTTGTGATACCATAGGGATTGTATAGTATAAGAAGATACATTTTCAGTGCAGGATGACAGAATGGGACGTCCTATCTGGAGTGTGGATATGCACTCTCATTCAGACTGCTATGGTCATTGCATTTTCCTTTGGAGGACATCTTGCTGTCCTTACAAACCCCCCGGCAAGATGAGTAAGTTTACTGACATGTTCTGCAAACTTGGTCAAATGGAAAAAATATGAACATGAGCTCACTACACCAGGACATGGGAAGATATCTTACAGTACCCATAAAACCAGGTGCATTCTATCGTAAAACACACTCAGGGAGGCAGTCGTAATGGCATCAGTGTGAAGGGGGCTATTTGAGGGTTACAACCAGGGCCACGATTTTGCCTTCACTGTGATTTCCACATACTTGTAGATTTCCTGCAATTGCCACACAATCTCTTATCTACATCATAATCTGCAGATTTTAACCAAGAAAATGTGTTTCTAGCTCAACCCGATCAAATGTTACTAACACGCAGGCCCGGCTCCAGGAATTTCTATTTGGGTGGGCCAAGGGTGCATTTGGGTGGGCCACTGGGGCTCGATTTGTCGCATATATTTCTGGGCAGGCCTGCTTCAGAGCCCTCCTTTATATCTTCTTAGCCTTACAAGGCCCAGTAAAACGTACTCTTTTCCAAATCTCTTTCTAAATGTCATCACTTTCAAAAAGTGTTTTTTCCATGTAATGCTCCTTTGATGGGAAGAGGAGGTTTCTGAGGTGGGAGTATCAGGCAAGTGACACTTCTCGGGCTCCCTCTGTGCGAGCCTTCAGGAAGAATCCCTCTTTATTACTACCTCCACCTGACCCCAGACTCTGCAACGCACTCCCTTATAGGCTTGAATATCCACTACTCCTCTCCAGTGCACCTCTTCTTACAGCTGACCTTGGGCCCCAGCCCCATATCAGGCACCATCGGGCTCCACTTTAATTTTTCCAGGTAAAACATTAGAAAAAACACCTTCAAACTTAAAACATTGAATATAGCAGTAAATATAATTAGCATGCACTTTAAAGTATGTTCCACAGTAGCCCTTATGACCCAACTGCTAATTAAATAAACAAAAACGCCATGACAGGGCCGGCTTTAGCGCTAATGTGAAAGTCTTTGTTGGCGCCACACCAATAACCTCTTTCTCCGTAAATACCTTTACTACCACCTTCCACCTTCCAACAGTGCCCCTCATCCCTCCATGACCCCACTATTGACCTCCTCCTAGGATTTCCTCACTGCCTCACGCCACAAGTGCCCCTCATATCCCCATAGCCCCTCCCCCTCATGACCTCCTCGGAGACAAGTACCCCTTATCTCTCTGTAGCCCCTCCCCCTCATGACCTCCTTCTCGGAGACTAGTACCCCTTATCTCTCTGTAGCCCCTCCCCCTCATGACCTCCTCTTCTGACTCTCTCACTACTACGCTCCACCAGTGCCCCTCAGCTCTCACTAGCTCCCCCTCCACCCCATGACCTCTTCCACGGATTCCCTTACTGCCACCCTCCAACAGTGCCCCTCATCTTTACGTACTCCCTCTCTCATATGCATTTCATTTGTTGTATAGCGCTACTCCTATCAGTGTAGTGTGTGTCAGTACTTTACACCAGGCACACATTATACAGAGATAATGAATCATACAAGTATGTAAATCAGTCTACAGGGAATGTCACATAAGCCAATGAGGATTACAAGGTGTATGAATCACATGTCATCCATACTGGTGGGCAGTATATTTTAAAAGGGTTTGGTATGGGGAAACACAACCATAGGATTTAAAGAGTATTCCATGGGGGTCAGCTTTACTGATAAAAATGTATATCTGCCCAACATAAGCAATATTACAATAATGAAAGACAGGGGAAGTTCTAACTATATTACAAAAGAAAAAAAAACAAAGTTCTAACTGTACCATTCATGTTTGTATGCAGCTCTTCGATGACAGTTCATTGGTCACTGCCCTATGTTAGGATTGTAACTTCTGTACTGCAAGTAACACAAGGATCTCTGTGACAAAGGCAGTAACCCACTGAGCTATCCACATAAAATACAGTTCATCTGCATTTTAAAACTACTAACAGACAAATGATTGCCCTCCAGCAGGGTTATTAATCACCAGTGTTATCTGGGCATTTTGTATTGTCTTATTGTTGTCCTGCATTGCCCATGATAATGATAAAAACTGTTTAAATGAAGCACACACGAAGTATGTGTCCTGCTGGGCCTGTGCAGATTTTAAAAAGTGTAGTAACACATTCTCTTACCTACTCCATTCCTCAAACTTTGTGTCACAGCCTGATGTGATAAGCCGCTGCAGGGGTTAGAAAAGGTGACTAGGAATAAACAAACTTCTTTTCTCCTGCGCTGCTTAGAAAAAGGAATATCAACGCAGCAGGACGGGAGGCAAAGGTTACCAAAGGTTAGCAGTGTCAATGAAAGGATTTGTCACCTTTCACCATGCAGAGATGAAGGGGTGGCAAAATAAACAAAGCCTCAGTTAACATGTTAATGGTCTTTAAAGACCTGTTAAGTACTCGGGTGCGGCTGTGATATTCTCTAAAACTGTCTGTCTGTGTGTGTGCGCGCCCGGGAAGCTGTCTCAGCCCGGGCTGACACACACAGACACCCTTTGAGGTCAATGCCGGTGTGCGCCTGCCTTCAAGGCCAAGGATCCCGTTTGGGTGGGCCAGGCTCATGTTTGGGTGGGCCTGGCCCACCCGGCCCACCCGCTAGAACCGGGCCTGCTAACACGCATGAACCTCTCTTGCGGCTCAGTGGAATGCCCTCCGCAGTGGTTGACTGGTCAACTTTCAGTAGCTTATTACTGTGTTCGAAGCTTAAACTGTTACTAATGAGGTGCAGCCTTTGCCCAGACAGTGTTAACATGAGAAAATGAACAAAGTTTGAGGCAATAATATCACAAAATGAGCAATATTAAGTTGCATAATTTGCCTTTTCCTGCCACATAATTTAGTTAGCCCTGCCGCATAATCTTGTGCTCACTGCCACATAAATCCAGTCGCCCTGGTTATAACCTTTATTGCAACATTAGAATGCTTGTTTATCCATTGAAAACAATAGAGGGGCAGAAGTCTTTATTCTCTTGTATTGTCCTGCTTCCATTAACATCTAACAGTATCGATTCACTCTCCCTCTTTTCTGAATAGAAGGAGTTTTACGAAGGAATATACTTTGTGTTTTTATGTGAAAAAAATAGATTTGTCCCTCTTTCCTTCCATGAATCTTACTGTCACAAATGTGCTGTTTCTGCTGACGCCAACACTAATAGTGGGAATTCTCCACGGACGGGGCCCCTCTCTCTGACCTGTTTTCCTTTTTTCATCATCATTCTATTTTTATTTTAAGGGACACAAGCTTGAATACAGTGCAAATTATAGGGCAAATCACCAATTACTGTTGAGCATCACATTCAAAATTCAAACATTTCTAAAAAAACAACTTAACAGCTTCCCAGTGTTAACAAAAATGTTCGCCCCACATTGACGGAGAGAAAACGATCACAATAGCTTTGACCTGCTTTCCAAGATGCTGGATATGACGTGCCCTGCTAGGTGGGTAATTTGGGCTAAACTTTGTAAGCCAGGGACAGCGGGCCAATTCACAATTCACCTGCGTATAATTAAGACCCCAAGTCCCTGACCAGTAAAACCTGTATCTTAGAAAACGAAGGGCCTCGTTTATGAAAAGTGACGCATCGCTGCGTGAAAACAGCGATGCGTCACTTTTCATTGTGCCCTCCTTGCGACACCAATGATGCGTCATATTTACAGTATGACGCATCATGTCGCAAGGAGTTACAGATATGTCAGTATTACTGACGTATCTGTAGGCGCAAAAGTGACGCATTGCTGGAGTGTGTCACAAAAGTGAAGCAACTCCAGCAATGTGTCCTTTCACATGGTGTGAAAGGGCCTGCGTCAGATTTTGAAGCATTTGAGTCCTAGAAGTGGCGCAGTGAAATCTCATAGATTTCACTGCGTCACTTCCATGACCGTTTTTTGCGTCAAAACGCCCCCCTTGCATACATTCTACCTGGCGCAGATATAATGTGGCGCAGGGGTTTACGCAGTGA
Organism: Lissotriton helveticus; assembly: GCF_964261635.1. Lineage (NCBI taxonomy): Eukaryota > Metazoa > Chordata > Amphibia > Caudata > Salamandridae > Lissotriton > Lissotriton helveticus. The sequence continues at coordinate 704,392,640 of NC_136069.1, read as the reverse complement.
CGCATCTACCTACGTGCGGCACTTTGTAAATATGGCGCAACAAGGAGCTTTTTTTACGCCACTGGTGCGTCACAAAAAGTGGCGCACCGGCGGCGTAAAAGTGAAGCACGGCCTTATAAATGAGGACCAAAGTGATTAGGCTGCCGTCAGAAGGGCAATGTCATGAAAGTTGATTTAGTAATGCCTCTGGTGTTCCCTTCATCTTGGCTTTAAATATCCATGAGAGCCAGGACCCCACACATTGCACAGATCTAGCTGTTTTGAATGCATTACGGTCAGTGCTCATGACTCAATCTAATCTGAAGCAGCTACATTTGAATGCATTCTTCTTACCCACATATGAAGCATAAGTTGAAATTGCTATTTGGCGCATCCGTTGTGTGAACATTTTCATTATGCATTTTGAACCTTTATTCACGTTTTAGAGAAATATTCTCCTCTTGAATTGACCTCATAGGGCCAGAGTTGCGCGCTACTAGAAGCACAGTACAATTGCATGTGATTTTACTGTTGCCAAGTAGTAAATCCTCTTAGTATCATGCAATTAAAATTTAAACCACGTGGAATGGGGAATTAATGTGTGGGCCGATTTTTCATGAATACATTCACCTAGATTCCGATTTGCATGGTTTTTAGCGCATACATTCTTCCACGTGCTGCGAGCGGGATACATGTATTTGTAGGCCATTGGGTGGAAAGGGGGATGGCAAGAAGGGCAGCTAGGTGCCCTTCATGCAGCTTGTCAAAACTAACGGGAATTCAGCCTCGGCCCCTGCAGGTAAGAGCGGTGAGGGGGTGGGGGGTTATTTCGACAGACGATGATGAGGGGAAATTAATTATTTATTTAATTTTCCCTCATGGTCATCTGTGGAATCCCATACCACCACCAACAACCCGGCCCCATCGCTCTTACCTGCATGGGCAGCTGGATTGCAGCTTGGCTAAAGCTAAAACCCCAACACATTTTATTGCGTAAAGGTAGACTATGGAAAAATGGGGTATGGTTCCCCACACCCAGAAATGTAAGGGGCCTGGTTCCAAGTGTAGGCGCAATTTATCTGTTGTACATTGATTCTTCATGTAATATGGTTGTCTTTTGTCTTAGTCCTTTCTTTGTGTTTTCTTGTTCTCTGTCTACCACAATGCTTATGTATGTTCTGACATCTACCTGGAGTATTCCACTAGTGTCAGTTGGTGGTCTGGTCAGCTGGCGAGAATTGTACTCGGCTGTGTCTTGGATTAAATCTATTTGTAAACACCACTAAGTATACCATCCTCGTCGCCAAAATGTTGTAAGATGATACATATAGATGACAGGATACTTAGTGGTGATTACAAATAGATTTAATCCAAGACACAGCCGAGTACAATCCTCGCCAGCTGACCAGACCACCAACTGACACTAGTGGAATACTCCAGGTAGATGTCAGAACATACATAAGCATTGTGGTAGACACATGGTATACTACATGTAGGTCGTGTTGGAGTATGAATGTTGTGTCTTGTTGTTAGGCAGCTCATTAGCTTGTATTTTGGTGGTCAATGTGGAAAGTATGTGGCTGTTCTTTCCCATGGCGGTGTCTTTTACCCAATGATATACCCTTCTTTGGGGAAGGTGTGGGGCCTGTCTGTGCTCGTGGTATACTCTGTGTAGGGCGTGTTGGAATATAATTTCCAAGGTATGAACCTTGTACTTTGTTTGTTGTCACCCTGTTTTGTTGTGTTGTTGGTTGTTTGGTCACCGTGTTTGTTAGTAAATGTTGCATGTTTGTGTTATGAGAATGCTTGAACTTGATCAACACCAGGTATGTGATGACTGTTTCATGGGTCTGTTCTTCTTTTGTATTCATTATTATGAGGTTGCACTGACATCTGGTGTCTCATTGTTAGGACACAAGCCGTGGCGAACGGACGATCACAGAACTACAACCCCCATACAAAACCCGGCGGGAACTACACCACCCATAATGCTATGCGCGGCGCATGCGCGAGACATGCAAGCGGAAGAGCCGGCATAAAACGAGTCGGGAGGCAGAGACAGCCGTCGGCTATTTCGAAAACACAGTCGGAATCTGTGCCACTACCAGGTGAGCCGTAACTCTGGAGAGACGGTTACCCGACTCTGGTTCCTCGCGCTTTGCAGCCCATCCGCCCCTAGTCCCCGCTCGAGGGTTTGAGCTCTGCCTTTGCGCTTTTCAGCGCCTCCGTCCCCAGTCCCCGCTCGAGGGTTCGAGCTTTGACTTCGCGCTTTGCAGCGCCTCCATCGCCAGTCCCCTCTCGAGGGTTCGAGCTTTGACTTCGCGCTTTGCAGCGCCTCCGTCCCCAGTCCCCGCTCGAGGGTTCGAGCTTTGACTTTGCGCTTTGCAGCGCCTCCGTCCCCAGTCCCCGCTCGAGGGTTCAAGCTCTGCCTTTGCGCTTTTCAGCGCCTCCGTCCCCAGTCCCCGCTCGAGGGTATCGAGTGACTATGAACTCGTCCCAAAGAGTATAAAGAACAACCAATCCCCGTTCGAGGAGTTATCGAACGCGTGGGCAAAGACACTCTTTGTTTCCAGGATTCCTTTCCGTTTGCCCTCTGTTGGATGACGTCGGGACCGGCGTCGTTGCAGGGGACGAACTAGGGATTAAGCTGTCCTTATCACCTCATACCCTGATCGAGTGGCATTGTCGGCCACTGCTTAGCACGGTGTCCTCTGTTGGGTGGCTGTCGGGACCGGCAGTCGTGCAGAGGACGGTTGGACGCCCATAACATCGGCTTATCCCTGACACGCTCTGTAACACCTGCTTAGCGTTATGTCGTTTGCGCACTTGTTTGATTAAACCCTGGTTAATCTCAGCATTCCACGTCTTTGTGAGTTTTGTATAAAGAGCCAGGCCAGACGGCTGCACAACACTCAACCCCGGGGTTCTCATAAGGTTACATAATATCCGACCTTAATCACCTTGAACCACCCCCTGGTTGAGGAAGGACTCATGGCAGCCATGGACGACGTTTTGGCGGCCCTGCTCGATGTGCAGACAGAGTTAGCCACATCCCGTCAGGAAACCGCTGACCTAAAGGCACGACTGGACCACGTTCAGCGAAATCCGTTCAACGCAGGAACTCATGGTGCAGGTTCACAAGCGGCAGTGGTGTTGGAAATGCCGGTCGCGATACCTTTGGCCACACCCGAAAGATATAGCGGTGACCCGTCTACGGTACAGGTGTTCATAACGCAGGTGGCACTGCATTTCTCATGTAAACCCAAGTCCTTTCCGACTAATCAGGCACGGGTTGCTTTCATGATTTCCTACCTAGCTGGAAACGCGGCTCAATGGGCTGTGCCTTTGATGAGCAGAGACGACCCACTGCTGTACGATTGGGAAGCGTTTCAGGAGGAGTTTGTCAAAGTATTCGACAGACGAGCCGATACCTATACAGCGGATCGTGAACTACTGCAGCTGAAACAGGGGTCCACGGGACTCGTCCAATATCTGAATGCGTTCAGGCGTCTTATAGCGGAAACCAAATGGCCACCAGCCAAACAAACCGCTCTATTTCACCAAGGCCTGAGTGAGGAGCTGAAGGACGTGATCGCACAAATTGACCCCCAACCAGCGCTTTGCGAGGACCTGATCAGTCTTGCCCTGCGCCTTGAACATAGACTCAGCCAACGCAGGGGTGTTGGGACAAGGAAGGACAAGCCTCCCTCCGCGGCGGGCCACCCTGGTTCCAGCGACTCGCTTCCTGCGCCAAAGAACAAACCTATGGATATCGGAGCGGTCAGAGCCAGCCTAACAGCGACCGAGAAAGAATCCCGCAGGAAACAAGGCCTTTGTTTGTACTGCGGAAAGAAGGGACACTACGTCCGTGAGTGTCCGGTAAAACCCAGAACAGGACAAGCACGTCCCAACCGCCTGTCCACCGCGATGGTGGAAAAGAAGGCGGAAAACTAAAGGACTCCCGGAACAAAGAAGGGGATTCCTGGAGTCATGGATACATCCCTTCCATACAGCAGCGCAAATTAACATGTTCCAGACACTTATGCATACCTCTGCGTATCAAGGTGCAGGAGGAGTGGGTTTCTGTCTCAGCAATGGTGGATTCAGGGGCCACGGGGTTGTTCATGGACGAGAAGGAGGCCGAAAGACTAGGGGTCCCGCTTTTACCCCGTTCTACACCGAGGTTGTGTATGCGGTGGACGGGCGCCGGTTGGTATCTGGGCCCATCAGTCACCACACGAGGAATATGGAAACAGGCTATGGAACTCAACACCTGGAAGTCCTGGACTTCAATATCATTCGAGCGCCGCAGTATCGGGTCATCCTAGGGCTACCCTGGCTGAGGAAACACAACCCTTCCATCGACTGGGAAACACTAAAACTACGGATGGATTCCCCGTTCTGTTCCCGGTTCTGCAGGCCATCGGGGGGCCCTGTACAGGAGAAAACAAAGGGGTATGAGGTGGCCACGGCAGCCGAAAAGGAAACTACGCTCCCCAGAGCCTATCTGACATATGCGGACGTTTTCGATGATATGCAAGCGGTGTATTCTGAGAACATGGCAGACCATGTGAAACACGTATCAACGGTCCTGCAGATCCTCCGGGAAAATTCGCTATACTGTAAGCTCAGTAAATGCGATTTCCACGTCACCACTGTGGAGTTCTTGGGGGTGATGTTAAGCCCCAACGGCCAGGCAATGGCCGAAAGGAAAGTGAAGGCTGTTGTAGCCTGGCCGCCCCCTCGGACTGTTAAGGAGGTGCAGAGCTTCCTTGGCTTTGCCAACTTTTACAGGAGATTCATCGAGGGCTTCTCTGGTATGGTAACTCCCATCACTCAACTACTGAGGAAATCGGCTACATTTCAGTGGGACGCTGAGGCACAGGGTGCGTTTGACGCATTGAAAGAAGCCTTCATCTCTGCTCCGGTGTTGGCCCATCCTGACCCTGAACTACAATACATCGTAGAAGCGGACGCCTCGGATCAGGCGGTAGGGGCCATCCTCTCACAGAGGAACGGGAAAGGAGTGCTACATCCGGTAGCTTTCATGTCCAGGAAACTTAACTCCGCGAGATGAATTACCACGTAGCCGAGAAGGAGTTGTTGGCTATCAAGGAGGCCTTCACAGAATGGCGACACCTGCTGATGGGGGCCAGACACGTGGTCATGGTGTTCACAGACCACCGGAACCTCCAGTTCATGACCGCGGCCAGACAACTGTCGCCACGCCAACTACGGTGGATGCAGTTCTTTTCCGGTTTCCACTTCACCATCAAGTACAGGCCGGGGGTAGACAATAAGAAAGCTGATGCTTTATCTAGGCAATCCAGCAGTATGGAGCGACCCTCGCCAACCATCAGGCCTATCATCTCTCCTGAAGTAGTGGTAGGAGCGATTCAGCCGGAGGCCTTCCTCAGCGGTGTCCAAAGAGGGATCCGCACCTTTGAGTGGAGGTCGTGGCTCCGAAGACATGAGGAATGGAGGGTTAAGAAAGGGATACCTGTAAAGTGCGGTTGCATCCTGATTCCCACATTGAGTCTGAGGAAACAAGTCTTTGCATGGTGTCACGAGTCGCCTAGCGCAGGTCATTTCGGGCTGGAAAAGACGCTGGACTATGTATTGCGTCAGTTCTGGTGGCCCTCAGTTAGAGCTGATGTTGGTGGATGGGTCACCACTTGCTCGGTGTGCGCAACCATGAAATCGGATCACAGGCGACCTCAGGGACTCTTGAGACCTCTACCCACCCCGGCAAGACCATGGGAACGCATTTCCTTGGACTTCATAGTAGGTATGCCAAAAGATCAAGGGTGTACCGCCATCCTAGTCGTGGTGGATTACCTCACCAAGATGGGTCGTTTCATCGCCTGCAAAGGGGTACCTACAGCGGGTCAACTGGCTGTCATCCTCCTGAAGGATGTGGTGCGTTTCCACAGCCTTCCCAGTGTGATCGTGTCGGACCGTGGATCCCAGTTCACAGCCCGGTTTTGGAAGGCTGGGTGTTCAGCTCTTCACGTTACAACAGCCTTATCCACCAGCTATCACCCCCAGACAGACGGCCAAACCGAACGCCTCAACCAAACGCTGAAGCAGTACCTCAGATGTTTTGTTGACCAGGGCAAGGAGGAGTGGGTGGATCACCTTTGGCTTGCTGAAATCGCTTACAATAACGCCACTCACAGCTCCACAAAGGTGTCGCCTTTTTATTGCTCCTATGGTCATCATCCCAGGTTTCTTCCGTTGTCCTATCCTGTGGCCAACTCCGGTGTGCAGGAAACCAACAAGAGGGTGGCTCGCATCAAGGAAACGATACGAAGGACCAGACGTTGTTTGGAGGAAGCCAAGGAGACCTATAAGGCTTATGCCGATAGGAGAAGACGGCCGGGTCCGCTATACAGACAAGGCGACTACGTATGGGTTTCCTCAAGAAACCTGAGATTCCGCAAGCACAGCGTGTTCCATCCAAAATTCATCGGCCCTTACAGAATCAAGAAATGCATCAGCCCTGTAACAATGCGGTTGGCTCTACCAGGCAATATGCGGATCCACCCGGTGTTTCACGTGTCTCTCCTCAAACCAGCCCCCGCGGCCAGGCAGCCTGTTCCATCGCCGGACGTGGTGGGTGCTGACGTGTAGTATGAGGTCGAGGGCATCAGGGATTCCAAATGGAGCAGGGGCAAGCTTTGGTACCTGGTGGCGTGGAAAGGATACGGGCCCGAAGATCAATCATGGGAGCCGGTGTCAGGTGTCTGTGCACCACGTTTGGTATCCGCTTTTCATCGTAAACATCCGGACAAACCCGGTCCGGTTTAGGGGCGGTTGATGGAAGGGGGATGTACTGTTAGGACACAAGCCGTGGTGAACAGACGATCACAGAACTACAACCCCCATACAAAACCAGGCGGGAACTACACCACCCATAATGCTATGCGCGGCGCATGCGCGAGACATGCAAGCGGAAGAGCCGGCATAAAACGAGTCGGGAGGCAGAGACAGCCGTCGGATATTTCGAAAACACAGTCGGAATCTGTGCCACTACCAGGTGAGCCGTAACTCTGGAGAGACGGTTACCCGACTCTGGTTCCTCGCGCTTTGCAGCGCCTCCGCCCCTAGTCCCCGCTCGAGGGTTCGAGCTCTGCCTTTGCGCTTTTCAGCGCCTCCGTCCCAAGTCCCCGCTCGAGGGTTCGAGCTTTGACTTCGCGCTTTGCAGCGCCTCCGTCCCCAGTCCCCGCTCGAGGGTTCGAGCTTTGACTTCGCGCTTTGCAGCGCCTCCGTCCCCAGTCCCCGCTCGAGGGTTCGAGCTTTGACTTTGCGCTTTGCAGCGCCTCCGTCCCCAGTCCCCGCTCGAGGGTTCGAGCTCTGCCTTTGCACTTTTCAGCGCCTCCGTCCCCAGTCCCCGCTCGAGGGTATCGAGTGACTATGAACTCGTCCCAAAGAGTATAAAAAACAACCAATCCCCGTTCGAGGAGTTATCGAACGCGTGGGCAAAGACACTCTTTGTTTCCAGGATTCCTTTCCGTTTGCCCTCTGTTGGATGACGTCGGGACCGGCGTCGTTGCAGGGGACGAACTAGGGATTAAGCTGTCCTTATCACCTCATACCCTGATCGAGTGGCATTGTCGGCCACTGCTTAGCACGGTGTCCTCTGTTGGGTGGCTGTCGGGACCGGCAGTCGTGCAGAGGGCGGTTGGACGCCCATAACATCGGCTTATCCCTGACACGCTCTGTAACACCTGCTTAGCGTTATGTCGTTTGCGCACTTGTTTCATTAAACCCTGGTTAATCTCAGCATTCCACGTCTTTGTGAGTTTTGTATAAAGAGCCAGGCCAGACGGCTGCACAACACTCAACCCCGGGGTTCTCATAAGGTTACACTCATTCTAGTCTGTAGGGCTATTTTCCCCGATGTTCTTTATCTAGGAGGGTTTATGTGTTTTTCCTGGTGTGTTTTACCTTTTGAGCGTTTTGGGGGTCAGTGTGGAAAGTGCTTTGAGAGCTGTTGTGGCTCTACTTTTCTATGGCGGTGTCTTTTACCCATTAGTGTACCCTTCCTTTGTGGAGGGTGTGGGGCCAGTTGGTACCCATGGTATACCCTATGTAGGGCATGTTGGTGTATAAGTTCCAGGGTGTGAACCCCGTGCAACCTGTTGTGTGTTAATGGGGTTAGTGAGGAAAGTGCATTGAGGGTTGTTGATATTGTACTTTTCTATGACGATGTTTTTACCCATTGGCGTACTCTTCTTTGAGGAGGGTGTGGGGCCTTTTGGTACCCATGGTATACCCTTTGTAGGGCATGTTGTAGGTTTGGTTTCAGGGTTTCAACTATGTGTTGTACCCTTCTTTGGAGAAATTGTGCTGGAAGTTATTCAATCTCCAAGTTAACCATCCTGTGCTGTCGTTTTGTGTAGCCTACTTTGGAGGGTGTGGGGTTAGTGAGTATTCTATACTTATATTAGTTCTCAGGTTGTCTGGTTTAGTTTTTTTTTTCTGAAATGGGCTGTAATGGGTGGTAGTGTTAGTGCTGTTCTTATTAGTCATTGCTCATGTCAGTTCCCAGGTTGTCTATCCTGAGGTGTACTCTGTTTTAGGAAAATTGTGTTATTTACCTGGCTTAGTACTTTGTGTTCTTCCTTATTTTGAGGAGTCATGTTTACAGTGTCAGTGTGTCCGTAAATATTAAAAACTTTTGTTTTTTTTTAACTTTCTTGGGGTATGTTGTGTTTCTCCCAAGGGTTTGTGTTCATACCTACCTTTGGGTAATAGGGTTTCTACCCTGTTCCTCTAAGGGAGGAGGATGGAGTGTAATGGTATTTCGGATACCCGGTGCGGTACTTATTTGGTGTTGTGTATCTTGTTATTGTACAACACGGGGTAGGTGTTGTTTAGTTGTTTGAGTGTTTGTTTCACCTCACTCTTCACTCTTCATCTTGTGTCTCTGAATACTCTTTTGTCTTTGGAGTTGTCGTTGCAGTCTCTTGTTTTGTAATCTTTGTTTTCCTTTATTTCTTTTCTTTTCTATAAAGGAGGGAGATGTGTTGTACATTGATTCTTCATGTAATATGGTTGTCTTTTGTCTTAGTCATTTCTTTGGGTTTTCTTGTTCTCTGTCTACCACAATGCTTATGTATGTTCTGACATCTACCTGGAGTATTCCACTAGTGTCAGTTGGTGGTCTGGTCAGCTGGCGAGGATTGTACTTGGCTGTGTCTTGGATTAAATCTATTTGTAATCACCACTAAGTATCCTGTCATCTATATGTATCATCTTACAACATTATCACACCTGATAAATAACAATACTAAGGGGGACGTTATTTATTGGGTGCGATAAATAGCACATATTAAGAGTTTCTGGGGAATAACAGGCAGATTTAGGTGTGTTCAACACGGTAATTGGCGTCTAGTTTCCCCCTGCTCAATTTTGTCAGGAAAAACTCCACTGACTCATAATCAAGCCCTGTTAGTTTTAAAACTGACCCACTTGTAATCAGGCGGAGAGGAATTCCACAAGGTTTTTCACACCACCTGACTCACAATTAGGGCTTTAGTGGAGCAACCAATATTGCACGCTCAGGAAAACTGACAGTACCAAACACTGTGATTGTTGAAAAGAGCCAGCCAGGCCTTTATTGTGCTATTGGGACTCCAGTCACAACAGCAGACCTACTGGAAAAAAAGTGTAAACTGTGCATCTAAAGAACAGTTTAATTATACCCTATTTCACATGCGAGGCTGTGAAACTATGTAGTACATTAAGCCACACGTGTGAGTAGTGCAGGAACTTTCAAGTCAGGATTTGATTCTTACAGCAAACAGTCATAAAAGGAGAAACGCAGAAAAATGAAAGGAGACTGCTTTTCCTCCTCCAAAAGCCAGTACACTCTCTTGTAATCTGTCAGACGAAGATTCAGTACTCCCCGAGGCTGAGTTAGCACTTCAGTGACCCATACAGCATTACACTGGGTTGTCAAATGATTTGAAAGCAGAGGTAGCAAAAAGTGGCTCTTGTCCAAAATTGATGTTATTTCCAACTTTCACTGGGACTGAAAGGAGCTTGGAGAGGAGAAAAGTACAAAGAAAAATGTTTTAGCTACATATATGAGAGCAGCATTTGTTTGTTTGCCGGCAGCCCATCTTTATAAATAATTCTCATCGAGATTATGTCATCTAATGATGTTTTCAGGGAAACAAGAAAGGTGTGCTTCCCCTTTGCATTAAGTGGCTCACTTTGTTTAGTTGATTCTTTTTTATATTATGGCAACCTCTTTTATTTAAATATTTTTATTTTTAGAATAACTATCCTGCAAAGGCGACTAAAACCCTGCCGTTGTTTCTTAGTCAAAGTAATGTTTGCTGTTATTTTTTTGAAATTATACAACAAATGCAAATAAAAAGAAACACGCTGAATCATCGAAGCTCGTCAGATCCCTAAAAGGTTTGGATTAGTAATAGCTAGAAAGAGTGTAAAGTGAAGATTAACCACTGCGTTATCAGTTAAATTACCTAAAAACTCAAGAAGGTTTGAGGAAAGCTAACTAACAGGAGTTACCCAATGGGAATTACAAATGCCTGCTTATCCCGGTAAATTACACTTGGCAAATCCAGCTGCTAAAGGAAGCTCAAGTCTTCGGGTGAAGGGGAAAATTAGGAATTACCAGATAAATCAGACCTGGAATTACTGATTCTGATGTTAATTCTTCATTGGCCAGATGATCCACGGCGTTCTCTATAATTCGCAGTAATTCCACCCTCCCCAGAGGAATAAATACTCTGGTATAGATAACTGTACTGCGGGGAGGTGGAGTTATTAGGGAAAAAAACTTGGGACCTCATAAATAGGTTAATGTGCTTAACCCAATGCTTTTCCTTTTTAGCTATTGCAATTCCTTCAGATAAATACTTGCTTAACATTCTGTTTCTCCCCTTGTATTTTAGTATCAAGACTTTGTATGGATTATTTCACCTGTCTTCGTTCTCACTGCACTCGGAATTTTTACTGCTCCTTTAGACTTTCTTCCTTTCTATTTTATGGTAAATCCTCCAATGTTGTATTATTTGTCTTTCTTGCCTCTGTGTTCTCTTCCAGTGGTAATTTCCTTTTTCTTTCTTCACGTGTATTGTATGTCCTCTTTTTTGCCAGGGCCAGACCTGGTTCTATCTTTTTTCAGTGCTCTGCACTCTCCACTTCGGGATTATCTTCACTATCACTAGTGTCATTTCCGTAACCAACCAAGGAATCCTTCAATTCTTTGTGTTGCCTACTTGCTTCTATCTTCATTCAGGGGTCTTTTCCTCATTATTCTTTCTTTCTATATTCTTTTTTTCTTTGTCTCTCCTTTACCCTCTTCTATTTCTCTAAGGGATACTTATTATGCTTTCTATTAAGGAGTGTATGTACTATGTTGATGCTATTTCATGACTTTCTTTAAAATGCTGTTCAAAATAACAACATGTAATGTCAAAGGTTTGAAAAACACTATCAAGTGACAATGTGTCTTGTCTCACCTCTCCATATTGAATTGTAATTTAGCATTACTTCAAGAGACTCATCGCTATGATACAGATATTACTAAGCTAAAAAACAATGGGTGGGTGAGCTTTATTCTTCCCCCTCTTTTCTAAATACAAATGGAGTGCCAATTCTGTCTCACAAATGTTTAAATATTTAATTGGTTTCTCAGGAAAATGATGAGGAGGGTAAATTGATTTTCGTTTAATTAAAAACTGATGAAGTTAAATTTACCATTGTAAATGTATATAGCCCCGCACACCCTGATCCAACCTTATGAAGGAATATTTCTCAAAAGATTTTACAATACTCCACTGCAAACTTCATTTTGGAAGGAGACTGTAATCAAAAGCAAGACCCATTCCTTGGTAGATGTTCCACTACTAGGTTTCTCCCTCATAAAGCCCACAAAGCTTTTAAGAACACTGTTACATATGCTTTATCTGATTGCTGGAGACTAGTTGACCCTACTGTCTAAGAATGTTCCTTCTACTCACCCCTCACAATTCCCAACCTTTAATTGACTATGTATTTCTCAGTAAAAGCCAGACCCAACACCTAGTTCATTCAGAGATCAGTCCCGTTTTGAGCTCGGACCAATCCCCTATTAGTACTGATCTGGAATTATTCTGGATACTGCATCCAAATCTTGTTGGAGATTTAATAATAACTTATTATCTGATAAAGTATTCATTTCTCCATACTAATCATTTGTCTATGACTTTTTTGCTACGAACCACACAAGGGAGACCTCATTTTAATTAGCCTGGGATGCCTTTAAGGCTACCTCTAGAGGTTTCATTATTAGCTTTGTTTCCAAGAATTAGAACACAAATGTTACACCTCTAAAAATAAAAACACTGATTTGGATGCTTTAGTAGCTGCTAAGATTCAATTTAATACATCCACCATAGACAAAGCATGAGGTACGGTTTTAAAAATGAACACTAGGTTTTATGGGGGCAAAAATAAAATACCCTCTCTATTGGCCAACTATCTGAAAGGTAGGAAGGAAAAATTGTACATTAAAACAATTACCAATTCCTCAAGTGATAACCTATTTCATGACAACGACATTGATTGTTGCTTTGCTGATTATTATCAAGCCTTATACACTCCAGAACACGCACCCTCCGAAGAGTTCATTGCATCCTTTTGTTCTCACCCCACAATGCATTGATATACTTGCACTGATCTGTTGGTTCTTGAACAACCACTACACTTTGAAGAATTATTTACTGCTGTCAAATGCCTTTATACAGGTAAACGCCCGACCCAGATGGTTTCTTCATAGAATTTGCTTGACACTTTTACAAATTATTGTTCCCTAAACTATTTAAAGTACTTCAGCACTTCCTCTCATTGAATAATTGCTCTGGTTCTTTCTCAGAATCTATGATCTGTCTCATTCCAAAAAAGGACCATGCTTTATCCCAATCCAAAAATGTATCATTGCATATCCTTAATAAATACCGATTGTAAGATATTCTCTAAAACATTATCCCTCTGACTCACAGGTCATATTCCTGATCTTGTAAGGATTGAACCATAAGGGTTTGTTAATAGTAGAAACATAGTTGATAATTCATGCGTATATATTCATTAATTTATTTATTTAGGAGATTTATACAGGGCTAGCCAGACCCAAAGGTATGGGAGTGTTTTTACAACGTAGGTGGTAGGGAAATCACAAAGAAATTATAGTAGCATACATGTTGACTCGAAAGTCTCGGCTCAGAATACACATTGCATTGCTGAGACTTTCCGCTCCACGGCATTCATGCAGAGAACATAGAGATTCCTCACAAGGATTACGGACTGCTTGGACTATAGGCAGTCCATCATACAAATTACGCCTTGAGGAAGCCCCAGGCCGGATGGCCATGTAAGGGGGCGAAACACGTGTTGGCTGTTACTTATGGCTAGTCTCCTAAATAGGATTTCATTACAAGACCGGAGGCTACATTATGCATTTATCCTTTAATAGCAACTCACACAGCCGCACTACATCACAAAGGATAAAGTTCTAGAGTCAATAACAAAGGATGTATCCAGGAGATGATCTGCCTCTTTTAAAAGTGTCTCGCCAGCAGATAAGTCACTACTACTACTTGCTCCTTCATGTTAAGCTTAGACTTGTATTTTTTAAAATTCTATATCACTATGTCGTTTTGATTTTAATGTATTATACTGCCTTTATAAGCCTGTACCTCTGTGCTTATTTGTTACCTATATTTATCATTATCTAGTAACCTTGCGATTGTTTTCCCTTCCTAACTCTGTGCCTTAGCACCGGTTTGCTTCGTGGGTGGCGCAGGCTCCCCCCCCCATCCCACCCTCCCTCCCAATGGACTTCCAATTTATGGTTGTCCACCCCCTTTTTCTCCTACAAAACGCGCGACCGCGCTCCCCTTTCTACCGTCATTCCGACTTTCCTTTCTCGCCTTTCGCCGTTTGAGACGCACTTCTGATCTCCGTTTCCCTCAGTGGAGGTGCGCCTACGATATCGCACCATTTCCTGATTTTCGGCTTAGAGGAAAGCACGCTCGCAACACCCGCGTTGCGTGCTTCCCCTTCTAAGCGACTTTCCTTTCCTCCGGCGGCTGAGCTCGAGCGCGACTAAATTAGTTTGTCAGTTGCTCTGCTTCAGCCGCCGGAGACACACGACCACTGCGCTCATTTCCCGAATTTATTTAAGAATATATTTTAAACACGCTTTTTCACAATAAGCGTCCCTTAGTTTTACCAATATTTTGTTAAGGACTTTTATGAGCCTATTAACTTTATTACCCATTACTTACCATATTAATTATACCCCCTTTACCCTTTAAGGTTAGGATAATTGCCTATATAATTACTTACCATAATTATACCCCTTTACCCTTTCAGGTTGGGATAATTACCTATATATAAAAAAAAAAGGAGTAGCTTTAGACTTAAACCCAAAAAAATAAATAAATAAAAAAACCATAAAAAAAGAGAAGTAGAGGAGAAGTTTATCATTATCTTACCTGTTAATATCCTTTCATCACCACACCATGTCTGCCATGGATTCTGATGACGCCACTGCTAGCTCACCTGCCCCCATTGACGATTCACTTAAAAAATTTCTGCAACAAGAAATTAAGTCATGCATGATGTCCTCTCTCAGAGAAGTCATGCTCTCTAAAAGACCGTGTGACCCCCAGGATCTCCCCTTACACGGTAAGAGACCCAAAAAGACCAAACATTGCGAAAGCACTACAGGCCCTAGCGCCTTTCATAGCACAGGAGGTCCTAGCACCTCACTTTGGATGGGAGGCCAATGCGCCCCACTTGAACCTGATGTCCCTCGGGACACTCCCTTGACCGGTGCCCATGGTGGCACAAATATGTATGGTGCCCCTCGCGGCACACTTTGGAATAGTGCTAACCAAAAAAATAGAAATGTTGGTCTTGACTCCTCTTCCTCCTCCTTTGATGACAACTCCTCCAAAGACCCTTCAGACGAGTTCGTCTTTGACCTGGATGAGGTCCAACATGATCTTAACTCCCAATCCGATCCAGAACCTACCCCAAAAAATATTATTTTAAACCCTATTGGAGAAGAGATGTTTTCTCCCTTAAACATCTCTCACCCTAAAAGCTCAAAATGGTTTCCGCAGGATCATGTTTCCAAATTTGTCACACGCTGGTTGAGAAACCTTCTGGATAGAAACACCAGAAACACAATAAGGTCTGAATCCCCCACACCTACCATTGATGAAAGGGTCTGTCAAACTCCAAACCTGGATCCTAACCTCATCAAATTCTTATTTAAACTAGGACGTGATCCTAGAAAAGGATTGGGGAGAGCCCTTAAAGGCTGCCAAGACCGCCTTTTAGATGTTTTAGGTCCCTTGGTTAGAATCCTAGATATGGCTGAACAATCCCACCTCTCCTCTACCCCCTTGAACGTTGAGCTCATTCGAGGATGGAGCCAAAGAGCCATCGTTCTCCTTGGCAACGCCAATTCAAGTTTGAACGTTGAGAGGAGGAGGTCCATTCTAAACAAAATCAACCCCAAATTAGGTGACATGGCGGAGAAGGAACCCTCCCAGAACCCCAAAGGCCTTCTTTTCGGAGAGGACATAATCAAGGAGATCGGTAAATACGTATCCACCTTTACTGCCCTTGATAGAGCTCAAAATAACCTGAAACGGGTATTCAACACCAACCTTTTTGGCCAGGCAGGTAGAAGGGGTCGCTCTTCCGGCCGAGGCAACCAACGACCCTATTCATCCTTCAGAGGAACAGGAAGGGTCTTCTACCCCCCTAGACAACCCTTCTTTCCCCAAAGAGGAAGAGGCCCGAGAAACCGTGGTTCAAGAGGTCGAGGTACTCCCAACACCTCCAACTCTACAAGTAAGTACTACTCCTCCTTCTTCTATCCCTCCCATAGTAGGGGGCAGGCTAAAACAGTTTTATCATGTTTGGGATTCAATTACCCAAGATCCATGGGTTTTGGAAACCGTCATGGGCTTCAAGATAGACTTCTTACAGGTTACCCTCCTGTCACATTTACCCCACCCCTTCGTCCTCTCAGAAGATCAAGAAAAGATCGTGGAGGAAGAAATTGTTTCTATGCTCAAAAAAGACACAATAGTGGAGGTTCCCTGGTCCGATGCAAGATTCATAAGCACACTGTTTCTTGTTCAGAAAAAGGACAAGGGTTGGAGACCCGTAATAAACGTTCGAGAAGTCAACAAATTTCTAGTTTATCGCCATTTCAAAATGGAGGGTATCCACCTCCTGAGGGATCTCCTTCTCGAAGGAAACTGGATGGCCAAGTTAGACCTGAAGGACGCCTACTTCACCATCCCTATGTACAAGGAACATCAACCTTTCCTTCAATTTGCTTGGAAAGAACGCCTTTACCAGTTCCAAGCTCTTCCCTTCGGCCTCTTCTGCCCCTTGGTGTTTTACCAAGATCATGAAGTGTGTCGTTACAATCCTAAGAGAGAGAGGTATCCGCCTCATCATTTACTTGGACGATATTCTTATCATGTCCCAATCCCATTCAGACCTCCTAAGAGATCTAGAAACCTCCATGAACCTAATAGAGAGCCTAGGATTCATCATCAACAAAGAGAAATCCATCCTCTCTCCCTGCAGAATTATAGAATTCCTCGGCTTCACCCTAGACACCTTGAAATGCCTTCTCCTTCTTCCTGCCAAGAAGATTGCCAAGATCCGGAAGGAGATCAGGTCTGTCTTGAAACAAGAGTCTTTAACTCTCCGAGAACTAGCCAGACTTCTTGGGCTCCTTTCTTCTTCCAACCAGGCTATTTTTCCCGGCCCTCTGAACTACCGCGCACTTCAGAGAATAAAAAGAAAAGCCCTCAATTCAGGTCTGTGGTATGGGGACCTTGTGTCTCTGGATCCAGATGCAAGAGCAGAACTCTTTTGGTGGCTGGAGAACTTAGACGCCTGGAACGGCAAAGCTATCTTCGGCTCATCCCCGGATTTTGTCCTAGAATCAGATGCCAGTCTCCATGGCTGGGGTGCTCGTTTGGAAGACCAGAACACCGGTGGGGTCTGGACCCTGTCGGAATCTTCTCAACACATACATTTTCTGGAATTGACGGTTTATATGCTCTTATGAGCTTCAAACACTCCATCCAAGGGAGATCCGTTGTTCTGAAAATGGACAACGTTTCCGCTGTGGCCTATATCAATCGCCTTGGAGGGACGAGATTTGCAGATCTCTCCAATCTTGCCAGGAAATTTTGGATGTTCTGTCTGGAACACAAAATTTCCCTCAAGGCGGAATATCTTCCCAGGAAATCGAACATTTCTGCAGACTGGAATTCAAGATTCCTTATAGACTTCTCGGACTGGAAACTCGATGTGAACATCTTCAATTCCCTCTTCCACTTCTGGGGTCCCATAGACGGAGATTTATTTGCCAGCAGACTTACCTTCCAACTTCCCAACTACTTCAGTTGGATGCCAGACCCAGGCGCTCTTGCTGTGAACGCGTTTCTCCAACCTTGGTCTCACTTCCTGGGTTATGCCTTTCCTCCTTTCGCCATGATTCAGAGGATCCTTCAGAAAGTCAGATCGGATCAATGCCCTCTGATCCTAATAACTCCTTTTTGGCCCTCCCAAGCTTGGTTCCCGACAGCCCTGGAACTAGCATGCGACATTCCCTTTCTGATCCCAGCCTCTCCAGGCCTGGTCTCAAATGCAGACGGGGAAGATCATCATCTTATTCTCGAGGGGAATTTGAACCTTCTTGCCTGGAAAGTGTCAGGCAATCCCACGAGCTGTCTGGACTTTCGTCTACAGCTCTCTCTCTTCTCGGAGAATCTTAGGCACCTGGAACACACCTTAGATATAACAACATTTGGAAGAAATGGTTTCATTGGTGCCTGCAAAGGAGTCTGGATCCCGTGGAGACTCCTGTCGTGAATATCGTTAATTTTCTGGCCGAACAATTTGAACGAGGCCTTTCCTATCGCTCTATTAATTGCTTTAGATCCGCAATCTCTGCTGGTCATTCTCCTATCAACGGTAAATCGGTAGGTAAAAATCCTATCATTTGTAGGGTCCGCAAGAGTATAAGACTAAGAAGACCCCCTAGACCTAAATACCAGACCCTTTGGGATGTCAAGTGTATTTTAGACCTTTTTTGTTCTTGGCCAGATAATTCTTCCCTTAATTGAAAGTTTCTCTCCTTTAAACTCGCCACACTCTTATGTTTAATCTCCTGTAGGAGAGTATCTGACATCAGAAGCTTAGACATTTCAAATAGATGTTATGATATGTTTGGTGTCAAGTTTGAATTACTAAGAAGAACCATAACCATGTCAGATTTTATCTTTTATCCTCGTTTTGACACTTTGCCTAAACTTTGTGTGGTTGCTTGTATGAAAGAATATGACGCTAGGATGTCTCTCCTACGCCCTAATGATGCAAATCAACTTTTAGTTTCTTTTGTGAAACTTTTCAAACCTGTTTCTTCCACCTCCATTGCTAGATGGCTTAAATCTACCATGAAACTTGCTGGTATAGACCTCTCTAAGTTTCAAGCACATTCTATCAGAGGAGCTATGGCCAGTAAATCCTTCTGGTCAGGTGGTAAGTTGGATGATATCCTGAAAGCTGCTGATTGGTCAAATGCTAATACCTTTGCTCGTCATTACTGCAAGCCTATCGAGCATATGTCTGAGGTGGTCCTTCGGGGCTACGAACATGCATAATGTAGCCTCCGGTCTTGTAATGAAATTGCGATTCTCCTATTAACATGACCAGAGAATCTGGATTTCATTAAAGACACGAAGGCTGACATTATCCCTCCCTCCTCCCTTTTACAAATTGAGGGATGTCTTTTATGAACTTATTACATCTTTTGATATATTGTATTTGTTCATGATCTTATTGATTGCTTCAATTGTTTTTAATCTATTATTATGCCTATGTGATGAGATTGCTCTTTCAGGCTCTTGGTTCTTATTAATTTCTTTCTTTCAGGCAATTCCGTTTAACCGGCTGGCCTTTGACTTGCTGAAGTTTCTCCCGTGATGTTTTTCAAGCTCCACCTGGATCTCTCAGCCTATGAAGTTCTTTCCTGTTACCCGGATCTCTCAGTTCTTTTTGAAGTTCTTTCCTGCTGCGATTCTTTTAAAAGAGGCAGATCATCTCCTGGATACATCCTTTGTTATTGACTCTAGAACTTTATCCTTTGTGATGTACTGCGGCTGTGTGCATTGCTATTAAAGGATAAATGCATAATGTCAGCCTCCGTGTCTTTAATGAAATCCAGATTCTCTGGTCATGTTAATAGGAGAATCGCAACTCCTGGCAACTGGATAGAAAAACACTGCATATGAAAAACTGCGTCTGGGAATATTTTGTCACGATTAGACTACTGAATTTTCAATTTGTCCTGACAACCTTGGATCTTTCTATTTTGCCAGTAGGATGGGGGTCACCCACTGTCAAGGACAAATACCTTGTATGCATTGCACTCAATAATACGGTCAGTAAGGGATTGGGACCATTTTACTCCCCCTTCTCACCTTGAAGCATCCGAAACTTTGTTGGACAGGTCTGAGCCTAGACTATTATTATATAGAAGGAGCAATCAAGGAGCCAGGATCCCTCTCCCCAGCTTGAAGCTGTCTGTTCGCTCATCTGATGGGCCATACCTAACTGAAGCTGACAAATCATAGTGCAATGCTCTCAGGAACTATACCAAGTCACCTGCCACCACTAAATTGGTCATTATCTCCACAATTCAGACATTACCATGCTGCTGAAGGCACAGGGAGGGTCCATGAAGGCCAGGCATATGCAGTCCTGCTTAGCAACAGTGTACCTGCTAATCAGCAATTGCAAATTTAGGCATTGCTCCACCATGGACAGCCCCTCACAAAATACCTACTGCACCTCCAACATGGTATCCATTTTCCTTATACCGGTTAGAAGGCACTCCAGAGCAACTCTACCTGCTACCTTTAAGGCACTTTGGTGCTGAAACGCGTAATGGCCGACTGAGCACAATCTAATTAAATGATTCTGTGCACTTAATGGTGGTCCGTGCTCCTGCTTTTTTGTGGAACTGCAAACGCCAGCTGGCAGAGGAGTTGCTGCAATAATATATATAATATATATATATAATATTAAGGCAAGACATTATGTGAGATAATCATGAAAATAGTATTTATGCTGAATCCAATTGGGATATTGGTCTGTAAATCCCTAGTGAATGAGGATAATAAAAGCAGTATGCAATGACTGTGGGAGTCCGCCTCACAAGAAACATTAAAGCAATTACACAACAATGGAGTCCACAATTCTGGAGAAAGTTTATACAAATCCATGGGCACACAGTCCAGATCTGGAGCCTTATTTGAGGGACTCATGTCTCAATAACCTAATCAATTGTAAATTCCAGGGCTAATGGGAAGGCCACCTCCTCTTCAACATGGCCATTAGAAATATTAGACCCATAAATGTAATTAAAATGGTTAACCCTAGCTTCTGGGCTAATGGTGGTATTAACAATGTTACATTTGACACTCACAGTGGTTGGTGGTTTATTAGCCACCAATAAAATGCCCCTGGTATGTTAATGTTAATGTTAATAAGATTTTTAAAGCGCTCTGCTACCCAGAGGTGTCTTGGCGCTGTACACTACATCTGAGAGAAATTATGCCTAGCACGATGAGCAATTTACCTGAAGAGCCAGGTTTTTAATCCTTTTCGAAACAGGAGCAGTTCTGTCTAGCTCCTTAGGGAAAAAGGAAGACTGTTCCATGCTTTAGTGGCGCAATATCGAAAACTCCTTCCACCCCAGCTCTGTTTCGCAATGCGGGGGAGGGAAACTTGTTTGGCTTGCATGGAACGAAGGGCTCTTCCCGGGACGTACCATTGAAAAGATTGCTTCAAAAAATCAGGACCTGTGCCATTTAGGGCTTTAAACACCAAACACAGGGCCTTAAAGAATCCGAGATTTAACAGGGAGCCAATGAAGGGCTCTAAATTGTGCCCTAACCGAGGCAAACTTAGGAATCCCTGCGAGCAGTCTGGCTGCCGCATTCTGCACCATCTCGAGTCTCTTCTGGATGTTAATGAAGAGAGTATTGCAATAATCCAGACGTGAGAGAATGAGTGCCGTGACTGATATTTTTATACTGTCTTCCGGGAGGAAAAATATGATCTTTCAGCCTACATACCGTATCAACTTTCTGCAGGGTTCATATTGTAACTCTTTACTCTTGGTCTGCAGAGCAGTCTGATACTCCTATCTACGTCATTGGATTTTGCAGGAGTCCCTGGGTATCTCCATCGGAGCCATATGTAGGTACACCAAGGCCTTCCTAAATGGCTGATCACACCATTTAGCCATGTGAATTCCTGATCTACTTGGCTTCACAAGCAGTCTTCTCACGACTAAACTCAGCGGGACACATTAATTGGCCACAGACCAATGATCCTCATTGCAAATACGACAATCAGACCCCAAAGGAAGATGGTTCTGAAAAAGTTTGGATGAGAGGATTGTCAGGTCTGTATTTCTCCAAGCCAGACTCAGTCCTTAGGTTTTAGCCATTAAAGGTTGCATGGCCACACACTTTCCCCTCCCCTTCCTCCTGGTATACATTAACCAAGGCTTAGGGGTTAGTATCCCTATAAGCGCTTGTGTCCATGGCTGCCATAGTAACCCTGGCCAGGAGATAACTGGTGGCAAAAAGATAGACAATCATATAGGAGCACTCAGCCCTTTAAAAAGTGACATTTGCAGGATTGGTTGGATCACAAAGTGTGGTCAGATGTGTAAGATCAAACGATTTAAATAATTGGAAGAGTGCATGCCCTCTCTGTTTAAATCAGGTCCATAGTGACATCTCTGTATCTTGCACCATCACAATTGTAATAAGAATTTTGATGGCGGCTCACCCTAGTCCAGGCCTCTTTGTCAAAGATACCGTCCAAGTATTATATGAAGATGACCTTTTAATGTTAGGTCCAAATATTCACTTGGATTGAGGTGAGAGCCGTGCACTAAAGCATTTGCTGTCACTTAACTGTTCAGCAAAGGTTCAAGAAATTAGATTGAAATCGAAACTCACTGCATGGTACAATAATTCAGCATTGTATAGCTTGAAATATTTAAAAAAAATTATTGGACACTCTGCTGGAATGAATCAATCAATACTGAGCTCTGCGTCATAAAGCACCGGGAACTACTAAGGAAACAAGACTTGTGCACTACTCAAAGAATCTGAGGGTCCTGGTAAGCTATTCTAAAGCAAAATTAATGTCCTTTGTTGTTGCAATGCCAAGAAATAGGGAAAAATAAACACCCGCGCTCTTTAACTCTTCACTCATATGATAGTTTTGATATGTAGGAGCTTTAACAGTGTATGGGGTATAACAGGATAGGATGTTTTAAAATCCCAAATTGAACTGAATCCCATTTAAGCAAGTCCTTCAAGAACTTGTCAACCAAGTGGAGTAAAAGGTACTAATGGTGCCTGTCAAATTGAAAATGTGCAATAGATACAATGGAGCATATGCTGTAAGATTGTATTTTACTGATATCATTGACAAGATGTTTTTAAAAGATGACATCTTGTCCCATGCTGATGCAAAATCTCTATTTGTAAATACGTTCTTCTTTTAGATGTGGGTGTTGGATTGGGTTGTTATTTCAAATCCTCAAATACCAAGACATTTTAAAATGTGTGTTTTTTTTATTAGAAACAATTGATACTTAAGATGGTTATTGTGCAGTGTTTTTTCTGTGATATTTACATGACATGGATGATGTAAATTATCATGACTAATTTGTTTTGCTCCATGTTTAATAGAATATGAACTCAATCAGTGAGTTCATAATCTAAACACTGATGTTTGGCCATAAAAACAGTCTGAGCACTACTTCATTTGAGTAGCCATGTTCTGTAGTTCTGGGCAGAAGCATCTATCTTGGCTTAAAGTTAGGCCTATGTCAGAGGTGTTGAAACAAAATAATGGAGGGGACAGGAAATGGGCCTTGCATTATATTTCTGTTGAATCTTTCATAGACACAGGTACGCAATGTCCCACCCTGACTCTAACCAGTGACTGATATATAGGTCAGTCGGTTAATGTCAGATGGGCCAGTCAATATCTGTACAAATTTTGGGATACGTGATATGTGATATGTGAGGGGTGGTTTTATGTGTGTTGAACTGCTTTGTGCCAGTTCTGCTGCCTGCAAGTATGTATGAATAATCAGACGAATCTGGGAGTGTTGATCTGCTTGCAACAACACAGTGTGATCAGATTCCTGACCCAGAATAAAATGACACAGTCGCCTAATGTGCTCATGGGACAAATAAAGGTGGAAACGAGAGGGGAAAGTAGGTAGGATAAGTCTGAGGGAATTATAAAAGGTACATTTTGGAAGCTGTAATATTGAAGACAGGCTCAATGTATCAATAGTACTCTGTGGGTAAAAGAGCTAGGATGTGTCAATGTTTTTATTTTTGATGGGGAAGAAACATAGTAAATTTTACTGCTGTATCTTATCCACCCCCCAGACATCAGGCCATAGAAAGTTCAGAGTTGCTCGATTTACAAATGTGGGGGCAACTTATCTGTGATGCCTGGGCCAGTCGGACCCTGGTTTAAAATGCACCTTGTGGGAACTTCTTTCACAGTATCACTTTATGGTCTTCATATATGAGAGAAATCCAGACATGCAGTTCACCTAAAAGAACTCTAGCAAAGATTGTCTCAATGTCCATGTTTATTGAACCACACCGCCCTTCTTGAAAAAGAAAAGGCTATTCTTGCAGTGATTGCAGTGGTCACAGCAGAATATGTTTTACACAGAGAATAAAACATGTTTGTCAAGTATTGCACGTAGATTTGTTGCATAAAACACTTTTCAAAGAACGTTGACTTACAGTTTGCTGGAATTGCAAGCTGTTTCTTTTTCAACTACACATGCAAGCTTTTAGTGACTAATTCTCATCCGGACAGAGAATGAACATTTCATGATTCCTTTTTAGAAATGAAGATAATATATTCATGCAAGAAAATGGATGATGTTTATTGGCATCCACAGTGCCTACGTTTTAATTTTCTGAGAAACAGATGCGTTTGGGAATAATTCTGCAGGATGCAGGGTTGACAGTGTAATAGAAGGCTCCATTATAATGAAGGAGACTGCAGTTACTCGTAGCGCATGAAGCAGAGGTAAGAAAGATACACGTTTCGACGCTTATTGCCGCAGCTGCTCTTTTCATACACCAGCATGACATTCTTAAACAAGCACTGGTGAAGGCACTAGGGGGCATATTACCAAGCAATAGCAATAATTATCGCTATTGCTTGGTTAGAGACAAAATTTTACCGCTGAGCTGCGGCGATTTTTATCGCAGATAAACCTTGGTATTACCAAGGTTTATCGCATATGCGATAAAAAACGGCCGCAATGCATGAATATCGCTGAAAAGTCCGCGATATTCATGCATTACCGAGCTAATGCTCTTAGCCATGTTATCCACCTCCCATTGGATAACATGGCTAAGAACTGCTCAGGGCAGGTGTTAGCTTTTGGAGATATTCGCGCTTAGCGCGAATATCTCCAAAAGTTGGTAATAGGAGATAGCGATGTTAGCGACTGTTTCCAGTCGCTAACATCTTGACACGCCCACTTTGCATGTCATTAGTGATAAATATCACTGACATGCAAAGTGGGGCCCAAGATGGTCGCTATCTCCTACTAGCTGTCGCTAACTGGTGTTAGCGACAGCTAGGTAATAGGGAGATAATTTTATCTCCGCTTTCTTGGCTTTTAACCCCTTCGGTGCTGATGACAAAGCCAGCTCGTCATCAGCGTTACCTGCACTGCGCGGATGACGAGCTGGCTTTGTCATAAACAAGCAATTTTTTTTAGCGCACAGCGGGAATACGCGTTAGCGCTCATGAGGTTAAAGTCAACAAAGCGGAAATAAACCCCCTTGATAATATGCCCCTTGGTCTGGCTGCCTACCTTTTGGCTTTGTTAATTCTAGTTTTGTTCTCTCATGGATTTTGTAAAAAGTAATTGTTGGGTAAGCTACCCGGTCCTTATCCCTTTAAAAAAATGGCCAAAATAAAAAATAGGTATTTGGTCTCATATAGCACACATTGATCTAGTAGTCGCCAACACTTTTCAGATCTGCTTTGGTGTGGGTATGCTACTAGTTAAAGGGCAGAATATCATCTCTCACAGGCAGGTTGGCCATGGGCTGAAGTGGGCTGGCCCACTTTTACCTCTTGTATTCGGTAGTGGAGGAAAAAAAAATAACTGACACAATAATAGCCAAATGAATTAAGAGGACTCAATCAAAGCCCCTTCAAGTACGAGTAAGTATATGTTATCCTTAGTACTTATTCAATGACAGCTGTAGAAGCTAACAGACCTGTTAAAAGCATGCAGCCGTATCGCCAAGATTCCTCATAGGTAAAAAAGAATACACAGGAGTAGGCTAGCCACTTTCAGATGGCAAAAATGCGTGCTCAAAGTTCAGGAGGAGGCCTTTTAAAGCTTGAACGCTTTTTTTGGTGCTGAATAAATTGTAGCTAGACAGCCCAGTTCATATGTGTCTAGGGTTTGGTTGCTTTTTGACGTACATGTTGGATACACAGGGCCTCATTTATGATAAGTTACGCATCGCTGCGTGCAAACAGCGATGCATCACTTTTCACTGCGCCCTCCTTGCAACCCCAATGATGCGTCATATTTACAGTATGACGCATCATGGCGCAAGGAGTCACAGATACGTCAGTATTTCTGACGTATCTGTATGGCGCAAAAGTGACGCATTGCTGGAGTGTGTCACAAAAGTGACGCAACTCCAGCAATGTGTCCTTTCACATGGGGCAAGCCCCATGTGAAAGGGCCTGCATCAGTCTTACGCCTGCTGTGAGGCAGGCGTAAGAAATTGACGCATTTGTGTCCTAGAAGTGGTGCAGTGAAATCTTATGGATTTCACTGCGTCACTTCTATGACCCTTTCTTGCGTCAGAACGCCCCCCCTGCATACATTATACCTGGCGTTGGTATAATGTAGCGCAGGGGTTTACAAAGTGACGCATCTACCTAGATGCGTCACTCTGTAAATATGGTGCAACAAGGCACATTTTTTACACTGCTGGTGCGTCACAAAAAGTGACGCATCGGCGGCGTAAAAGTGACGCACGGCCTCATAAATGAGGCCCACAGTTCTGTAGACGAGCATCTAGAGCTGTTAGATATGTTGCACTATTTATATGGCGCTTCTTATAACCATAGAGAATTACATGAAGGCAATTTTGGTTGAGCTTATTTCACATGAGGTTTGAGCTTTGCCTTCTGGAACGATGGCAGTGTGGATAATGTGAAGTGGGCTACTGGGGAAACTGCAGAACTGTTAGAGGGTGTGTTCGTGTAGCAATAGCAGAACAGCAGTTTCAGATAACCTATTACCGACTGTTACAGGTAGTATGGTATCTGGTTTTAGGATTTGATCTAGAATGTGATGTGGTTTAATACCAGCACAAAGAGTGCCATCCTGTGTTTGCTATGACTAGAAGGCATTCTAATCATTTTTGCATATAAGGGACAGTTATCACCAGAAAAGATGGGAATGTATTTTCTGTCTTCAGATTTCAGTAGGTAATGGTTACCTTGCAAAATGTATCCATACGATTTGTGGCAGCCTTTACTTTGAACACTCAAATAAAAAGTGCAGATACATGGTCGATCGTTTCCTAATTTTCGAGCCTGAATCTGGTGCTTATGGTGTATGCAGTCTATTATCTGAATTTGGTGGAATGTCACATATATTATAGGATTAAGCACAGGTGATAGGATTCCACATTAATTACATATAGTTAATCGTATTGCATAACAGAGCACGTACTAAACACCATGGTCAATTTACATCATGAATGCATTGATTAAACAGTAATATCTTCTAGAACTTGACAACTTTGAATTTTGTTAATATCAGGAGGGTTGGAAGAGATTCAAAGATACAGAAGTCATTCATACCAGGCTCATAACTAGAGCTTTTAGCGAGCCCTCCTCCAAGATACTTATATTAATATGTATTATGTGAAAAGCGCTAAATAAGCTGGGCTTGTTTGGAAATCAAGTTTATTTTTGGGGGCAAAATAGTCTCAGATTCAATTGATCAAAACAAACTCAAATATTAACAGGGAACCACGCTGAAATCTCAGTTTTTATCTTTTAGAATTTGTTCATGCCCATTTGATAAAGACTGCCAATTCTAAGACTGGCTGAGTATGAAAAAAATGACTGATCAATATTCATATCAAGCTAGGTTATATAGAGCACATTTCAAAGGAAAGACAAATGGCACATGTAAGACATACCGAATTGTGGATATCATGCTGGAAGTAACGTAAAAGGAGAATACCACTTAATCATAAATTGAGACAATTCAAAAAGCATCGGACTTTGCAAAAAATTCTACAGATCTTGACGCCGGGTTATCAAGATATTTACACAAGCAAGAACTCACCTAGTAATACTGATGCTATGATTCCTTTTTTTTACAAATGGTCGTGTCATAGATTCGTTTATATTATTATTGTTTATTGAATATTGCTTGGTATGTTTACAATATTGTAGTAAAAACCTTTAAACAAAGCTGCTAGGGACAAGCTATAATCGAGTAAGAGAAAGAACAATATAAAGCAGAACAGGTGAATGGCCTTATTTACAGAATTAAAAAAAATAAACAAATATCTGTCAAGACTAGTAAGAAAGATCAGGCTAATCTCATGCTTTTAATAGGGCATACAGGATTCAAATATTTAAAACTTGGAATCAGTCAAGCTTGGAGAATATGAGAAATGGAATGCTAGAAATGTTAGCATTCAATTACAGGTTGTGGGAAGGACTTCTAGAATACATGTCTATGTGAGGACTGTGCAGGAACGTGTCAGTCCCTGGCAATAACTGACTTGTTTTGTCCCACTTTAATCTCAGAAGACCATCTACCACTTCGCCGCGCTCGCGCTGTTACTAGCGCGGAGTATTTTTTAAAGTCTCCTGTTCTGTATTTGGGTTCGTTTTCTGTTCTATTCACCCCTGTTTTAGCCTGCCTGTCTGCAGCCAGCGCCCCAGTCTCCCCTCACCTGCACTTAAAAAAACGGCATTTTCTGCCTGTAAAGCACCACCACTTTGGTGGGTCCGGGTCCTGGGGGTCACTTTGGGCGCCATCTTTGTTTGGGCTACCTCAGCCGGCGGCGGCCGCCATCTTGGAGCGGACTCGCACGCTCAGGCTTGATTGGAGCGCCTACTTAAAGTCGCTCCCACACGCGCAGCGTGACGCGCAGGTGGACGCCCTCAGCGTCCCAGAGGCGTCGGGGCAGCGGGGGACCCCGGTCCGGCGATACTTTGGCTGAGATGATTTGCTATTCCTCTGCGACACTGCGGGACATGCGGGGCCATTCCAGCTCCTGCCGCTCCGTCTTCCCTGGGCGGTTTAGGGGCAAACGACGTTGCCCGGGCTGTGGCTGGACGCCTTCTTGGACTCGTGTCACAGTTCCCCGCCCAGCAACACCTGGCGTGAAGCATCTTTGCCTGCTGCTGAATACGAGGTCGGTAGGACACCACGCCCTGCATATTTACGATCTTCTGGTCAGGGAAAATCCCCTGTGTTTGTTATTGACCGAGACCTGGCTGGGAGAGGCTTCCAATCCGGACGTCTTCTCAGCCATTCCTCCGGCGTATAATATCTTCTGGCAGGACAGAGTTAAGGGGAGGGGTGGGGGAGTGGCGGTAGTGGTGAAAAAGAGCGTTTCCTGCTCAGTGCTTCCCCTGAACTCCATTGGGAGCGCCGAGTCGCTCGCCTTCACGCTCAGACTGTCCCCGGGTCAGGCTCTGAAGGGGTTGCTGGTTTATAGACCACCAGGCCCTGTGGGATCCTTTCTGGAAGATCTGCAGACAGCCGTCTCTGAGCTGGCGCTGACCACACAGCATTGTGTTGTGGCTGGCGATTTCAACTTCCACCTTGACGCGGCGGATGACCCAGATGCGGCCAAATTGCTGGATGTTACATCTCCGCTGGGTCTCATGCCGTTCGTGTCAGGGCCAACACATGAGAAGGGGCATACCCTGGATCAGGTGTTTTCGTCTGTCCCACTCATGGAGGTTGATACCCTGCAGGTGCTCTGGACCGATCACAGGTTGATCAGATTTTCGGTGCTGGAGTGCGCGCGGCCGGATAACAGAGCGTCTACCCTGTTTAGACCGGCCTCGAGAGCGCTGCACAGAGTGACACCTGATATGCTAGAGCAGGCGCTGCTGGATCACCCATGTCATCTCTCGGGTGATTTGGATAGCGACACTGAGACTCTGCAGCGATGGCTCACTGACAGGCTGGACGATCTTGCCCCTAAGGCATCCCCCCGGTCCTCGGCGGCACGGCAATCTGCACCGTGGTTTACAGAGGCGCTTCGCGTGGCTCGTAGCCAATGCAAGGTGGCCGAGAGGGCCTGGCGCCTTTTGTATGATGGGGAGGCTAAACTAGCCTATAAGGCGGCGGTGAAGGCCTACCACCGGGACATCCTGGGTGCCAAGAGGGATTATCTGGCTAGGAGGATTGAGGCATCTGTGAACTCCTGTAAGGAGATCTTTAATATTGTGAAGGAGTTTACGACCCCCAGCTCCCATCCGCCCCCACTAGCTTCGTCGGATGCATGGGCGTGTGATCTGGCCGGTTTCTTCACTAATAAGATCAAGGTGATTCAGGCCACCTTTGTGGAGGGACCGGATGGAAGTGGCGTTATGAGGGCGGATTGTGGACTTCCACATACACCTGCGGCGGTGCTGTCCGATTTCCCTGTTGTTTCCAGCGATGTGTCTAGGTCGCTGCTGGCCAATCTTAAATCTGGTTCGCCACTTGACCCCTGCCCTGCCAAATTCCTGGCCGGGATGGCGGCAGTGGTGAATCCACTGGTCAACCCCATCCTCAATGCCTCCTTGAGGGAGGGGAGGGTCCCCAGTTCTTGGAAAAGAGCGATGGTGATCCCCCTCCTAAAAAAACCGGGTCTCGACGCCGAGGCTTTGGCCAATTATAGGCCAATCTCGCTTCTTCCGGCGTTAGCGAAGATTACAGAAAAACACGCCCACTGTGTCCTGTCGAGATTTTTGGAAGCTAACAATCTGCTCCATATATCCCAATCCGGTTTCCGTCCTAATTTTAGCACGGAAACGGCTTTGTTGGAGGTTACTGAGATCATCAGGGAGACCTTGGATGTCGGCGGCAGGGCCATGTTGGTCATGTTAGACCTATCGGCGGCTTTCGACACCGTCCCCCATAAGGCGCTTCTAGCTAGGCTATATGACATCGGCCTTAGGGGGACGGTACTTAGGTGGTTTACTTCTTTCCTTGAAGGCCGCTGCCAGACGGTCTGGGTTTCCCAGAGTTCCGCCGAGATGCCGCCACTGGGAGTCGGGGTTCCACAGGGTTCTGTGTTGAGCCCCACGTTGTTTAACATCTTTATGTCCCCTTTGGCGGCCTTGGTGGAGGCATGCGGGGCCCAGATCGTCTCTTATGCCGACGACACGCAATTCCTCTTCACATGCGGGAAAGACCAAGAGTTTGATGGAGAGAGAATTCGGGACTGTCTTGCATTGGTCTTCGACTGGTTCCAGCGGAACAGTCTGAGGGCCAATTGAAGTAAGTCTGAGGTTCTATTCTTTGGCTGCGTCGCCGATCCGGAGTGGCAGCAATGGTGGCCATCCGACATGAGCCCTCCGGCACAGTCCTCCTTGTTGGCCAAGAATTTGGGTGTCAAACTAGACAACCAGCTGTCGCTGAGAATTCATATTCTTGGTCTGGCTGGCACCTGCTACGGAATCCTGAAAATGCTCCGTAAATTTCTGCCTCTGCTGTCTGAGGAGCACAGGAGGATTACTGTGCAGGCTCTTGTCGGCTCAAGGCTTGACTATGCTAATGCCCTCTTTCTTGGCCTCCCTGACTACCTGGTTCAGCGCCTTCAGGTGGTGCAGAACTCTGCCGCCCGGGCTATTTTTGGCCTACGCAGACGAGCTCGAGCTTCCGGGCTGCTTCAGACGCTACACTGGCTGCCTATCAGGAAGCGGATCCAGTTCAAATCCCTGACTCTGATGCATAAAGCCCTATATGGATCAGGGGCTGGATATCTGCGGCGGAGACTGGCTTTCTATCGTCCAGTCCGCTCCCTGCGTTCGGAATCCCTCTTTAAAGCGGTGGTCCCGCGGGTGAGGAAGGCCCGCGTGGGAGGGCGTTCTTTGAGCTGCAGAGCCCCCCAGCTGTGGAATTTGCTTCCTCTTCCGCTCCGCAGCACTGCCAATTTGCTCCAGTTCAGGAAGAGCCTGAAGACCTGGCTTTTTAATCTTTAGTCTGTTTTTACTGTCTATTGCTCTTATTGTTTTCCTCTGTTGTTTTTTTTTCCTCATTTTAGCTATGTTGTGTTATTTTTACTCTGAGCTGCAGGTGGAAAGCGCCGGGACACTCATATCGAGTAGCCGTGCGCTATATAAAAGTTACATAACATAACATAACATAACATAACAGAAGTCCATCACTAAGGGCCCAATTACAAGTTTGGTGGTGTGGGAACGGGACCTCCACACCGCCAAACCTGTGTGCGCATCGATTGCCAGATTACAACTTTTATAGTCACTGGCGGACGGTTCTGTGGTGGTCCCATAGCAGTGCCAATGACATAGGCACCGCAATGAGAATGTCAAAGATACCACCTGCATGGCATGGTCTGGTGCAGTCCATGCTGTGCAGGTACTGGGGTGCATGAGAACAGGGTGGCCCCTTTGTTTCCTCTCCACCATGGTTTACATGGAGTAGGAACTGCCATATAAACGATATCACTGTTCTCATGTGAATATCTCATCATCAATCACAAACTTTGAGTGGTGTATTAGTTAGGGATTTGCACATCAGTTTGACATGATAATGCCTTGTTTTGTGTCATATGTTAAAGTACAATTGCTTGTGGAGTCATAGCTAAATTAACCCTAATGGTGAATGTGAAATGTCATTTGCATATGTGGTTAAGTTGTTAAGTTGTTACTGTACAAAGTCACAACAACAACTTAACACACATGATGCAATATCAGTGTTATGTCAGTCATGTCACAAGCCTTCACATGGCAAATCACAGCGCTTAACTGTGGTCATGTCAGATGTAGGAAGGTGACCAGGTGTACAGGTTATTATGTTCATTCATTCCATGTGTAGATAATGTTTGATGGATCACTGACATAACCTCGACAGACCGAATATCGACTGGACAAAATATCGATGACAAATTATCGACTACAAAATGATCGATTGCCTATACTTAAACAACAAAACACAAAAATATCGAAACCACATTATCGACTAAAATAAACAACGACTACAACAATATCGACTAACAACATTATCGATTTCTAAAACATCGATTATCACATCTTTAAATGAAAAACTGTCAAAATATCGAATACAAAAATATAGATAGCAAATTTATCGTTTTTTAAAAATATCGAAATTACTACATCCTTGAATAAATCACTGTATTATCTTAAAATGTAGTCATACTATTCATAATTATTCACTAATTGTTTCTAAAAAGCTATAAAACATACTATATATTTTCCTAACATTTATAACACAAAATAAATACAAACATACATTTTATAATACATAAACAATGTTTCGAACAACTAAACATTTCTTACTGCAAATTATATATATTCCTCCACTTTAAAAATATAAAGATAACATTACCTACACTAAATAAGGCCTTACACATTAAATAAACGTTAATTAGCGTCACCCATATAAGGAAAGCAATTAGCATAAAAGGTTACAAAATTCAAATCCACTAATTAAAACAGACTATCAATTTAAACAACCAATCCTACTTCAGAAACTATTAGACTAATACTATATAAACAAGATTACAGCAAACTAAAAATGCAGCCTAAATCTCCTAACTAAAGGAAGACGAAACTCTGCAGGATTTCTGAAAGAAAACGTATTGACTTCAACATAAAGACAGCTACACCTATCTAAAGTAAGTACTACTACATTATTTTCCATCGAAAATGTAACTCTCAAACCTCACACCTATGTTTAAAAGCCAAATACCTAAAATATATGTTTTTTTGTTACTATTTATCCTACAGACAAAAAGAAAATACAGAAGACCTAGACAACACCTGGACATCAAAAGTTAAATATAAATAAGTAAGTATATAATTTAAATATAACTTCGACATTTAATAGATAGGTAACTAAATAGAAACTAGCTAAAAACCTCTACCAAAATATCATAAATAGTTATAAAATATTTGTACACATTTTCTCAACTTCCACAGGTACAAAAATATATACACAGAAAATAACAGTTTGAAGAACATCAACACCTGAAAAGAACTACTTGAAATCATAAAAAGATTTACAGGTAAATGAGAAATGTGTTAAACTGTATTATTAGAATACAACATTATTTTTTCAAAAAATGTAATGACATTCTCTTTTAATTACCTCCTAGCACTACAATACAAGCATGACTGAAGGAGCTAAATTCATTTATTCACAAAAAGGGAAAATACTTCTTTGTTACATGGGATATGTCTACACTCAAGAGAAACAAAAAGATTTGAAAGTTTTTTGGAAGTGTACGAAATATTATGCCAACAAATGTTATGGTAGAGCTATAACTCAGGAAACTACTGTTACTTATACTAAGGAACATAATCACCCACCCAATGTAACAGAAATAGAGATTAGACAAATGCTAGATTCCCTTAAAGAAGCTAGTACTAGTACTGATCAACCAACAACTGCTATTCTGAAACACCATTTAAGTGTACTTCCCCAACATGCTTCTAGCCAATTACCATCTATCGAATCCCTTAAAAAAACTGTAGCTAGACAAAAAAAAGCAACATGCACTACTCCTCCCACACCAAAAACTTTTGAAGAAGTGCAAATTCCCCCTGAACTCTCTGTAACTCACAATAAATATGATTTTATACTCTATGACAACAAATCTAAAGATAAAAGAATTATACTGTTTGCCACAGCAAACAACATGACTAAACTTACCCAATGCCAAACTTGGATGATGGACGGTACTTTTTCTGTATGCCTCAAACCTTTTTATCAATTATACACTATCCATGGTCATTTCCAAAATGCTAATATTCCATTCCTTTATGCCCTTCTACCACACAAATAGCAAGCTACCTATCAAGAAATACTAACTGAAGTCAAGCAACATACTAACCACTATTTTCCACAAAAAATGATCATTGACTTTGAAAAAGCAATGATAAACAGCATCCTTAAAACATACCCACACACAGCAATACACGGTTGCTATTACCATTTTAACCAATGTATCTGGCGACATCTACAACAATCTACCTTGAGTATCCAATACGCCACTGATAGCACTTTTGCTTATCAAATAAAAAAACTCATCGCCCTAGCCTATGTTCCACTGACAGATGTAACTGAGCACGATAACTTGTTAATAGACAGCCCCTACTATAAAAGAAACGAAGAAAGACCAAGCCCTATGCTTGACTACTTCGAAGACACATGGGTAGGAAGGCTACACAGATCAGGCCATAGAAGACAACCCAAATACCAAATAGCTTGGTGGAATGTCTACCTTAGCACACTAAATAAGGAAGCAAAAACAAACAATGCAGTTGAAGGATGGCACACTGCCTTCCAAGCAACTACAGGCCGAGGAACGCCTACCCTTCACAAATTAATACAATCCTTACAAAAAGAACAGAGCTACCAGGAGCTCCGAATGGAGCAATCAGTAACTTTGATCGGACCTAAACTCACCAAAGAAAGGAAAAAAATGTATAACACACTCCAAAGTCAAGTTACCCTCTATCCAACTAGCAAAGGACTAGACTATCTATCAATGATTGCAAAAACTATTCTTTAAAACATAACATAACTATACATGTTACATTAAGCATTTTTTTTTAATTTCTTGATTTTTACATGTAACAATTTGCAATTAAATTATCAAATACATAATATTAACATATATCAAATGTATTTAGATAATGTATTTACAAAATGTTGCATACAACGTAACTAAAGCAAAAATTAAAACAGTTTCCCCACCCATAAAAAGTTTTGTAAATACTTACATTTCTGTTGCACCTTCAAACGTAATCCAATTCCAAGCAATCCATACGACACCATTGCAAAAACCCATACAATCCATGGAAGCCCAAAAAAAAATGCAAAAATACAAGCAAATCCATAGCGACTCCTCTCCAATGTAATACACACGATATACCATTGAAAACCCGAAAATAGTAATTTTTAAAAAATAACGCTCCTGGAAAACTTGAAAACCAAAATATTTGTGTGCAAAAATAAGAGTATATAATACTCGTCACACAACTCTGATCGAAAAAGAAGGACCTCCTCAAAAACAGTAAAACGCGACGATAACCTGGTAAAAATAAAATACATACCCACCCACACAAAAACACCCATACATATATAAAAAGACATATTTATACACCAAACATATTATCTTTGTAACATTTAAACATATTAGCTCACATCACACACCTATAACTAAAACGCGGTAAAAATGAAATATCGTACACTCTACCTAACACCGAAAACACAATCTTCTCTTAATAACCCTATCTACATAAACTTAAACACACCACACATACACTAACACTAACTTCATTAACTTCTAAAATACAATTAAGACAAACTTACCCTCTAAGTGTAAATAATTATTTAAATTGTAGAAAATTATTTCTTAAATATTCATTACTTTCAAATAATTATTCAACTGTTATCTGTTACTTTAAATAATATTTTATTATTTATATATACATTTTGAAAATAATCTATATGTTAAACAAATTTGAATATATAACCTTGTTACAAATAATTTGTTTATAAAAATAGCTAATATTAGTTTAAACATTGTGTATGTATATAAAAATGTATTTGTGTGCTTATCTATGTAAAAATTAATATTATAAATATGTTCAATATTCATAATATTAATTTGTAAAAAGAAATATGATTACTTTGTAAAAAACAAAAATTTTACTGTTATAAAACAAATATACATATTTATCTATGACAATATATTCAATGTTTATGTAAATAAAATAATTGTTATTAAATGAAAAGTACATATTACCAATTTGTTTCTTTAACTATTTAAATTACAATATATGTGAATAAACATAAAATTATTTAAATATCATTTATTTGTTAAAAACATATATATGCACTTCATATATTTTGTTGGATAATAAAAACTGTTTACTTACAATTTTCAATAGAAATAAAAAATACATCTCTACTTACAATTTATTTTTTATATGTTAATAAACAGTTTTTCATTTATTCCATTTAACCCTGTGTATGTTTCCTTCTTTATTATTCTATATAAATATTAATTATATATGAAATATTCTATTTAAAAATGCATTTTAAATTTTAATAATTTTAAAAATGTATTTATCTTTTAACTACTACAATAACAATAATTATAATTAATATAACATTTTTCTATGTAATTTTAAAACTTTATTATAGTATCCTACCAATAATAATTATTTGTATTAAAAATGTTTTCTTATTTCCACTGCACCAATTATAAACTCACAAAACCATACTACATATTAAAACCATACAAATTACAATTCCCACTTCACCAATTGTAAACTCATGGAAGGTGCTGGACACTGAGCCCATACTAATTACTATTCCCACTCCACCAAGTATAACATCAGGGAAGGTGCTGGACACTGAACCCATACAAATTACTATTCCAACTCCACCAAGTATAAACATAATTTTTACCCTGTACCCCTGTACCCAAAAACCCCAAACTGACCCTGAACCCTAAAAATACCCCTTTACCCAAAAACTGAAAACTGACCCTGAACCCTAATAATACCCCTTTACCCAAAAACTGAAAACTGACCCTCAACCCAAAAAATACCCCTTTACCCAGAAACTGAAAACTGACCCTCAACCCTAAAAATACCCCTTTACCCAAAAACTGAAAACTGAGCCTGAACCCAAAAAATACCCCTTTACCCAGAAACTGAAAACTGACCCTGAACCCTAAAAATACCCCTTTACCCAAAAACTGGAAACTTACCCTGAACCCTAAAAATACCCCTTTACCCAAAAACTGAAAACTGACCCTGAACCCTAAAAAATACCCCTTTACCCAAAAACTGAAAACTGACCCTGAACCCTAAAAAACCCCTTTACCCAAAAACCCCAAACTGACCCTGAACCCTAAAAATACCCCTTTACCCAAAAACTGAAAACTTACCCTGAACCCTAAAAATACCCCTTTACCCAAAAACTGAAAACTGACCCTGAACCCTAAAAATACCCCTTTACCCAAAAACTGAAAACTGACCCTGAACCCTAAAAATACCCCTTTACCCAAAAACAGAAAACTGACCCTGAACCCTAAAAATACCCCTTTACCCAGAAACTGAAAACTGACCCTGAACCCTAAAAATACCCCTTTACCCAAAAACTGAAAACTGACCCTGAACCCTAAAAATACCCCTTTACCCAAAAACTGAAAACTGACCCTGAACCATAAAAATAAACCTTTACACAAAAACAGAAAACTGACCCTGAACCCTAATAATACCCCTTTACCCAAAAACTGAAAACTGACCCTCAACCCAAAAAATACCCCTTTACCCAGAAACTGAAAACTGACCCTCAACCCTAAAAATACCCCTTTACCCAAAAACTGAAAACTGAGCCTGAACCCAAAAAATACCCCTTTACCCAGAAACTGAAAACTGACCCTGAACCCTAAAAATACCCCTTTACCCAAAAACTGGAAACTTACCCTGAACCCTAAAAATACCCCTTTACCCAAAAACTGAAAACTGACCCTGAACCCTAAAAATACCCCTTTACCCAAAAACTGAAAACTGACCCTGAACCCTAAAAAACCCCTTTACCCAAAAACCCCAAACTGACCCTGAACCCTAAAAATACCCCTTTACCCAAAAACTGAAAACTTACCCTGAACCCTAAAAATACCCCTTTACCCAAAAACTGAAAACTGACCCTGAACCCTAAAAATACCCCTTTACCCAAAAACTGAAAACTGACCCTGAACCCTAAAAATACCCCTTTACCCAAAAACAGAAAACTGACCCTGAACCCTAAAAATACCCCTTTACCCAGAAACTGAAAACTGACCCTGAACCCATAAAAATACCCCTTTACCCAAAAACTGAAAACTGACCCTGAACCCTAAAAATACCCCTTTACCCAAAAACTGAAAACTGACCCTGAACCATAAAAATACCCCTTTACCCAAAAACAGAAAACTGACCCTGAACCCTAAAAATACCCCTTTACCCAAAAACTGAAAACTTACTCTGAACCCTAAAAATACCCCTTTACCCAAAAACTGAAAACTGACCCTGAACCCGAAAAATACCCCTTTACCCAAAAACTGAAAACTGACCCTGAACCCTAAAAATACCCCTTTACCCAAAAACTGAAAACTGACCCTGAACCCTAAAAATAGCCCTTTACCCAAAAACCCAAAACTGACCCTGAACCCTAAAAATACCCCTTTACCCAAAAACCCAAACCTATAACATTTAAATATAATTATATACTTACCAATACTTACGTTGTAATGGTATGCGTTGTAAAAGTACCTGCGTTGTAAAAACATTTGTTGTAAATACATGCGTTGTAATGGTATTTGCGTTGTAAAAGTTTCGTTGTAATGGTAGTGCGTTGTAAAAGTTGCATGGTAAACGTTGTATACCTTTAATAAATAATATTATTTCATTATTTATTATTAAATTACTTCCCACTCTATTCCCCTATAAACCCACAACCCGCTACAGGAAATAAAAAATTGTATTTAACATAATTAGCAATTAATCAATTAAATTAAATTAATGAACAATTAAATTTTAAATAATCAACAAATATTTTTTAATTAACAATTAATTAAATATTACTACCAATTAATAAATTTACATATTTAATTATTATAATTAAATTACTTCCCACCCTATTCCCCTATAAACTAACCCTGGGCGTAGTTCGCGGAGCCGCACTCCGCGGAGCTACGCGAAGACGCACTTGCACTCCGCGACCTACGCGTAGCTCCGCGGACATGCGTAGTTGCTTGCTAGACCCGTTTGCGCGCCGTTTTTCGTCTTCGGGAGCGCGGTGCGCGTGTTTGGGGCGCTGCCTGCATGCTCGAGATAGCTAGCGCGCTAAGTTACCCAAGAGGTTTGTCCCGCCCGCTTGCGTTCCCTTATTTCCTGTTCCGGGTCACAAGTAACATGTTCGCGTTGTGTAAGACATGTTCGGGAACTCATCTTCTCGTTCGCACTACAAAAGTGCGTGATCGC
This sequence comes from Lissotriton helveticus, assembly GCF_964261635.1. Classification (NCBI taxonomy): domain Eukaryota; kingdom Metazoa; phylum Chordata; class Amphibia; order Caudata; family Salamandridae; genus Lissotriton; species Lissotriton helveticus. Next base: position 704,353,208 of record NC_136069.1, on the reverse strand, counting down.
GTCAAATATCGCGCGAACCTACCCAGGCGGTCGCGACGGGCCAAGGTAAGCCATTGCCGCGCACGCGATAATGTTATTCAGCGCGCGAGAACTACGCTACGCACCGGATCGCGGAGTAATCGACAGCTTCGCGTTCTCCGTAGAACGCGGAGTTGCCGAAACTCCGCAAGCTCCGCGAATGGAGCGTAGTTCTTCGCCCAGGGTTACTATAAACCCACAACCCGCTACATGACATAAATTATTTAAAATAAAATAATTACCAATTAATCAATTACATTACATTAATTACAAATTAAATTTTATATAATAAAAACATATTATTCAATTAACAATTAATTAAATATTACTACCAAATAATAAATTTACATATTTTATTAATTATAATTAAATTACTTCCCACCCTATTCCCCTATTAACCCACAACCCGCTACATGACATAAATTACTTAAATTAGCATAATTAGCAATTAATCAATTAAATTAAATTAATTACCAATTACATTTTATATAATTTAAAAATATTATTTAATTAACAATTAATTAAATATTACTAACAAAAAATAAATTTACATATTTTATTAATTATAATTAAATTACTTCCCACCCTATTCCCCTATAAACCCACAACCCGCTACATGACATAAATTATTTAAATTAGCAAAATTAGCAATTAATCAATTAAATTAAATTAATTACCAATTAAATTTTATATAATTAAAAAATATTATTTAATTAACAATTAATTAAATATTACTACCAATTAATAAATGTACATATTTAATTAATTATAATTAAATTACTTCCCACCCTATTCCCCTAAAAACCCACTACCCGCTCCTAGAAATTATTATACTATTTGAATTATTTTGTATAATTATTAATTTTTTTAAAATTTAATTTCAATATAAATAAATAAAAAAATAAAATATATTTTAACAATAAATGTAGTAATAAAAAAATAAAACAGTGTACATTTAAATATTCGATATTATTTATATCGATATTATTAGTCAATATTATGACAGTCGATATCATGACTGTCGATAACACAACTTTCGATATTCTTAAAACCTATATTTTGACTTTCGATATTTTTAAACTACTAGAAAAAACGATATTTTCTACTATCGATATTACTTACTCGATACTTTTTTCATTCGATATTTTTTAACATACATGAAAATCGATAATAAATACATCGATATTACTTACCTCAACATTAATGCCATCTCGATATTCTGGAGTCGATATTATGTCCATTCGAAAATAAAAACTCGATATTTAGACTGCACACCATGTTTGATAATGTGTCATTGACACAGTGTGATTATTGGTAATTTACCATACTAGTTAGGTGTATGTCCAGGGTCAAAATGCTACTGTTCCCTTCCGCCAAAGACATAGATGTGCTGAGGTTAGTAGTGATGGGATGTCATGCCACCTGTCTTGTTCTCCCATCCAAAGTAGTGAGAGGTGTTGCATGGTCACCTAAGGCAAGGTCAGGTTAGAATCTGGTGTCAACAGGAAATTATTAAGTATCATGAGATATGTTAAGATCACATGTTTGACAACAGGTGTAGTGTTGAGAATTGTAGTCTTCTAACTTGAATATTGTTTACTCTAGCTATTCCTGACCTATGTGACAAAGTACCTGGATATATACATCTTGCATATGTACTAAGGGGTCGTAGTAGGCACCTCCTTGGTGCTGGCGGAAAACATCCATTTAGTTACTCCTGCGGGCGTTCCTCGAGTCTGCCATATTACAATGAGCAAAGTCCATTTCCCGTCCTCGCAGAGTTTCCAGATCGATCAGATTTTTTGTTCTGCAGCAGTGGCGGAGGGATACAATAGAGAAAGACCGCCGTGCGGAATGACGTTATGACCGCGGGTCAAATCACAATGCCTCAACCAGACCATCAGAACGCAGAAGAGAAACCAGCCACTCAGAGATGGCGGACGCAAAAGTACAGAGATATAAACTCTAATCCGAGCCACCTCCACACGATCCTGGTCGCCATGGATCCAGCGCTACAAGCTCTTCCGCTGTTGGACCTCATCCGCTATCAGCAGATAAAATGCCGTCACAATCAACACCGCAGGTAAGTCAACAACACACAACTGTCGCGCTGAAATACGTGTCCTATCCAAATCAGACAGCCTGGTGGAGACTTGAACATATCCCCCAGGGTAAGTACACATGTCCTTCAGGTTACAAATTGACACTTCTGCATTCGGGTCATCCATCTCCATAAAAAATGACTGCAACTATCTCAGGTGGGCACAACGGCCTCACTCTTCCCTAAAGGTGTAGTAGGATCAGGAGTCTCTTCCTGTGGGAATTTGCTAGATCTGGTGGAACGCTGTGGGTGGCATTGCCTTTCCCCTGCATCCCCTGTTGTTGATGTACACTCCCCACTTTGCTATCTTGTCCATGCTTCACAGGGGTGTGAGTGTGAGTCAAAGGTTTGTGTGAATCTGCCTTTGTAATGTGTTTGGGCTTAGTTGTGGCAGGCACCAGGTTCACTGCAGACAGGACAAGTGCGTGTGTGTCTTTGGGATCAGGAGTGGAGATGGGAGTGCCCTTGGATGATGATGATTTGGAGGAATGTAATGTGGATGCATGCTTTTTTGCTTCACGTCCCTGAGTGTCCTGTGATGGAATTTTTGTCTTGCGGTCAAGTGTACTCTTTGTGTGCTGTGGTGATGGTGTCTGGTACGCTTAGAATGCTGCTGTTGTGTGCTGGGTGTGGTTGACTGGGTGCCTGAGGGCGTTGGCGTGTGTGTACTCTAGTCAGGTGGGGCCACTGGCAGGGTGGATGCCCAGGGCCGTACTGGCTACCGGGCATTTTAGCATTCTGCAGAGCTGGGGGCTGATGTCACTGCGGTGGGGGCTAATTTCATAGCTGGAGACCTGCGTGTACTTCGAAATCAACAATGCAAAACGAATTTCGTTTTGCACATGCAGGTCCCCATCAACGAAATCAGCCCCAGCTCTGCAGAATGCTAAAATGCCCGGTAGCCAGTCCGGCCCTGTGGATGCCGAAGGGACAGGAGCTGGACTGGGAGCTTGGGATTGCTGAATGGCTGCCGTCACTTTGGGGGACAATGACTGGACAGTTTGTTGTAGGCCACCCGCGTCCGAATGAATGCCCTTCATGAACGCAACAACCTGTGACCACTTGTCATGATCCTGGAGGGCATTCAGGAGAGCAGTCTGACCCACACACAGCTGCTGCAAAATATCTACAGCCTCCACACCGAGGACAGCAGGGGAGACAGGGGCAGTGGTAGCAGTGCTTGGTTGGAAGGAGACCCTACTCTTCTTAGGGCTGCGGGCAAGGACAGCACTTGGTGGAGCATCTGGGAGGGTGGGCACTGGATGAGGTGTGGTGGAAGAAGATACAGATCTAGAACTTTGGTGCCCACCAACATCGAGGAGTCACCACTGGACCGAGAAGATATGGAGGTTGGTGTGTCCAGCCTGGAATCATCATGGGCACTCCTGGCCCCCGAGCCGCTGGTCCCGTCAGTGTCACTGAACTCCTGTTTCCCAGTCATGGCAGTAGCTTCCCCAATGCTGTCGGGGTCCTTGCCTGACCTCAGTAGATCCTGCAAGAGACAGAGAGGAAGGTTCAGTATAGTGCCAAACTCACAAACATCATATGCAATCAAAACTCAAATCTTGCAAATGAAACTCCCATGTTAGACTAGTCCATGTACTTTCAGCATATGCCCCATATATGCAATCATCAACTGATGCATGGAAACATACATAGTTGATAGTCATGCTCCATGTTGCGTTGACACAGCCAAATAGCTGGGTCAGTGCCTACCTGTAACCACACATACAATTATCTGTAGGTACACCTTAGTGCCTGTAGGTAAGGTAGCTATACATCCAAACACGTTGTCTCAGTCACATATGGAGTATAGTTCATGGAACACCACAGACACAAAGATCCACTCCTAAATTCCACCATGTTGGGCTTTGAAGCACAAATACAGTTGTCCATTGGTTTCAGCTGTGTAGATGTCACAATTTATTTGTTGTGCACAGCACACACCACCTCAGTCACATCACAATTTGCTATACCCGCTGATCACATCCAACCATGTTAAGTCATAGTGCCAAAACAATTTAGCAATAGCCCGGTTCAGCTACATTGCATTTAAATCAGAGTCTAACCATCCAAGTCAAGTTGCCATGTGCACAAATGGCAAATACAAATCAGCCAATGTATCACTACAATCATTACCATCTACCCCATCAGCACCTGTGTGCACTTGGTGTCAATATGGCAGGAAACTACATCACGTTATGCCATGCGGCTGATATTAGGCTAAGGGCCTCATTTATGAGAAATGACACATCGCTGCGTGAAAGCAGCGATGCGTCACTTCTCAGTGCGCACTCCTTACGACATGCCTGATGCGTCATATTTACTGTATGACGCAATGACGCATCATGTCGCAAGGAGTCACTGATACTTCAGTATTTCTGACGTATCTGTATGGCGCAAAAGTGACGCATTGCTGGAGTGTGTCACAAAAGCGTGTCACTTCACATGGGCAGGGCCTATGTGAAAGGGCCTTCATCAGTCTTACGCCTGATGTGAGGCAGGCGTAAGATTTTGACGCAACGGTGTCCTAGAAGTGACACCGTGAAATATCATTGATTTCACTGCATCACTTCTATGAGGTTTTTTTGCGGGGAACGCTCCCCTGCATACATTATACTCGACGCAGGTATAATGTAGCGCAGGAGTTTACAAAGTGACACATCTGCTTATATTCGTCACTTTGTAAATAGTGCACAACAGGAGGCATGTTTAACGCCACTGATGCGTCACAAAAAGTGACGCATGGGAACCGCAAAACTGACGCAAGGCCTCATAAATGAGGCCCTAAATATTTTGCAATGGTGCCGTCATCTCTATCATTTTGGAAAAATAGACCCATGGGACACGTGTGACCTCTACCAACTCACTGCTTCCTGAGTCCACATCTGTGCATGTGTCTAACCACTTACACGTCACCACATGAGCACACTATTGTGCTAGCCACACAGCACACACAAGCCTGACAAGTGTACTGGGCTACACACTACGAACAATGTATTATCCTGTGTAGAAAGGTCTCAGTTCAGACAACATTCACAAAATGTGAGATGAAAACATGGCAAGATGATTTCATATGACACGGTTCAAGGGTTTTAACACATGAGACGCAACATGTATTACAAATGCAGAACTGCTGCACTCAACACTGAGGCTAGTTAGAAACCATTGCATCACACTAGAGACATCACAGAGGTCTGCACTTGATCGGGGCTGGGATTCATACAGTCACTCATGTGCAAAGTCACACTTTGCACAATACTCACTCCCAACCTGCTCCTGATGGGCCCTCAAGCATCCATGCAGCTCTGGCTGTGTCACTGCCAAGATGCAGGGCATTAGTGGTGTCATGGTCGTGCGCGCCAACCTGCCACTTCTAGGGAGAACCCCCAGCGTCATTTCAGCAACGTTTTTGCTCAGGCGGCAGATGTCATCCCACTTCTTGTGGCAGTGTGTATGACGTTGGTTTGAGACACCAAGAGACTAAACATTGCTGGCAATGGCCCTCCATTTGGCCTTACACTGATGGACCTTAAGCTGCATACATGGGAGAAAAGAAGAGGACATTTCTGTGATATTGTGCTGTGTACAACTGTGTGACAGTAGAGGTGCATGAATATACATAGCACACTAATACGTCAATGGAGGGTAGGGCCCATACAGCATGTCACCTAGTGCACTTGGATCAACCCCTATCATAGCAATGTATACATCTATGATGATGAACACACTACATGACCATCTCATACACATACAGAGTGCCAGCCCAGCAAACAATGTAAAATGGCCCTAATCTGTAATGCACTATGTGAGTAAGCATGACATACAATACACTGAAAATGATGTGTAGTGGCCAGACTCACAGTGCCTTACACTACACACCCCTTAATGTCCTTGACCATTGCATAGCTACATGTCTCATCGTGGTCACATTTAGCTCTCTCATCTTACATTCTGACACTCTTCTCACAAGATGTAGTCCTTTCTTGTGTACTCCTCAGGCCTATGATAGCTCATTGAGAAAAAGGGTGGTGGACAACACATATGTTTTACTCAGTCTTTTTAGTGCATTTACAGAGCAGGCCAGAGGGCCTTACACTGAGGATAAACATGGTCCATCACAGAAATCACATGCATGTGCAATGTGAATGGAGAAACAGAGGCTACACATACGAGTCTCAACACATCATCGAAATAATAGAATGATGAGATGTCTACCTCACATTTAGTCGATGTGTCATAGGTGAATTACCACCAATAGTGATAGACTCAGACATTGTACTCTTGTGCAGAATGGACACATCTTCATAGGGTCAATTTGAAAGCTGAACACACATTATTCTGTACCCTCTGGCAAATCTACATTTGAAATGTCACAAATGAGCATATGAACACTCAATGGACTATGACATCACATAGCATAGGGAATGTGTGTTCAGATGTCGAGTGTCTCAAATCAGCAGTGTAACAGTATAACTGCTAAACAACAGTATGTAATTTCCATCCTTAAAGGCAGTCAGGGATCCGTGGAAATAAGGCCACACACCCCATTAATGTAAAGTCTGCATGCTAGGCAGTGTCTCACATGTTAACATTACCCAGTCTCAGAACAACATGTGATTTTTAAGCTTAATAAGACATGCACAAGTGTCCATGTTGCCATTCTCCTCACATCCTCAAGTGCAGTAAGTACTAGGTCATGCATGGGCCATGCAGTAGGCAAAATATTGATGCATGAACATTTGCTTGCACTCACAGGCACATACTACTGTACAGTAACATCATGTGAGCAGTCTGTGCACTGTCAAACCTTTACACAGACACTTACCAGTACCTATGGAGCACCATATAGCCTCCCATACATGGCCATACAGCATGCAAACAGTGCAAGGACCTTTTCCACCAGGACCTCCAGCTCCTCTGTGGTGAAGGGACACTCCCTCATGCTCTATATTAGAGGCATCACTGGTTCCAGAGTACAGGTACAGCAGCAGTTGGTGTTGATGAATGGCAGGCAGCAGTGTCTAAATGCAAGTGACTTGTGTGGCTCTCTTACAGACATTTATAGGTTCCTAGAGTTGTTTCAGTAGTACTCTGCTGATGCATTTGGTCTGCCTGCTTCGCATCTTTCAATTTTATCCAGTGACTGCGGTGGTGGTGCACGCCTACCACAAGTTTCAAACTGTATTGCACTACTGCGATGGCGGTTCCCATTGGCTGCAATGACATTGGCATAGGTGGTGTCCACAGCGTGGGCCAGGTAGTGGCTTCCACAGTCCTGCATCTTTCAATTATATCCAATGGGCATGACCGTTGTGGCGGTGCACGCCTACCACGAGTTTCAAAACTGTATTGCACTACCACGATGGCCGTTCTTATTGACGCCAATGACATTGGCATAGGTGTTGTCACACCGCAGGGGCTAGGTGGTGTCTTCCGCAATCCTGCATCTTTCAATTGTATTCAATGGCTGTGACTGCAGTGGCAGTGTACGCCTACCATGAGTTTCAAACTGTATTGCACAGCCACAATGGCGGTTCCCATTGGCTGCAAATTTGCATGGGCGGTGTCACACCGCGGGGGCCAGTTGGTGTCTTCCGCAATCCTGCATCTTTCAATTGTATCCGATGGCCGTGACCGAGGTGGAGTTGCATGCCTACTGCGAGTTTCAAACTATCTTGCACATCAGCGATGGCGGTTCCTATTGGCTGAAATAACATTGGCATAGGCAGTGTCACACCGCAGGATCAGGTGGTGTCTTCCGCAATCCTGCATCTTTCATTTGTATCCTTCTACCCCACCTATGGACACGGATCACTGACATAACCTCGACAGACCGAATATCGACTGGACAAAATATCGATGACAAATTATCGACTACAAAATTATCGATTGCCTATACTTAAACAACAAAACACAAAAATATTGAAACCACATTATCGACTAAAATAAACAACGACTACAACAATATCGACTAACAACATTATCGATTTCTAAAACATCGATTATCACATCTTTAAATGAAAAACTGTCAAAATATTGAATACAAAAATATAGATAGCAAATTTATCGTTTTTTTAAAATATCGAAATTACTACATCCTTGAATAAATCACTGTATTATCTTAAAATTTAGTCATACTATTCATAATTATTCACTAATTGTTTCTAAAAAGCTATAAAACATACTATATATTTTCCTAACATTTATAACACAAAATAAATACAAACATACATTTTATAATACATAAACAATGTTTGGGACAACTAAACATTTCTTACTGCAAATTATATATATTCCTCCACTTTAAAAATATAAAGATAACATTACCTATACTAAATAAGGCCTTACACATTAAATAAACGTTAATTAGCGTCACCCATATAAGGAAAGCAATTAGCATAACAGGTTACAAAATTCAAATCCACGAATTAAAACAGACTATCAATTTAAACAACCAATCCTACTTCAGAAACTATTAGACTGATACTATATAAACAAGATTACAGCAAACTAAAAACGCAGCCTAAATCTCCTAACTAAAGGAAGACGAAACTCTGCAGGATTTCTGAAAGAAAACGTATTGACTTCAACATAAAGACAGCTACACCTATCTAAAGTAAGTACTACTACATTATTTTCCATCGAAAATGTAACTCTCAAACCTCACACCTATGTTTAAAAGCCAAATACCTAAAATATATGTTTTTTTTTACTATTTATTCTACAGACAATACAGAAGACCTAGACAACACCTGGACATCAAAAGTTAAATATAAATAAGTAAGTATATAATTTAAATGTAACTTCGACATTTAATAGATAGGTAACTAAATAGAAACTAGCTAAAAACCTCTACCAAAATATCATAAATAGTTATAAAATATTTGTACACATTTTCTCAACTTCCACAGGTACAAAAATATATACACAGAAAATAACAGTTTGAAGAACATCAACACCTGAAAAGAACTACTTGAAATCATAAAAAGATTTACAGGTAAATCAGAAATGTGTTAAACTGTATTATTAGAATACAACATTATTTTTTCAAAAAATGTAATGACATTCTCTTTTAATTACCTCCTAGCACTACAATATACAATATACAATAGCACTACACTCCTCCTCACGGATAGAGTGGTCGCTCCCTGTGCTCCTGGCTGCAACGTGGTATCGTAGCGCTGCTCTGCTGAAGAGATTATATTTGGCTGTTTATTTACATTGCTCTGCTGAACGTGGTATCATAGCGCTGCTCTGCTGAAGAGATTATATTTGGCTGTTTATTTACATTGCTCTGCTGAACGTGGTATCGTAGCGCTGCTCTGCTGAAGAGATTATATTTGGCTGTTTATTTACATTGCTCTACTGAACGTGGTATCGTAGCGCTGCTCTGCTGAAGAGATTATATTTGGCTGTTTATTTACATTGTCTGCGCGTTTGCCAATAGCGCTCCGCTCTGCTCCTCCCCCCGCCTCCATTTTGTTTATTTGTTGTCCTCCTCGTGTGCCCGACCCGCCTCCCAGCTGAGACGCCCTCCCACTAAGTTTATACAGCGCTGCTCTGATGTACAAGCTGTGACTCGCTCCTCCTCACGGATAGAGTGGTCGCTCCCTGTGCTCCTGGCTGCAACATGGTATCGTAGCGCTGCTCTGCTGAAGAGATTATATTTGGCTGTTTATTTACATTGCTCTGCTGAACGTGGTATCATAGCGCTGCTCTGCTGAAGAGATTATATTTGGCTGTTTATTTACATTGCTCTGCTGAACGTGGTATCGTAGCGCTGCTCTGCTGAAGAGATTATATTTGGCTGTTTATTTACATTGCTCTGCTGAACGTGGTATCGTAGCGCTGCTCTGCTGAAGAGATTATATTTGGCTGTTTATTTACATTGTCTGCGCGTTTGCCAATAGCGCTCCGCTCTGCTCCTCCCCCCGCCTCCATTTTGTTTATTTGTTGTCCTCCTCGTGTGCCCGACCCGCCTCCCAGCTGAGACGCCCTCCCACTAAGTTTATACAGCGCTGCTCTGATGTACAAGCTGTGACTCGCTCCTCCTCACGGATAGAGTGGTCGCTCCCTGTGCTCCTGGCTGCAACGTGGTATCGTAGCGCTGCTCTGCTGAAGAGATTATATTTGGCTGTTTATTTACATTGCTCTGCTGAACGTGGTATCATAGCGCTGCTCTGCTGAAGAGATTATATTTGGCTGTTTATTTACATTGCTCTGCTGAACGTGGTATCGTAGCGCTGCTCTGCTGAAGAGATTATATTTGGCTGTTTATTTACATTGTCTGCGCGTTTGCCAATAGCGCTCCGCTCTGCTCCTCCCCCCGCCTCCATTTTGTTTATTTGTTGTCCTCCTCGTGTGCCCGACCCGCCTCCCAGCTGAGACGCCCTCGCCCCTCCCCCTCCACTATCCATATATGACAGTAGTTCCCGCGTGCAGCGTTTACGCGCAGCGACCGCGCCCAATCCGCGCCGAAGGTGCGCCAAAGGTAAGCCCGTCTACGCCCGTCCGCGCCTGGACCGCGCCCAGCGCCAGACCCCCTGCCCCTCGCACTGCTCTGCCCTCCCGCATTACCTACGATGCCGCCACCCTCCTAGCCCTTAACTCCGGCCGCGCCCCCAACTGCGTCCAAGCCGCTCCCGGACACACCCATGGACCTTTCTCCTGCTACTCCTGCAAATTCATCGGCACCGACAACATCTCCGCTACGACCACAACACATACTCCTGACCCCAACCACCTACAGTGCATCCTTCTCAACACTCGATCGGTCCACAGACACGCCATTGACCTATGGAACCTACTAGACACCATCTCTCCGGACGTCGCCTTCCTAACAGAAACATGGATGAACGCCTCCTCAGCCCCAGACATCACCATTGCCATCCCTGAAGATTATAAGATCATTCGTAAGGACCGCACCAACCACACAGGAGGAGGAATCGCTATCGTCCATAAGAAGTCAATCCGCATCTCAACCAGCTCTGACACCAATCTCACCAACTCCGAACACCTTCACTTCCAGATCCACATCGACCCCAAAACCACACTCAGAGGCACCCTCCTCTACAGACCACCAGGACCCCGCGCTAAATTCAGTGAAGACATCACGGACTTCATCACTCCTCACGCGCTCCCCTCCAAAGACTACATCCTACTGGGAGACCTCAACTTTCACCTTGAAAAGATCAACGACCGCAACACCACCACCCTCTTGGACAATCTCGCCAACCTCGAACTTAAACAACTGGTCACGTCCCCCACCCACATCGCAGGTCACACACTCAACCCCATCTTCACCTCCAGCAATCATGTCTCCTTCAGCCACACTACGGATCTCCTCTGGACTGACCACAGCTGCGTTCACTTCACCTACAACAAACCAAAACCCACCAACCACCTCCAACCAACTCTGCAAAGAAACTGGAACAAAATCACCACGGACCAGATCTCCGCATCGCTCCTTCTAAACACCCCAGCCCACTCTTCTAACGCAAACGAAGCCGCCGCCAACCTCACCCTATGGTTATCCAACACCGCCGACACCTTAGCACCACTGAAGAAACGTCAAAACAAACCTGCCAGCAAAAAGGCCTCATGGTTCAACGATGATCTTAAGAAGTCCAAGAAACTCTGCCGCTCCCTCGAAAAGGCCTGGAAAAAAGACCCAACCACTAGCACCAAGGACGCCTTCAAAAATGCCACCCGCACTCACCATCAACTAATCCGAAAGGCCAAGAAAACAGCATTCAAGGACCGACTTGACAACAACGCCCACAACAGCAAGGAACTCTTCAACATCGTCAAGGAATTTTCCAATCCCTCGGCCAACTCCAACGACATCACCCCTTCTCAAGCCCTCTGCGACTCCCTGGCTTTATTCTTCCACAACAAAATTGCAGACATCCACAACAGCTTCGACAACCAACCCGGAAACCAACCCACCCTACCATTTGCTCAACACTCTCCCCCCGTGAACACCCTTAACAATCTCCACTGAGGACACAATCCGCCTGATGAATTCCATCCACTCAGGATCCCCCACAGACCCATGTCCCCACCACATCTTCAACAAAGCAGACTCCGTCATAGCACCGCACCTCCGAGACGTCATTAACAGCTCCCTCAACTCCGCCACCTTCCCGGAAGACTGGAAACACGCTGAACTCACCGCCCTACTGAAGAAACCCACAGCGGACCCCACCGAACTCAAAAATTACCGCCCCATCTCGCTCCTTCCATTCCCGGCCAAAGTCATCGAGAAAGCTGTCAACAACCAGCTCGCCACCTTCCTCGAAGCCAACAAATCCCTCGACTCCTCACAATCTGGCTTCCGAGCCAAACACAGCACTGAGACCGCCCTCATCGCAGCAACAGACGACATTCGAACTCTACTGGACAATGGAGACACAGTCGCCCTCATCCTCCTCGACCTCTCTGCAGCATTTGACACAGTCTGCCACAGCACCCTTCTACAACGCCTCAATAACATCGGAATCCAAGGAAAAGCACTTGAATGGATCACCTCGTTCCTCACCGGAAGAACTCAGAAAGTCCGCCTCCCACCATTCAAGTCCGAGGCCACTGAAGTCATCTGTGGCGTACCACAAGGATCCTCACTCAGCCCCACCCTCTTCAACATTTACATGAGCCCCCTCACGGCCATCGCCCGCCAACACAACCTCAACATCATCTCCTACGCGGATGACACTCAACTAATCCTTTCTCTCACCAATGACCCCAGCACCGCCAAAACTAACCTACACGAAGGAATGAAAGAAGTTGCCGAATGGATGAAACAAAGCCGTCTGAAACTAAACTCAGACAAAACAGAAGTCCTCATCTTAGGTACATCCCCCTCTGCATGGGACGACTCCTGGTGGCCAGAAGCCCTCGGAAAAGCACCCATCTCGACAGACCACGCATGGAACTTAGGCGTCATCCTGGATTCTTCACTTTCAATGAATAGACAAGTCAGCGCCGTATCCTCTTCATGCTTCAACATTCTTCGCATGCTTAGAAAAACATTTCGCTGGATCCCCACCGAAACAAGGAAAACAGTCACCCATGCTCTGGTCACGAGCCGACTGGACTACGGAAACACCCTCTACGCAGGCACTACCGCTAAACTCCAGAAGAAACTACAACGAATCCAAAACGCCTCAGCCAGGATCATATTAGACATCCCACGCAACGAACACATCTCTGGTCACCTTAAAGACCTCCACTGGCTACCCGTCAATAAGAGGATCACTTTCCGACTGCTAACCCACGCACACAAATCACTCTACGACATCGGACCAGAATGCCTCAACTCACGACTGTCCTTCTACACCCCCTCCCGCCAACTACGTTCTTCCAGCCAAGCCCTCGCCACCGTACCTCGCATCAACAAGACCACCATGGGAGGCAGATCCTTCTCATACCTAGCTGCTAAAACATGGAACTCACTCCCCGCCTACCTTCGCCTTACCCAGAACCACCTAGCATTCAGAAAGCAACTTAAAACGTGGATATTTGACAAGTAATCCTCCTCCCCTTTCTAAGCGCCTTGGGACCCTCTGGGTATGTAGTGCGCTATATAAATTCTCTGACTTGACTTGACTTGACAATACAAGCATGACTGAAGGAGCTAAATTCATTTATTCACAAAAAGGGAAAATGCTTCTTTGTTACATGGGATATGTCTACACTCAAGAGAAACAAAAAGATTTGAAAGTTTTTTGGAAGTGTACGAAATATTATGCCAACAAATGTTATGGTAGAGCTATAACTCAGGAAACTACTGTTACTTATACTAAGGAACATAATCACCCACCCAATGTAACAGAAATAGAGATTAGACAAATGCTAGATTCCCTTAAAGAAGCTAGTACTAGTACTGATCAACCAACAACTGCTATTCTGAAACACCATTTAAGTGTACTTCCCCAAAATGCTTCTAGCCAATTACCATCTATCGAATCCCTTAAAAAAACTATAGCTAGACAAAAAAAAAGCAACATGCACTACTCCTCCCACACCAAAAACTTTTGAAGAAGTGCAAATTCCCCCTGAACTCTCTGTAACTCACAATAAAGATGATTGTATACTCTACGACAACAAATCTAAAGATAAAAGAATTATACTGTTTGCCACAGCAAACAACATGACTAAACGTACCCAATGCCAAACTTGGATGATGGACGGTACTTTTTCTGTATGCCCCAAACCTTTTTATCAATTATACACTATCCATGGTCATTTCCAAAATGCTAATATTCGATTCCTTTATGCCCTTCTACCAAACAAACAGCAAGCTACCTATCAAGAAATACTAACTGAAGTCAAGCAACATACTAACAACTATTTTCCACAAAAAATGATCATTGACTTTGAAAAAGCAACGATAAACAGCATCCTTAAAACATACCCACACACAGCAATACAAGGTTTCTATTACCATTTTAACCAATGTATCTGGCGACATCTACAACAATCTACCTTGAGTATCCAATACGCCACTGCTAGCACTTTTGCTTATCAAATAAAAAAACTCATCGCCCTAGCCTATGTTCCACTGACAGATGTAACTGAGCACTATAACTTGTTAATAGACAGCCCCTACTATAAAAGAAACGAAGAAAGACTAAGCCCTATGCTTGACTACTTCGAAGACACATGGGTAGGAAGGCTACACAGATCAGGCCATAGAAGACAACCCAAATACCAAATAGCTTGGTGGAATGTCTACCTTAGCACACTAAATAAGGAAGCAAAAACAAACAATGCAGTTGAAGGATGGCACAATGCCTTCCAAGCAACTACAGGCCGAGGAACGCCTACCCTTCACAAATTAATACAATCCTTACAAAAAGAACAGAGTTACCAGGAGCTCCGAATGGAGCAATCAGTAACTTTGATCGGACCTAAACTCACCAAAGAAAGGAAAAAAATGTATAACACACTCCAAAGTCAAGTTACCCTCTATCTAACTAGCAAAGGACTAGACTATCTATCAATGATTGCAAAAACTATTCTTTAAAACATAACATAACTAAACACGTTACATTAAGCATTTTTTTTTAAATTTCTTGATTTTTACATGTAACAGTTTGCAATTAAATGATCAAATACATAATATTAACATATATAAAATGTATTTAGATAATGTATTTACAAAATGTTAAATACAACGTAACTAAAGCAAAAATTAAAACAGTTTCCCCACCCATAAAAAGTTTTGTAAATACTTACATTTCTGTTGCACCTTCAAACGTAATCCAATTCCAAGCAATCCATACGACACCATTGCAAAAACCCATACAATCCATGGAAGCCCAAAAAAAAAGCAAAAATACAAGCAAATCCATAGCGACTCCTCTCCAATGTAATACACACGATATACCATTGAAAACCCGAAAATAGTAATTTTTAAAAAAATAACGCTCCTGGAAAACTTATATAATAATAACTTATATATAATACTCGTCACACAACTCTGATCGAAAAAGAAGGACCTCCTCAAAAACAGTAAAACGCGACGATAACCTGGTAAAAATAAAATACATACCCACCCACACAAAAACACCCATACATATATAAAAAGACATATTTATACACCAAACATATTATCTTTGTAACATTTAAACATATTAGCTCACGTCACACACCTACTTCTAAAACGCGGTAAAAATGAAATATCGTACACTCTACCTAACACCGAAAACACAATCTTCTCTTAATAACCCTATCTACATAAACTTAAACACACCACACATACACTAACATTAACTTCATTAACTTCTAAAATACAATTAAAACAAACTTACCCTCTCTAAAGCGAAGCAGCATCCAACCGCGATCTGTTGAAGCACCAAATAAGCCTAAATAACATTACGCGGTTAAAAAGTAGTCCCTGTATACAGCAAAAACCTCTTTCATTTCTATATTCCAACACTTTAAAAAATATACACTGAGTATTATATTAAGTGTAAATAATTATTTAAATTGTAGAAAATCATTTCTTAAATATTCATTACTTTCAAATAATTATTCAACTGTTATCTGTTACTTTAAATAATATTTTATTATTTATATATACATTTTGAAAATAATCTATATGTTAAACAAATTTGAATATATAACCTTGTTACAAATAATTTGTTTATAAAAATAGCTAATATTAGTTTAAACATTATGTATGTATATAAAAATGTATTTGTGTGTTTATCTTTGTAAAAATTAATATTATAAATATGTTCAATATTCATAATATTAATTTGTAAAAAAAAATATGATTACTTTGTAAAAAACAAAAATGTTACTGTTATAAAACAAATATACATATTTATCTATGACAATATATTCAATGTCTGTGTGAATAAAATAATTGTTATTAAATGAAAAGTACATATTACCAATTTGTTTCTTTAACTATTTAAATTACAATATATGTGAATAAACATAAAATTATTTAAATATCATTTATTTGTTAAAAACATATATATGCACTTCATATATTTTGTTGGATAATAAAAACTGTTTACTTACAATTTTCAATAGAAATAAAAAAAATACATCTCTACTTACAATTTATTTTTTATATGTTAATAAACAGTTTTTCATTTATTCCATTTAACCCTGTGTATGTTTCCTTCTTTATTATTATATATAAATATTAATTACATATGAGATATTCTATTTAAAAATGCATTTTAAATTTTAATAATTTTAAAAATGTATTTATCTTTTAACTACTACAATAACAATAAGTATAATTAATACAACATTTTTCTATGCAATTTTAAAACGTTATTATAGTATCCTACCAATAATAAATATTTGTATTAAAAATGTTTTCTTATTTCTACTGCACCAATTATAAACTCACAAAACCATACTACACATTAAAACCATACAAATTACAATTCCCACTTCACCAATTGTAAACTCATGGAAGGTGCTGGACACTGAACCCATACTAATTACTATTCCCACTCCACCAAGTATAACATCAGGGAAGGTGCTGGACACTGAACCCATACAAATTACTATTCCAACTCCACCAAGTATAAACGTAATTTTTACCCTGTACCCTTGTACCCAAAAACCCCAAACTGACCCTGAACCCTAAAAATACCCCTTTACCCAAAAACTGAAAACTGACCCTGAACCCTAAAAATACCCCTTTACCCAAAAACTGAAAACTGACCCTGAACCCAAAAAATACCCCTTTACCCAGAAACTGAAAACTGACCCTGAACCCTAAAAATCCCCTTTTACCCAAAAAACTGAAAACTGACCCTGAACCCAAAAAATACCCCTTTACCCAGAAACTGAAAACTGACCCTGAACCCTAAAAATACCCCTTTACCCAAAAACTGAAAACTTACCCTGAACCCTAAAAATACCCCTTTACCCAAAAACTGAAAACTGACCCTGAACCGTAAAAATACCCCTTTACCCAAAAACCCAAAACTGACCCAGAACCCTAAAAATACCCCTTTACCCAAAAACTGAAAACTGACCCTGAACCCTAAAAATACCCCTTTACCCAAAAACTGAAAACTGACCCTGAACCCTAAAAATACCCCTTTACCCAAAAACAGAAAACTGACCCTGAACCCTAAAAATACCCCTTTACCCAAAAACTGAAAACTTACCCTGAACCCTAAAAATACCCCTTTACCCAAAAACTGAAAACTGACCCTGAACCCTAAAAATACCCCTTTACCCAAAAATTGAAAACTGACCCTGAACCCTAAAAATACCCCTTTACCCAAAAACTGAAAACTGACCCTGAACCCTAAAAATAACCATTTACCCAAAAACCCAAAACTGACCCTGAACCCTAAAAATACCCCTTTACCCAAAAACCCAAACCTATAACATTTTAAATATAATTATATACTTACCAATACTTACGTTGCAATGGTATGCGTTGTAAAAGTACCTGCCTTGTAAAAACATTCGTTGTAAATACATGCAATGTAATGGTATTTGCGTTGTAAAAGTTTCGTTTTAATGGTAGTGCGTTGTAAAAGTTGCATGGTAAACGTTGTATACCTTTAATAAATAATATTATTTCATTATTTATTATTAAATTACTTCCCACTCTATTCCCCTATAAACCCACAACCCGCTACAGGAAATAAAAAAAATTATTTAACATAATTAGCAATTAATCAATTTAATTAAATTAATGAACAATTAAATTTTAAATAATCAACAAATATTTTTTAATTAACAATTAATTAAATATTACTACCAATTATTAAATTTACATATTTAATTAATTATAATTAAATTACTTCCCACCCTATTCCCCTATAAACCCACAACCCGCTACATGACATCAATTATTTAAAATAACATAATTACCAATTAATCAATTAAATTAAATTAATTACAAATTAAATTTTATATAATAAAAACATATTATTTAATTAACAATTAATTAAATATTACTACCAAATAATAAATGTACATATTTTATTAATTATAATTAAATGACTTCCCACCCTATTCCCCTATTAACCCACAACCCGCTATATGACATAAATTACTTAAATTAGCATAATTAGCAATTAATCAATTAAATTAAATTAATTACCAATAAAATTTTATATAATTTAAAAATATTATTTAATTAACAATTAATTAAATATTACTAACAAAAAATAAATTTACATATTTTATTAATTATAATTAAATTACTTCCCACCCTATTACCCTATAAACCCACAACCCGCTACATGACATAAATTATTTAAATTAGCAATTAATCAATTAAATTAAATTAATTACCAATTAAATTTTATATAATTAAAAAATATTATTTAATCAACAATTAATTAAATATTACTACCAATTAATAAATTTACATATTTAATTAATTATAATTAAATTACTTCCCACCCTATTCCCCTAAAAACCCACTACCCGCTCCTAGAAATTATTATACTATTTGAATTATTTTT
This sequence comes from Lissotriton helveticus, assembly GCF_964261635.1. NCBI lineage: Eukaryota > Metazoa > Chordata > Amphibia > Caudata > Salamandridae > Lissotriton > Lissotriton helveticus. The sequence goes on along the minus strand of NC_136069.1, from coordinate 704,334,122 downwards.
TTATAATTATAAATTTTTTTTAAATTTAATTTCAAAATAAATAAATAAAAAAATAACATATATTTTAACAATAAATTTAGTAATAAAAAAATAAAACAGTGTACATTTAAATATTCGATATTATTTATATCGATATTATTAGTCAATATTATGACAGTCGATATCATGACTGTCGATAACACAACTTTCGATATTCTTAAAACCTATATTTTGACTTTCGATATTTTTAAACTACTAGAAAAAAATATATTTTTTACTATCGATATTACTTACTCGATATTTTTTCATTCGATATTTTTTAACATACATGAAAATCGATAATAAATACATCGATATTACTTACCTCGACATTAATGCCATCTCGATATTCTGGAGTCGATATTATGTCCATTCGAAAATAAAAACTCGATATTTAGACTGCACACCTATGGACACATTGTGCTATTGCATTGCCACTTGAAAATTTCCCTCACTGATCACTATACATTAACACTATATTGTTGCACCTGGTTTTAAATTCAAATGAGAGTGTGACATTTGAATGAATTATGCCCACACATGTCATGTCAGTACACATGAGTATATGCATTGGCATGTACTTCCTCATATGTAAAATATGATATTTGTGTGCACGTACACAGATTTGATGTGTAATGGAGTCTCATATTTGTGAACATGTCAATGTGTAAAATGGCTATTCAACCCACAACGATGATGGACTGATCACATAATGTGCCTACATCACTGTGTACAGTGCTGTATTTCTCTTGATAGTTGACCAGCTTATGCACAAAAATGTTGTGCTAAGAGAGACTGAAGCAAATAGGTGTTGCAGGTGCAGCAGCTGTGTAGAAGTCAGCAGTGTTGCTGTTTGCCAAATGTGCTGTGTCAGCTACACCCAAAGCTGGTGACACAAAATGTAGGAGTGTACCATTTACCATTCACATAGTTTGTATCTGATTTCGAAGTAGTTAGTATGTACATACTGAATACACAAGATCAAGGTCTCTGTGCATGTGACTTGTGCATTAAGCTGTTGTTACAATCCTGTCAATGTTGGTGCTGTTAGTCATTATGAAAGTTGTTTGCCACATTTCATCTGTGAATTACATTTACAAGTGTCCTCTTTCATTATACGTAGGAGTCAACCAAATGTGCATCGGCCTTCCCCAGTGCTGGCGAACATGGAGGCTGAGGACATCATATGGAAATTCTGTCTGAATCGCCTTACCCTTCAAGAGCTATGTGCTCAGTTGGAGCTCCATCTGAGGCCTCACATAACCTATCCGACAGCTTTGACGCCAACAGTTAAGGTGATGGTTGCACTGCATTTCTTTGCCACTGGTTTGTTTCAGTACACAGTGGCCATCGCCGGTGGGATTTCTCAAGCCATGTTCAGCATGGTGCTGTGTGATGTCCTGTCCGCAATGTTGACCTACAAGGCCCGCTACATCCACTTACCAAGGAGCCATGAATTGGCAGATGTGAAGGGTGATTTTGTATGACCATGGATACATACTGAATGTTGTTGGAGCCATTGACTGCACGCATGTTGGCAAAGTTCCACACACCGGCCCGTGAGCACATCTATAGTAACAGGAAACATTACCATTCCATTAATATGCAAGTGGTATGCCTTGTGGATATGATTATCTCCCATGTATGTGCCAAATTTCCAGGTTTGGTACATGATTCCTTCATAGAAAACCTGCAACTAGAGCAAGCGTGGCTTGTCGGTCAGTACACAGATTCAAGTAGTGTGCTATATGTGTCACATGCTGTTCTCCTAAACTGTTTGTATCTCAGACTTCGTCTGTGTATCTCACACCTAAGTGACTCTGCGTATCCAACCAGCATTGGTTGCTGAGCTCACTAAGAATCCAAGGACCCTTGGGGAGGTCCGCTACAATGATGCACATGAGAGGACACGTCATGTTGTGGAGCATGCTTTTGGGCTTCTAAAATCTAGATAGCGGTGTCTGGACAAGAGCGGTGGTGCACTACTCTACTCTCCCCAAAAGATATGTTAGATCATAGTTGCATACTACATGCTCCACAACCTGGCCTTGCGTAAAGAGATCCCCCTGCTCCTGCCTGAAGGAGGATGAGCAGCAGATGCCCCGCTGCAAATCCACACATGCCCAGTGACGATGATAGTGGAGAAAAGGAAGGTGTAGGCCTGCATCAACAGCTCATCCATAACTCATTCCTTTGAGTGTAAGTAACATTGTACAACGGTGACATTGTCTGTTGTCTTTGATGGTAGTGGCAAGGGATAGATTAGGTTTTTGGCTGCTGGCTGTTGTTGGCTCACTGCTAAAGGCTTTTGTGTGTGGTACAGTGTATTGTTTTCCACTTACCTCATGTCTATGTTGATGGTGTTGGACATTGTTAAGTGTGATGGCTTTTGTATGGTGTTGACTAGTGATGTGTTTTTATTGTAATGGAATCACCTGGCAACTAAATGTAATTATCTTGTGTTTTTCTAGGTTCCTTCACCCCATCAATGCCTCGACACAATAAAAGCTTGTGGTACATTGGAATCAGAGTTGACATTGTACATACTATGATAAACATGGAACTGACACAAAGACATAGGTGTGTAAATAGTGTTTATTTACAATTAGGTTTGTTAAAAAATAAAGTGGTAGTTGCCAAATTTGTGCAAAGTGAGTGTATGAGTTGTCAGTGATGGTAAATGAGACTAATAGAGTAGTCACGGCATTGTTGTTATCACATAGTCCAACAAACTCCTGCCATTAACATGGCAATGTGGGATAGGCTAATCAACAAAGTCAATGTCCAGGGCAAAAGGTGCCATCATGGCTGACTCAGTGACTTGCCTTTGGTTGGTGCTTTGCCACTCGATCCTCCCATGGTGTTTCTCGAATGTCTCCTCTTGCGTTTGGCAGGGAGGCCTCTGCTGCAGGCTAAAAGGTTTCTGAGGAGTCACTGTCTTGCAGCTCACCCCTCTCTATGGCCACAGCTGAGGTGGTGGAAGTATCAGCAGGCTAGCCACTGGAGGAGGGTTGAGCTGTCATTTGAGCAGCATGGCTGTACCTCAGAACATCCACAAGCTGGCCCATGCGAACCACAAGTTGTCCCATACGTGTGTCCATGGACCTCAGCAGCAGGCGGAGTTCATGCACTTCGTCAACAACCTGGCCCATCTGTCCCTGGTTCTGTTGGTATCCACCAAGGAATCTTGCAAATGTGGCCAGTGCTTCTGTCTCAGTGTCTTTCTGTGATTGTTCCCCACTTGCCCTTCCACCTGCACTGCTGACATGGACCTATGGCGTTGGGAGTCGATGCACCGGCACACTCTCTCTGGCATCCTTGGATTGTGTGGTGGTGTTGTGAACCAGTGAGGCAGAGATAGTGTTGCAAGTAGCAGTGCTGATGGTGGATGTGGCTGCAGCACAAGTCGTTGTAGCAGGGGTCAGTGCTGTGGTTGTTTCTGATGTGGTGGTGGTGAGTGAGACTATGAGGCCCTGAGACAGAGTGTGCTCTGGCAGGCCTGAGGGGCCAGGACGTTATTCCTCATCTTAGAAACTGAGAGAATCAGCATCAGAGAGTTCACATTCCTGGGGGTGGGGGCTCTGCTTGTTGTTGGTGTTTTCAGCAGCAATTGCTTTTGGATCTCCTGTTGAACAGAGGTTATATTGTCAGTTAAGTGCCCTCCACAAGCTTTGTGTCAGACTTTTTGATGTTACATTTGATACGCCAAACATTTTACATTGCAATCACTTGGTATGGTTGAAAGATAATAAGCATCATGCCATGATGTTGAGGTACACACATTACTTGTCATTAGTGTGACATGTACATTTCAACCATCTGATACGTACAGATAATCTGTTTACAAGGACATGTCATCATCTACCAACTTGGTGCACATCATCTTTTGTTACTGCATGGTTTTTCTTTACTCCTCATGGAATGTGTTTCAGCTCTACAAAAAGTAGACTATTTAATAGTTTAAATGTCCTTTCATATCATGTTCTTTTGTTTGTCTGACAGATAGACCGTGCATGTTTTATGTTCATATGGGCATTTATGCTCTGACACCATGACATTTACACAAGGGTGCCTAGGGGGGGTTGTAGTGCTGGCTGCCTATACAGAAACCCACCTCCCTGTAAAGATGGCTACATACCTTTTAGGTGGAGGTGAGCAATGAAATGGCTGCCACATAGTTCTGGGTGGAGGGAGTGTTCCATCTTGCTCAGCCGTGGGACAAGAGTGCCTGGTGGGAGTTGTAGTGCTGGCTGCCTGTACGCATGCCCCCTGGAAATATTGGTAGCTACCTTTAAGGTGATTCATAGGAGGGAAATGGTAGATATGTGAGACATGTGTTGGGAAGATTGTTTTGTACGTGAGTGCATTTAGGACTGGAACGAGTAGCTTTATATGTGGAGAAGCGTGGCTCAGTGGTTAGAGGCGGCAGACCCGGAAGCTGAGATCGACCGTGGACCAGGGTTCGATTCCCCGCCTTGACGGGTCTCGGGCTCAAAAATTCCACGGACTCGACAATTCTCGCTCTGGTGCCTACTCAACTCACGGGGTCACACTCTGCGACTCTGGGCAATAGCTTGCTTAATCTCCACTACGGCCCCTCGCGGCGGGATGCCTGGCTTTCACCTTGTGGACACCCTGCCGGGGTTTCTCACAGGGGAATACCAGGACGGGTTCCCTAAGCAAGCGCCGGGACGCTTACGGGCAGCCGTGCGCTTTACAAGTCCAATACATTACAAGTCCAATACACATATTTGTGTACAAGGCAGTGTGATAGGAGACATGTGTTCATACTTACCAGACTCCCCTCCCCAGGAATTCCTGTGAGACTCCCTGGATGCAGTATGGCAAGCACCTTCTCCTCCCATTCAGTGAATGTTAGTGGTGGAATGGGAGGGCCACCGCCAGTCCTCTGAGCTGCCTCATGGTTCCTGTTGTGGTACAAAAGGGGGTGGTGATGGACAGAGCATCTGAACCAATCAAACACTCACACCCAGTCAACAGATATGGGTTTAATTCATCACCGTTCTTTAGCCCACTCTTCCACCCCAGTTCAGACATGTCCATATGCAAATCAATCTGACCATGTGCCTCATGGGAACAGTCCAGCCCGAACTGCTAAGCCATGCCTTCCCTGGAAGGGAAACAAGCTTCCGAGGACTGGTTTCTGTGATTTCAGCCGTCTTCTGCCCGGCTTGCTTGAATCCAGTGCAAAGTGAGCAAGGGACTCGCGTCTGAGCATACCCTGCCAACTTATGGCGAACAAAGTGGTACAAAAGGGGGTGGTGATGGACGGAGCATCTGAACCAATCAAACACTCACACCCAGTCAACAGATCTGGGTTTAATCCATCACCGTTCTTTTGCCCACTCTGCCACCCCAGTTCAGACATGTCCATATGCAAATCAGTCTGAGCCTGTGCCTCATGGGAACAGTCCAGCCCGAACTGCCAAGCCATGCCTTCCCCGGACCGGAAACAAGCCTCCGAGGACCGGTTTCTGGAATTTCCGCCGTCTTCAGCCCGGCTTGCTTGAATCCAGTGGCAAAGTGAGCAAGGGACTCACGTCTGAGCATACCCTGCCAACCTATGGCGAACAAAGTTGTACAAAAGGGGGTGGTGATGGACGGAGCATCTGAACTAATCAAACACTCACACCCAGTCAACAGATCTGGGTTTAATCCATCACCGTTCTTTAGCCCACTCTGCCACCCCAGTTCAGAAATGGCCATATGCAAATCAGTCTGACCCTGTGCCTCAAGGGAACAGTCCAGCCCGAACAGCCAAGTCATGCCTTCCCTGGACTGGAAACAAGCTTCTGAGGACCGGTTTCTGCCATTTCAGCCGTCTTCAGCCCAGCTTGCTTGAATGCAGTGGCAAAGTGAGCAAGGGACTCACGTCTGAGCATACCCTGCCAACTTATGGCGAACAAAGTGGTACAAAAGGGGGTGGTAATGAACTGAGCATCTGAACTAATCAAACACTCACACCCAGTCAACAGATCTGGGTTTAATCCATCACCGTTCTTTAGCCCACTCTGCCACCCCAATTCAGACATGTCCATATGCAAATCAGTCTGACCCTGTGCCTCATGGGAACAGTCCAGCCTGAACTGCCAAGCCATGCCTTCCCTGGACCGGAAACAAGCTTCCGAGGACCGGTTTCTGGCATTTCAGCCGTCTTCAGTCCGGCTTGCTGGAATTCAGTGGCAAAGTGAGCAAGGGACTCACGTCTGAGCATACACTGCCAACTTATGGCGAACAAAGTGGTACAAAAGGGGGTGGTGATGGACGGAGCATCTGAACCAATCAAACACTCACCCCCAGTCAACAGATCTGGGTTTAATCCATCACCATTCTTTAGCTCACTCCACCACCCCAGTTCAGACATGGCCATATGCAAATCAGTCTGACCCTGTGCCTCATGGGAACAGTTCAGCCCGAACTGCCAAGCCATGTCTTCCCTGGACTGGAAACAAGCATCCAGGGACCGGTTTCAGTTACATAATCCTTATCAGCCAGGCTATCTTGAATCCAGTGATAGAGTGAGCAAGGGGCCCAGGTCTGGGCATACCCCGCCAACTCAGGGTGAACAAAGCGATACCAAAGTGGAAGATGGACGCAGCGTTTGAACAAATCAAACACTCACCCCCAGTCAACTGATCTGGGTTTAATCCATCGCCATTCTTTATCTCACTCAACCACCCCACTACTGCAAACAGTGGCAGGAATTGAGAGGCTTTGCGAAGAAGATCATTGAAGTCCAGATGGGCCTGGCACCTCCAGGCAGGAGGGGTGAGTGCCGCACCCTGACCCCCCTAATACGTCACATCCTGACGTTGCCTATCAGTATGTCGATGAGCAGTTGAGAGCTAGACAGCAGCAAGGAGTATGCGAGTATTTGCCTTGACGAACTTTATAGAATACCATTCATTTACACCTTTTGCGGCCAGTGTCATGACTTTTAGGTGTTGCAACAATCGAGAGCCATGTAATGTGTAACATGTAGCATATGCAACAGTAGTTGCTGCATGGTTAGGTCCCTTGAATTAAGGCCTTTTAAGACCAAAAGCAGCTGCATATTACCATTAGTGAAATTCCATTGTATAATGGGCACATGACAACACAATGTGCAAGAAAGAGACCTTTTACATATTTTGTGGCGCTCAACATAGTTCATCACAAACACTATTTTCTGTCATGCTTTCTGTATTGAGACAACAAAAACGTTGTGTTATTTGATGCTTGTGAACTTGACTGTGACATGCCATGCAGAATAACCAGGTAGTAGGCACTGTGTAATTGCAGGCATTGGTAAGTTATGCAATGTATGTTTATGTTTATGTTTATATTTAATGATTTGTATAGTGCTGAATCACCCATGAGGGTATCTCAGCGCTGGGACTATACAGAAAGTTAGAAGAGGTATGTTTTAGCATCTTTCTGAATTGGGCCAAATTAGAACAGGCCTGGAGATGGAGCGGCAGACTATTCCAAAACACTGGGGCCAGGTAAGAGAATGCTTTGCCTCCACTGCGTGCCTTTTTGATCCTCAGGGTGGTGATCAGGAGCTCCGTGCTGGATCTGAGTGGGCGCGTGGGGGAGTAAGGTGCCAGTTTACTAGTCAGATATATAGGCACTTGCCCCCTGAGGGCTTTATGAATCATACAACCTATTTTGAACTTTACTCATGTATTGGGAGCCAGTGGCGTTGATTCAGAAGAGGTGCTGAGGGTGTTCTGGCTGAAGCGTCTACAGTGAGGCGGGCAGCAGTGTTCTGGACTACCTGTAGCCTCTTTATGGAGGCTCCATTAGCTGAAAATAGGAGGGCATTACAGTAGTCTAGTCTGCTAACGACTAAGGCCTGCATCAGCGTTGTCTTGGTGGATGTGGAAAGAAGGGGGAAGATCCTGCGCAGAAGACCAAGGATGTAGAAGCAAGAGCCCGCCGTGATGTTAGCATGTGTCTCAAAGGTTAATTTGCGGTCAATTCTGACACCTAGATTTTTTACCGTTTCTTTGGGGGTGGGGGCAATGCCTAGTTCATCCGGCCACCAGGTGGAGGTCCAACGGGTTTCAGCTCCTCCAAACAACTTGATTTCCGATTTGCCAGCATTAAGTTGTAAGAAATTGGTCTGCATCCAGGTGGCAATGGATTTCATGCCTTCGGAAAACCTAAGTTCGGTGTCGGGATTGTTTTTGTCAAATGTCAGGAGGAGCTGTGTGGCGTCTGCATATGAAATGGGGGTGAATCCTAATGATCTCATCAGTCTGGCCAGGGGGGGAAATATAAATGTTAAAAAGGGTGGGGCTGAGGCAGGAGCCCTGAGGGACCCCCTTGCTTGCTCTTGTCGTGGCAGATTTAAAGGTGCCCATAGTGACAGTCTGTGTCCTATCAGTCAGGAAGCTAGTGAGCCATTTCAGGGCCAGCCCTCCAATATCAGCTCGCAATATTCAGATATATGTGTACTGATGTCACAAGTCAGACCGGACCTTACCATAAGTGGGTGACAGAATACATCCTATCTAAATTTAAGCTGATTCCATGTTTTGGACAATGTATAGGTGACAACAGATGTCTGTGAGTGTGTAACAATGTAGGTGTTAGGTTGTAAGGGGGTAAGTCAATGTAAATGGAAGTTACACATTCACTATGGTATTGATGGTTGTTACACGGGGCATTCATCTTTGTGTACACATAGAAGTATGGTTTAGCACTGTAACTCAGATATCTGAAAATGTGGCTTTACTGACATGTGATGTATATATTCAGGTGATGAATACAACAGCATCTACGCTGGATAATATGAGACTGATTATATAAATCAGGAAGGGATAGGTTCACTTGTCCTTGTGAGATGTGGGCATCAGCAGGATGTACACGGTAAGAAATAGTGTTGTCAAAAGTTATAAAGTAAAATGTTGTGCACTAAGATTGTGGAGACCCATTGATTCTACCATGCCATAGTAAGCCACATGACCCTCAAGTAATATTAAGTTATTGTCATTGGCTGTGGGACAAGCTGTGTTTACATGGCAAACTGTTAAAAGTGTTGGACTATGTCTACAGTACACTTGACTATTGCACTATGCTGACATGACACATTACTTGTAGGCATACATTGTTGCCTTGCTTTGCCTATATATTGTATGTATCTTATATATGAGTTACACATGTGACACTTGGAACTGCTTTGTGAAATAGTCTATTCCATGACTCCTACTTCTTGATGTTGACTCATCACACTATGTTAACTGAAGCAGGGCACCTGTTACACAAGCTCTGGATTAGGAAGAGTTCTCTATATGGTGTATGTTAAGGCTGCATTGTATTTCCATTTCTTACTAGAAGGTCTATTCTCCCTTTGATCATCACATGAGGTAAAGGTGGTATACTATGAGGACATCAGGATTGAGAGAAGAAACATCAGCTGATACATAGATGTGGTGAGGATGTTGAGAAGGAAAAACATGACATTGCATCAAACTATGATCCTAACACGATTATGTAAGAGTGTGCTCAGGTGTTGTAGCTTTTACCAATGTGCTATTGTCTCTATATTACCTAATGTTGTCATCCAAGTAGAAATTATGATGTTAGCCAATGTGGGTAGTTTTAGCACCGATGTACCATGTACATCTTAACAAATTTATTTTCTAATCTGTTTTTTAGCATCAGACTGCGAGGGAGACAGTGCCACAACTGTTGGGGTAGCAGCTGGCCACAGTAGTTCTTGTGCTGCCAGTGAGCAAGCGGGAACCAGTGAAACAGAGGGTGATGGGAGTGCCACTGAGGAGCTGAGGGACGTCACAGCAATGTTGTCAATATCGAAATCCAGTGAGCCCACCCAAGTGGTGGTGGATCCCCCTGGACCTGTGTCCACTACATCTGATTCCACTACCCCCTACCATCTCTACTCTAACAGCTGTTCTCCAGCCCACTGCCTGTGGCCGATCCCCTAAGAGAGGAGGAGTATCCTTCGCACCAGACATCTAACCCCTGGAGTGTGGAGGCCATTGACCTAGTAAGACAGATCTCTGTGGGTCAGACAGCAGTGCTGAATGTCCTACAGGTCCATACCATTCATCAGACCCAGATGGCATCTTTTCTAGAAGGCATTCCCTACAGAGATCTGTTCACGCTCTCGCATCCACACTGACGGCAGCATTATCCCAAATCCAGCTTTCTACCCCTCCTCCTGCCTCTACCACAGCCACAGTCCCTATTCTCATACCTGACCAAAGCACACGCAAACCTGACCATGCATCCACAGCAACATCTACACGCAGCACACAAACACACGGACATAAGGTGAATTACAGCCACACACACACTCAACAAACACAAGACACCCTGACTTCCACATCCAACGACTTGCAGGCAGACACAACACCATCACACACAGCCACAATAGTCACTGCATACTTCGCTACCCTCTGCTTCCACATCCCATACCCTTGCCTCTCCTCATCCCAATTGGCCCAGAAACTCTACCTAATTGCCCTTGACCTCTTGCCATCACAAATCTACCGACCGCTTTCTAAATTTAAAAAGATTACTCTTGTGCCCCTGCCATACCCTTCCACATCCACCCCAAAACATCTAGCCAGCACCCTACTGAGACCCAAAACCAACATCAAGGAAGCCAGAAAAGGAAACCTCCCCCTCTTGCCACTACCCAACCCCTTCCTCCCCATCCTAGCCAGTACCTCCATGGAGAAGAAATTAAAAGGCAAAACTCCCCCTCTCCCTATTCCCTTTACCACACGTCAAGGGTATAAAGTATGCAAAATGGTGAAGCCCAGCCCCTCCCCCCACATCCTGACCTCCCACTGACCCAGCCAACCCCCAAAATCCTGAGCCCAGTCCTCCCAAGGACCAGCCCAGGTCTCCCAAGGAACAACCCAGCCCTCCCAAGGACCAACTCAGCCCCCTAGGGTTTTATTTTGGTGCCTGACATGCCCCCTAGATGCCCCTTCCAGAGGTGGTATCCCAAAGCAACATTCTTGAAGGCAAGTTTGGATGGGCCGCACTTTGCCGGCCCATAACATGGAAATTTAAATTGGCAATTAGCCTGTGTTTTCAATCTTGAACTCTGGAGGCTTGATAAAAACATTTTTATTTTGCTTTTTGGTATTTCTGTGTCTACATGTATCTCTTGCTGTTAACGTTTATTAATGTGTAATTTGATGTGTGTGAGTACAGTTCTGTCAGTTTGAAATGATAGCATCTCTTTCCTAGAGTAGATAAGTCTATTGGGATGTTGTGTCTCTTTGTGTACCTACATTGGCTGAGTGTCATTTTCCGCATGGTGTTTGTGTAGGATTGTGGGGTGAAGGGCCACAACTTTCATTGGGCATTGTATGCATACATAGTTAGAAACATTTCTAAGTCCATTGTGCAAGGATGTCAATGGGCAAAACTCAATGAGATGTATGCTGCATATGTATTTGATCTGTATGAAGTGAATCTTCTTGTCAGTACACTTGGAGGTGTTACAACTCTACATACCTGATAGTTCCTTGTGTCACACATGTACACAGAGCAATGTGTAAATTGCAGCATGTGAGATGATAGATATGGCCTAATTGCTGTTCAGTGGATCTTGTAAAGTACTTACAATGACATATTTCCCCCATGTTGATGCCAGTTTGTGCCATGTTGTCTTCCAGGACTCCTTTAAATGTGAGGTGTCATTGCACTGTGGCCTCCTGTGTAGTGCAATTTGGATGATTATAATGCCATTCCCATTAGTTGCCTATTTCATGTGGATGGTGTGTGTGGGTCCATAACAATGCTTAGTAAGTTAAACTGTGTTACTGAACTTCCTAATTCACTAGTGATGTATGTGTTAGTTGCATGAGAAGCTGGCTAATGGTACAGGAATGGGTGTTGCAGGAGTTGATAGATAGTTAATATAGTGTGTGATTGTTAAGTTGAGCACTACATTGCAGACTAATGTACATCAGTGTAGGGCTTAGCTTTCAGTTAGAGTATGTGAGTCTGTGCATATACATTTCTAGTAAACTGAACATATTCCACATTATGCTGATGTGATATGCCTTTATATTCTGCCTAGATGCACACATGGCCCCACATTTGATATTCCACCCAGGGATATCATGCACCATACCAGACCATGGTTACCTGCCTGATAGGAGATGTATGTGCTATCAGAGGGTCACGTTTGTTGTAAAGTGTGGGTCTGGGTTGTCAAGGAGTGTTTCTGTGTCAAGTGATGTTGAGTGTGTGTATATGTCCAGGTATGATGTGTCATGTGCAAACAGTAACAAACCCACAAGCATTAGGACCTCTGGGTTGTGGTAGAGTGTATCATTTTAGTGAACTTTGCATTGTGATTGCTTTTTCTTGTTTGTCATAGCATGAGTTTGAGTAGCTTTGTTTACCAAGCAAATTGGGGTCGGTACTCATAGGGATTTGTATTATGTCTATGTGGTGAGCTTTTTCAGCTAAATAAGCCACAGAAATGTGCTTTTCACATATTGCTACACATGTGACATGCCAAAACTTCAGGCATATGACAGGATCTAGATGAGTGCGTGCACACCTTACATTGTACCTAGGATGCCTGTGTTTTTGACATTCTAATTCGCCTTGTTGACACAAGGGTGATTTCAATGCTTTGTAATTTGTAACTGGGTCAGGAAAGACAGTAGGAGAATGTGCTTGTAGTTTTACAGATATCTCAGCTGAAAGTTGTGGGGTCCTGTTAGGTGATGCAGCTGCCAAGTCTTCTTTCTGTTTTTTTTCCAGATGTTGTTGCACTCAATGGAGTTTGGATGGTAGCTTTCTGTGCATACAATTCCCATCATGGTAATGCTAGGCACTATCAAGTCCAATTACTATTCATAGACTGACATACATTTGTCAGTGCTTGCTCCTCCAATGCACCTTCAAACCCACTCATGTGGTACATCTCAAAATATACATTTTAGCACAACACAGCACTCATACACTCTCCTTCACAATGCCAGTGTAGGAGATCATGTGATCCCTCAGTCTTTGCTCCCAGCACTGGTGATGAGGGTATTGGTTGAGGGAGGATGTAGTTTGCCAGAGTATGTGTTTCTGTGGGGCATACCTTTAGGTGTCGATTAATATAATGTTGCCATAACATGTTGCACTCATGGCAGTGGTGAGCTCACCATTCATTTAGCTATCTGTCTATGCCCATTTGTATTCCTACCTTTATGTCGAGTATGTCCCTGAATTTCCAGTTCACACTGGGGATATCCAATGCTGGTATTCCCTAGTTCCTCTGCAAAACATACTACATGACACTTTCACAGTACTGCACCTTTGCTTTGTGGTCACTTACATGTGTAGGACAGAGGTCTTCAAATTGGGGATGGGGTGCCTTAAGTGATATCAGAAGGGGCATCAGTCTCTAGCCAAGAAAAACATCATGTTTTGTTTTAAGCAACGTTTTGTTTTAAGTTTTAGGAGCATTAGCTGCAAGCAGTAAGCCAGCCTTGTAATGGACCCTCAATGAAAACTGGGAGTGTGTGCGAAAAGGGGTGACAGAGCCTAAACAATAACAATACTCCTGTATTTAATTGAATTATATTCTCTTTGGTGTTCTAGGATACCATTGATAACATATTTGAAGCTGTCATGGAATGGTATAATAATTTTACACATTTAACATTGGATTTCCTTCATAGGCCTGTCCATCTTCAGCATCACCATTGAGTTAAGTTAAGGGCATTTTGTGTGTCCCTTTGAAAGAAAATGATGAAAGACATCAGCAACACCAGATGCCTGGTTTAGCCATATGTTTACATTGCCAATTTAGCTTAATATTTATGCAAGATTTGTGGGGGAACTGAGGATGTATATATTTTTACAGCGGGGGGGTGCTGCATTGATAATTCGGATGCCCACTAGTGTAAGAGTAGGTGTGTCACTTACCGGCGGCGATGTGTGCGACAGTCCTAGTTTTGCTGGTCATCGAGTAGGTACAGAAGTGGTGTGCAATTGGCTCCATATCTGCACAGGAACTGTGGAAGCGTGTTGTAGTGATTATCGGCCTTATGAGCCTCCTCTTCCACCAGCTCTTATGAGGTGGTTTGACCTATTCAGAGGTGCATCGGAAACATGCATTATAATAGGGTGGGAGATTCCAGGGCCAGACCGGGCTAGGATCAGCACAATTCGACCTTTCCGAAACTGTCACGGTCGGAATTGCCAGTCGGATTTGGAGGAATCTCATTCATCAGTAAGCCATGTATTGTAGTGCATCATAATACCATGGTTGGAACGACCGCATCTGATGTGAGATTGGTCAGTCAGACTGACCCTGACAAGCCCGCAGATGCTTGACGACCAACATCATAATAAGCCCCTAAATGTTCACTCTCTATCCAAACTACATAAAATTAGAAAGGTGCACTTGGGGTTTGATTTTTCCAAGAGTGGGCAAGCATTTGTTGCAGATATTAAAACGCCCTCTGAACTAATCTAATACAAAAAGGTCACAAATGCTTGCTTGACTTCTCATCTATATGTCGCCTGCAGGTGCTAATCGAATGCCCATGAAATGTGAAAGGGAGCTTTCCTCATTCCATTGACATTCCCACAAGGAGGAGCAGAAACAGACTGTATCCCCTCTGACTTAGATTTTTTAATTGAGCCAGATTTTGGTGGTGTTCTTTGTCTGGAGCAATCACTAATCCCAATAGTAAGCAAATTTCGCATATATTTACTGCTGCACCGAGCACACAATGAGGATTCAAAAGGTCAAAAAGCAGGACTGTCCATCTATGCCTGTTTTTTCTGTACAACCCTGGGCAATAGTCTAACATGTATTTTATCAGTATCATGAATAATTGTTACATTCCACCCATATGTTGGGTGTCAGTGTGCCTTACAAGAGACCAACTACAAAGGATATGTATAATTTACAACAAACCCACCATATATCATAAATATTAACAAGATGGCTATCTTTTAGTCTTTAATGAATTTGGAAAATAAACTTTATTTTTGATCGCAGGAGTAGAATAAAAAGCAGAACACCAAGTTTGGATTATTATTAGAATAAGTCTGGATGCAAGGGAAGAAATGAGAAAAACGTGAAGTATTTTGGCAGGTGATCTTCAATACATCTGACAACCTCAGAAAAACAGCCCCATAGTGCACGGGCTGACCTAGAAACAAATTGTGAGGAAGGCAATACAAAGCTGTATTTTCTTGTTTCTAGTCACAAATTGGCCTTGCTTCAGATTTCTTTTTTTCCAGCCTCAGATTTCAAGAGATAATGCAAAGTAGGTGACATGTTGAAAATCAATTCTTTGTTAAAGTAATGCAGACGAGCTTGCTATTGACTTGCTTGAAACAGGATCCTGTGGAAAATCTTCATGGGAAAGGTAATGCGATCAAAGTTTTTCTTTCCATATTAAAGTCTTATTGACAGATGTACTATGGCTTTAAAGGGTGATTAAGATGTTTTAAGGAGGCTGATAACGGGTGGCAATTACATAGTTGAAGCAGAATAATACAAACTCTTTTATTCTGCAGGTAATGTTTTTGAGACGAAAGACTGTTTTATACTTTTTAACTGACAACAGTGTAGCTCTGCCACATTTACAGTGTGTTCAGTGTGTCTTCTCTTTGAGAGAGGTTGTCAATCCAGATGTTGAGGAATTTTGTTATTTATGAGATAAGTCTAAAAAGTATGATAAAATCCAATTGAAAATATTAGATATACAGGAATTTAATTTTGTATATTGTCAATGGAGGAGATTTTTAAGCAGACTTGATTTTTGTTTAAATTTTGGTGAATGATGGCACTAATATTTGCCATCAATAATCTCTGAAGCGCTATATACATATTAAACACATATATTTCATTTGGAATACAATTTATTAGCAATTAATTCAAATAGTTAAAAATATTTACGTGTTAATACATCAATTAATACAAATAGTTAAAAACGTCAATAAATTAATCCCATATATAAACATTTATTAAAATCAGTAACTGCTCAAGTGTACCCTATTTCTTTTCTGACATTACAAAATCTAAATGCCCATGTAAACATTTTTAGCAGCAATCATGAACTTCCCTATGGCACAGCTATATCTAAAAACTGCATTTCAGTTACAAGTTCCAGGACTTTGGGACAATTTATAATCTCATATTTTAAAAACATTGGGCGTAAAAATGTTTTCCGTGCGATCAGTACTTTATAGCAATCCCACAAAATCTGTAATATATTGCATTTAGTGATTAAACCACACGTACATTTTCCCTCATGATCAATCATGGCTGTTTTTAACTTTTCATTAACATAACAAGGGTTAATTCCGATTCTTATTCTTAACACTTCTCTTCTTAGGCGGCTAACTGTTATTGTATCAACATATGGGTATCCTACTTTATTTTTCCAAGCAGCAGTCATGAAGTGAACATATTTTTTTCCCTCTAGGTACTGTTTGTCGTAGCCTTGGATAAGTCCCTGCCTATTGCCCTAAGCTCACTCTTTGTAGTCTCAATTGGTAAGTCTGGCATGCACAGCTTAATTCTCATTGCAGACTATTGCCATGGTTTTCTTAAACTCCTGGGTCCATTTGAATTCATTATGCTGTATTTCTCTTCTACACTACAAGGAGATATTTTGCTCTTCCCCTGAGCTGAGGCGCATCCAGAATCTATCTCACAAACGCCAGCCAAGCTATTATATTCCATGATACCTGTTCTGTCTCAATTCTTATAGCCTGGATCATGGACGAGCTAGGTAATGACAGTAAGTATTTCAGGCATTTACCCTCTTCAATATCCCATCTATTGTTTCTGCTTAGATATACCAATTCACTTCCATGTTGGTATTGCATTGGTATCATGCTACAAAGGCTTTCAGCACAGATCCAACTGACATCTCCCCAAAATCCTTATTACATTTCTTCAGACCACTGACTGAGGTAAGAGCTCTTCCTCTCAGTGGGCCCGATTCACAGAACTAATTTACGACAAAATCCTAAACTTACTACTTTTGGTATTCACAGAAGGCATTTAGCAGTCTTAAGTTAGGCTTTTGTCTAAAGTTAGGATTTTGTCCTAAATTAGGATTTTGTCGTAAGGTAGGATTTTGTCTTAAATTAGGATTTTGTCCTGAATTAGGATTTTATTTTAAATTAGGATTTTGTCTTAAGTTAAACTTAAGTTTCTCTTAAGTTTGTCTTAAGTTTATGTTTAACAAAATCCTAACTTACGACAAAATCTTAACTTAAGACTACTAAATGCCTTCTTTGAATGCCAAAAGTAGTAAGTTTAGGATTTTGTCATGAGTTAGTTCTGTGAATCGGCCCCAGTGATTCTAGGTGGACGCTCCATTTTAGTGACTTTTCAAACCAGACCCCTAAGTACATATACTACTTTACAGTCACCAGTTTAAGGGGCCTATATAACAGTTGAACTTTGTTGTTTTATTACCAAAGCACAGTACTCTTATTTTTTTTCATATTCAATACCATTTGTTTGTGTTCTACTTACACTATCATATTGTTGTGGGTGTGACTTCATATCCGCTCAACTGTTCCATCATGGCCATAATATTTCTTCTGTTTATGAGATTTCCTTCCAATCGGGCTGCGACATAAAATCAGCTGATTGTGATAGGTCCAACATTTAAACTTCCACATTGTTTCAAGTATTATTTTATATTCAATTGTCTATTTTTATATGATAAGTAGATTTCATTGGTTGTTTTCTCTTGTATCATTCGGTTTCCTTGCATGCTCATTTAATTTTATTTTTATTCTCTTTGAGTCAAGACAAATTCAAGATTCACTCTCTCGGCAAGGGCTGTGTCATAATATTACATCAAGGGTCCGGCATTTGAGTTCTAGAGTGCACCCACTACTTTAAGATGTCTGCAGTGTTATAGCTTTAATCCTTGCTTGAAAACTTTGTTGCCATTGCACATGTTCTTCCAATTTACTTAGTGAGACATGTAATGCCTGTTATGACCACGAGACATTGTAAGACTGCTTTAGTCGAGTGCCTGATTAGGGGAGCAAATATGTTTTGCATTGTGGTTCCTACAAATTAACTGCCCTTCCTTTCAGAATATGAATTAGGTGTAGTGGCAACAATGTGTTAATTCAATCAATCAATCAATCATAGCATTTGTAAAGCGGACTACATACCCGTGAGGGTCTCAAGGCACTGGTGGGTGGGAACGCTGCTACTGTTCGAAGAGCCAGGTCTTGAGGAGTCTCCTGAAGGTTAGGAGGTCTTTTTTCTGCCATAGGCGGATGGAGAGGTTGTTCCACGTCTTTGCGGAGAGGTGGGGGAATGATCTGCCGCCGGCGGTCACTCTTCAGTTGCGGGGGATGGTGGCGATGGCACGGTCTGCAGAGCGGCACTGGCGGGACGGGTTGTAGAGGCTGAGTCAGCTGTTGAGGTACGCTGGTCCGGTGTCGTGGAGTGCCTTCTGTGCGGGGGTGAGGAGCTTGAAGGTTATCCTCTTGTTGATGGGGAGCCAGTGCAGGTCTCACAGGTGGGGAGTAATTAGACACAGGGTTGCTAGAAAGTAAGGGTGCTTTGTTTTAGAACTTGAATTATGTGCACAGCAACAATGTAATATTTATTAGGCTTTCAGATACTTTTTTGTCTTAGAAGAAATAAATTGCTACCAGACTCATATGCAGAAGGTATACGGAGAAAGCCAAATGGTTGGCAAAATGTTAGCTCGGTCAACCAGGGCTCGTCAAGAATCCTCTTCTATTGTAGAAATAATCATTCCTGAAACTAACGTTATAGTTAATAATAAAACGGATATCGCACACATTTTTGCTGCCCATTTTCGTTAAGTATACACTGCAAAAAACCCTGTTAATTTGGATATGATTCAGGAGTATTTTGATCTACTTCAATTACCAACTATATCATAGAGTGTAGTCATGCAGCTTCAAAAGGAGATTACAGCGGCCGAGATATCAGTAGTAATCAAGACCTTGGCGGGAGCAAAAGCCTGTGGTGAGGATGGTATTCCTATCAAATTCTATAAAACCTTTGTGAATGAGCTAACTCCTTTCTTGAAAAAACTATTTGATTGTATCAAAACGATGGGATGGTATCTTCAGAATTTAAGAGGGCGACTGTAATTAGCTACTTAAAAAAGTTAAACCTCCTAATAATCGTAATTCATTTCAACCAATTAGTTTATTGAATGCTAATTATAACATTTTGATGAAGATCTGGGCTCAACGTTTTGTCTTTGCAGCAAAGGAAGTTATTCATATTGATCAAACAGGCTTTATAGCGGGTCGTATGATGACAACAAATACTCGTTGTTTGATCCAACCTTTAGATTGTTTTAATATTAATAAGACACCAGCCTGCATCATGATGGTAGATGCTGAAAAAGCTTTTGATTTAGTTAACTGGGATACCTTATTTTTTGCACTTTCTAGGTTTGGGATTCCGTCTTCAGTGGTTGCTATGCTGCAAAATATTTATCACGGGGCGCCGGCCCAGATAATAGTCAATGGGGCCAGGCAGGGTTAATCGATATAAATCGTGGAAGTAGGCAAGGTTGCCCTTTATCACCCTTATTATTCAAATTTTCTATTGAACAACTCGCAATTAAACTTCGAGCTAATAGAAATATAATAGCCCAGATAGATGGAATGTCAAAATTAAAACTTTTCGCTGATGTTGCCATTCTGTATTTGTCTCCTGAAACGTCTAATCTGTAGACAACACTGGTAGAATTTCGGAACTTTGAATTAATAGGGGTCTATAAAAATAAATCCTAGTAAAACTGACATTTTAATATTAAATACTGGGACTGAATTCCTGCCAGATGATTTGAACCACAAGCATTAAGATCGGTCCGCAGACGGTATTTGGGGATTTATGTCTCGGGCCAACATGGCCAGCTAGCTAAACTGAATTATGATGCCACCCGTATAAAGATCCAGAAATTACTCAATACATTGACTAATCTTCCTTTAACATTGATAGGCCGAGTGGCACTAATTAAGATGTTGATTTTTAACTCTTTTGATATTTCTTTTTTCTAACATCCCGATTAAGGTGAACGTCAATTTTTTTAAAGGGATTGATTCTATGATCAGGTCATTTAGTTGGAATTAAAAGGCACCAAAAGTTAAGTTACCGATTTTACAACTAGATACTAAATGAGGAGGTTTAGCTCTTCCAAATATGCGTTTATATTATGAAGCATCATTTTATGATTATGTAGCATGTTTATTATCTAAACAGAAACAGGTTAATAACTTTTTCATTAATAAAATGGTTCAAGAAGCTGGAACTCAAGTTCCTACTTTCTTGAAGACCTCCAACTTCCCAAAGAAAACAAGATATAAGACGTTAGTGGATTTCTCATATCGACTACGTACCGGTTTTAAGCAAAAGGATTTTTCGGGTTTTTTTCTCCTTAAAATTAAATGAGTGTAGGGATTTAGGTTTATATATCCAACCCATCCAGCTGAGAAGATGGAATGTATACAGTTTAGGGTTGGGTAATCAGTTTACCATACAGGGCAGGATGATTACTTGGGAAGAAGTGCAGGCTAGAGGTTCTAGTAAGAACAAACCCTCTTTTTTTCGAATTTATTAAAATTATTCATTTTTTGAAGAGTTATAATCTGATATTTAATATCCCCCCGGTCAAATTGCAACTGCATTGTTTATTTCAAAATTGACCGGAGTGGTTGGTGCATAAGTGGAAGGTCCACCCGGGGTTCCAAGCCCTGATTGGTGCCTGGAGGCCTCATGTTCACTGTCATGGGGAAGCATTCCAGGAACAGAAGGCATTTGGATCGCTCCTCATCCTCCTCATCCTCTACTTCCCCTTCTTCGGCACAGTCTAATAGCTAATAGGAGGGGAATGATGCTCGCATCAAGAGGTGATTAAAGAAAAAGAAACTCTGCATGGGATGGAGGGGCCCGTTCCAAGGGCTCTCTTCCGGTTTATTCCTCTCATTCTTCTGATTCTGAGGAGGATTGAATGGGGGGTATGGAGCACAAGGGAAAGTACATTGACAAGGATATGTTGCCTGAATTGTTTAAGCATGTCAAATCCAACATGGCTTTTCCTGATGAAGAAGCGTCTGGCAGTCTATTGCTGCAGCAGTTTCAAAGTTCTGTGATCCAGAGGCTATCTTGAATCCAGTGGCCAAGTGAACAAGAGACTCACGTCTGAGTATACCCTGCCACACTTAGGGCGAACAAAGCGATACAAAAGGGGATGATGGACGGAGCGTTTGAACAAATCAAACACTCAGGTGAGTGTTTGATTTGTTCAAACGCTCCGTCCATCATCCCCTTTTGTATCGCTTTGTTCGCCCTAAGTGTGGCAGGGTATACTCAGACGTGAGTCCCTTGTTCACTTGGCCACTGGATTCAAGATAGCCTGGCTGATGAGGATTATGAATACGAAACCGGTCCCAGGATGCTTGTTTCCGGTTCAGGGAAGACTTGGCTTGGCAGTTCGGGCTGGACTGTTCCCATAAGGCACAGGGTCAGACTGATTTGCATATAGCCATGTCTGAACTGGGGTGGCTGAGTGAAATAAAGAATGGTGATGGATTAAACCCAGATCAGTTGACTGGGGGTGAGTGTTTGATTTGTTCAAACGCTCCGTCCATCATCCCCTTTTGTATCACTTTGTTCGCCCTAAGTGTGGCAGGGTATACTCAGACGTGAGTCCCTTGTTCACTTGGCCACTGGATTCAAGATAGCCTGGCTGATGAGGATTATGAATCCGAAACCGGTCCCAGGATGCTTGTTTCCGGTCCAGGGAAGACTTGGCTTGGCAGTTCGGGCTGGACTGTTCCCATAAGGCACAGGGTCAGACTGATTTGCATATAGCCATGTCTGAACTGGGGTGGCTGAGTGAACTAAAGAATGATGATGGATTAAACCCAGATCAGTTGACTGGGGGTGAGTGTTTGATTTGTTCAAACGCTCCGTCCATCATTCCCTTTTGTATCGCTTTGTTCGCCCTAAGTGTGGCAGGGTATACTCAGACGTGAGTCCCTTGTTCACTTGGCCACTGGATTCAAGATAGCCTGGCTGATGAGGATTATGAATCCGAAACCGGTCCCAGGATGCTTGTTTCCGGTTCAGGGAAGACTTGGCTTGGCAGTTCGGGCTGGACTGTTCCCATAAGGCACAGGGTCAGACTGATTTGCATATAGCCATGTCTGAACTGGGGTGGCTGAGTGAACTAAAGAATGGTGATGGATTAAACCCAGATCAGTTGACTGGGGGTGAGTGTTTGATTTGTTCAAACGCTCCGTCCATCATCCCCTTTTGTATCGCGCAGTTTCAAAGTTCAGCTGCAGCCATTGTACCTATCCATTCCTACATCCGTGAAGTTCCGAAGCGGTAATGGAAGGAGCCTGATCGTATCATGCTTCCAAGGTTTATGGCTAAACTTTACCCACTTCAGGATATGTCTAAGGAATTGCCAGACTATATTCCAATTAATTCCTTTGTGGCTAGCCTTGAGGGTCAGTCTTCCTTGGCACAGGATGCGGTGATGAAAGATCCCATAGATAAGAAGGTGGATGTTTCCCTTAGTAAGATGTACTCTTGGTCTCATCTGGCTCTGCGGGCTTGCATGTATAGTACCTGCATTGCCGATATCAAGGCTCTGTATCAGTCACTGGATGATACATCTGACTGTTCTGGGCTTTTGGAGCACATTGAGCAGCAGGTGGAGTTCCTCTCCGATGTGTCCTTCGATGTGGTAAGGGCTTCAGCCCTTTCTGGTGGAGAGGGTGCGGTGGCCCGCCACAATTTGGTTTTGAAGGACTGGAAGACTGACATCACTGATGATATCATCCTTGTGAAAGAGTGGCAGACCTCCTCTCAGCGTAATATAACCTTTGATACACACCTTCAAAAATAGAAAGTACATTTTTTTTTTAAATGGACATACCAATACCACTTACCAACAAGCTATTCAGTAATTCCGCCATCTACATACACGTCCACTCATTCACCAACAGTTCTGTATAGTCACTTATACATGTACTCACTCATCATATGTACTCATACACTTATACATCCTTTTACACACTGACACTCATCCATACACTTACTCACACACATACTCACACATGCAAATAAACTATCAAACATCCATTTATTTGCATATACAGGATATATACACAGCACTACCCTTACTTTTACAGAAACGTACATATACTTACTCTCTTAAACAATCACTTACAGAAACATATATTTATTGATACAGGAACTCTTCCAATCTCTCACTCTCACATATAATCACTTATATACATCAATACTCATATATAGTAGATATGTAGTTACTCATAAAGATACTATTGAGACAGTCAATCTCTCACTAACCCACCCATACACACACTCATGCACCCATACAGTCCTGCATATATGCTGTCTTCAAAACACATACAAACAGTGAGTCACTCATTCATGCATCTATGCGCTAAGTAATACTCCCCAACAAACCATACAGACACTCATACTGATACTCAAAAAGCCAACTAATAACTCATATAGACACACATGTAGCTACTCACAAACCCATGGAGCCATATATAGACAAAGTGAGACACTGATATAGATATTTACATATTTAAACATTACTCGCTAATACATGTATTCACTAAGATACACTTAATAAGTCAGTTATGCAATCATTTTTACAAAAAATACATCCATTGAGACATTTATTTATCCATTTATTCTTCCATCGACCTTGCGATACACATATAGAAAACATATTTAAATTTCAGAAAAAAACATTCACTGGATGATGTCATCAGTGATGTAATTTGAGATGTCATCAGTGATGTCATCAGTGATGTCACTGACCATGTCATGAGTTATGTTATATGTGACGTCATCAGCAGTGCATTGCGGGCACCTGAGTTATAGTTAGCTGAACTAACTATAACTCGGGAATTTCAATGGTTTTGTATGAGTGTAATGTCCAGCTAACTATAACATGTGTGAAACCTATGTTTTTTTCTGTGAATTTCTAAGGTTTTTTAAATGCTAATTCCTAACTATAACGTGTGTGAAACCTATGGTTTTTTCAGTGAATATATATATATATATATATATATATATATATATATATATTCACTGAAAAAACCATAGGTTATAGACCATATATAGTTAGGAATTAGCATTTAAAAAACCTTTTTTTACTCACACAAAACCATTGAAATTCCATATATAGTTAGTAGTACTAACTATATATCGCGCACCCGCAATCCACTGCTGATCATGTCACATATTACATCATTCATGACATGGTCAGTGACATCACTGATGACATCACTGATGACATCTCAAATGACATCACTGATGACATCACTGATAACAACATCCAGTGATTTTTTGTTTCTGTAAAGTTTAAATATGTCTTACATATTGAAGAATGAGTGGATGTATAAGTGTCTGGACGAAGGATTTAGTAGGTGCATGACTGACTGTATGAGTGAGTGATTAAATGTGTCTCACTGAGTGCATGGGTTAGTGACTAAACTGTCTTAATTTGTGCATCATTATGTTTGTTGTTCTGTAAACTGCTGCATGTGTTGATCAGTAGCTATATGAGTAAGTATATGGGTTATTGATTGGTTGCTCAAGTATTTGTATGAGAGACTGAGTGTGTATGTGGGTGGCTGGGAGGTGTATGACTCTGTGCATAGATGTGTGAGCAGTTGATTCACTAGATGTATGGGTTCAAAAGTGCATGTGGAAACAGCTGTATGGGTGGTTGACTGTGTGCATGAGGGCATTGGTGAGTGAATGGATATCTCAGTGCTACATGTCAAAGTAAGTACATATGTAAAAAACAGTACATGTGAGAGTTGGCATATATAAATAACTGTGCATAAGAGCCAGTGAATGTGTGAGTGGCTGTATGGATGATTGTGAACTTGTATCAGGGATTGTAAAAGAGAGTAAATATGTGTTAGTATATGTTTGAATAAGTAAGGTGTGTATAACTGTATAGTTGAGGAAATGGAGGTGTGATTGATTCTTTGCATGACTGACTAGGTGTGTAAGTAACTCCATGGATGAGTGACAGTCTGTGACTGTCTGTTTACACTGAGTGTATCTAAGGTTATATTAGAGTCTGAAGAGGTTCATCGTATTATCACATGAATGATGTCATCAGTGATGTGATCAGTAATGTCAAATGAGATGTCATCAGTGATGTCATCAGTGATGTCATTTCAGATGTCATCAGTGATGTCATCAGTGATGTCATTTGAGATGTCATCAGTGATGTCATTTGAGATGTCATCAGTGATGTCATCAGTGATGTCACTGACCATGTCATGAATGATGTAATATGTGACATGATCAGCAGTGGATTGCGGGTGCGCGATATATAGTTAGTACTACTAACTATATATGGAATTTCAATGGTTTTGTGTGAGTAAAAAAAGGTTTTTTAAATGCTAATTCCTAACTATATATGGTCTATAACCTATGGTTTTTTCAGTGAATTTTCAAGGTTTTGTAAATGCTAATTCCAAACTATATATGGTCTCTAACCTATGGTTTTTTCAGTGAATTTCAATGGTTTTTTAATAGCAAATATCATAAGCTGTCGAATGTCAAGTACGTGGTAAGTAAAATTTTTTTCGTGTTTATGCACACTGATCTGCTTTGAATGCTGCCCCCCCCCCCTCATTTCTATTAGGAGTACTCTCTCTTTGCAGATAGTGAAGGGTAGTTAACGCAGGCCTTTGCCCCCGTTGTAATCCGTCGTGCCTGCTTCTCTCTCCATTTGATTGATTGTTATCCAAGCATTTACTGTTTTAGAATTGGTTCTCTTTGGTTCATTCTCTATTTACAAACAAGCACAGAGTCGCAATACTCTGTTTAGTCTTTGCAGATAGCGAAAAATCGTGTAAAAAACCAAAAGGAATCGAGCAAAATCAGTAGGCCACTAATGGGATCTCTTTTTGACCTCGCTAAAATAGAAACATTAGGAACAACCTGTTCAAAATAGCAATGTGTATGTACATAAGCGGCGTTCATTTGTGTTCACAGTACCCCTTGTTGATTGTTTGAATCGAACATTGAATTGTTCGAAGTTGGTTCTCTTAAGGATCTTCTCTGCCTGCAAACGAGGAAGAATAGGAATATTCTCTCTCCCTTTGCAGATAGTGAAGGGTAGGTAACGCAAACCTTTAACACGTCGTGCCTATTTCGTTCCTCATTGATTGATTGTTTACCCGAACATTGACTGTTTGGGAATTGGTTCTTTTTGGAGGTATTCCCTGTTTGCAAATAAACGTAGGAAAATCTTTGCAAGTAGTGAAAGGGTAGGTAATGCCGACCTTTCTCCCCCGTTGTAATCTGTCATGCCTATCTACTCCCCACTGATTGATGCACCTGTTTCACCCGGACCATTTACTAGAGATAGGTCATCTGGCCCGACCAGAGAGTACCCCTAGTGAAAAGGACATATGCAATAATAACGAAGTGATCACTGTATCCTGTTAACAGAAACTTTAGCATGAAACAACCTGGAAAGAAAGGAATAGGAAAACGAAAATCAGTAGGCCACTGATGAACTTTTTATTAAATAACAAACAAAGAAACGATAACAATACGTAATGATAAAACCTAATTTTGTCCTAGAAACAAGAAACGTTAGAAGTAAGCCCGTAATAAGAAACCTGAAAACAGTAAGAGAAACCAAGTGTGACATTGCAACGGCCACAAGGCAACGAGGCTTCATCGCCCCTCACTGCCCCAAAACGTGTCTGTCCCACCGCCTGCCACGCCCAAATAACGGCAAACTGGGAAAGATACAAGTCAGCAGACATCCGCCCCATTCTGGAAACTTCCAAAGTACAACAGGTTTGCGGCTACGCCCAGCCGGAAGCAACACATATAAGGCGGGTCCTGCTGCCAACCGTCGGCCAGGAGATCATCACGTAGGGTGTAGCCGGAGGAGAGGCCGAGGCCAGCGGGACCCGGCCAGGTGGATTGCTTTGACAACACTGGAGAGTTGCAGGGGGGGGAATGTCTGTGTCCTCGACCCTCCCCTCTCCCAGTCCGGCCACCATCAACCAGAGGCCGAGGCCGACGGGATCCAGCCGCGGTGGTGGTAACCCTGGAGAATTGCAGGTTAGACCCTCTCTCTCCCAGTCTGGACCAGCATCCATGGAGGGCCTGGGAGTGGAGAGGCCACTGCACGAAAGGCCCAGGAGAGGCACCACACGCCAAGGCCTGCCCCACCGGATGAGCCAAGGAACCCGTTCATGGGGCCAGAGCGAAGGGCGTCCGGCCGCCATCCACCGGAGGTCCGGCCCAAAGACGGACGGGACATTTCTTCTTTCTTTTATAATGGCTGCGACAACACTGGGGGGGATGTCTTGCACATGCCTCCGACCCCCCCCCCTCGTCCTCATCGCCTGGTCCGGCCATAACAAATGTCAAGCGAGACGCCGTGGGGTGCACTGGGAGGGAGAGACGGTGAGAACAGGCCTCTCCCGCCTCCCCAGGTGGAGGCTTCCCAGCTGCACTCTCAGCGCTCCAGGCGCCCGGAAAAGGGTTCTTCCACTGTGGCGATGCTGCAACGTCTCGCCCGGCAGGGTGGAGCCCGTCCGCTCATTTGACCCCGCGATCGCCGGTAGCTACCGAACTCTCAAAATGGCGGTCGACCTGGCAAGAGCGGGCCCAGCATAAAGAAATGGCCCGGTCACTGGTTGACTCCACCACCGTAGTCCTCCACGACCTTGAAGATTCTAGAGGAGCCGCGGGAGTCCCCGACCCCCGCAGACACCCCCGATGGGGAATGACTGCCATGATCGCCCGTGGAGTGACGAAACTGTAGCCGCGGGACGTCGGTGCTCCCATGCTGGCGGCAGCCTCAGTTTGAATGACTAGAATCCTGCAGACCACAGTTCAGATCAGTTCCGGTGAAAGCACAGTGTGACCCGGTAGGAAAAATTGTTGCACCCCCTCCCCTTTTTGACTGATGGTTCAAACCACCGATCCTTTCCTTTGCCCTTTTAACGGAACTTTGGACTGCCTCCCCCCCCCTCCCCCCGCGGCGCCCCACGCCGTTATTTGGTGGGCGGCAACTTACTGGACATCACCTTGGTGCCATCCAGATTTCAGCGCGTTCTGCTGCCTTGGAACTATTCGCACAACAGACCGCTACTGACGACCCACCCCCCGGGACGCCCCACGCCGGATACCCAAATCAGTGCGGCACCCAGGCAACATCACCTGGGTGCCGTCCAGAAATCTGCACGTTATGCTGCCTTGGGACTATTCGCACAACCGACCGCTACTGACCATTGTTCCTTCTTTTTCCCCAAAAAAGTTTAAATGTTTTTACCGTTTTTGTTTTGTTGTATATATTTATAAGTTATTAAAGTTTTATATTCCTACTACTTTGTTGGAGTGCTATATATTTTTAATGTGACACATAATTGTAAAAACTTTGATGTACAAAGAGTCATCCCTGGAATCTTCCGCTTCAGGCTCGGTCCCCTCCCCAATCACAATACAGGATGGTTTTCAGATAGTAGGAACGCGTGTGGTGTGACGGATCTCATCGGGTGTGGGCCTTGATCTACTATAACTCCTTTGAAGAGGGGTGATTCTTTACAGCTGGG
This sequence comes from Lissotriton helveticus, assembly GCF_964261635.1. Classification (NCBI taxonomy): domain Eukaryota; kingdom Metazoa; phylum Chordata; class Amphibia; order Caudata; family Salamandridae; genus Lissotriton; species Lissotriton helveticus. The sequence goes on along the minus strand of NC_136069.1, from coordinate 704,305,463 downwards.
GCCATAAACTACCTCTGCAGGGCTAGCTGATAGCCTGGGACCGGCCTGGACAATCGGACACAGAGGAAGAGGAGTGTCAGAGGGTGCGGTAGTGAATAGGGCGAAAGGGAGGTGTCGGGCGGGCACAGAGTGTGATTCTCAGGGAAGAGCAGCGCAGATGGGGGGAGGTTTATTGCCCATGCATAAGACAGAGAGCGGGGGTGACCAGTGCCTGGGGAAGATGCTTGCGAGGGTGGGGAGCCATGCTACGGATCGACAGCGTGCAGAGAGTGGGTCTGGTTAAGGCATCTAAAATGGCTGCCGTGCACGACAAAAGTGTGGCATTTGAAAAAAGGCAAGATGGCGCAGACAATGTTTTTCAACACTTCCTCATTTCCTTCGAATCGAACGTTAACAGACGTTGGTGCATATTACCAAAGTTAAGCGATATTTATCGCTAACGATGCTTAGCAACAAATTTTTTTCCGCTAAGCATCGTCAGAAATTATCGCAGATAAACCTTGCTATTATCAAGGTTTATCGCAAATGCGATAAAAAACGGCCGCAATGCATGAATATCGCTAAAAAGTCAGCGATATTCATGCATTACCGAGCTAATGCTCTTAGCCATGTTATCCACCTCCCATTGGATGACATGGCTAAGAACTGCTCAGGGCAGGTGTTAGTTTTTGGAGATATTCGCGCTTAGCGCGAATATCTCCAAAAGTTGGTAATAGGAGATAGATATCTTGCATGTTGTAATGCAAGTTATTGTGGTATATGGAACTCATACCATAATCTCTCAGGAAAGCAGGAAGTGATCCTTTTGGGACCGCCTGAGAAGGCCTAGGGGGTGAGGGGTACTCTACTTTGCCCCCTTTTCACGTTCCGAACTATTTTATTTTACTCTCTTCTGTAATTACACAAAATGGCAGCGATAGGATGCATCAGAGACAGACAGTGAGAGAAAGGAGGCCGGAGATGAAGAAGAGATGTCAAATACACATTGGAGATAATATAGTGGGAGAAGAGAAGTAAATATGAGTAAACTTACCATGTAACATAAAAATGTTGCACTCTATACTATAAGTCTCATTTTATACTACAATCACTTCGCTACAACCTCATAAATTAAAAATAAAAATAATAATGTCTCAAAAATTTTTGATTTCTAAATATAAATTTATTCTTCTGAATTTTCATAATTTGAAAGAACTAGTAACATGTCCTCATCAGGAATTTCCTCTTCAATCATCTCATCAGGAATCTCCTCATGAAAAGTCTGCAATGATGATTCTTGTAACTCTATGGTCTCCAAACATTCGATAAATTCGCCATCAAGACATTGATCAAAAAAATCATTCAAGTCATCTCCTCCTTGTGAGAATATTTCATTATTGGTGCTGTCAATTTCAATAAATGTAGTGGATAATTCAAAAGAAATTGCCACGGTCTCTTCATTGTGATCCATTTTATTTTGAAATTGCTTGCTGTAAATTGCAGAAAAAAATAATAACAGAAAACATTTTTCAAATTATCTTAAAGTGTACAACATAGTTCCCCTTACAAATTAACAACTCACCTTTTTAAAAGTAGGAGAAGTGTTAGTACTGTGTAAATCAAACACCAGAAATTGAGCACCAAAAATTCCTCACAAATGTACCTCAGACAGTAGTATCACAAAATGGCTGTGGTTTCCTCTCATTTTAGATATATACATAACCAATTAACTTTCATCACACACAAATACAAAACCAAAGTAACATTTTAATTGGTTCTAAATTTCAACACTTTCAAATGTGTTTTCCCCATGCAATTTTCCATAGGACATTTAGATACGTCTACAGCCTGAATGGCTGAACGGAATTACACCAAACTTGGCAAAATGGTACATCAAACCTAAGAGGTCAGGGAGGATCTACTATGCCCCCTTATGGTCATTTGCCCCTTCGCTTTGGCCTCCTCTTGTCTCTCGATCCTACCGAGAGACAAGATGGCGGCCGCTACGGACTGTTTAGAATGTTTACAGACGCCGGAGAACCAATCAGCTTCGCGAAGCTCCGTAACGCGAAAAGTACGCGAAGCGGAGCGCTGTTACAGATATATATCTTTTTTTGAACGTTAATTTCTCAAAATCCACTGGAGCACATATATTGAGACCTAGCAAAGGCACATCGGGCTACCAGTCCCTACAATTTTGCCAAGTTTCGTGCAAATCCATTCAGCCGTTCGATTATTATTTTTTGTTTTTTTGCCCCGCGGGGCCCTTTTAAAACCTCCACATCAAACCTAGGGGGTCAGCGAGGATCTACTATGCCCCCTTATGGTCATTTGCCCCTTCGCTTTGGCCTCCTCTTGTCTCTCGATCCTACCGAGAGACAAGATGGCGGCCGCTACGGACTGTTTGGAATGTTTACAGACGCCGGAGAACCAATCAGCTTCGCTTCACAAAGCTCCGTAACGCGAAAAGTACGCGAACTGGAGCGCTGCCCGGTCCGCTGTTACAGATATATATCTTTTTTTGAACGTTAATTTCTCAAAATCCACTGGAGCACATATATTGAGACCTAGCAAAGGCACATCGGGCTACCAGTCCCTACAATTTTGCCAAGTTTCGTGCAAATCCATTCAGCCGTTCGGGCTAAAAGTGAGGCCAACCGCCCTATGGAAAACTCAATGTTAAAAACATGTTTTGGGACCCCCCTTTTTTCTCGGCCCCCCCTTGACGAAACCCCCCCAGATTTTCAGGGGCTGCTCAGAAACAAAATGTTCCATTTTCCTAAAAATTTCAGCCAATTCCATCCACAAACGCCAAAGTTATTAGACATAGAATTTTCAAAAATCCCATAGAGAAAAAATCCTAACTATATTCACTGAAAAAACCATAGGTTATAAACCATATATAGTTAGGAATTAGCATTTAAAAAACCTTACTTTACTCACACAAAACCATTGAAATTCCATATATAGTTAGTTGTACTAACTATATATCGCGCACCCGCAATCCACTGCTGATCATGTCACATATTACATCATTCATGACATGGTCAGTGACATCACTGATGACATCACTGATGACATCTCAAATGACATCACTGATGACATCACTGATGACATCTCAAATGACATCACTGATGACATCACTGATGACATCTCATTTGACATTACTGATCACATCACTGATGACATCATTCATGTGATAATACGATGAACCTCTTCAGACTCTAATATAACCTTAGATACACTCAGTGTAAACACAGACTCACAGATTGTCACTCATCCATGAAGTTACACACACACCTAGTCAGTCATGCAAACAATCAATCACACCTCCATTTCCTTAACTATACAGTTAAACACACCTTACTTATTCAAACATATACTAAAACATATTTACTCACTTATACAATCCTGGATACAAGTTCACAATGATCCATACAGCCACTCACACATTCACTGGCTCTTATGCACAGTTATTTATATATGTCAACTCTCACATGTACTGTATTTTACATATGTACTTACTTTGACATGTAGCACTGAGATATCTATTCACTCACCAATACAGTCATGCACACAGTCAACCGCCCATACAGCTGTTTCCACATGCACTTTTGAACCCATACATCTATGCACCTAGCCACCCATACACACTCTCAGTCTCCCATACAAATACTTGGGCAACCAATCAATAACCCATATAGTTAATCATATAGCTACTGATCAACACATGCAGCAGTTTACAGAACAACAGACATAATGATGCACAAATTAAGACAGTTTAGTCACTAACCCATGCACTCAGTGAGACACATTTAATCACTCACTCATACAGTCAGTCATGCACCTACTAAATCCTTTGTTCAGACACTTCTACATCCACTCATTCTTCAATATGTAAGACATATTTTAACTTTACAGAAACATACAGTCACTGGATGTTGTCATCAGTGATGTCAACAGTGATGTCATTTGAGATGTCATCAGTGATGTCATCAGTGATGTCATTTGAGATGTCATCAGTGATGTCATCAGTGATGTCACTGACCATGTCAAGAATGATGTAATATGTGACATGATCAGCAGTGGATTGCGGGTGCGCGATATATAGTTAGTACAACTAACTATATATGGAATTTCAATGGTTTTGTGTGAGTAAAGTAAGGTTTTTTAAATGCTAATTCCTAACTATATATGGTTTATAACCTATGGTTTTTTCAGTGAATTTTCAAGGTTTCGTAAATGCTAATTCCTAACTATATATGGTCTATAACCTATGGTTTTTTCAGTGAATATATATATATATATATATATATATATATATAGAACAAGTTCTAGTTGTTCGTTGTTGTTGTTTCGTTCTAGTTGTTCTTTAAAACACTCTGGGACATTCTGTCACTGGGCTACAGTTGGGCTACATCTGGCTGATATTTGGGCTACATTTGTTTTTTTTTGTCTCTGGCGGCCATCTTTGGGCTACATTGGGCTTCATTGGGCTTCATTGGGCTACATTGGGCTACATTTGGGCTCCAACATATATATAGCCCAATGTAGCCCAATATATATTTTTCAAAGTTAATTTTCGTAAAAACCACTGGAGCATATATCTTGAGACATAGCAAAGGCACATCGGGCTACCAGTCCCTACAATTTTGCCAAGTTTCGTGGAAATCCATTAAGCCGTTCGAGCTAAAAGTGAGTCCAACCGCCCTATGGAAAACTCAATGTTAAAAACACGTTTTGGGGAGAGAGGGCGCGCGACGCGGCAAACAAGATGGCCGCTCCCCCCTGAGCTCCGCGATTTCGGCGGCGCTTTATTTATGAAGAGACCGCTTCTGGGCTGCATTTCTTGCCGAAAACGGCTGATTTGAGCGTCGGAACTGCCCCTCCATAACTGGGTATGTTTCTGTACGCCTACTTCGTTTTTTGAGGCCAGAATTTCTACAAATGTTTTCTCCTCGGAAACGGCCGCCATTTTGTTTTTGTTTTTTCATCGTTTTTTGGTGATTTTTTTCTCCAATGATTCTATTTTTCTACCTGCTGATGCTTCTTGTCTCCTGGCTTTGCTTCTTCAATTTTGCAGTGCTTCCATGATTATTTGACATCTAATATGTCATTTTGAGTCCTTTTTGCTTATCCTCGGCTTGCTGGACCGCCGCTTCAGTTTTTTCTTTCCTCAACTTTTGACTTGTCTGTGCGCAGATGCTTTTCTGCTTCTTCCGCACGCATCATTTCTTCATTTTTGCGCTCTGTTGATATCCAGTTTGACTCTCCTTGACGGTGGTCTCCATTTTCACTGTCTCAGTTATTTTCTGCAGCAGACTTTGCAGCCTTTTACCATATTCCGTCGCTCCTTCTTTACCTCAAGCTGTTCCTCTCTCAGGCCTTTTCATCATGGAGCACGGATACGCCTCTAAGGCCTCTAATGTGGCTACCGCTACACGCAAAGACGCTGTTCCTGTGGGCAAACGCCACAAAAAGGACCCACCATCTCCCTCCAAATCTCCTCTTCCTGTTACCCTTGAGGATTTAGTGGAGGAACTCAAATTAATCCGCCCTTTTATAGCGGACACCACTGCTACATTGCAAAGGCTGGACGATAAGTGGTCCAACCTTGATAAACGGGTCACCGAAGTTGAACAGAGAATCAGTGACGCACAAGATGTTGTTGCCAAGGTGGATACCCTCACCAAAGAGATCCAAGTCCTCAAGAAGACGTCTGAGGATTTGGAAAATCGTAATAGACGCAACAACCTTCGTATTTATGGTGTTCCGGAAAATTCTGAAGGGTCGGACATCATTTTATTCCTGAAACAACAAGTTTTACCGATACTCGGCCTGCCGAAACATGTGGATGCCAATATTCAACGAGCTCACCGTCTGGGTCCCAAACAATCTTCCACTTCATCGAAACCTCGTGGTATCATCGCCTATTTTCTCCTCTACTCCGACCTTATGACTATACTTCACTCAGCTAAACAACACAAGCAACTGATATGGTCTGGCCATAAACTTTTTTTCTCTCAGGATGTCTCCAAACAGACAGCGGCGCGTCGTAAGGAATTCCTGGATCTGCGGCCTACACTTCGATCCATGAACGCCAGATATGGCTTGATTCATCCTTGTTTTTTCAAAGTTACATACAAGGAACGGTCCTACAGTTTCGAAGACCCGGCTGACCTCCGCAAATTCATCCACTCCCACAGAGAGGACTCCATGGAACAAAGCAGCTCCTAATTTTTTATTTTTATTTTTTCTCTTTTATTGTTCCCTTTCTGTGTTTCTTTTATTGTCTGTTATGGCTTGTTGTTTCTCCTCACATCACCTCACTTTTTTTTGTTCTCCTTTCTTTCTTAGGTGCGTTTCCTGATGTTTCGAAAGTCCTCCTCTGCATTGTTTTGTTTTATCGTACGTCTCAGTCATCCCAGTATGCTGTTTTTTCCTGCATATCTGTTTGGTAAGTCTCCTTCATTTGTTCTTATGTCGTTCTCAGTCCCAGGTTCTCCGTGCATTTTTTTTCCTCTCTCCTTTGGTTCTTTCTCTTTCATTCCTTGGACTGTGTTTTCGACTTCTTCCCTTCTTTTCGGTCGTCTTTTATTGCTGCTCCCGCTCTCACCTCATTGTTTTTCTCTGTTACATGTTCTGTATGGCTAGAACCACCTTGGTTCTTTTTGCCGTCCTTCTTTTCGCTGTCTTCTTTTGGGTTGCTTTTGGCTCCCTCTTTCCTCCTTCTTGCTTCACTTTTTTCTCCTTCCCTTTCCTTTTTTTACCCTGTTCGGCTTTTTCAACTTTATCCATCTTACTTTGCTCCTTTCCTCCTTTCTTTTGGCACTGTGATGTTAGTCATTCCTTCCCTTTCTCCTCCATTTTTATCTCTTCACTTCTTCTCATCTCACCTTCCTATGATGGCCTTGCTGCCTTTTTCCTTTTACTCTCTCTACTTGGGCTCCTCTACTATTTCCATCGTTCTTCTTTTTACTTCATCGTTTCCATCTCTCCTTGCCATTTTCTCTATGTATTCTCTCTTTTTACCTGTATTACTCTCTCTTTTTACTTTCCTTTAATCTCCTCATATGAAAAGTTTCCGACTCATTTCCTGGAATGTTAAGGGTCTTCGTAACCCTATCAAGAAACAACGTGTCTTATCTCATCTTGCTCGTTTAAAATGTCAAATTGCCTTTTTACAAGAAACACATCTTTCTACTCAAGAGCTATCGATGTTACGTAGACAATGGGTTGGGGATGTTTTTTGCTCTCCTGCTATTAATCACAAAAATGGTGTTGTTATTTTATTTCATAAAGCGTTGTCTGTTCAAATTTTAAATGAAACTATTGACACTAATGGCAGGTGGCTGCTCCTTGATTGCATTGTTAATGATGTTCATCTCTCTCTCTGTAATGTTTATGGTCCGAATGGCATTGATTCTTCCTTTTGGAATGATTTCTCCTCCCTTCTCTCTTCTAATGCTAATGAGGATTTGATTGTTGGGGGAGATTGTAATCAATTGATGGACCCTTTTTTGGACCGCAAATCACAAGCTCGCTACATTCCCAACAAAATGCAAAAGTCCTTTCATAAAGCCATCTCCTCCAGAGGCCTTATAGATTCATGGAAGTTGTCCCACCCTGACTCTCTGGACTTTTCCTTTTTTTCTCCTGTGCATAACTCCCTCTCCCGTATTGATTATATTTTTCTCTCCCACCATGCTTTCCAATTTATGACCAACTCAGAATTAGGCTCTATCCTCATCTCAGATCATGCCCCAGTTATTTTAGATATGGATTACCCCTCTCCCACGCCTCAGGCCCGCAGATGGCGCTTTAACAACTCCCTTTTACTTGATCCCACTTTCATTGAACACTTCACTCATTTCATGGATGACTTTTTCACTACTAACTTACATTCCACCTCTAACTTTCATTATCTTTGGGATGCTTTCAAGGCCACTGCTCGGGGTTGTATTATTGACTTTGTTTCACGTAAAAAAAAGAAAACGCTATCCCAAGCTTCCTCCTATCTAAAACGCATTAAAGAACTAGAACATCTTTACTACACTTCCAACTCTCCTGACTCTCTGTCCTCTCTCATTTCCGCTAAACTGCAATTTAATAAACATTCCTGGGAATCGGCCTCCAATCAGCTTCTTCAATTTAATGCGAAGATATATGGTGGTCGTAATAAAGCTGGTAGGGCTCTGGCAAATTATCTCAAAATTAAGAAACAGAAATCGAAAATAGTCTCGATTAAGGATTCACATGGCTCGCTCCAGTCTTCTGACGCCAAAATTCTGGATTGCTTTGTTCAATTTTACTCTTCTCTTTATACTCCTGAGTCTTCCCCCTCTGTAGAGCAATTAAACTCTTTCTTTAATTCTGTCCCTAAATCTCCTAATCCTCTGTTGGATTTCTCTTCTCTTGATGCCCCGATTTCGGAAAAGGAAATTCTTGCTGCTCTCTCTCTTCTTCCCAAAGATAAGACACCAGGCCCTGATGGCTTTACTGTTCGTTTCTTTCTTCAATTTAAATCTATCTTGATTCCTCATTTTCTTCAGTTAATTAACCATTTTCTCTCCTCTGGTGAATCTAAAGGTTCTTTTTCGCAGGCTATGCTAGTCCTTCTCCCCAAGAAAGATAAGGACCCTTCCCTATGTAAAAATTACCGACCCATCTCCCTTATTAATACTGATTGTAAATTGTATGCGAAAATTCTGGCTTTACGGATTGGTTCCATTGTCCCCGATTTGGTTAACATTCATCAATCCGGCTTTGTTAAGGGAAGATCCATTACAGACAATTCTAGAACCCTTCTTAATATCATTCATCTTTCTGCTAAAATGGACAGTCCCTTGGCTGCCATTACTCTAGACGCCGAGAAGGCATTCGACTGTGTCAACTGGGATTTTATGTTTGGCGCCCTTCGCTGGCACGGTTTCAGTCCCACTTTTCTTAAATTTGTTCAGTTGCTTTATTCTGCTCCTTCCACTTCTATATGGATTAATGGTATGCAATCTGATTATTTTCCCCTTCATTGAGGAACCAGACAAGGCTGTCCACTTTCCCCCCTTCTCTTTATTCTGGCACTCAAACCTTTCCTTGAGAAAATTCGACAATCCCCTTCCTATTCTGGCTTTCTTTATAAAGATGTTGAGATTAAGTTTACTGCTTATGCAGACGATATTTTGCTTTACATCTCTAACCCTGTTGTTGCCCTTCCCGCTTTCTTTTCTTTATTACACGATTATTCCTCTGTTCCTGGATATAAATTAAATATTGATAAAACTGAAGTCCTTCCCCTCAATAAATTTTGTCTTCCTCACATGTTTCAGGGTTCTGGTTTCCAATGGAACTCTGGTTCTATCAAATGTCTTGGCGTTTTATATGCTAACACTATTAGAGAAACTATCAAAATTAATCACTCCGATATCCTTAAAAAGCTCTCTTCTCTTATAGAACGTTGGTCCCCTCTTTTTCTTTCCTGGTGGGGTCGTCTCTCCACTATTAAAATGATGCTCCTTCCTATTGTGAACTTCTGTCTCTCCATGCTTCCTATCTCTCTCCCCCATTTCTTTTTTAAGTCTATCAATAGTCTTTTTTCCAAATTCCTGTGGAATAAGCGTAAGGCTAGAGTCTCTCTCCTCCGTCTTCAACAACCTAAACATCTTGGTGGTGTCAATTTCCCCAATATCTCACGCTTTCATTCTGCTTTTACTCTCAAGCAAATTTGGCCTCTTCTTCTTGAATCCTCGTCTCCTCCTGCTACGGCTTGGAGCTCTCTGGAATTGGCTCAACTTCACCCCTTCTCCTTCCTTACTGCCTCCAATCTCACTCAACCACCTCCCAAGCTACTTTCTCCTATTTTTAAACACTCCAAAGCTTTAACCCTTGCCCTTTTTCGATCATTCTCTGTACCATCTACTCTTCATATGAATACCCCACTATGGTATAATAAATCTCTTAAATTACGCAAACGTGCGCTCTTTTGGAAGGAATGTATTGACAAAGGAATTCTCACTTACCAACATCTTATTTCTGATAATTCCTTATTACCCTTTCCAACACTTCGTGATTGCTTCGGTATCTCTAACAAATACTGCACACACTTTCATGAACTTCTGCCCAAACTATCCACTATTATCCTACACAATACTCCTTCATCCTCTTCACCTCCCCTCCTTGCCTCTCCACCTAACTTTCAGGTTCCCCTTAAGGCCTCTGCTATTTATAAATTACTTTCTCCCTCACTTACTGACAGGCCTAAAACTAATCTTGAACTTACCTGGGAATTGGACCTCAATCACACTTTCCCCTCACTTACCTGGGATTCTATTTGGTCCAAACTTCATTCTACCTCTCGTTCCGCTAGTACCACACAAACCCTTTATTTTTTTTATAATAGATTATTTTACACTCCCTGTGATTTGTTTAAATTTAAATTGTTAGACACTAAGAAGTGTTGGTCCTGTTCATGTACTCCTGGTGACTTTATTCACATGTTTTTTCTTTGTCCTAAGGTCCAACTTATGTGGTCCCACATTTGGTCTACTCTTAATAAGATTTTATCTACTAATGTTCCCTTTGTTATTTCGTCTGTATTCCTGGGTGGTTTGGCCCCAGTTTGGGATGTCCCACTCCATACTCGTAAATTTATTGATCTTTGCATTGCTATCGCTTTTCAAATTATAACAACTAATTGGAAAGACACTACAAACGTGGTTTACAACGCTTGGTGGAATTTGCTCTGCCATCATCATAGACTAGATCGTGCATGTGCTTCTTCTATTCCATTGTTGATAAAACGTGATTTACTTTGGTCCCCTTTAACAGACTTTTTATCTTAAAGTGCCTCTCGATCACATGTTATTGTTATATTTAGTATTATGGTTATTATTATCACTGTGAACTTCTCTGTATTTCATACCTCTTTATTTCTCTTACCATAAATTTTTCTATTGCTGTTCCCCTTCCATCCCCCCTTTTTTCCCCTTTCTTCCCTCTTTCTTTCTCTTTTCCTTCCCCACAAAATGAAAAGTTATAAAAGCATTTTCTCTTTGTATAACGTTCTCCCCTTTTGGGGCCTTTCTTGATTATTGGCACACTATTCTCCACAATTATTTTTACTCCTTTTGCTCTTTATTTGTGCTATTGTACTGATGTTTTACATTGTTCTCTTCAACATAATAAAGCTTTTCAAACAAAAAAAAAAAAAAAACACGTTTTGGGACCCCCCTTTTTTCTCGGCCCCCGCTTGACGAAACCCCCCCAAATTTTCAGGGGCTGCTCAGAAACAAAATGTTCCATTTTCCAGAAGATTTCAGCCAATTCCGTCCTCAAACGCCAAAGTTATTCAACATAGAATTTTCAAAAATCCCATAGGAAAAAAATCCTAACTATATATACCTACTGGCGACCGCCAGTAGGTAATATATATATATATATTATATATATATATATATATATATAACATTTCTATGGCAAAATGAAACCCCTTACTTTGTTCCTTTTCAAATTAAATGTATTAAGTGTTACCACTTTATTCCAATCAAGATGACTTCAGGTGTGCCATACTTTTGTCATAAGTAAGACTGTTAGCGTTCTAGTTGTTCTTTAAAACACTCTGGGACATTCTGTCACTGGGCTATAGTTGGGCTACATCTGGCTGATATTTGGGCTACATTTGTTTTTTTTTGTCTCTGGCGGCCATCTTTGGGCTACATTGGGCTTCATTGGGCTTCATTGGGCTACATTGGGCTACATTTGGGCTCCAACATATATATAGCCCAATGTAGCCCAATATATATTTTTCAAAGTTAATTTTCATAAAAACCACTGGAGCATATATCTTGAGACATAGCAAAGGCACATCGGGCTACCAGTCCCTACAATTTTGCCAAGTTTCGTGGAAATCCATTCAGCCGATCGAGCTAAAAGTGAGTCCAACCGCCCTATGGAAAACTCAATGTTAAAAACACGTTTTGGGACCCCCCTTTTTTCTCGGCCCCCGCTTGACGAAACCCCCCCAAATTTTCAGGGGCTGCTCAGAAACAAAATGTTCAATTTTTCAGAAAATTTCAGCCAATTCCGTCCTCAAACGCCAAAGTTATTCAACATAGAATTTTCGAAAATCCCATAGGAAAAAAATCCTAACTATATATACCTACTGGCGACCGCCAGTAGGTAATATGCCTACTGGCGACCGCCAGTAGGTAATATATATATATATATATATATACACATACGGCCACGTTTTACACATGTACTTTTTGTACATAAAGCCTCTCACCCCTAAAACTGTTTATAGTGTAGGTAATGCAGTTTCACAACTCTTTAAACCTTGCTAGTCATTTCCAGCCAATGTCATTCGCTGTATACAGTAAAATGCTCCTTAAGAAATGCAATGCAGATGTGAATTGACCCAGAGTGTTTTTAACTGAACAGTCTGTGCAAAACAAAAGTAATTTTCTAATTGCCTCCATGTTTTAACTGGACTGAGTCCACCCTCCATTACACCCCCTTTCAATAGCCACTCACAAATTAAGTACAATTGGTATTTGATAATTGTAACAATTACTTCCTCGTGTGGTGTGGGCTTTAATTCTGTTCACCCTAGAAGAAGAAAATGATAGCTCATTACCTCTTTTAATGTGTTGTTTAAGAACCGTCACATTAAGTACCAAGGTTAAAACGACTAGTGCAATGTAGATTCAGATTGTTAGTCCGATCACGCATTACCCTGTTAAATGACCATGATTTACAAACTGTATCCATTACCAAGCATGAGGTAAAATTAATTGCAGAATTATAATTATATAAGAGCCTCTATAGTGATCAGAAATCATTATGAGTAGAATTTTAATGTGTTATTGTGCATCTTGTATGTATTGTATTGTAACCCTTTTTATTCTGTAAATCGTTTTATGGTTCCTTTAGCAAAAATAAAGTTATTCTTGACTTGAATTGCAGAATTGTTATAGCTACAATTTTGGGTAAAAAGAAAAACATTATGTTAAATAATTTTTTGTTGTTGTGGGAAGGATAATCATACTAAGATACTTCAGTTTAGAGAACATAGCAGAAATTTACTCATTCGTTGTGCTAGTACTATATATTTTCATGAACCAAGTTACAGCTATCGGCAGGACAGAGGCTCAGGAAGAAACTGCCTCAACTGTCCTAAAATTAAGGATAAGCATGGTGCATTCTGTTTACATAATAAAAAAAGCTAAATACCCAACACATACCCTCAAATTGACAATTATAGTATCGTCCTGCTGCTGCAGTAAAAACTAAAAAACACTTGACTTCAGTTCAGCTGTATCATTGCTAAGCATACGGGGCAGATTTACAAGCCCATTGAGCCACTTTTGCCTCACTTTTAACATGGAAAAAGTAATGCAGAAGTGGCGCAAGGGGCTTGTAAATCTGCCCCACGATGCATAACAAACCGCATGAAGACAAAGAAATATTAGACAACAATTATAAAACATATGCAAGCAAAGCACAGCGGACCAACAAAGGAAAACGTAGACACAATGAAAGATTAACACTCATCGGGCCTAATACATAAAGGTATTCACAAAGTATGATTTATTAGTAACTTTACAATCATGGAGTTGTGGCCTGTCCTGTACTTTTATGTGTGAGGTTCTCATTCCCGCAGTTTATGAATACCGAAAAATATTAAACAATTATACAAAAGTATAAGTTTACCCTTGTGGATCTTTCTATCACACCCAACTATAATTTTACTTTTATCTTTGAAATTTTCTGATATATAATTATTTATATATATATACCATGCCTGTGGCTGCTGTTCCGGCAGTCTGTGATTACACGGGGAGGCTAGTGTGACTTCAACTAGCTTCACGGCCCAGCTGATTCTATGTTGGGGTTGGGGCGTTGGGGACTGGAGGAAACGCTTGGCACCATCATTGCGCGACCAGCAGCTGCTACACGGCCCCCCTCTACTTTACCTGGCACACAACAGCGTTCACTGGAACAACATTGTACCTTGCTATGGACACACTATGTGCGGCATGCTCGGAGTTGTAGTCTCCCATTGGACAACATCGAGCCCAGCGCAGCAGGTGCAGCTGATCTCCCATCATTAGGGAGTGCCAAAGGATTTTAAAAGGAGTGGGAAGCTGGTTACAGTGTAACAGCAGCACTGAAGAAGGCTTTTGTGCTGAAATGCATCTGCACGCTGTACCTGTGAAATAAAGCAATTCCAAAGGCAATCCCCGCTGTGTCCTTGAGCTTTCTTCTCGGAGGAGCTGGTGTGTGATATTTGCCGTGTCTGCCAACAACGCGAAGCAAGGACCCGCCCTTTAAAGTGTCCTGGGTCTGTTGGCAACATACTGTGCTGCATCAAGGGATTGATTTACCCAGGACCACCACAACAAAAAACGATGCCTGTGGCTGCTGTTCCGGCAGTCTGTGATTACACGGGGAGGCTAGTGTGACTTCAACTAGCTTCACGGCCCAGCTGATTCTATGTTGGGGTTGGGGCGTTGGGGACTGGAGGAAACGTTTGGCACCATCATTGTGTGACCAGCAGCTGCTACACGGCCCCCCCTCTACTTTACCTGGCACACAACATTGTTCACTGGAACAACATTGCACCTTGCTACGGACACACTATGTGCGGCATGCTAGGCAAAGGCAATCCCCGCTGTGTCCTTGAGCTTTCTTCTTGGAGGAGCTGGTGTGTGATATATATATATATATATATATATATATATATATATATATATATATACATATATATATATATATATATATATATATATATATATATATATATATATCACTGAAAAAACCATAGGTTATAGACCATATATAGTTAGGAATTAGCATTTAAAAAACCTTATTTTACTCACACAAAACCATTGAAATTCCATATATAGTTAGTTGCACTAACTATATATCGCGCACCTGCAATCCACTGCTGATGATGTCACATATTACATCATTCATGACATGGTCAGTGACATCACTGATGACATCACTGATGACATCTCAAATGACATCACTGATGACATCACTGATGACATCTCATTTGACATCATTCTTGTGCTAATACGATAAACCTCTTCAGACTCTAATATAACCTTAGATGCACTCAGTGTATACAGACACTCACACACTGTCACTCATCCATGGAGTTACTCACACACCTAGTCAGTCATGCAAAGAAACAATCTCACCTCCATTTCTTCAACTATACAGTTATACACACCTTACTTATTCAAACATATACTAACACATATTTACTCTCTTATACAATCCCTGATACAAGTTCACAATGATCCATACAACCACTCACACATTCAGTGGCTCTCATGCACAGTTATTTATATATGCCAACTCTCACATGTACTGTGTTTTACATATGTACTTACTATGACATGTAGCATTGAGATATCCATTCACTCATCAATACACTCATGCACACAGTCAACTGCCCATGTAGCTGTTTCCACATGCACTCTTGAACTCATACACCTAGTGAATCAACTGCTCACACATCTATGCACAGAGTCACACACCTCCCAGCCACCCCCACACAAACTCAATCTCCCATACAAATACTTGGGCAACCAATCAATAACACATATAGCCTCTCGTATAGCTAATGATCAACACATGCAGCAGTTTACATCACAACAGACATAATGATGCACAAATTAAGACAGTATAGTCACTAACCCATGCATTCAGTGAGACACATTTAATCACTCACTCATACAGTCAGTCACGCACCTACTAAATCCTTCATCCAGACACTTATACATCCACTCATTCTTCAATATGTAAGACATATTTTAACTTTACAGAAACATACAGTCACTGGATGTTGTCATCAGTGATGTCATCAGTGATGTCATTTGAGATGTCATCAGTGATGTCATCAGTGATGTCACTGACCATGTCATGAATGATGTAATATGTGACATCATCAGCAGTGGATTGCAGGTGCGCGATATATAGTTAGTGCAACTAACTATATATGGAATTTCAATGGTTTTGTGTGAGTAAAATAAGGTTTTTTAAATGCTAATTCCTAACTATATATGGTCTATAACCTATGGTTTTTTCAGTGAATTTTCAAGGTTTTGTAAATGCTAATTCCTAACTATATATGGTCTATAACCTATGGTTTTTTCAGTGAATTTCAATGGTTTTTTAATAGCAAATATCATAAGCTGTCGAATGTCAAGTACGTGGTAAGTGAAAACATTTTCGTGTTTATGCACACTGATCTGCTTTGAATGGTGCCCCCCCCCCCTCATTTCTATTAGGAGTACTCTCTCTTTGCAGATAGTGAAAGGTAGTTAACGCAGGTCTTTGCCCCCATTGTAATCCGTCGTGCCTGCTTCTCTCTCCATTTGATTCATTGTTATCCAAGTATTTACTGTTTTAGAATTAGTTCTCTTTGGTTCATTCTCTATTTACAAACAAACACAGAGTCGCAATACTCTGTTTAGTCTTTGCAGATAACGAAAAATCGTGTAAAAAAAAAGAAAAAGAATCGAGCAAAATCAGTAGGCCACTAATGGGATCTCTTTTTGACCTCGCAAAAATAGAAACATTAGGAACAACCCCTCATGACAAATACAAAACTAGTGAGATGAACTGAACTCCACACAATGATGGCTGCAAAACAGCTCGGCTCCGCCACCCACCCCGCCCAAAATAACGATAAAGAACGGCTGCCATGATTGGTTGCGGAATGACCACGACGGAGCTACGAAATGGTGCTGCTCTCATGCTAACCCCAGCTTCAGTCTGAAACATCCAGAAACACTGTAGACTACCAATTCGATCAGTTCCGGTAGCGCCCCAATGTAACCCGGTAGAGAAGAACTAGCCCTCCCCTCTTTGACTGATGGTTCTTGTTGCCTGTCCCTTCTGTTGTCATTTAACAGAACTATTTAGCCTGCTGAAAGGGGTTGTGTTCCGACCGCTGGTTGGTGGAGACATTTTGACTATATTCTGTACCTGCGTTGTCGCGTAATGCGTCATATGACGCGCCGCGTTAGCGCATCCGGAAGTCATCCGGGGCGCGCAGCGCGTAACGTAAGCATAACAAGTCATGTGACTTGTTAATAAAACTTTTCATTGGTTCATTTTACTTTTCTTATTGTAATGATGAAAGGCTTGATCATATGACCTAAAAATTACGCTTTTCATTACTTCCGAACATTATTTTTTCTTAAATATATGTTATAATGTTCCAGGCTAATGTACTTTCCCGGAAATTTTACAACTGTCCTGCAAGTAAAATATATTCTTTTTTCGAGAAAAAGAGCGTTTCTTCGTCCCATGACGGAGCCGTTGAGCAAAAGAGGGTCGACCTGCTGTCTTAGTCGCCGATACGCCTGAATATGAGATTCTTATCGATCACTTTATGTTGCAGGAATAGAAAACACAACAGCCCTTGACCATTTATCTTTACTGCGTTCCTTCGTATTATACCTTTTACCCTTCATGTAATTGGTCTGCTTTATTTCACTTGCCTTTTAATGATTCTAAAACAGTGACTATTATTAAAAACTTTACCAATGTATATACTACTACCATGTTTTCTTTTAAAAACCTTTATTGTGAAAATTTCATTATACAAATACGAGCCTATAACCACGTGGGCCGGCCACGGAGCAAACTGTAATCGTATATGATGAATAGACATTTACACTGTAGAGGAACGTAACGGGCGGGCCATTAGGTTGCAAGAACTAAGGTGTCTAACAGTTACGGAATCGGTGGACGTACATTTTATAATTAAAATACGACAGGGCCAGTTACAATAAAATTATCTAGATATACATTTGCGGGCAAGTACCATGGGTGACGTTAATTCGAACTTTCAACAGTACAGTAATCAATAACACATCAGAACTTAATATCAATAGGGATGTCGAAATATTCAATCAATTCTCGTCCCCGCCCGCCATGTGCTTCAAAACTGCATACGTATCTCGTGATTTCAAGGTTCTGCAACCAGTACACAACAAGGAGTTACGAGTCCCATTTATTCTGGCGCCATTTTGGGCGAGGACGGGCAGGTCCAGGATATAGTCAAAATGTCTCTACCAACCATCGACTATGATGATGTTCATATGCTGTATTTATTAGAGTAACACTCAGATGTCCACATGAAATAAATTTGCCACAATCTAAACATGTCATTTTAATCTTTCCAAAGTTCTTCTAAATATTTGGGACCGTTTCCCTTGCCTCTGAAGCTCTCAGTGCCACTTCTTTGATGAATGTACTAGCAGGTCAGGGGTTCTCCTCCAAATCTCTCTTTTATGCAGCACTATAATTAATTGTTGCCACCTCTCCATATGACGATGCATGGTATAGTTACCACAACTATATTTTTTTTCGGTTCCTCTAGAGAGTTCATCGTGGCAGATGAAGCGTGTAACGTACCGGGCATTTACCTTTTTTTGCATGTACAGGAAAGGAAAAAAAAATCGAGCGTCCGAGTTCTAAGGTGTCCCAGGGCCATTTTAGTGGACCAGGCCCAAATCCAAAGAACAGGCCGCCATTTTGAGAGTCCTGTTGCAGCCGCCTGTCGCTGTAGCATCAAGAGCAGCCGAAACTCAGCTGAATGGCAACTGAAACGGTAAAGGGGCGCCCCACTACAGCAGACGAGCCAGGCCCAAATCCAAAGAACTGCTATCTCACAGGCTAATGGGGCGACCCACGCCGAGTTTCAGCATTGTAGGATGACCACACAAGTACAGCAACTTGCTAGACATCACCTCGGTGCCATCCGGATCTCGGCGCCCCACTGCAGATGAAGTGCCTCTCAACTATGAAACCACCACGGTGACATCCGGATCTTGGCGCGTTGTGCTGCCTTCGGCCTATTCGCACATCGGTCCGCTACTGACGCCATCTCACAGGCTAATGGGGTGACCCACGCCGAGTTTCAGCATTGTAGGATGACCACAGCAACTTGCTAGACATCACCTCAGTGCCATCCGAATCTTGGCATCTCAACGCCTAGTGGTATCTTCCATACAAAAAATATTGTTACGCTGCCTTTGGCCCCATTCGCACACCAGTCCGCAACTTAGACATCACCTCGGTGCCATCCGGATCTTGGCATCTCAGCGCCTTGTGGTGTCAGTCAGAAAATATTGTTGTGCTGCCTTCGGCCTATTCGCAAATCCAAAGAACTGCTATCTCACAGGCTAATGGGGCGACCCACGCCGAGTTTCAGCATTGTAGGATGACCACACAAGTACAGCAACTTGCTAGACATCACCTCGGTGCCATCCGGATCTCGGCGCCCCACTGCAGATGAAGTGCCTCTCAACTATGAAACCACCACGGTGACATCCGGATCTTGGCGCGTTGTGCTGCCTTCGGCCTATTCGCACATCGGTCCGCTACTGACGCCATCTCACAGGCTAATGGGGTGACCCACGCCGAGTTTCAGCATTGTAGGATGACCACACCAACTTGCTAGACATCACCTCAGTGCCATCCGAATCTTGGCATCTCAACGCCTAGTGGTATCTTCCATACAAAAAATATTGTTACGCTGCCTTTGGCCCCATTCGCACACCAGTCCGCAACTTAGACATCACCTCGGTGCCATCCGGATCTTGGCATCTCAGCGCCTTGTGGTGTCAGTCAGAAAATATTGTTGTGCTGCCTTCGGCCTATTCGCACATCGGTCCGCTACTGACGCCATCTCACAGGCCAACGGGGCGCCCCACGCCGACTTTCAGCATTGTAGGATGGCCACACCAGTACCACAACTTGCAAGACACCACCTCGGTGCCATCCGGATCTTGGCATCTCAGCGCCTTGTGGTCTCTTCTACACCGGAAATATAGTAGAAAATATTGTTGCGCTGCCTTTAGCCCCATTCACACATCAGTCCGCTACTGACACCATCTCACAGGCCAACGGGGCGCCCCACGCCGACTTTCAACATTGTAGGATGGCCACAGAAGTGCGACAACTTACTAGACACCACCTCGGTGCCATCCGGATCTTGGCGCGTTGTGCTGCCTTCGGCCTATTCGCACATCGGTCCGCTACTGACGCAAACTCACAGGCCAACGGGGCGCCCCACGCCGACTTTCAGCATTGTAGGATGGCCACACCAGTGCGGCAACTTCCTACACACCACCTCGGTGCCATCCGGATCTTCGAGCGTAGTGAAGCTGCAGCAGCTGCAAATAAGCTTCAGACAGTGTTACAACCGCTGCTCAGAACTCTCAACTATGACACCACCTCGATGCCATCCGGATCTTGGCGCGTTGTGTTGCCTTCGGCCTATTCGCACATCGGTCCGCTACTGACACCGCCTCACGTGCCAACGTATTTTCTCCACATTTTATACCCTATGCCGCATAACAGGTCATGTGACTTCTTTATAAAACTTTTCATTGGTTCATTTTACTTTTGGTTTCCTAATGATGGAAGGCTTGATCATATGACCTAAAAACAACACTTTTCATTGGATGAAAACTTTTTTTTCCCCCCAAACGATGAAAGCCCCACCTTGTTTCTGGATGTTTCAGACTGAAGCTGGCGTCACCATGAGAGCACCACCATCTCGTAGCTCCGTCGTGGTCATTCCGCGAGCAATCATGGCAGCCGCTCCCCACCAGAAGCCTGCAGGAGTCGGGGCCCCCAAAACTTTTGATGAATTCTCAAGGCGGAGGGGACGCTTTCGAGAATGGGGTCCAAGACCTAGCAGACAAGCGTCCGATTTCCAAGGTGTCCCAGGGCCATTTCAGTGGACCAGGCCCAAAAAGGAAACAGCCTGCCGCCATTTTGAGAGTCCTGTGGCAGCCGCCTATCGCTGCACCGCAAGAGTGGGCGCAACTCAGCTGAATGGCGGATTTTGACAGAGTGGACCAAAAGCGGACGGAATGGCAACTGAAACGGTAAAGGGGCGCCCCACTACAACAGATGACACTCCACCTGGAGAGGCCCGTTCACGCCGCCTCCCCCGGGGCGCCCCACGCCGTTATTCGGAGCAGCATTGTAGGATACCAAAACCAGTGCGGCAACTTACTGGACATCACCTTGGTGCCATCGTTCTGCTGCCTTGGAACTATTCGCACAACAGTTTGCTACTGATGACCCACCCCCCGCGACGCCCCACGCCGTTATTTGCTGGGTGGCAACTTACTAGACATCACTTTTGTGTCATCTAGATTTCGGCGCGTTCTGCTGCCTTGGAACTATTCGCACAACAGTTTGCTACTGATCACCCACCCCCCGCGACGCCCCACGCCGGAAATCTGGACGTTGTGCTGCGTTGGGACTATTCGCACAGCCGACCGCTACTTCGTTGTTTTTCTCTAAAAATGTTTATATGTTATTACTATTTTTGTTTTCTTGTATATATTTATAAATTATTAAAGTTTTATAATCTTACTACTTTGTCGGAGTGCTATATATTTTTAATGTGACACATAATTGTAAAAACTTTGATGTACAAAGAGTCATCCCTGGAATCTTCCGCTTCACGCTCGGTCCCCTCCCCAATCACAATACAGGATGGTTTTCAGATAATAGCAACGCTTCTGCTGTGACGGATCTCATCGAGTGTGGGCCTTGATCTACTATAACTCCTTTGAAGACGGGTGATTCTTTACAGCTGTGGCCATAAACTACATCTGCAGGGCTAGCTGATAGCCTAGGACCGGCCTGGACAATCGGACACAGAGGAAAAGGAGTGTCAGAGGGTGCGGTAGTGAATAGGGCGAAAGGGAGGTGTCGGGCGGGCACAGGGTGTGATTCTCAGGGAAGAACAGCGCAGATGGGGGGAGGTTTATTACCCATGCATAAAACAGAGAGCGGGGGTGACCACTGCCTGGGGGAGATGCTTGCGAGGGTGGGGAGCCATGGTAAGGATCGACAGCGTTCACAGAGTGGATCTGGTCAAGGCATCTAAAATGGCTGCCGTGCACGACAAAAGTGTGGCATTTGAAAAAAGACAAGATGGCGCACACAATGTTTTTCAACAATTCCTGATTTCCTTCGAATCGAACGTTAACAGACGTTGGGGCATATTACCAAAGTTAAGCGATATTTATCCCTAACGATGCATTGCAAAGATTTTTTTACCGTCAGAAATTATCGCAGATAAACCTTGCTATTATCAAGGTTTATCGCAAATACGATAAAAAACGAGCGCAATGCATTAATGTCGCTGAAAACTCCGCGATATTCATGCATTACCGAGCTAATGCTCTTAGCCATGTTATCCACCTCCCATTGGATAACATGGCTAAGAACTGCTCAGGGCAGCTGTTACTTTTTGGAGATATTCGCGCTTATCTCGAATATTTCCAAAAGTTGATAATAGGAGATAGCGATGTTAGCGACTGTTTCCAGTCGCTAACATCTTGGCATGCCCACTTTGCATGTCATTAGTGATAAATATCACTCACATGCAAAGTGGGACCCAAGATGGTCGCTATCTCCTACTAGCCGTCGCTAACTGGTGTTAGCAACAGCTAGGTAATACACATATAATTTTATCTCCGCGAAGCGGAGCGCTGTTACAGATATATATCTTGTTTTTGAACGTTAATTTCTCAAAATGCACTGAAGCACATATATTGAGACATAGCAAAGGCACATCGGGCTACCAGTCCCTAATATTTTACCAAGTTTCGTGCAAATCCATTCAGCCGTTCGATTATTATTATTATTATTTTTTTTTGCCCCGCGGGGCCCTTTTAAAACCTCCACATCAAACCTAGGGGGTCAGCGAGGATCTACTATGCCCCCTTATGGTCATCAGCCGTTCGATTATTATTATTATATTTTTTTTTGCCCCGCGGGGCCCTTTTAAAACCTCCACATCAAACCTAGGGGGTCAGCGAGGATCTACTATGCCCCCTTATGGTCATTTGCCCCTTCGCTTTGGCCTCCTCTTGTCTCTCGATCCTACCGAGAGACAAGATGGCGGCCGCTACGTACTGTTTGGAATGTTTACAGACACCGGAGAGCCAATCAGCTTCGCTTCGCAAAGCTCCGTAACGCGAAAAGTACGCGAAGCGGTGCGCTGTTACAGATATATATCTTTTTTTGAACGTTAATTTCTCAAAATCCACTGAAGCACATATATTGAGACCTAGCAAAGGCACATCGGGCTACCAGTCCCTACAATTTTGCCAAGTTTCGTGCAAATCCATTCAGCCGTTCGATTATTATTATTATTATTTTTTTTTGCCCCGCGGGGCCCTTTTAAAACCTCCACATCAAACCTAGGGGGTCAGCGAGGATCTACTATGCCCCCTTATAGTTATTTCCCCCTTTGTTTTGACCTCCTCTTGTCTCTCGATCCTACCGAGAGACAAGATGGCGGCCGCTACGGACTGTTTGGAATGTTGACAGACGCCGGAGAACCAATCAGCTTCGCTTCACAAAGCTCCGTTGCGCGAAAAGTACGCGTCCTGGGCCGCTGCCCAGTCCGCTGTTACAGATATATATCTTTTTTTAAACGTTAATTTCTCAAAATCCACTGGAGCACATATATTGAGACCTACAAAAGGCACATCGGGCTACCAGTCCCTACAATTTTGCCAAGTTTCGTGCAAATCCATTCAGCCGTTCGGGCTAAAAGTGAGGCCAACCGCCCTATGGAAAACTCAATGTTAAAAACACGTTTTGGGACCCCCCTTTTTTCTCGACCCCCCCTGGACGAAACCCCCCCCAATTTTCAGGGGCTGCTCAGAAACAAAATGTTCCATTTTCCAGAAAATTTCAGCCAATTCCGTCCACAAACGCCAAAGTTATTAGACATAGAATTTTCAAAAAACCCATAGAGAAAAAATCCTAACTATATATACCTACTGGCGACCGCCAGTAGGTAATATATATATATATGCATACATATGGCCGCGTTTTGCATATGTACGTTCTGTACATGAAGCCTCTCACCTCTAAAACTGTTTACAGTGTAGGTAATGCAGTTTTACAACTACTGTTAGTCACTTTCAGCCAATGTCATTCACTGTATACAGTATAATATTCTTGAAGAAATGCAATGCGGATGTGAATTGACCAGGAGTGTTTTTTTACTGAACATTCTGGGCAAAACAAAATTACTTTTCTAAGTGCCTCCATGTTTTAACTGGACTGAGTCCACCCTCCATTACACCCCTTTTCAATAGCCACTCACAAATTAAGTACCATTGGTATTTGATAATTGTAACAATGACTTTTAAAATTAACTTGCTGAAGACTCAGGCAGAACAGCATTTTACAATAAAAAAGTTCTGCCTGAACAAGAACAGGAAAAAACTCCAACTCTACCTGAACGGAACTGTGAAATAGTTAGCCAGTGCATGAAGGCATACAATTTTGATATTTATTTTCTAGCCATAAATAAGTGAACACGATTTTGTTGGTGTAATTATGCCCATTTTTTATGAGATCACTTAGTTTCATCAACTGGTGAAAATTATTTTTTCCAGCAAACAAA
Organism: Lissotriton helveticus; assembly: GCF_964261635.1. Taxonomy (NCBI): domain Eukaryota; kingdom Metazoa; phylum Chordata; class Amphibia; order Caudata; family Salamandridae; genus Lissotriton; species Lissotriton helveticus. The sequence continues at coordinate 704,281,009 of NC_136069.1, read as the reverse complement.
GATAAGGTAGGGGTTGTTTGATGCTGTGTAAGGCAGGAATACTTTTTTGTAGGCCTGGGCGTCAAATTGCGTTCCGCTCGCAGAAATTGCAATAATTTGACATTTTCGCATTACAGGGAGAGCGCGAAAATGCCAAAATTTCCACGATCCGCAGCGTACCGGAAAAATACGGTCTCGCGCGCGCGATCGCCTTACCTGGATCCCAAGGTTCGACGACAAGTTTCCCCGATCCGGTCGCTTGCTCCACAAGATGTTGGATTGTTGGTAGCCATTTTGCGCTATCTTTCGGGAGTTCGCGCCCGCGATCACGTCATTCATCTCGCGATCATGCACCGCGAGAGTATGAGATCTCAAACACGTCATTCTCCACCGCGAGCGAGAGCGTGAGGACGCGAACAAGTCATATCGAACACGACAAGGAACGAGAGAACCCGAACACGTCATTCTCCACCGCAAGCGAGAGTGTGAGGACGTGAACACGTCATATCAAACGCGACAGGGAGCGAGAGAACGAGAAAACGTCATTTTGGACGCGCCATCGACATCCGGCGGAAGTAATGTGAAGCTTGAGAACTCAAACATGCAACATTTTCAATTTGGAGAAGAATATCAGCTCTAGCAGCATAAAACCTTCTGCAAATGATGATTTGGATGAAAACAACTCCTCAGATTGAAATTTGGCTGTCCTTTTTTGTGCAACAAGGAGTCCTTTTTTAAAATGGGGGAGAGGGAGGAAGTGCCACAGAATCTCCAACTTCCTGTTCCTGTCCAGCAGGTTCCTCCCAGTACTTTGTCCATCTCCCTCATTCTGCCTTTGGATTTTGAGCTGGAAAGATCACTCTTTTTGTCTGCTACATCATTGCCATTGGATTTGTGGATTTTTTAATTGGATAAGTAAGTGGTTGTTGTGTCTGTTTGATTGGGGAATTGCAGTTGTTTTAACTACAATTTAATTTTGGTATCATTCCTTTTTTTTAAAAAATGTTGTGGGTAGTAGTAGTCAGTAGGCCCAGAGCTAGTCATGGCCTCATGGGTGGGTGCATGATGAATCAACTGTTCCTTTGGTGTTTTTTTAATGTATTTTATTTTCAAGAATCATTTAGGGCATGGGTGGCATTGGATTGAGTTGGGAAATATGTTTTTCTGGAGGTGGGCTTTCTGTTGTTGGGCCTGGCCATGTGACTGGTGGCCATTTTGAAGCCGAGGCCTGCAAGCTTGTCTGGCCTTGTCTGCCAACAGGCCTGCTTTCATCCGGTAGGCTCAGGGCAGGTAGCCACAGCTGCATTAAACAAGTGTTTCTGTGTAGTCTGTTGAATTTAGACATCATTTAGGGCATGAATGGCTCTTGATTGAGTTGGGAAATGTGTTATTTTGGGGGTGGGCTTTCTGTTGTTGGGCCTGGCCAAGTAGCTGGTGGCCTTTTTGAAGCCTAGGTCTGCAAGCTTGTCTGACCTCGTCTGCCAACAGGCCTGCTTTCATCCGGTAGGCTCAGGGCAGGTAGCCACAGCTGTGGTCTGTTGAATTTAGACATCAAGTTAGGGCATGGATGGCATTGGATTGAGTTGGGAAATGTGTTTTTTGTGTGGTGGGCTTTCTGATGTTGGTCCTGGCCATGTGGCTGGTGGCCAATTTGAAGCCTAGGCCTGCAAGCGTGTCTGGCCTTGTCTGCCAACAGGCCTGCTTCCTTTCAGTAGGCTCAGAGCAGGTAGCCACAGCTTTATTAATCAAGTGTTTCTGTGTGGTCTGTTTAGACATCATTTAGGGCATGGATGGCATTGGATTGAGTTGGGAAGTGTGTTTTTTTGGGATGGGTTTTCTAATGTTGGGCCTGGCCATGTGGCTGGTGGCCATTTTGAAGCCTAGGCCTGCAAGCTTGTCTGGCATTGTCTGCCAACAGGCCTGCTTTCATCCGGTAGGCTCAGAGCAGGTAGTCACAGCTTTATTAATTAAGTGTTTCTGTGTGGTCTGTTGAATTTAGACATAATTTAGTGCATGGTGGCATTAGATTGAGTTGGGAAGTGTGTTTTTTGGGGATGGGCTTTCTGATGTCGGGCCTGGCCATGTGGCTGGTGGCCATTTTGAAGCCTAGGCCTGCAAGCTTGTCTGGCATTGTCTGCCAACAGGCCTGCTTTCATCCGGTAGCCTGAGAGCAGGTAGTCACAGCTTTATTAATCAAGTGTTTCTGTGTGGTCTGTTGAATTTAGACATCATTTAGGACATGCATGGCATTGGATTGAGTTGGGAAATGTGATTTTTTGGGGTGGGCTTTCTGATGTTGGGCCTTGCCATGTGGCTGGAGGCCATTTTGAAGCCTAGGCCTGCAAGCTTGTCTGGCCTTGTCTGCCAACAGGCCTGCTTTCATCCGGTAGGCTCAGAGCAGATAGCCACAGCTTTATTAATCAAGTGTTTCTGTGTGGTCTGTTGAATGTTTAGACATCATTTAGGGAATGGATGGCATTGGAATGAATTGGAAAGTGATTTTTTTTGGGGTGGGCTTTCTGATGTTGGGCGTCTTAAAGACATGCCTTTGTTGTGTGTGTCTGGTGTGTGTTGGTGTGCAGTGCATGCACCCTGCAGACCTTTTTGGGGCCTGTGAGTTTTCATATTTGTATGTTGTTGCATTAAAAAGGCAGAGCTGTGTGCTTTAGCATGCATCCTTTGCCTGGCTTTTATAGGCCTTTTGTCAGGTCCTGGTGTTTCCCAGGCCCCCTGCTTGTTGCTTGTGGTTTTTGAGTGTCCATGTGGCTGGTGGCCTTTTTTGTGGTGGAAGTTATTAGTGTCCTGCTTTTGCCATAAAGGCATACATGGTTCTCCTATTGGCTTACTGCTTCCATCCATCCACCCTCTTTTCCACCAGCAGCTCCATGAATGATGTGATGGGCAACCCTTGGAGCGAGAAATTCTGGCCTAAAGAATTGGGCGCACCACCAAAACCGGCAGCTGCGGTTAAAAGCTTAGGCTTACACGTGGACAATAAATTGTCCATGGAAAAACAAATCACCACCGTAGTAGGCACTTGCATAGGCCTTTTAAGACAGCTAAGGAAGATCGCTGCCCTCCTCTCATTTTCCACTCTGAGACATGTGGTTTCGGCCACAATTTTGGCAAGGCTGGACTACGGGAACTCCCTGTACTTAGGTTTGCCACAGCGGCTGCTGGACAAACTACAGGGAGTGATGAATGATGCTGCCAGGCTGATTTTTAAAAAAACCCAGGACTGCCCATGCCTCTCCCCTGATGCAGGAGCTGCACTGGCTCCCAATTCGCCAGAGAATTGTCTTCAAGGGTCTGTGCATTGCCCACAAGGCTCGGTATGGCAAAGCACCAAAATATTTGAAATCCCGACTATCCCCCTACATACCGGGTAGGACCTTGCGCTCATTGGACGCCACTCTCCTGTCCCAATCCCGCTTTAAATTGACCACGGTGGGGGGTCGTGCGTTTTCCAACACGCTCCCAGCTCTTTGGAATAAACTGGACTCAGAACTCAGGAAGGAAAGTAAACTACTCTCCTTCAGGAAAAGATTAAAAACTGTACTTTTTAGACAAGCGTGGGGCAGATCTTAGGCATGCAACTGGTCTCAAGTGAATGTAACATCCTATCACGTAAATCTGGACAAACAGCGCTTAGAGACCCCTGTGGTTATAACGCGCCATATAAATTAAATAAATAAATAAAAATAAATAAATAATTTAATGGCAAATTGGGTCCACCCCACTTCCATTACATTTTTATTTTGGTGGTTCTTATTCTCTTTCCTATCCTTCCTGAGAGTGTAGTGTGTGTACACAGTAGTATAACATAGCCCTTGTTGACAAAGTCTCAGAAATGGCTAGGCTATATCTTTTGTTTGCACTAGTACAGTAGTAACTGAACCACAACAGCAAATGCAACATTTCACTGATGTTCTTCTCCTGGCTTATTTGCTTTTAGGTGCACAAAAAGCCTGAGGAGGAGGTGTCATCATCATCACCCGTTGTACTGCCAGCCAGCCAGAAGTCCTGCTGCGCATCACGTCCATGTGTGACCACAACTTGTTGTGCATCTGCGTCCTGCCTGACATCTGAAGAAGATGGCCCCAAAGAAAGGTACCAGGTCCAGTACCAAGAAAGTTGCCGGTGAGAAGAAGGAACAGAAAAAGGAAGTGCCATTAACCACGGCTGGTGTGTCGGCCAATGTTTTTTTTGGGACCAAAAAAGTTACCGCTGCAGCAGGGTTATCCGGGAACCAAGCAGGGAGCAGCACCTCCGCACCAGCGATCCAACCCCACCAACCTAGGCCAAAGCCCTTCAATGTTGAACATGAAGAATCAGGGGACGATATTATTGCAGGGGAAGGTGAAGAAGAGGGAGGCATTTCTAGCCCTGTCCCCAGTAGTATAGTGGAACTGCCCACATCCTCCTCAGTAATATCTGAGTGGCACCGCAGTAAGAGCCATACTCAGAGTCAGCCTGAGACACCAAGTTGACTGTGTACTGGAAAGAGACAAACTGCGTTGTTGAGCCTAAGTGGGTTAATGAAAACAAGAGCACTACAAAGGAAAGTAATCCAGCCTACCATTGAGAGCATGCTTAGGTTGGAGCGGCTGTTCCAACGCAACCACCCAATGGCACGGTTGTACAATGCGAAGCTGGTTAAAATGTTAGCACTGGACTTTATCCCTTTTTCATTTGTGGAAGGGGTGGGTTTCCTTGAATTTGTGTCAGCCATCTGCCCTAAATGGAAGGTTTCCAGCCAGTCCTATTTCGCAAGAATTGCTGTTCCGGCACTACATCATGATGTGCTGGAATTGGTTGGACAAGCTTTGCAGCAGAGTGCTGTTCACAATATCCACCTGACAACAGACATGTGGACCAGTTGCCAAGCCACAGATTACATGTGCATCACTGCACACTCGGTTATTTTGTGGGGGTTAGAGATAAGCTATCTGAACAAGGTGCTGTTGACACAGCTGAGATTTTTAAAGCTATTCGGAAACATGCAACTGTAGCCATGTTCGCCATGGAGAAATCTCATACTGCTGTAAACATTTTGGAAGAGTTTCACAGCAAGGTTTTTGAATGGCTGCACCCAAGAGGGCTTAGTATTGGTTTTGTTGCCACAGATAATGGCAGTAATGTCCTTAAGGCCATGGATCTTGGTTCCTATTTCAGTGTTCCGTGTTTGGCGCACTGCATAAACATTATAGATCAAGACTTTCTGAAAAAAGGCACCCATAGTCAGCAACTTACTGACCATCTGCCGAATAATATGCACTCATTTCAGCCATTCTTTTAAAGCTCGGAAGCAGCTGAGGATCATTCAACGTGAATATAACATGCCAGTCAAAGCACTCATCCAGGAGGTGGCAACACGATGGAACTCAACGAATTACATGCTTGATCATCTATTTGAGCAGTACACACCACTTAATGAATATGTCATGCAAAGACTGGATGCTACTGTGGAAGGCATGACCCTTCAGATGGACCAATGGTGCCTAGTTAAATGCCTGACTGAGATGCTGCGTCCTTTTGAGGTCTTCACATGTGAAGTCAGCAAGAAGGACTGTACAAGGGGCCAAGCTATCCCAATATTGCAAATGCTAGAGCATCAGCTGAAGAAGGTGTCTGAATCATACAAAGGTGTAGAGGAAAAAAGGAATGCTATGACTTGGTGGAGAGATTAGCACGTCCCTTAGCTGAAAATACAAGGGTGCACAATAAGATTTTGTCACAAGAACATTACATTTCTGCCACAATTCTGGATCCACTGGCAAAATTGAGACTGAAGACATTCATTCCTTTTTTTTAGAGATGGATGTTGCCCGCTACAATACTTAGATAGCTGAGGTAGCGAGTAAGTTGGAAAATGAACGGCTGCTAATTAAAAGCCCGCTAGATCAACTGCAGGGCTTGTGGCATCAAGTGCAACTTTGGAGGCTGAGGGCAGTGCATTTGGATCACAACACTCACCATCAGTATCGACAACAGCAACAATAACTGGATCATTAGACCCAGTAGAATCTTAGACGATTGGTATTTACAGTTAGGTATTAATAAGCGCAGTACTGATGCACAGAGAAAAGAGCCTAAAAGGTTAGCAGCAGCACCCCTCAACATTGAGCGGATGGTCCAGGCCTATCTGGACGACCCAACAGAGGTGTATATTGATCAAAACCCATTGCAGTATTGGTATAGGAAAAGGACTGAATGGCCTCTGCTCAGCAAGCTGGCGATAAGCTATCTGGTTTGCCCTGTCGCAAGTGTCTCTTCCAAACTTGTCTTCAGTGCTGCTGGTTCCATTGTAACAGTGAAAAGGACCAGTCTCTCGCCCAAAAATCTGAAGAGGTTAATAATGATCAAAATGAATCATCACTTTATACTACCAAATCACACAATACATGAAGCAAGGGAGTAAGATGAGGACAGCGGCTCAGGTGACGGAAGTAGTGTGTCACATGATTACCTATTACTAGCTGAACCCCCAGAGTTTGAGGATGAGCTATACTTCCCTGACAATTAGGCTTGCACTTATTGTCTTCCTCCCTTATCTGTTTTTTATTTGTGTGTCTGTCGTTCCGGTTACAAACTTTGAATCACAACAAATCTAATACCACCATCTCCTACTCATCTGATTTCAATATACAAGTTTCAGGTGTCTGCATTTCACAGTACAGTCCTCCGAATCCAGCTCCTCCGCTCCAACACACTGAATATCCCTAAATCCATTGCCCTCATGATGATTGGATGATGGAAAATAGAAGAAAAAATAAAATCTTTCCTAGTCTCGCCCAAACATGTGGAACATTATTACTACTATTGCTATCCTCCTTTCAGAGCCGAGAGAGACTGCCAAGCCTTAACTGAAAATGAGATGGAACAGGTAATGATTGATGCCATGCATTGGACGCAGAGTCGCAGACTGAGTGATTTGGTTGTTGTTTGTTGTGCATGAAGTTATATCATTATGCACTAATCATCTTTCTACAGTACACACTAAACGTAACTCAAGGCAATTTTCCCCTTCTTGCAAACATTTTTAATAAGAAATTTGTACTTCTACTGCAGCTTGAAACATTGCTTTTGATTGAATACAGGAAGGGGAGTCAATTTGCACACTGAGTATGACAACAGCACCGTCCATGATGATATTGGCGCAAAAGATGGCCCGTTAACTTAAGATGAGAAGGAACAGGTAATGAAAAAGAATGTCCTGCATTGGACACCTGATTCTGAGCGATTGGTGTTTGTGTTTTTGTTGTTTGTTTATTGTGCATGAAGTGAAGTCAAAGTGTACTAGTAGTCTCACTGTACACACTAAAGAGTGACTCAAGTCAATAATATTTCTACTCTTGTTGTGTAATAACCAAATTTTACTTCTACTGCAGGCCGATCTTCACAGTCAGTCAGTACAAGTATCGGAGATGATTGATGGAATAATAACAAGTCAGGAGGATGTTTCATGAGTGGCATAAAATGTAAACACGTCAACAACATCCACAGCAGACCCAAATGTCTGTGTAGAAGTGGATTCGAGTGTAGCGGTGGGATGACTGCGGTGCATTGATGTACTAAATTAAATTCTAAAATGCTATGTTTGGATATGTGCTTTGTCCAACTCTTTAAAAAAGAGTACTCTAAACAGAGGATGTGCTAAGCGATGTGCTGTCACTGTGGACCTGCTCTGTCCTGTTGTTGTTGAAGGTTAATGCTGGAAACAGACTACAGCAGAGATGATGCATACATGCCGCCTCGGAAAGTGTTCTTGTTGCACTACACCATAACTTGTGCATTTCTTTCAACTTTCTTTCTCAATATTCCTTTTGTTTTTCCATCTACAATTACAGGCCGGGCCTTGCCCTATACTTGGGAAAACATTACAATGCATACGTACCTTACCAATAAATCTACATTTTCAGGCGGGTAGTGGTGACTGGCGACACCCAAGATTGATGGACGAGAGGACCAAGAGGAATGCCGAGATGAAAATCTAGTCCACATTTTTGACCAGGATAGCACAGTAACAGTATAAACTTTCATAATCTTTTAAATAATTTGATGAATTTTTTTGTGTACAATCTTTACAACAGTGTGTTCTTCTTGTTGTTGTTATTATCATTAGGTTTGCTCTCTGTTTATGATTCATCCCTACCAATATTTAAAATGTTTATTTGCTATCCATAAAAGTATTAAGCCCGGAACAACTGAAGAAGAAGTGTATGTAATCCGGGTCTCCTTATCAATCATCATCATGCATGCATTTCCTTTTTCTCCCTTAACATATTAATATGGATATGGTAGTCTACAGAGTTTGTTGTTTGAGTTTGAGTTTGAGTTTAAGGGTTTTATAAAGCGCTCGTACACCTGGCGGTTCCTTGGCGCTAAAAGGCTACTGCTACTCAGGGGGCAGGAAGAATGGGGAGTGTCTGTTTAAGAGGGGAAGGCTTGAGTGAAAAGAAAGGTCTTGAGGCCTTTACGGAACAAAGGGTACTGGGGGCAGGTTCTCAGGTAAATTGGGAGGGAGTTCCAGAAAGCTGGGGCCGTGGTTGAGAATTTAGAACCCCCCCACTTCTTCCGTTTGAAGCGAGGGACCACAAGCAGGTGGTGGGAGGAAGAACGGAGTTCTCTCGATGGAAAGTAGTCATGTATTTCTGAGTTAATGAAAGAAGGGGCAGAACCTGTCCGGGCTTTGAAGATGGTGCAGCCAAGCTTGAATAAGGCGCGCTGCCGGACAGGGAGCCAGTGCAGAGAGACAAGGAGGGGTGTAACGTGGTGTGATTTTGGTAAGTTGAAAACCAGCCGGGCGGCCTGGTTTTGGACCAGTTGGAGGCGCCTCATCAAGTAGTCAGGTATGCCATGATAAAGGGCATTGCCATAATCCAGGCGAGATGTTACCATGGCCAGAAGTATTAACTTGAGCGCATCCGAGGAAAAGAATCTTGATACTTTACGTATTGTCCTGAGAGAAAGAAAAGCTGAGGAAACAACAGCAGAAACTTGGGAGTGTAGGGAAAGTTGATTGTTAATTTTAAACCCAAGAGTTTTAACGGAGGGAACAGGAATGGGTGGGGAGCCTAAGGAAGAGGGCCAAAAGGAGGAGGACCAGGGACTGGAGCAACCACCTGTCAACACCAATTCCGTTTTATCGGGATTGAGTTTCAGGTGGTTGAAGTTCATCCCGTCCTGGATGAACGTCATGATGAGTTGAAAGTTAGAAATTGACTCAGGAGAGGAAGAAAGGGTGAAGATGAGCTGGAGATCGTCAGCGTAATTGAACACAGAGACCTCCATCCGCTGTAAAGCAAAAATAAGGGGGGCAATATAAAGGTTAAATAAAAGGGGGGACAAAGAAGATCCTTGTGGGACCCCGCACTGGATGGGCCGGAAATCCGCTGAGTACTCACCAAGGCGAACCGCCTGAGTCCGGCCGCTCAAAAAGAAGGATAACCATAACAGGGCTGTCCCTCCGATTCCCGCCGCCTCGACACGTGAAAGTAAGATGGTATGGTCCACCATGTCGAATGCGGCGGAAAGATCCAGAAGGACCAGGGCCTGAGGATGATTAGTGTCCATTCCCTGTCCTAGGTTATCCAGAACGGATATAATTACGGACTCAGTTGAATGAGCTGGGCGGAAACCGGCCTGTCTCGGGGCCAGGATACTATTTCTTTCCACGAACTCACTCAGGGTTTTAACTACATGACGTTCCAGTACCTTTGCCAAGAAAGGCAAAAGAGAGATGGGGCGGTAATTGGCTGGATCCGAAAGGTCCGCCCCAGGTTTTTTTAAGATTGGAACGATCACTGCTGATTTGAGTGCAGGGGTAACAATGCCCTGGAACAGCGAGCTATTAAGAAGCGTAAGAGGTGGTGATGGACAGTGAAAGTAAATCTGCTTCAAAATATAAGCGGGGCAGGGATCCAACGGGGAGCCGGATTTAACCAGCGGGAGAATGGAAAAAAGTGAATCAGTCGTGAGGGGGGGAATTGAATCAAGACGTGCTGTAGCTGGAGGACAGCAAGGGTCAATGAAAGCCGAGGAAGGGGGGGAATCTTAGCTCTAATCTTACTGATTTTATCGAGGAAGAAAAAGTTAAGGGAGTCGCATAGTGGTTGTGAAGGAGAAGGTTTGAGTGAGGCTCTATCAGAATAAGCGAGATCTTGAACAATAGAAAATATTTCCCATGGCCGGTTCTCCTCAAGCAGGATTTTAGATGAGAAATAATTTTTTTTGGCTTCCAATATGGATGTTTTATATTGTGCTAAAAGGTCAGTGTAACGGGTTTTAGAAGCTGGAGAATAGTTCCGCCTCCACTGGCGTTCCGCTTGGCGCAGGTTAAGTTTTTGGGTCTTCAGGTTGTCAGAGAACCATCGATTAGCATCTTTAGAGCGTTTGGACGAGATGCGCCTTAAGGGAGCGATGGTGTCGCAGCCAGCCCGCAGCCAGCAGCTAATAGCTTCTGCTTGTCCAGAGGAGGGCAACCCAGTAAGGTCGGGGCTGGCAGAGGAGAGGGTGGCAGATAGGGCCTCGACATCAACGCGGTTCCATGATCGTGCCCAGACGTTTCTAGCAGGAGTGGGTTTTGGTAATGATAGGGGTGATAAAGAGAAGGTGATCAGCGAGTGATCTGACCAAAGACAAGGGGAAATAGAAAGTGAGGTGACCGGGCAATCACGGTGCCAGATTTGGTCAAGGATATGTCCCAGCCTGTGCGTAGGAGCCTTGACAACTGAAGTGAAGTTAAGCGACTGAAGGGAGTCTGAAAACTCTTTAGAAGTAGCGCATTCCGCAGGGTCAGAGGGCCAAAAGTTGAAGTCCCCCAAGACTATAATAGAAGAGTGGTTGACTACCAGAGTCGCCATTAGGTCTTGGAAGTTGGGGAGAAACAGTTGAGGGGGGGACGGGGGTCGGTAAATAAGGACGCACGTGATTGGAGGAGTAAGAGAAAGTGAACGGACAACTAAACAGTCTGATGTACCCAGGGAGGGGAATACTAGAGGTTGAAACGTGAGTTCTTTACGGACGATTAGGGCCACCCCTCCACCAGGCCTACCGGAGGAGCGGTTGGCTCGGATAGCGTAGTAGGATGGGGGGAGTATTGCCAGTAGGGAAGGGAGAGAGCTATCCGAGAACCAAGTCTCGGTGAGGAATAGCAGGTCAGGTTTGTCAGATTCGAGTAAGGTGAAGAGATCGAGCTGATGTTTAACTGCCGATCTTGTATTGAGATACATAGCAGTTACCGCTGTGGGGGGAGGGCCAGTTGAGGGCAGGGTTTGGGGGTGGTTGGTCGGAGGCGAGGACCCCGTATTAGAATGGAAATGGTTATGAGATGTCAATAGTCCAAGGCTGGTAATACGAGCTGTGGTAGCAGCAGGTAGTAACCACTTGCCTTGAAGATCAATCAGTTGCAAGCTGGAATATTGCATAGGAGAGGCAGAGTGAATGGCCTCTGGCCTCGGTCGGACGCGGACGGGCGCAGACGGGCTTTCCTTAGGCGCGCCTTCGGCGCGCAAACGGCGCGCCCGCTGCGCTCGCCCGCTGCGCTCGTCCGCTGCGCTTCCGGGGAAGCACATTTTAAGGGAGATGAGTCGGTGGGCGTGGCCTCCAGGGGGGCGTGGCCTGAGTCTCGAGCGTGGCGCTGGAAACAGCGTTCCACGCCTGCAAGTGGCAAGTGAAACTGGCCAGTGAACAAAGCCAAGTGACTGGTGAGTAAAAGAGGTTTAAAATACACAAGCAATTGTTACAAATTAAAAACTAAGCAGTCTCCCGGCTTTCCGCCTCAGGAGCAGCATGTAGTCAAGTGCAGACGCTTGTATTCAGCGTCGCACTTATAGTGAGGGTGGTGGGCGTGGCCTCCAGGGGGGGCGTAGCCTGAGTCTCGAGCGTGGCGCTGGAAACAGCGTCCCACGCCTGCAAGTGGCAAGTGAAACTGGCCCGTGAACAAAGCCAAGTGACTGGTGAGTAAAAGAGGTTTAAAATACACAAGCAATTGTCACAAATTAAAAACGAAGCAGTCTCCCGGCTTTCCGCCTCAGGAGCAGCATGTAGTCAAGTGCAGACGCTTGTATTCAGCGTCGCACTTATAGTGAGGGCGGTGGGCGTGGCCTCCAGGGGGGCGTGACCTGAGTCTCGAGCGTGGCGCTGGAAACAGCGTTCCACGCCTGCAAGTGGCAAGTGAAACTGGCCCGTGAACAAAGCCAAGTGACTGGTGAGTAAAAGAGGTTTAAAATACACAAGCAATTGTTACAAATTAAAAACTAAGCAGTCTCCCGGCTTTCCGCCTCAGGAGCAGCATGTAGTCAAGTGCAGACGCTTGTATTCAGCGTCGCACTTATAGTGAGGGCGGTGGGCATGGCCTCCAGGGGGGGCGTGGCCTGAGTCTCGAGCGTGGCGCTGGAAACAGCGTCCCACGCCTGCAAGTGGCAAGTGAAACTGGCCCGTGAACAAAGCCAAGTGACTGGTGAGTAAAAGAGGTTTAAAATACACAAGCAATTGTCACAAATTAAAAACGAAGCAGTCTCCCGGCTTTCCGCCTCAGGAGCAGCATGTAGTCAAGTGCAGACGCTTGTATTCAGCGTCGCACTTATAGTGAGGGCGGTGGGCGTGGCCTCCAGGGGGGCGTGGCCTGAGTCTTGAGCGTGGCGCTGGAAACAGCGTCCCACGCCTGCAAGTGGCAAGTGAAACTGGCCCGTGAACAAAGCCAAGTGACTGGTGAGTAAAAGAGGTTTAAAATACACAAGCAATTGTCACAAATTAAAAACGAAGCAGTCTCCCGGCTTTCCGCCTCAGGAGCAGCATGTAGTCAAGTACAGACGCTTGTATTCAGCGTCGCACTTATAGTGAGGGCGGTGGGCGTGGCCTCCAGGGGGGGTGTGGCCTGAGTCTCGAGCGTGGCGCTGGAAACAGCGTCCCATGCCTGCAAGTGGCAAGTGAAACTGGCCCGTGAACAAAGCCAAGTGACTGGTGAGTAAAAGAGGTTTAAAATACACAAGCAATTGTCACAAATTAAAAACGAAGCAGTCTCCCAGCTTTCCGCCTCAGGAGCAGCATGTAGTCAAGTGTTTGGTGTTTGTCCATGCGTACTGTCTGTTTTTCATTTTCAAACCTTTCCCCAAACCCTAAATTAAATGTACACCAATATTTAATCACACTGTTGCTGGGGCGGATGTGGCGAAAGCAACAGTACTTCAATTTCAAGGCAGAGCGATGATCTTCTCCGGTTTGCCCACCCATGAGCAGTATATTTTAGAGGTGATTTTTATTTAACAAAGGAACATATACCTCCGTAATAATTGCCTGCATTGATTGGATTTGCTGTCATCCTTTTACACAGCACTAACTGTTACGCTTTAGGCCTAGTCAAGTGACTCGACACAACTATAGTTTGTAACTTTGTCTAGTAGGCTATCATACCACCATTATGTTTTGTTGTAAAACATTTTTGCATATTATTGTTGCTCAGTACTTCATTCTAACACTCCTCGAACAGTCTCTCAAAGGCGACTGACTGTCTCATTTTCTTTTTTTGCAAATGCTGCTGCCCTGCCAGTGTCTACTGCTATTACTACTACCAACACCACCACAATCATGGCATGTTAGAAAAAGAAAACCATCATCACCATGCAGCCATCGCTGTGCCTAAGTTAAACATCAAGCAAAGGTAAGAGAAGTTTGGGGGAGGCATAATTAATAATGGACATGTTTTCAATCAATTCACACACCCCTTTGAGTCCAGTTAAAGAATGCATAGAAGAGAGAGACTGACAGTACTAGTAGGACAACTCATTCAGTGAGGGGTATCACATCTATCTGTTTGTGTCTTACACAGTCAGCCAATTATTTAAATCAAACACTGGCTATAGGCGGACCTGCACCAGCAAGGAAACAGTGTGATGTAAAACAGTAACCCCACCTACAAAACATTAACCACATTGTATGTAAAGTAGAAATAAAGATTTAATATAACCCTAACAAAAATAAAACATCCCAAAACCCACAAAACCTGACCCACCCACTTCCCTAACCCCAACCAATGTCCGTAACGAGAAAGTCCAAATGTCCAAAACCCCAACACCCAATTCCCACCCAACAAAACAAGAATTAAAAAAGAGGCAATAGACTGGGTCTCCTATGTCCGGCGGGTTTGTCTTTGGAAGACACGCACTGCCTCCTCGAGTAGGGCGATGTGGCGCTTTAGAGCGCGGCAGTTGCAGCCACAGTGGGGGGGGGGCACCAGAGATGGAAATGCGGCGGTGGGCAGCCGCCAGACAGTGGCTCCGTACCGCTGGAGGGCGGTGGATTGGGCCCGGGGCACTGGAGGAGGCTTCAGCTGCTGCCGCCTCTTCCTCCTCCTCTTCCAAAACCACCAGCCGCCGATATTTTAGTCAGATTGCCTCCAGCTTGCGGCGCCATGCCTTGGCAGCCAACTCCTTCCGATCTGGTTTGGAAGGAGTATCTGTATATCAAAAAGAAAAAACAAGACAATTGTAAAATATACTCTTAGAAAAACAGTAAGACAAGTTCATTATACACATAGTGGCATAGTAGCACTATAAAGCACAGTACATAGTATTTGTGGTATGTATCTATCCTCCCACTTGCTTGGGATTTAACATTTGCAAGATTTTTTCAGGCATTCAACCAATCATGCATCAGATTCTTTACTATCAGCCACCTTTGCCTCTCTGTCAGTCATAAATATTAAATCTCGCCCATCCTTCTTCCTTCCACCCGTCTTTCACTTTTTAGTTCAACACCAGGTGATCTAATATGACTTTTAGTCTTCTCCATAACACTTTCAAAGTGGAGTTGAAATCACAGATAGATGAGGTGATTAGTTACTCAATACTCCTGCCCCTAATGCCTTTACTAATGCCAATTAAAGGGTGTCAAACGTTCACAACAACTCTTACTTACTGTTAGGGCATCATTTGGATGGCTTCAACCTAGAAGGGACCGCCCGCTGTAAGGGCGGGGGTCCTGTGGCGGCAATTAGGATGAGCCCGCCACAGTGGCGGGCGCATCCCATATTTTTAACATTGTGGCGGGAGGTGTTGAAAGCACCACCCCCGCCTCGATGCTAAAAATACATGTTGTGCTTTTCCAAGCACAACGTGACAGGCACTGCGCAGTGCCTGCCACGTTGTGCTTTGAAAGGCAGGGGGTACCATAGGTACCCTCCATTGGGGCCCGCAACGGGCCCCCCAAGAATACTCTGCATGCCTTTCCGTGGTGGCAATGCCGCCACGGAAAGGCATTCCAAAATGCACATTATATAGCTGGCGGTGTGTTTCAGACACCGCCACCATATTGAATCCTTTTCCTCCCGGTCGACATGTCGACCGTTCGGAAAATCGGCGGACGGTCTTTCTATCCGCCGTGGACCCCCCAGCCTTGTAATACGGTGGGGGGTCTTTTCTACAGGGATGGCAGGGGCAATCCGCCTGCCATTCTAATGGGGCCTAAGTCTCAACAGTACAGTATACATACAGTACACCCTTGCAGTGAGTGTAATGTCAATAGTTAAGGATTATGAATCTAACTTACCACTGCCCGCCACTGGTGCTGGCTCGCCCCCTACCGCTCCATCGGCAACTGCCACATCCTCTCCATCCACCTCGCCTCCGCCGCTGGCCCCGGAAATGGTGGTCGGTAGTGCGCCTAGAAAACATTACACATTTTTTAGGCGTCATATACACCTCCCCCTATTGGTCAGTAGCAAGATTGAAAAAATTAGTTAATAATATACAACATACATCACTAGTACAAATCAGGTAGTAGTAGAGTAGACACTATTAGTTATATATGGTCCCTAGGGTCATTCTAGCCTTTGCTTAGTTAGCCCGAGCCATGCAACCATTTTACCTTTGTGTCTTTTATTTTTGCACATGTGACGTTACCTTGCAGCTTGTTGTATAAGACACCTTTGAGCCCACAGGACCTGAGTCATACTGCTACTGTCTAAGCGCTGCGTACAAGGTAAACCAAAACATTACCAAGCCATTTTTTTTATGAAGTTCTCGTGTACTGTTAGTCCATATTGCTTATCCATAAATGCTACACTTTTTGGCACAGCTGAGAAATGCTTGCAATATACTAACGCGCACCATTTTTGTCATTACAGGCGGAAGATTCCCGTCTACGAACCAGAGCTTTGCAGAGCTTATGATGCAAAAACTACCAGTACTTGGTACTTCTAAGCTGAGGGGTCCCCAGAATTTATTCAGAGATCTTCATTTATAAATGTATATAAACTATATTCCTACCTAGGGGATGGTGGTGCTTCCACCACTGTTCAGTTATCCTGATTTATTTCCCAACTGTAAGTAAGTGTAACAATGTTTATTGTTTTAATGTTATTGATTTTCCTGTTGGTGCTGCATTATAGAACAACGTACAGAGCTTGTCAATTCAAAATAAAAATGTTGAACTTAAATAGACTTGGTGGTATTTGGTGTGGACTTACACGAGTGAGTGAGCGAAAGGAAGGGTGTGCATGTGCATTGCTTCCACGACTGAGAGGTTGGGTGTGTTATGTTCTGGGTTGTCTACTTGTTGGGTATCTTGGGGGAAGGGTTCGGAGAGCTAATAGTTATGTCAAGACACTACTATAACTAGTCGGCAGGGGATTGTGGTGAGTTCTGAACCTCTGATTGAGGTGTGTGAGGAAGGTCCAACCTCCCATCACCAACATCCGATTTTCTTGTGCAAAGTGCTGTATGTTCAAAATCCCTACAACAGTAGTAGTTACGTCCTTGCCAAATGCTTTAGGAATTGAAATGCAGAAATACATGTAGGGGCATATTAGCAAGGGCAATGACGCCGCTTTAGCAGAACTTTTTTGCCGCTAAAGTGGCATTATTTCTATCGCCCAATGAACAAGGTGTCGCTAACAGCTGTTAGCAACAGCTTACTGCCAATAGCGCCCATTTCCGTACTGCTTTGCATGTCAGCGATAAACATCGCTAATGACATGCAAAGTGGGCGTTCCCAACATCAAAGTGACTGAAAAACAGTCAGTAACTCACATTCCCCCTTTAACCAAGTCACACAGAGCGAAACAATAACTCGCGCTAACCACAAATATAACCTGAAAGTTACACTTGCTAAAATCCCTACTTAGGCATGCATATAATGGGAGGTGGATTATGGGGTTACGGCCACATGGCCGTATCAGCAAGCATTTTGCCTTATTGCCAGGATGTTCGCTGGTTTTTCTGCAATGTCTGGCCGTTTTTCACGCTATCGCTGGAATATTTAACGCCATAGCGATATTTGTTGCTAATACAGCGTTAGCGTGGCGAAATATTCCAGCAATAGCCTGCGATAAAACTATTTGCGCTAAGCGCCCTCTGCGATGTTTATCGCAGTTTGTTGGTAATATGGCCCGTAGTTTCGTAGATTATACGATGAGTAAGCACACTCATAAATATCATTATAATACTTGGGCCCGATTCACAGAACTAACTAAAGACAAAATCCTAAACTTACTACTTTGGTATTCACGGAAGGCATTTAGTAGTAATAAAGTTAGGATTCTGTCTTAAGCCTGTCTTAAGTCTGTCCTAAGTTTGTCTTAAGTCTGTCTTAGTCTGTCTTAAGTCTGTCTTAAGTCTGTCTTAAGTCTCTCCTAAATTTGTCTTAAGTTTGTCTTAAGACTTGTAGTGCAGTTCCTATATTCCCAATGGACTCTGCTCATTGGAATAATATATCCTATTAATTTGACGTAGGACTTATGTCTACTAGGTCTCTATCGAATATATTAAACTTAATTGTGAGTGCCAGCTAGCTCAGAGGTCACCAGAAACTTTCTCGAATTCACAAGAAGAATTTTAATTTCTGACAACCGCATACACATGACAACTTTGTTTCCACAAGATAAAACTGTTCTTCAGAGTCATGGAAACAATAGATAGATATTTTACTCAGTCATTCGTGCATGCTTCGTTTTACCAGATGTGCAGAGAAATAGAGAGACAGGCGTTTTCAATAAAAGTATTTATTGAACAGTCTTCTTTCTCATGCAGAAGAAATGAACTGCTACAATCGTAATACTGGCTGTAAAGTATAATGCGCACAGCAAGAAGAGTATTATAAAATAATACTGTAAAAGCATGATATGGTTTCTAAGCATAAAATACATACATGAATAAATAAAGACTACAAGTAGTCAACTGGTGCTTATAAAATACGCCTACCCAGATGTACCTAACCTAAGTCTAGTACGAGTGAAGAAGTAAGTGAGGTGTAGCATAAGTTTAGTATTCTCTTGCCAAGAATCTATCCAAGATTTCTCTTATTTTATTTTTTATTTTTTTATTTATAAAGTTTTATATAGCGCAAACTTGATCTAGAAGGATATCAGAGCGCTTTACAGTTAGACGGAGAGGAAGGAAAAAGATCACAACAAGACTAAAATGGTGAAACTAATATGCATGAAATCATATAGTGCAAACATAACAGATTCTATCTAATTCAGGGTTAACGTATAGTTGCAGGTGATATCAAAGAGGTGAATTTCACAATAGTGCAAAGGAGGCATTCTCTTTTTACCAGATAATATGAAATAGGTACGTTTCACAATCGTGCTAAGAAGGCATTCTCTTTTTACCAGATAATAGGAAAGAGGTGAATTTCATAGTAGTGCTAAAGAGGCAGTCTCTTTTTAACCTTGAGTAAAATATGAACGGTGAGGTGCTCTTCAACTTCCAGGGTAGGGACTTTTGTGAGCACCATTATATGGCTTAGGCCCTGGCAATTCTATTTTTACAAATGAGTCACTGTGTGGACCATGGAAATATTCAATGTCATACAAAGCTAGCTTGAAATCCTTGCTATGGCCAGAGTTCTATTAAAGTTTTGGGCAGTTTTATATAGCGCTAACTCGATCCAAAGGTATCGGAGTGCTTTACATAAGCACCAGTTGCATTACAGACAGACACATTCATTTTAGGCTACCTATACTCTAGTGCTTCTACACCATCTATTACTTTTATTCATACTTGTTTTATTGTGCCCTCTTCCCTGTGTCTCCTTTTTATGGTGATTTAATTTTGTAATTCTTTAAATATTCTGTGACACACCCTCTCCAATGATAGGTCGAAGCTCTCCTGACCTGCATGGATTAATTATGGCACCATCCATACCTGTGTCATTACCCTGCAGTGACCAGCTATCACCCATCGCAAGCAGATAACAAAAGAAGACAGAGAGAGACCATTATTGGTGCTAGTCTGTTGCTGCTTATTGTCATATGTTTGAAATAGAGATACCTTGAGGCCTTCCATATTTCATGACGCAAAGGCAGGAGCCATTTGTACCATTTTCCAAAAGGTAAAGGATATTTAGATCAGAATCTTTTGGTCTTCTACGTTTCAACCCCAAAACAAAGAAAAAATGAAAACGCAGGACAGTTTTTATTTAAATGAAGTACTTGTAAAGCGGATGCTGTCGTTATTAGCTTTGCAGGCAGAACGTGGTTCAAAATATTCATCTAATTTAAAAAAGCATATATGTTAATTTTTTAAGAACAAATAAAATGTGCTGTTGAAAATACTATCACATATTTGTCCTGCAATATAAAACATGGGTAAATGCAAACATTACTTGCTAGTTTTGGATTGGGAGCTAAAAAATCATCTATGTGAAAAGTGTTTCTGTTTTGCCCTTTATCCTGTGCAGCTGGTGGTTTGGATCGTGGCTTGTGCCAACCGCTTTACTTTCATAAAGGGGTAGAATGCTGAGGCCAGAACTCATACCTCCAAGTTCTAACCTGAAACTCAATTAGAGCCCTAGCAGAAGGCAACAGAATGTGTTGCTAATACTTAATTTGAGCCAGTGGTGGCAGGAGAAGTCTAGGGTTTAAAACGTACTGGAGTGGTTAGGGTTGTCTTTAATAATAAGTATGTATTTCTAACCAAACCAACCCTTTTTAGGACTGTCTTTCAAAAAGTTTTCTCTCTTTGAGCCGTCCCACTTGGACTGGCTCATTTGACTTACTGGCGTCGCAAAAGGATTCTTATCTTTATGGGGCCATGTGTTTCAAACACATGGCCCCATAAAGATAAGCTCCAGCGCGATCCTGTTTTCGTTTTCGGGATGCACTTGTTTGCCACTGGTTTTCTGTGATGTAAACGTAGACATTCCACTGTGTGGACACGTTGTCAATCCTAACATGTGTGGGAAATGATAAACATGTACCATTGGCTTTATTATAACTCTCTGTTTACCTTCATTCCACCGTGTTTTTCTGCCATTTAGACATTCATCTCCCTCGTCTGAAAAGTCAGCTATTTTAAAATTTGCCTTTTTTCACAGCCCATGCTCCATCGTTATCCCCCGTCGCCTTCTTCGCTCCTTTGTCTGCTCCCGCGAGCCTCGCACATCCCCTTCTGAGACTACATTAGATCTGTACACAGGGTCGGCGAGCTGCTGATTTGGAGCTGGGGAACCGGGTTCGAGCCTCGGCTCAGCATCCTGTGATTCTAGGCAAATCACAGTGCCCAGAACCCCGTGCCTACCAAAACAAGGGTCATAAGTTGCAGAGAGTCCTTCTAGCCGCCCCATTCCACCTGAGGTTCCTCTGACACGGAATCTGTAATAAATGTTTAAAATGTGCTTGTTTTCAGGCTGGTTCTAGAATTCGGTGCGTTGCTGTTTGTCAGGACGCATATTATTTCCTCCATGACTCCTCTGTATCTGGGCCCCTGGACCCCCGTCTCACCCCCCCATACACAGAGGACCCGCCGCCTCGCCCCCCACATACACAGCCAACAATCTTTCTTCTTTCGTCCAATCTGTCCCTCCACCTGAGCTCCGAGTCCGACTCGAATGGGGGAAAAAAACTGTCATGCGGCTTCGGCTGCAGATTGCTTGCGCCTCCCTCAGGTGTTCACGTGCAAAGCAGGACATCTGTCACCCCTAGGCGCTAGAACCTAGATATTCAGTCAATCCGTCGGCGCAATGACGATGACATTTGGATACTGGGACATCCGGCGGGTACGTTGGGGGCGAGTCGCTGGCTTAGAGAGAGGCACCGTTGAGAGAAGGTGGCGAGAGTGGCAGTTGGGTGGCGGAGGGAAGGGATGTCATTGGTTGAAGCGGAGAAGCGGAAATAAACCAGAGAATGGCCGTGGCCTCCCCGGGGCGGCGTAGGGGGTTGTGGCAAGGCTGAATAGCAAGGCAGCATCGGCGTAGGTCGTACTAGAGCGGAGAACTGCTTGGAGGTGAATTACTGTTTAAGAACACAGTCCAAGTTAGTTATAACTTAGTCCCTGGATTGCCTTGAATTCTTCGAGTAGCATTCCCCCCCCCCCCCCCCCCGCAGATTGTCGTTTCTGCACCCGAGCATTGGGCCTTGACGTGTCCCTGTAATGCTATCCCTCTTGACGGGAATCCTCCCTGCGAGCCTCGCACACCCCCTTCTGAGACTACATTCGATCTGTACACAGGGACGGCGAGCTGTTGATTTGGAGCTGGGGAACCAGATTCGAGCCTTGGCTCAGCATCCTGTGATTCTAGGAAAATCATAGTGCCCAGAACCCCGTAGCTACCAAAACAAGGTGTCATCAGTTGTAGATAGTCCGTCTAGCCACCCCATTCCACGTGAGGTTCCTCAGATATGGAATCTGTAATAAATGTTTAAAATGTGCTTTTTTCCTGCTGGTTCTAGAATTCAGTGTGTTGCTGTTTGTCGGAACACATATTAATTCCTCCATGACTCCTCTGCATTTGGGCCCCTGGACCCCCGTTCCGCCCACCACACACACAGGACCCACCGCCCCACCCCCACACACACAGCCAACAATCTTTCTTCTTCCGTCCAGTCCATCCCTCCACCTGAGCTCCGAGTCTGACTCAAGTCGGGGAAAAAAGCTGTCATACGACTTTCGCTGCCGATTGATTGCGCCTTCCTTGGCTGTTCACGTGCAAAGCAGGACATCTGCCACCCCTAGGAACTAGAACCTAGATATTCGGTCAATCCGCCGGCGCAATGACGATGATATTTGGATACTGGGACATCCGGGGGTGGTACGTTGGGGGCGAGTCGCTGGCTTAGAGAGGTGGACCGCTGAGAGAAGGTGGCGAGAGTGGCAGGCGGGGGGCAGAGGGAAGGGATGTCATTGGGAGAAGAGGAAAAGCGGAGATAAACCAGAGAATGGCCATGGCCTCCCCGGGGCGGTGGAGGGGGTTGTGGCAAGGCTGAATAGCAAGGCAGCATCAGCGTAGATCGTACTAGAGCGGAGAACTGCTTGGAGGTGAATTACTGTTTAAGGACATAGTCCACATTAGTTATAACTTAGTCCCTGGATTGCCTTGAATTCTTCGTGTAGCAGTCATTGTGTTACAGGAGCCCACCCCCCGCCCCTTTCAGATTATCGTTGCTGCACCCAAGCATTGGGCCTTGACGTGTCCCTGTAATGATGTCTCTCTTGACGGGAATCCTCCCCGCAAGCCTCGTACACCCGCTTCTTAGTCTACATTCGATCTGGGGAACCGGGTTCTAACCTCGGCTCAGCATCCTGTGATTCTAGGCAAATCACAGTGCCCAGAACCCCGTGCCTACCAAAACAAGATGTCATCAGTTGCAGAGTCCTTCTAGCCGCCCCATTCCACATGAGGTTCCTCTGACACGGAATCTGTAATAAATGTTTAAAATGTGCTTGTGTTCCTGCTGGTTCTAGAATTCAGTGTGTTGTGAAGCATTTTTGTGGTGCTGCGCACTGTGAGAGTCACACCCGCACCTCTATCACACGCCCCTGAACAACGTGATGGTCTCAAGTGCTAATGAAAAAGATCACACAATGCGGTCAAGTTACTGAGCCAGGATTATCACTGGTTTTATGACTGGCCAAGCCTATAATTTAGCCAAAGAATACATCTCAGACCTGTCACTAAAGAGGCCCGTGTGGATTTAACGGCAGGAAGCCAAAGGTGTGAGACTTAAAAGAGAACAATGGTACTTGGAGTAAAAAGAACAATTGATGCGGGAATGCAGAACACAACAAACCTTCACCCCAGTCAGAAATCTGGGTTAAATGCATCGTTCTTTTACTCACCACTCCACCCCAGTTGGGACATATGCAAATCAGTCTTGACCCTGCTCCAATGGGAAGAGTCCAGCTCCTACTGCCAGGTCCCTGGAACTAAAACAAGTATCCTGGGCCCAGTTTTGGGGTGACTTTCTTGAACCCAGTGGCATGGAGAGCACAGGACCCACATCCCACTCGGGGTGACAAATACAAAAAGAACAAGCATTAAAAATGCATTAAGTCCCGCCCCTGACCAAGTCAAAGCCATCTGCTTCGCTAATGGTATTGTATAGCAAAGCAAATGGATACAACTCAATAAAAGGTGAGACCCATTGCACCCTCAATGCCTGTTACTATCATTAGTATAGTGAAAGATGGGGGAAAAAACATAACTATGCCATGCAGTTTGCAAGCATCTCTTTTAAACACTTCATACACATTTTGGTAAGAGCCATATTAACTCTCTGTACTACTTTGTGATGAGTCCAAACAGCAACTAGACAAACAACTCTCTCCAGCAGAAATAATAATCACGGGAACCCTCTTTACCTCTCAGTCTCAACAATGACCAGCCTTTGCAAAGCATTCTCTAGCCCAACTGCGACTTTACCACAAGTTACTTTGACCCAGAAGTTGTTACGACGACTTGCTGTAGGGGGCTTGATTTTGGACTGGTGACAAACTATCTCTAACGGGAAAGCCAGACATTACTCCGTAGCTTGCACATCAAATTGTAAATATGATATGTAATTGTGTACATATATATATATATATATATATATATATATATATATATATATATATATATATTACCTACTGGCGGTCGCCAGTAGGTATATATAGTTAGGATTTTTTCTCTATGGGATTTTTGAAAATTCTATGTCTAATAACTTTGGCGTTTGTGGACGGAATTGGCTGAAATTTTCAGGAAAATGGCACATTTTGTTTCTGAGCAGCCCCTGAAAATTTCGGGGGGGTTCGTCAAGGGGGGGCCGAGAAAAAAGGGGGGTCCCAAAACGCGTTTTTCCCATGTTAATTTCCATAGGGCGGTTGGCCTCACTTTTAGCCCGAACGGCTGAATGGATTTGCACGAAACTTGGCAAAATTGTAGGGACTGGTAGCCCGATGTGCCTTTTGTAGGTCTCAATATATGTGCTCCAGTGGATTTTGAGAAATTAACGTTTAAAAAAAGATATATATCTGTAACAGCGGACCGGGCAGCGCTCCAGGACGCGTACTTTTCGCGCAACGGAGCTTTGTGAAGCGAAGCTGATTGGTTCTCCGGCGTCTGTCAACATTCCAAACAGTCCGTAGCGGCCGCCATCTTGTCTCTCGGTAGGATCGAGAGACAAGAGGAGGCCAAAGCGAAGGGGCAAATGACCATAAGGGGGCATAGTAGATTGTCGCTGACCCCCTAGGTTTGATGTAGAGGTTTTAAAAGGGCCCCGCGGGGCAAAAAAAAATAAAGTAATAATAATCGAACGGCTGAATGGATTTGCACGAAACTTGGCAAAATTGTAGGGACTGGTAGCCCGATGTGCCTTTGCTAGGTCTCAATATATGTGCTCCAGTGGATTTTGAGAAATTAACGTTCAAAAAAAGATATATATCTGTAACAGCGCTCCGCTTCGCGTACTTTTCGCGTTACGGAGGTTTGCGAAGCTGATTGGTTTTTCGGCGTCTGTAAACATTCCAAACAGTCCGTAGCGGCCGCCATCTTGTCTCTCGGTAGGATCGAGAGACAAGAGGAGGCCAAAGCGAAGGGGCAAATGACCATAAGGGGGCATAGTAGATCGTCCCTGACCCCCTAGGTTTGATGTGGAGGCTTTGAAAGGGTCTCGCAGGGCAAAAAAAAAATATACCGTTTTTTTTAGTTTTTTTGCGTGGAGTGCGCCCGGTTCGCGAACCGGGAAGCGTTCTGGGGAGCGTACTTTCTTGAAAATTAGTGAAAAAAGTTAGAGTAAAATAATAATTGTGAGTGATCAGATGTAGGGTAGCTCTGAGAAGAGCTTTTGGGTTTATGGTACATTTTGGTACTTATAAGCAGGTACCAATGCACAGTCTTAAATTCAGAGTGAAAACTCTGTTGCCCTCATCTGAGAAGTGAACTCCATCTCCTCTGTAGATATCTTGCATGTAGTAACGCAAGTTATTGTTGTACAGGGAGCCCATTCCATGGTCTCTCATGTAAGCTGAAACAGATTTGTTTACATGCTTCCTCGATTTCTCAATTTGTGGACAAAATTGGTTCGACCACCTCCATTTCTGTCTTTGGCATATATTTGAATATACCAAGGCAGTCTGAGGAAAAAGTGCCATCAATTGCTCAAAGGTGTCCTTTAAAAGCATTTCCAGACCTACCCCAGTCAAAGTGCCCAAATCATTACCTCCACAGTGCACAATTAACAGGTCAGGTTTTGGCAAATGCATAAAGGTTTTCACCAATGGTATCAATTGGTGACATTTTAATCCTCTGTGGCCAAACCACTTAATTTCCACATCTTGTAAATTGAGGTTAGGTAAATTCCTGTTTTCATCGTACCTTTGAGCCCAATAGATGTAACTATGTCCAACAATCCAGACAGAAAACATGGTGAGAGAAGGTTCTGCTGCAGTCAGATGAAGTGTGGCAATGAAATGGCAGTTGAAAAAATGAGAGTGTAAAATGAAAAAAACTGAGGAGTTTCTGTGTTAATG